>NC_137851.1:33875702-34500702 GCF_948465745.1 Chenopodium album | reverse complement strand
TATTGTGTTCCATAATTAGCAAACTATCTGTTTACACACGGAACACTCACATTCAAAATAAAAGAACACTAGTTGTTAGTTTTATTTGAATGCCATAGTTGTTTAAACCATGAGTTAGGGATGCTTGATTACAAATATACATTTCTCTAACATCAAAACTCACAAAGTTCAAATCATGAACATGATTTGTGCTTCGAACATCTTTAACAATGTCACATTGACATGAACGTACTCAAGGCTCATTAGATAGACTCTTGATAGTAGATTAATTCAGAATCGTTCTAAGGATACAAGTCTTACTTGTTGAAACCAACAATGAAAAGAGCAATAGTGATTGGTATAGACAATTGACTTCAAAAGGTAAAGAGGATTCAATTACTTCAACGTTTCACAAGAATTTGAATGAGTATGCTATATTCATCAAATGTAAACAAATTGGATCTTGAGTAACTCAAAAGTTCAGTAAAGAATTGACTTGGCAAGATATTAAAATGTCTAGATTAGATCGAGTGATGTTTGCTTGAGCCAAGAGTGATCATTTAAAAATTATGGAATTTAAAATTTCATAAATAGCTCTACAAAGAATATAGCATATCTTCACGAAGACCTTGATGCCGTTTGGAAATGACTCAAACGATGATGGATCACATCCCTTCCTATAAAGTTCTTAAAAGATTTGCACAAATGACTAATGTTACACTAAATAAAATGTCGAAGCTAAGAAAGGACGCCATATTCATTTATGGATAGAAATAGTTTCTAACGTCTTTTCAAGTGTATGTCTAAGGCTCTTAGCCTCAATGGGAGCTCACCGGCTCAGTGGGAGTTAAGTGACTCAGTCAGAGCTCAATGGCTCAATAAAGGTTAAGATAGCTCAAGTGGGAGCTAACTGTTTGTTTCACAAACGAATTTTTACCTAAAAACAATATACTTATCTCTTTTTAAGCATTCAAATGAGACTACGGGCATTACCTCCATAACCTAATTGAGAACATAGTATTTGTTTCTCTAAGTGGTGTCTTTTTGGAAGGTAACACATTTCCAAAACGACAAGTGGGAGGAAAATGTCTCCATGACCATCGAGATTAGCAACAAACTAAAAATGAGAAACTCGAAATACTTTAGAAGGGCTTTGTGAGAATGATTGATCAAGAATGTTGTTTTGGGTATAATTACCCTGCTACAAGGACCCCTCAGAGCGTGACACGTGTCACCCTTAGAAGGTCACCAAATGGACCAACAAGGGTATGACACGTGGCAGGAAGATACTCCATTAGTGAAATTGAGGCTTTCAAGGCCCAATTCTCGAGGCAGCCGCAAAACGGCGCGGCCCACATTTCTAGGTCACCAAAACTTAGGACAACGACACACAATTCTAGGACCCTATAAATAGGGAGCCCCCCATTATTGGAACACGTTTAATCATTTCATCATTTAATACTCTCGAAAACAGAGGGACACCTGATCTTGGAATACGAGAAGATATTTACTGTTCCGCATATTTTTACTCCGAACCTCGTCTAACTTGATTGTCAGAGGCGGAACTCCGACCAATCGGAGCTTCCGTTATTTTTGCAGGTACAAACAGCCCGGAATCCAGTCTTGGTTTGGGGAGAGTACCTCTAAGATGGTTTCAGAGCTTGTACCACCTCTTGAACCCAACTGACCTATGGTCGATTGGGAGGTCTATTTAGACCATGATACAAATAACCACGTTGAAGTCAAAACACATGTGGTCCATGATGGGTCACTCATAAGTAAATGCATCAGTCCTAAGGATAGATAGGAACGGGGCAAACACCAAGAAGGTCTGAGCAAGTCCTAAACAGCCACCTGAATCATCTCACGTGGCAAGAGGAAAAGCTCCCATCACGAGAGACGAACTAATGAAATTCATGACTAATTTCTAAGGGGAGATCAAGGATCTGATCAGCAAGAGGACGACTAGATCTAGCAAGGGTTAGATGGCTAGAAAATCTCCTTATGCTAAGAGGAACAAGCTAGTTAGGGACCAGCAGCCTACTCCACACCCCACTACTAGGGACGGGCGCGAGGAAAGTCATCTGGCAAATCCAGCCAGATGACAGCAAAAAGTAATTCTCTAATGCCCGACATGTCATCGAGCAAAAGAGGAACCAGTAGCTGTATGACTCGACTTTCACGTCGAGCTTCCCATGGAGCTTCAAGAATACCTCAGCAAGGTATCCTTAGTCATTTCATGAGAGCTAGACAGGAGGTCAGTCATTCCATACAAGCCCTCAAATGATTGGTTCATCCTCGTATGTGGCTCAGATGCCATACGGGTAATATGCCAAACCATACATGCTGCCGGCCCTCTTTGTAGGTCAAGCGGCATTTAATGTCCAACCATTGGACTTGTAGCTCCGTCTACTTAGATTAGGTGAACAACCCTCTGCGTTCACCAAGGAAATAACCGACGCGGCACTGCCGGCTAACGTTAAAAATTTATTGGTAGGTGCCTATGATGGTACCACCAACCTTGAAGATCACCTCATCGCTTACACCAACCTCATGTATTTGCAGGGGTTGGATGATGCCAACTGGTGCATGTGCTTCCCGACTACATTGAAGGGCGTCGCCCAATAATGGTTTGGCAACTTGCAGGCTGGATTTATTGAAAGCTTCAAGAAGCTAGCCTTCTTGTTTGCTTCTAACTTCTCGGTGAACATCCCTACAAATAAAACAAGTCTGGACTTAAGTACCATAAGATAGGGACAGAGAGAAGGGCTTCGCTCCTATGTCAGGCGGTTTAATCTAGTAAGAATCCTAATTCAAGGACTATTTGACGAGGTTGCTTACACAGACTTCTTTAAGGGTCTGAAGGACGGGTTAACTTTAAAGTTAGACCATGTCCAAAAGAGAGTTTTCACCCTCAAAGAGGCGCTGACAGAGGCGAAAGCCTATATACAAGCGACCGATCTCTGTTTGCCCAACAATCAGTTGAACTTGAATAAGTCTGACAAACAAAAAGAGAGTCGGTCTGCTCAGCCGGCTCAAAAAACAAAAGAGAGCAAGAAAAGAAAAAAAATGTGGGTGGTTGACGACTTTGATCAGCTGTCCTAGAAGAAAAAGAAAGAGTATAAATCTTATGTCCCAAAGTACAAGTTTAACAAGGACTGGGACTCCATCCTTATGGAGATCAAAGACCGGTAGACCATTGAGAAGCCCACTGCAATGAAAGGTTCTTCCAAAAATTTAAACAAAAATAAGTACTGCCACTTCCATGAGGATATTGGCCATGACACCAACGACTACTAGAACCTCAAGCGGCTATTAGATCGTTTGGCTGATCAGGGGGTGTTAAAGTCTTACATCCTCAAGTCCAAGGATACCTTGAAGAAAAACCCAGGGTACTCGTCCAAAAAGACTGCCTAGCCTACTAGTAGTTCGGACACTAACAAAGAGCGAATCTACACAATAGAAGGCGGCTTTGCTGGAGGAGGCCCTACCATCTGGGGCACCAAGGACCATTTGAGGTAGATGGACGTCAACTCTGATGACGAGGGTCAGGCAACTACCAACACATTTCCCGAGGTCATCATCAATGAGAAAGATTGAGGGAAAGTCCGTCAGCCGCATGATGACCCCGTTGTTATTTAATATAAGGTGGCCAATCAGCTGGTTGCCGGATCCTGATAGATACTGGTAGCTTGTCTAACATCATCAGCTACAAGTGCTTGTCAAGGCTGAGGTACAAGACCGACATCATGCACAAGGTCACTCACCCCCTGGTTGGTTTTGGGAGAGGAGTTGTGCACCCAGTCGGTTAGGTTGATCTACCCATCCGGCTGGGAGAAAAGAGAAAGGGACACTACATGGTCGTCTGGTTCTTAGTAGTTGAGGAGATGACCGCCTACAACCTCATTTTGGGCCGTCCAAATCTAAACGAGTCCAAGGCCTTCATTATTTCATCCCTCATGTTGCTAAAGTTTAAAAAGGACGACGTTACTATTGGCTCCCTTAATGGGGATCAGAAGACGGCTAGATAGTGCTATCTCTTAGACGTCAAGCCAACGGCAGCAGCAGCCGTCCAGGGAGGGGAGCCAATAGAACTTGACGATGTCAAGGATCTTGAGCCCGCTCCACCATCAGTCGGAAAAAAGAGGAAAGCTGATCAGCTGGTGGCAGTGAAGAAGGAAAAGCAATAGCAATCACTGACCGAGGAACGGTTAGATGAACTCCGTCATCAGCCGGCTAGTGAGCATATTGATATTCCTTTGGACGACAGCCGTCCAGAGCATACTGTTAAGGTAGGGATGGATGCTTTTGCAATGTTGGGTGCAGATTTGCACAGCCTACAGAAAGAGTTCAAAGATATTTTTCCTTTAGAGTAAAATAGATGGCCGACATCAGCCTAGATCTTGCCGTCCAAAAACTTGCTGTGGATCCAAAAAATAAGCCTATCAGGTTTAAATAAAAAAACAAATCACGGCGAGGAAGGAAGTCAGGCGGTAGGTGCCGAGGTTAAAAAGATGTTAGACGTTGGGTTCATTCGACCATGTAACTTCCCTAAATGGGTTGCAAATCTTGTGCTTGTAAAGAAGTCGAATGGTACCTGGCGCATGTGTGTTGATTACACTTTCTTGAACAAGGCATGTCTAAAGGAAAATTACCTGCTTCCAAAGTTCGACAACTTGGTCGACTCTACAGAAGGGCATTCCTTGATGAGATTCATGGACGCCTAGTTAGGCTTTCAACAGATTCCCCTCTAGAGAAAAGATTAAGAGAAGATGATATTCGTCACTTATCAGGTGTTATTTTGTTATACTGTGATGCTGTTGGGCTTGAAGAATGCGCCTGCTACTTTCCGACGAATGATTAATACAGTCTTCATTAATTAGATTGGGAGGAACGTAGAGGCGTACATTGACGACATGATGGTTAAATCTAAGCTAAAGACAGATTGCCTTGCTGACCTCCGAGAAACCTTCACCACACTTAGGCGGCACAAGGTCATGCTCAATCAAAGAAATGTGTCTTTGGTGTTGAGTCTAGGAAGTTTCTCGGGTTCCTAATTGATCAAAGGGGGATAGAGGCCAACCTTGAGAAGATATAGGGGGTCATTGACATGAAGTCACCCCGCACTGTCAAAGAGGTTCAAAAGCTAACCGGTTGTCTGGCTGCATTGGGGAGATTCCTCAGCCGGTCAGGTGACAAGTTCCTTTATTTCTTCCAAGCAATCAGGAAGAAGACTAGATTTGACAGGGGGGATGATGTTGAGGCGGTATTTCAGAAATTGAAAGAACATCTACACTCTATGACAAGGCTTGTTAGCCCTTTGCCCAAATAGACGCTTTACATGTACGTAGTGATCAGCGTCATTTATCGTGCTCAATAGAGTAGCTTTTAATTCCTTTTTCTATATTTTCTTGCTTTATTTTCATGTAATCTTTCTAGTTTTCTTTTATTTTTCGTCTTTATAACTCATTTTGGTTTTTCATTCACTTTTATGAGTTTTTCATGATTTCTGTTCTTATTTAGCTATTTTAGTTTAGTTTCTATTCATTTTTCTTTGTCTCTTACTTTTACTTGAATTTTTTTTAGTGAAATTTCAAAGTTTTATTTGCTACGCTTTCACGGTTGCGCCCTTATTGATTCTAGGTCATGAAAGTGCAAATAATTGAAGATCAAGGAATACCTTTCTCGCGGGCGTCACAACGAGAGCGCCGACGATAGGGATGCACGAGAGCGCTGAGAGCATAGCTTCGCACAAGGATCTACGAGCGAGCAAGAGAATCCGTGCACGCCGCAACACCATAGCAGGGGTGCGAGTGCGCAGACACCTCCGTGCTTGCGCACAGCTGGTGGTGCATGCGCACGGCCCTGCTCCGAACCTCTTCACTTGATTTATTATAAATACCCCTTGACTTTTCCTTTTTTAGGGGAGGATGATTTCATATGTACTTGAGATTTATTTCTAGATTTAGTAGAGAGAGAAATTAGAGAGAGAAACTTTAGATTACTTGTTTTGTACTTCAAATTATATCTTTGAGCTTGGACTTCTTCTTCAATCAATGAAAATTAGTGAGAATTTCTTTCTTTGAATTTCCTTTTGCTTGCTCTTTCCTTTACTTCTTTAACGTTTGATTAGATTGTTGATCTTTCGTTTGAGAATTTGTCGAATTTGATTTTCTCTTTAATTCAGCTGGAAATGATGATGTTTGTAATTCAATTTTCTTTATTTTTCAATTCCATTATGATTTGTGAGTAGACTAGTAGCTAGAGAGAAGGGGAAGCATGCTTGATTGATGATTTTTGCTAGTTGATTATTCTTGGATGATTGAATTGTTGTAATTAAATTGGTTGACATAGTTGTGCATGTGATTAATTTGATTAGGAGTGATCAACCTAGATGATTAATCTAGATTGCATAGCAAATTTCAATGACATAAACCCTTGATTTGAGAATTGCTTTATTTAGTTGAATGTGATTGTGATTTTCCTTGTTAGTCATTCATAGTGAACCCTAGCTTGACTTATAGAAGATAGCTCTTGAATTCTATTAATTGCAACTATTGTTTGTCTTTTGCAACCTTTGAATTAATTGACTTCTTCATCGATTGGCATAGTCATTAACCTTGCATGTGGAACCTTAATCCATAGTGTTTAGCATATTGATTTTCTTTGACTTGATTAGCTAGTTGATACCTTAGTTACAATTCAATTCACTTCACCTCTCATTCTTCGAAGTAGCTTGACCATAGACTGTAGCAATCTCCCTCTCATTCCTCGTGGTTCGACTCGGACTTGTCCTATACTAAGAATAAGTTTGATTTTCTTAATTGTTTGATTGGTGGTGCTTTAGTTTTTAACGAGCTAGATTACCACGCATCAAAATGGCGCCGTTGCCGGGGAATGATATTTATGCTTTGTTATAGTTGCTGAGTCTACTTCATTTTAATTGGAAAATAAAAAAAAAAGTTTTTTCTCTTTTTTGCTACATTTGTAGCCGTGCTACTAATTGTTTCTTTTGAGATCGTATGCGTAGAGCACGTGGTCATTTATTAGTGCCACTTGATTCGAAAATTGAGAGGACAATTGCAAGGATAAGAGTTTCTAAAAGTTCTTTGAGTTCTAGTCCTCCAAGTGAAGAGGAACCACAACAAGAAGAACAAGCAAGGATAGGAGAAAATCCAAGGGTGGCGTTGAAGGAATTTGGGATTCTGGGTGCATATAGGTTTGAAAGTGGGATTGCTCCACCCACAACACCGGTAAATGACTTTGAAATAAGGCTGGCAATGATCACTTTAATAGAGAGGCGAGAATTTAGTGGGGCCAACATGAAAGCCCTCTAAATCTCCCAAGAATTCATCTGCCTCAATCTTTTTCCTTTTTCTCTCATAGGGCGTGCCTTGGAATGGTTAGACAAGGAGGTCAAACCCAATTCTCTAAGGACATGGGACGAAGTGACCAAGGAATTTCTATCCCGTTTCTACCCATAAAAGAAAACGGTGGAGGCTAGAGCTTTGATTCAAGGTTTCAAGAAAAAGTCTAGTGAAAGCCTCTATGGAGCATGGGAGAGATACAAGGAGTATCGAAGAGAATTTCCTCACCACGGAATTCCGACTTACCAAATTATTCAAATCTTCTATGGTGGCCTAAGTCCTCAAGGAAATTCATGTCTTGATGGAGGAGCCGGAGGTCCCATCATGAATAAAGCGGAGGAGGAAGTGGTAGACATAATTGAAGACGTAGTGAGGTACTATAGAGATTGGCAAGATGGTGAAAAGGAGTCAACTAGCAAGAGTAGTTCTTCAGTGTACTCGATTGATCATCTTAATGCCGTAAACAACTTGTCTTCACAAATGACAAACTTGGGGAAGGAAATGTCCGCTATCAAGGAAAAGTTGGAAAGTGCTACCTCCTAAGTTTCTAATCTTCCCTCCCAATCTAAGAGGAGAGGTATGTCTTCTAACTCTCAACCCTTTCCCTCTTCTTGCAACAAGCCTAGTGGTTGCTTGTTTTGTGATGTTTGCGGATCGTATGATCATGTTGCTTCTATTGCCCTCATGCATGTATGGTTGTTTGTGATGATCAAGATGGAAATGTGAATGAGCATGTGAACTATGTTTCAAACAATAATGATTCTAGGTTTGAGAATCAAAGAGGTCAATGGAATAGGAATTACAACAACCATGGAAATTTTGACAACTATAACCAAGGTGGTGGTAATAGATACCAAGAGAACCAAAATGCCAGAGGTAGCTATAACAACCAAGGTTGTAGTAGCCAAAATCAAAACCAAAATTATGGTAATCATAATCAAGGTTATGGTCAAAATCAAAATAGAGGTAATCGGAATAATCAAAATAGGGGAAATTTTTAAAACAATGCTCAAAGGGGTCCCTTACCCGGATTTGATCCAAAGACCTAAAGTTATAATTCCTATGTTCAACCTTCTTATTCTTCTAAAACTAACTTGGAGGAAATCATTGAAAACCAAACCAAGTTGTTGAACACCTACATGCCGGTGAGTGATAAGAAGTTTAATGAAATGATGACCCACAATAAGATGCTTGAAAACCAAATTTCTCAACTTGCCAATGCTTTGAAAGACCATGCAAGCCCTTCTTCTTTACTTTCTCAAGGCCTAGACCCTAAGAGACCCGTTAATTCCATAGTCATAAGAAGTGGTAGGGTGCTTGAGGAGAGTTTGCCTAGCAAAGTAAGAGTGAGGAGGATGCCAAGTAGGTTTTAGTTGAGGATGAGGGAGATGGTGCATCTTTGAGTGATGTAATGGTAGAGCCACCTAAGGAGGTGCAGGAAGAGAGTGAAGTTGTGAAACCCAAGCTTCCTTATCCACAAAGATTCATGAGACACAAGTTGGATGAACAATTTAGAAGATTTATTGACATGCTCAAACAACTTCATCTTTCTCTACTATTTACCGATGTTGTTACCCAAATGTCAAATTATGTAAAATTCCTTAAAGACATTTTGAGAGGTAGGAGGACTTGTGATGTTGTGGAGACGGTGAACTTGACCGAGAATTGTAGTGCAATCATAATGAACGAGATACCACTTAAGCTAAAAGATCCCGGAAACTTTTCCATCCCTTGTGCTATTTATAAAATGCAAATCGACAATGGCTTATGTGACCTAGGAGCTAGTGTTAGACTTATTCCATATCCGGTGTACTAGGGGAACTCTTGCCTACCAACATTACTTTGCAATTGGCCGATAGATCAATCGAGTTTCCAAAGGGTAAGGTAGAGGATGTCCCTTTGAGGGTTGACAAATTTGTTATTCCGGTGGATTTTGTGGTACTTGAGATGGACGAAGATGCTAGCATTCCGATCATTCTAGGTAGACCCTTTCTCGCTACTTCGGGTGTTATGATCGATGTCAAGAGTGCTAAAATTTCACATAAAATAGGAGATGAGGTGACTTAATTTGACTTGAATGATAGTATGAAGAATCCAAGTTTTTCCTTGGAGAATTGTATGATGATTGACTCTCTTGATCATGTTGTGTCTTCTATGCATGAGCAATTTCTCACCTCTAATGATGCTCTTGAGAATTTTTTGTTGAATAAGGAAAAGATAGGTGTTCCTAGCAAAGAGATGGATTTGTATGAAGATGTGCTCAATGGAAGCCTTGAAGATGTTGATGAGCAAATGTGCAAGAATATCACTAGCCAAGAAGCATTGCAAGCGGCTACAACAAAGGAAGGTAAAGGTGTCCCCATGGTTGAGCTCAAACCTCTTACATCACACCTTAGGTATGAATTCTTAGGCCCTAACTCAACTTTTCCCGTGATTGTTAGTTCCTCTTGAGTGAGAGACAAGCCCAAAAGTTGTGTGGTGTATTGAGAAAGCAGCAAGTTACTTTGGGCTATACCATTGATGACCTCAATTGTATTAGTCCCGCCCTATGCATGCACCACATCACTCTTGAGGATAATGCCTCACCAAGCATTGAAAGACAATGAAAAATTCACCCTCAAATGGGGGAAGTAGTCAAAAGGAAATCACCAAGCTATTGGATGCGGGAATCATATTCCCGATCTCTAGCTCAAGGTCGGTTTCCCCGGTCCACGTTGTCCCAAAGAAAGGAGGCATGACCGTTGTGCAGAATGAGAAAGGTGAGCTCATTCCTACAAGGACGGTCACGGGATGGAGGATGTGTATAGATTACAGAAGTCTAAACACATCCACCAAAAAGGATCATTTCCCCCTTCCCTTAATTGATCAAATTCCGGTTTCTTTCAAATTCTTATTTACCCGGATGACCAAGAGAAAACAACTTTTACTTGCCCATATGGAACCTTTGCTTATACGAGAATGCCATTTGGGCTTTGGAACGCCCCCGCCACCTTCCAACGGCGTATGATGAGCATATTTGTAGATATGTTGGAGGAGGAAATGGAAGTGTTCATGGATGATTTTTCGGTGGGAGGTGTTTCATTCGAAGCTCGCCTTGAGAATCTTGAAAAGTATTTAGCTCAGTCTGAGAAAGTGAATCTAGTCTTGAATTGGGAGAAATCTCACTTTATGGATGAGGAAGGCATTATCCTTGGTCATAAGATCTCCCACAAAGGAATAGAGGTAGATCAAGCAAAGATTGGAGTAATTGAAAAGCTACCACCTCCGGTCAATGTAAAAGGTGTGAGATCTTTCTTGGGGCATGCTGGATTTTATAGGAGATTCATCAAGGATTTCTCTCTAATTGCTAAGCCCCTCAATGATCTTCTTCAAAAAGATGTTGAGTTCGTGTTTGATGATAGATGCTTGGAAGCATTCAACAAATTGAAGAAAGCCTTGACTTCCATCCCCATAGTCCAAGCCCTGAGGTGGGATTTACCTTTTGAATTAATGTGTGATGCTAGTGATATGGATATTGGAGGTGTATTGGGTCAAAGGGTTGATAAGAAGCTCCATGTCATCTATTATATGACAAAAACTCTAAATGGAGCTCAACGAAACTACACAACAACGAAAAAGGAGTTTTTGGCAATTGTGCATGATTTTGAGAAATTCCGTTGTTATCTGTTAGGTTCCAAGACCATTGTTTTCACAGATCATGCGGCTCTCAAATAAATTTTTGCTAAGAAGGAATCAAAGCCTAGATTGCTTCGGTGGGTGCTTGAACTTCAAACCTTTGATATTGAGGTTAGAGACAAAAAAGGGGCGGAGAATGTTATGGCGGATCACCTCTCTCGCCTTGAGGACTTCCAAGTCCAAGATGATGGTTCCCCTATTGAAGATAGGATGCTTGATGATTTCTTATATGCCATTGATGTGAAGGAACTCCCTTAGTTCACCGATTTGGTTAATTTTCTAGCATTTTGGGAGTTTCCACCTTCATTTTTGAAGAATCAAAGAAAGAAGCTCCAGAGAGAAGCTCGACACTATTTGTGGGATGATCCAATTTTGTATATGCGAGGAGTTAATGGTTTGCTCCGTCGTTGCATTCTATGTGAAGAAGTGCCAGATGTCTTGAAGATGTGCCACTCGGATCCTAGTGGTGGTCACATGGGTTTTTCCAAAACCGCTTCCAAGATTTTTCAAAGTGGCTTACGGTGGCCGTATCTTTTTAAGGACGCTTGGGGTTTTATCAAGTCTTGTGATAGATGCAAAAGGACCGGAAACATTTCAAAGAGGAATGAGATGCCTCAACCAATACATCCTTGTGGCGGTCGATTGTGTTTCTAAATGGGTTGAGGCCATTGCCTCCCCTAAAAATGACCACAAGGTGGTGATGAAGCTATTCAAAACGATCATCTTTTCGAGATTCGATGTGCCTAAGTCGGTAATAAGTGACAGTGGATCACATTTTGTACATAATGCTTTCCAAAAGTTGTTGAGAAATGACCAAGTGGTGGATTCTAGGTCGTTGAAACTAAAATTCCTCCAATCAAACTAAATTTATAACCAAACCACACCTAGCAATAGGGCAAGTTCGGGTCGAACCACTAGGAATGGGGGGAAGTTAGCTATTGCTAAAGTCAAGCTATTTCGAATTGTAAAAGGTAGTGTAGGTTATCTAAGGTCAACTAAACAACAAAGTAAATCACAAAGTAAATTAATATATCAAGACACTAAGGATTTAGGATCCACATATTCTTGCAATGGAGTCACACTAATCGGGTTGGAGATTGATTAATTCAAGTATTGCGAGGGAAGATAGACATTGCAATCAAAAGAGCTCAACAAGGTATCTCCTAGAGGTCTCACTAGCGCCAACTACGAAATACTCTACTAGGAACGTCACAAACCAAGCTCGATCGATAAATGTGAGCTACAAATCAATGGTCCGTATCAATGTAGGCACACAATGCAATCTAGTATGACAATTAAAGTTAGCTACTCTTTAACTAATTACACATGTGCACAAAATCAATTAACCAATTTAATCACAATGCTAAATCAATCAAAAACTCCCAACTAGCTAAGATTCATCACTCAAACATGCTTCACCACATCCCTAGCAAGTAAACTACTCACAATCCATGGAAGAATTCAAAATCAAAACTTAGCTAATCAATTCATCATCATCATTTCAATCAAACAAATTCAATCAACTAATCAACAAACTTTAACAATCAATAAAAAATTGAAATCAAAAGCTAAAGATTGCATTAAAGTAAAAGAAATCCTTACAAACTTTGGTGAAATCAAAGAAAAATTTTCTTAGAGTCATCAATTATCAAACATCAACCATGAATTTCTTTCTTTAAAAATCTAAGAACAAGTGTTTCTCTCTCAACACTTCACTCTAAACTTCAACCAATTGATTCTCTAAAACTAAAAAAAAAGAATTCTCCCTCTAAAAATAGAAGAAAAGTCTATAAATAGTAAAACTAACAAAGAGAAGTTAGTTAGATCGTCCAAAATAGACCCGTACAAGCGCGACCTTCATCAAGAGGATGCGCGGCCGCGCAAAAATGGGTACGGAATAGGGGGAGCAACAGGCGCGGCCGTGCACCCGCGCTTGGGAATAGCGCAGCTTCTTCCCCTTCATCTTGACGCTCCTCGTGCGCTCCACTTGGTGTTCTTCATGAACACGGAGCATGGCAGAACATAAAACACCTCGACGGTGGGTTCAACACTAGAATTGGTGCCCCCACGGCTTGAATGCATGGCCTAAGGTCAATTGGAACTTGCACATCTCCATACTTGAGCTTCAAATGGAAGACATTAGGCATCCTAATCAATGCAAACTTGGGAAGAAACCTCGGGAAACCTTGGACAACGATCTTAACCTGAAAATGAAATTAAAAAAACAAAGAAAAGGGAAAAAGGACAAAATAAACCAAGAAATGCATGAAAATGGAAAATCAACTAAGGAAAGTGCAAACTAAAGAAATAAAGAGCAAAACTAAGGAAAAAAGAAAGAAAAGAGCTATAAAAGCAATCTCAAATCACCCTAAAAGAGAACAAATGAGTGCCGTAAATGACACTCATCAAGAAAGCACGACGTTTATCAACGTTTCGGTCTTTCCTAACACCCTCAAACTAGTGGACAAGTTGAGGTGTCTAACCATCAAATAAAGTTGATCCTTGAGAAGACGGTTGCAATCAAATAGGAAATATTGGGCGGACAAACTTGATGATTCTTTATGGGCATATTGAACGGCTTTCAAGACTCCCATGGGCACCACTCCATACCGTCTTGTTTATGAAAAATCATGTCATCTTCCGGTGGAGCTCGAGCACCGCGCTCATTGGGAAATCAAGAAAATCAACTTTGATTTGGCGAGTACGGGAGGGCAAAGGTGGTTGGATCTTCATGAATTAGAAGAACTTAGGCTTGATGCTTATGATTGTGTAAGTACCTACAAAGCTCGATCTAAGGATGCTCATGACAATCTTATTGAGAAAAAGGAATTTTTTGTAGGTGACAAGGTTCTTTATAATTCTAAGATGAAGTTGTACCCCGAAAAGCTCATATCAAGGTGTAGTGGTCCTTATTTGGTTCAAGGTGTCTTTCCAAATGGTGTTGTGGAAGTTTCTATGTTGCATTCATCATCTCCGTTAAAGGTCAATGGCCATCGACTCAAGAAGTACTTCGATAGTGCTTTCGTTGTCCTTGTTCACAAAATGATTCTCCGTCAACCACCTTGATAGGTGGAGAACGTCGAGCTATGACGTTAAACAATCGCTTCCCGAAAGGCAACTCGGTTTTCTAACCCTTTCTTTTGATTTTTCATTCTTTTTATTTCTTCTATTTCTGAGAAATTTTCTTATCTTTCTTTTTTTTTCTTGATTTTAGGTACCTTGGGATTGAGTTGGTTAAGATTTCCGACAATTTTGGTGTCAATTGAAGGTTTCAAGAGGTTGGAGTTAAATTAAAGTGAAGAAAATATTGATGTGCAAGTGCGCTCTCATGGTTGCGCTCTCGTGGATTTTAATCATGAACAAGTGATCATTGAGAAAATTGAGTGATTTTTGGTCTGTCCCTTTCGTGAGCATCACTCAAGCTTGACGCTCGAGAGCGTCAACGAGAGCACCTCACACAGGAACGCCCCCAAAGTCGACCGCTCGTGCGCACGCACAGCTGGGTGTGCGCGCACGCATGGGCCTGGCAGCCCCCCCCTTTTTCGTGCCTTAGCTGCTTTGCCCCCCTTCATCCCACATTATCTCTCCCTGATTTTCTCATCCTCCCTTCTCCTTCACTTTACTTCTTCTTCCTTTTAACAAATCCTCACAAAATCATCACTTTATATCATTTTAATTCATTATTTAACAAATTACAACAAAATCACAATTTCACTCACGAAATTTTCAGATTTTCGAACAAATATTCGAAATTTTGGGTCTTGGATTTTCGAATTTTGGGTGTTCAAATTGGGGTTGGGAACTTGCTTCTTGATGTTCTAATTGTTTTATAATCTTCATTTAATCCATTTTCAAGTGTTTTAAGGCTTCATTGAGGTATGATTTCTGATTTTTCTAGTCATCTTCTTCCTCATTTTTGAAGCTTGAAACCCTTGTTTGGACTTTAATGGTAGAACTCCATTGTTGGTTATTTTTGCTTGTATTTTGTGTTGTATGATGTTATTTGATGATACTTTGAAGCTTTTTCATAATGAAATTGTTTACCTTGCTTGAATTCTTGAATCACCATTGTTGTCATTTTTCTCTCTTATGGGTATTGTTCATGGTAGCTTTGTTTTTTTTATTATTCATTGTTTTTTGGTAATTTTTCCTATTATGATTCATGCTTTTGGTCTTTCATGACAAACTTTTGCCTTTGATTAATGATTAGTTGCTTCTTAATTTCTCATTGAATATTAGTTGCTACTATATTCATGGCATTAGTTCTTTGTAACCAATTCTTGTTTCATTCATGATTGGATTATCTTTGTGCTTGAAATTTCTTGAGCAATTCTCTACGATTATTTGGTGATGATTCTATCTCTTATGCTCTTGTGTGTTTGAGCCAATTTCTTGATGAATTGCTAATGCTTGGCCTTTCTTCTTGTAGATGGCCCCTATTTGTCGAAAGAAAAGGGCTAGAACTAGCACAAGTAAATCCTGGCATGTTGTTCCACCTCCTTCTGAGGTGGTTGAAACATATGGCATTGAATTCATCAAATTGACAAAGATGAAGCTTAAATCCACCCGCTTTTATGATCAAGCGACTACAAAATTAATTAAAATTGATGAAGATATTTGTCTACTTGCCAAGAATATTGGCCTTTTGGAGTTTTTAGATTTGAATGCGCCCACTTATGCTAGAGTAACATATGAATTTCTTTCGTCCCTTGAAGTGATTCGTGATACTAATGGTGATTCTTCAAGGACATTGACTTTCCAATTGTTTAATAATGATCATCGGATTTCGGAATCCCAACTTGGTACATACTTTCGATTTTCCTTGGGCCGTGGATGAAGATTACACTGTATATCTGGCCAATGTTAAGATGAGTGATGATCATGAGTATGATGAGCTCAAGTGGTGGCGGCGTATCTCTAATGAAGGGAAATATGAGCTACAAACTTCAAAGGCCGCTTCTATCATCCATCTGGCCATGAGATACTTCAATCGTATTCTCACCTATGCTCTATGTTCTAAAGACTCGTTGGGTGCCATTTTTTGTGAAGAGTTATGTTGGCTTTGGATAGCCGATCATGAGCAAGGAGAGCTTGATCTTGTTGATTTTAGTCAAAACTTGACTAACCGATTTCTTGATATTAGAGATGGCCTTTCACTCTCAGGGAGCATTCAAATTGGGGGGATGATCTCCATTCTTGCCCTTTGCATTGATGACTCTTATAAGGATTTTCTTTGTGAACTTCCGCCCATAGTTGATCCTCCGATAAAACTCCTTCCCATGACCTCAACATTTATGCTCTTGTTAATCAAAAGTTTATCAAGCGTACCAAGAGACAAGATCTTTACATTTGGAAGGTCTCTCGTGTTAAGTATTGGTTCTTGATTCCGGGCAAAGAAGCCGCCGACCGTAAGACAAAGAAGAATTCCCTTACTTGGAGACCTCCAAGGTGCAATATTGATCCTTCTCTTCAGCGGAAGACAAATCATACAAGAACCAATTCTAATGATGTTCTTTCAGCGGATTTTCAAGCTTTGCCCCTGGTTGAAAGGGGAGGTACACCTATCCCTTCCTCTTCATCTTCTACTTCACTTGAATTATCCACTTTGCATGCTAAGATTGATTCTATCATAAATGTCATGTATTCTATGCCTTTGGGGCGCGACTTCTTTCTTGGTTATGATTTTCATGCTAGTCAAGTGTATGATTTCCATGTTAGGAGGGGGGGGGATTGAACTGTACTTGAACTATCTGTACCTCCCGGTTCAATAAGGACCTATCCCTCAGTGGGAACCTTATGACCCCTCCGTTGGACCTAGACTTTGTTACCCTTATTAGGAGGGTCCTAATGTCCTCCCCAGTGCTATTGTTGGCACCACCCCGGCCACCTATGATTATAAGCGGCCCGGTGGGTGTGACTTCACTTATGATCCCGCAAACCCTTTGCCTTTCCCGAACCCTGAAACTTTTTGTAGGTGGGGCTTGTCGGGCGAGCCGATCTTGGATGATTGGTCTCATTTCTTCGCGGTGGATCGTGCTAGGAGAGTGGGTAGTTTGAGGGGCAAGGCTCCCATAGAGGTGGGTGATTACGCTAACTCTAGTCATGTAGTCTTGGAGACCGGTGAGGGGAGTACTAATTCTACCCTTTACCATATTGTCGAGTGATTCCATATTTGTCTACCCCCCTTACTTGTTTGCTTTTTATGTTGTTCTCTTTATGCCTATATGCTATTAGAATTTGAGTTTGGGGGGTAGTTCATTTCAAGCTTGGGGGTGTTTTATGTTGTTTGTGTGCCTCACCATTCCCCCCTTCGCTTTTATGATTCACTCTTGGTCTCTTTTGCTTGCTGGTGTTGGTCATTGATTGTCTCATGCTTCTCTGTTGTTCTGTATGGCTGATGATGTTTTCTTGTTGATGGATTCTCTACTTTAGTTCCTAGTGTTGTTGCTTGTTTGTTTGATTACTGTGTGATCTGCCTTTTGCTTCCTGATGATTCTGCTACTGTCCTGCATTACTGTATTCCTTATGGGTTACCTGTATCCTTTTTATTTTTTTCCTTTCTTCTCTCATGAATTCTTTTGTGTAGATGTTTCTCTTTCTTTTTCTTTATCTTTCACTTTTTAGGTCCCCGATGAGAGCATTCGACGCTTGGAATTTGGTGACGAATTTCTCGTTATCATACATGTTCTTTCTTATCACGATCATTGGGTGAGATCTTTTTATTTTTGCCTCTTTTTCTTTCCCTTTTGTATGCATAGTTTAGGTTTAGATTATGAGAAGTTGAATGGTTCGAGGTTGCTTGCTTTTAACACCTTAGTGTATTTGGGGTCATTGGCGCTGTAGCCGAATGACCCTTTGTTTTTCGATTGAGATATTATGTGTTTGGCTTGCTTCCTTATGATTTTCTATTCCTTCTTCATCTTCTTTATTTTCTTTCTTTTCTTTTTCCTCTTTTTCCATTTTCTTTTTCTTTTGCTTATTCTTTTTGTTATCTTTTTCTCTTTTATTTTCAATTCTTTTTGCATTTTGCAATCATAAAAATCAAAATTTGAAAAAAAAAACAACAACAAACAATGTTTTAGAGGCATTGCTCTAATTTCTTTTTGTTTTTGCTTTTGCTTTGGACTTAGTACCACTTGGACTTGCATTTTTAGATATTATCCTTCCTAAAAGACATTAATTCGCACGGTTTGAGAGTATGTTTGGTTGATTCTAGGATAGAGTATGCTAAGGTAGTGTCTTTAGAACTTTTGGGACCTTGAAGCCGAATTGTATTGTTTTTGAAAATTTGTAATTGCTCCCTTTTAGTGAATTTGAAACTAATAGTGAGTTTTTGCTACAACCATGTGAGGTCTTATTCTTTTCAAGCCTTCTACATATTTTGTATGAGCGGCACATGGATCCTTGACTATTGTATGCTTTATCTAGAATTTAACTTTCATCTCCCGAGATCGCGACCGAGCCATTTAGGAAGGACAAAGGCATCTTTTTGGGGTGGTAATTTTTACTTTTCTAAGATAGTTTTCTTTTCTTTATTTTGGGTTTTCATTTGCCTACTTGCTAACCATTTGAGCCATAAACCTTCTTTTCAAGCCATATCTTTAGAGATTAAGGTTTTTGTGAAGCATTTGGTCTCTATTGTTGGAGATTAAGGTGAATGAGTTGTATATTGGTTCTTATAATGAAAGCCAGTTTGTGTTGTACATATTTGTGAATAAAAAGCAAATACAAAGTTGAAAAAGCCGTCCATAGTTAAAAGAGGCGAGGACAATGAAATAATGTCAAAAATGAAAAAATGAGAAAAAGCAAAGCAAATTCAAAAGCTTTGCAAAAGTCAAATATGAAAAATTCAAAAAATATTTTGATGTAACTGTCTTTCTCCCTATATTAAACATTGAGGACAATGCTTTGTTCAAGCTTGGGGGGAAGCGTTCATACGCTTTTTGTATATATGTTTGTGATTCTTGGCTTTGAATAAGCTTGGGGGTGTTGTGTTTTTGTTTGGTGATTACTTGGTTTTGGTGTTAAGATTTGGCCAATCTTTGCTTCACAATTTAGGTATACCACCAAATTTCAAATTTTAGCCTACCTTCACCCTTTTCGCCCATACATTACAACCCTTTCCAAGACCTTTTGACCTTTGTGGTTGAGTCACAAGTCAGTGGAGGGAGATGTAGGTCAAGCTTATAGAGCGGTATGCAATAGTTGAGACGTCAAGTAGCCTCAAATCTCTTTCTTTTTCCGGTTCCTTCGAGGAACCATTGAGATGCTCTTTAAAGGTAGATTTGAAGCTAATTGGGAGAATGTGCTAAAACTGTTTTAAGATGAAAGTGAATTGTGTCTTGACAGTTCTCTATGCTTAGCATGTTCTATGTTTCAATCAACCTTAGATATCTTGGAACGTGCCTACCATTGTTTGTTTAGGAAGCTTGGTATCTACTTGTGTTTTGTCCATTGTAAAAGTCCATTGTAATAGCATTTTTCTTACTTCTGGTTTTAACTTTGTCTTTTCTCCTTTTTTGTGCTTTGCCTCATTTTACTTGAGAGTTATAGGTTATTCTCTTAGGAAACCCTTACGAGAGAATTACTCGTCCTCTAGTGCGATCTAGGGGTTTAAATGGCTTGTCTTTGGTTGCTAAAATTGACCGTGATTCCTACGAAAGTGAGTTAGTGTACATTCTCTTATTCTCTAGCTTTCTTGTTTCTTGCTTTGCTTAAATAATGTCATCATCTTTCCTTGGGTTAGATTTTTTTTTGCTCGAGGACGAGCAAAAGTCTAGCTCGGGGAATTTGAGCGTCATTCATGGCGCTCAATAGAGTAGCTTTTAATAACTCATTTTGGTTTTCCATTCACTTTTATGAGTTTTTCATGATTTTTGTTCTTATTTAGCTATTTAAGTTTACTTTCTATTCATTTTGCTTTCTCTCTTACTTTTACTTGAATTTTTGTTAGTGAAGTTTCAAAGTTTTATTTGCTGCACTCTTTACGGTTGTGCCCTCATTGATTCTAGGTCATGAAAGCGCAAATATTTGAAGATCAAGTGCTGCCTTTCTGGCGGGCATTATCACGAGAGCCCCGACGATAAGGATGCACGAGAGCACTGAGAGCATAGCTACGCACAAGGATCTACGAGCGAGCAAGAGGAGTCGTGCACGCCGCAACACCATAGCAGAGGTGCGCGCATAGACCCCTCTGTGCGTGCGCACAAACCTTGCTGTGTGTGCGCACGGCCTTGCTCCGAACCTTTTCGCTCGATTTATTATAAATACCCCTTGACTTTTCCTTTTTTAGGGGAGGAAGATTTAATATGTACTTGAGATTTATTTCCAGATTTAGTAGAGAGAGAAACTTTAGATTACTTGTTTTGTACTATAAATTACATCTTTGAGCTTTGATTTCTTCTTCAATCAATGAAAATTAGTGAGAATTTCTTTATTTAAATTTACTTTTGCTTGCTCTTTCCTTTAATTCTTTAGTGTTTGATTTGATTGTTGATCATTGGTTTGAGAATTTGTTGAATTTGATTTTCTCTTTGATTAAGCTTGAAATGATGATGTTTGTAATTCAATTTGCTTTGTTTTTCAATTTCATTATGATTTGTGAGTAGATTAGTAGCTAGGGAGAAGGGGAAGCATGCTTGATTGATGATTTTTGCTAGGTGATGATTCTTGGATGATTAAATTGTTGCAATTAAATTGGTTGACATAGTTGTGCATGTGATTAATTTGATTAGGAGTGATCAACCTAGATGATTAATCTAGATTGCATAGCAAATTTCAATGACATGAACCCTTGATTTGAGAATTGTTTTAATTGGTTGAATTTGATTTTGATTTTCCTTATAGTCATTCATAGTGAACCCTAGGTTGACTTATAGGAGATAGCTCTTGAATTCTATTGATTGCAACTATTGTTAGTCCTTTGCAACGTTTGAATTAGTTGAGTTCTTCATCGATTGGCATAGTCATTGAGCTTGCATGTGGAACTTTAATCCCTAGTGTTTAGCATATTGATTTTCTTTGACTTGATTAGCTAGTTGATACCTTAGTTACAATTCAATTTACTTCACCTCTCATTCTTCGAAATAGCTTGACCATAGACTGTAGCAATCTCCCTCTCATTCCTCGTGGTTCGACTCGGACTTGTCCTATAGTAGGAATAAGTTTGATTTTCTTAATTGTTTGATTGGTGGTGCTGTAGTTTTCAACGACCTTGATTACCACGCATCAATTATTCGTTTCAGATTATGCCCTCAGTGCTGTTCTTCTTGCTGAGAGAGACGGCAGCCAACTCCTGGTCTATTTCATTGGCCATGTTCTTCGAAATACTTAACTACGATACCTTATGCTTGAAAATTTTGGCCTTACTCTTTTCATGGCTGTCAAGAAGTTGAAACCTTACTTCCTGGCACATCCAGTTAAAACCAACCGCTCAAGTGGCCAATGACAACCTTGAACTCATCCGATAGAACGCTCAAATGGGTTAATAAAATGCAAAGTCTTAAAATCACATTCGAACCAAGGAAGGCAGTGAAAGGTCAGGCATTTTCCTACTTCATTTTCAAAATGACAAGGCCTGACGTGCCGGAAAATATTGACCAGGTTCGAAAAGTTTATGTAGACGGGAGCTCTACCATGAACGGCTATGGTGCAAGGGTTATATGTCAGTCTCCTTATGGGGATAAGTTTGAATATGCACAACAGTTCAAGTTCCAGTCCTCAAATAACGAGGCGGAGTACGAAGCCCTGCTAGTCGACATCCGCATGTGAAAGGTGCTAGGGGCAACAAAAATTGACGCCTGCTCTGATTCTCAGTTAGTCATTAGCTAAAACCATGGTGACTATGTGGCCACCCGTACGGCTATGATCAATTACCTGCAGGCAGTCAAGACTAAAATTGGGACACTTTAAAAGTTTAACTTAACTCAAGTGCCCAAGTCTGAGAACAATAATGCGCATGCCCTTTCAAAACTAGCATCATCCGCTTCCTGTGATACCCCTCGGTCAGTATTCTGTGAAGTTGTGGAAAAACGGAGTATCATTGAAGAAGATCCCATTAGAATTCTAGACCGAAACTCAACCTGGATGGATGGCATCCAAGCCTATCTGCTAGACAGCACCCTGCCGGATACATATCAAGAAATGGTCGCAATGAAAAAGCGTGCGGCCAACTTTGAAATATAAACTGGAGAGCTCTTCAAGAAAGGCTTCCTGAAGCCTACTTTGAAGTCCGTCACCCTAGAGAAGGGACAAGAGATTCTAGAAGAATTACATTTAGACTAGTGTGCCTCTCGTATAGGCTTCAAGGCTCTTGCATTTAGGGCCAGGCTCCAGGACTACTTTTGGCCTACGATTGAGAAAAACGCCATTAAAATGGTGAAGAGAGGTGACAAGTGTCAACTGTTTGGCAAGTTAATTCATCGTTCGACTATTGACCTGACGACCATTTATAGCCCGGATCCTATTACCAAACAGGGCATGAATGTCCTTGGCCCATATACTCCTACACCAGGCGCGCAGACGGCGGTACATTTTAGTTGATGTTGACTAATTCACCAAATAGGTAGAGGTAGAGGCGATCAAGAACATTGGGACAAAGGATGTCATCTCTTTCATATGGAAGAACATCATCACCTGGTTCGGGGTACCTATATCTATGGTCTTTGACAATGGCCCTTAGTTTAAGATGCCTACCCTAAAAAATTAGTTGGGAGATCAAGGGATCTCACACTATTTTGCATCTGTCGGCCGACCCCTAGAAAATGGCCAAGTTGAAGCCTTCACCAAGATAATCTCACACTGTATCAAAAAGAAAATTAAAAGAGATAGCGCCGTATAGGCAAAAGAGTAAACTCATATCCTATGGGCCATCAGAACAACTGAAAAAGGGGCAACCGGTGAAACCCCAGTTCTCACACTGTATGGTGTAGAGGCTGTCTTGCCTATTGAGCACTATGAAGAAACTCTCTGAATCATGTTATATGACAAAGAAGAAAATTGGGAGGCCATGAGGCTTGCATTGGACTTTCTCCTAGAGCACAGGGGCAATGCCGCCTTACGTCATGAGATCTACCATATGAGAATGACAAGAGCCTACAACAAAAGAGTACACAAACAACCCTTGAAAGTTGGGGACTTTGTGTTACGAAAAATGGAGGCAACCGGTAGGGTCAATGAGCAAGGCAAGCTCATGCCTAATTAGGAAGGTCCCTACCGCATCCGTGAGAAAGTAAGAGGCGGTACCTACCGGCTGAAAACCCTAGACGGCAGGCACCTTGCAAGAACTTGGAGTAGACAACTTAAAAAGTACTACTTCTGAGGCCTGTATATTTTTGTAAATGAAAAATCCTATAAAAAGAAGTTTCTTTTTGTTTTCCATCTTGTTTTCAATTTTATTTATTGCAGACTTCTCCCAATGGAACCCTACCTGTACAATATACAGGAGGCAACATTTTACGCAATTATGCAAGCTAAGATTAAAATCCAAGCGGCTAATCTTTCATTTTGAAGAACATAATCAGGCCAATGGCCGGATAATATTAAAATACCCATCCGAGTACTACATTCGTCTACTCCAACATGAGTACGACATCCGGCGACGCCCATTCGGATGAATTCGTCGCATAGAGTGGGTGGTAAATTGCTCTAAAAACATAAAACAAACGGCCCTACCAACTGTCTAGATTAAGATAAGCTCGCAGCTATTTGACTTAATCTAATTTGAAACCTAAAAAGTTAAAATTACCGCTTATTATATATCAAGCGGTAAACGACTACTTTTTCAATAAGGGATTTCGACATATATGTTGATAAATTGCCTGTTATTGCTCAGGGGTAGCACAGAAGGCCTAATTCTACCTAATGATTAAAAGATAAGTCCGAAAGACTTAGCAGCTAAAAGTTCGTTCTAAATAACTTAACTAGGCCAATGGCTTGATAATGTTACTACTTGCCCGTCTGCTCCATGGCCGACTGTCTAATTTGTTTGGGGAAATCACCATAGTGATTAATTGACTTAGTAACCAATAATTCTCTTTTTAATCATCAATAATTTCTAACTCAAATCAATTCACCCTTGAAACCAAGCGTAGATTCGGCCAGGGGCAAAGACATCTGGTACTGTAACAATCGCATAGTATGCAGGCAAGTTAAAAACGTAGCTAAAATCTATGCATATTAAACAAATTTGAAGGCTTTAAAAATTTTATAGCAAGTAAACTTAATATGATAAAAAAACGGCCTTATCGCCGGATGATTCTTTGATAAAACAACCGACCCCATGGTCGACTGTAAAAGGTTAACCAGTACAACTGGCAAGAATTGTTTAGTTACCCGACACCTTAATCAGTAAAAAGACATAATTACTCGTCACGCAGGTCGAAAAGTATGATAAATGGCCATTCGGCCGCATAAATAACAGAAAAGCTTAAGTATTAAGGGAGAGCACTTCAAGGTTGGCAGCCGCATCATCCTTGTTTCCCTTAGGCGACTGCTCCTCAGTTTCTTTTTCCGCCTCCTTCTTCTGATCAGACCCCCTAGACGACGACTCATCGTCGGTCTCCGCCTCTTATTAAGCTTGCTTCAGAAGCTGCTCATTGAACTCATCTAAGGCTGACTCGAACTTGCTCCTCCAGCTGTTGTAGTCAGAACCTAGGAAGAGGGACTCTCAGGTCATCGGCATGATGACATCATAATCATCTACCATTTGCTTGACCAAGGCTTCTTTCTCTTCCTCGGCCCTTGACTTAAACTTTTTTCCGAGTGCACCTCCTAGTTCTCCATCTACCTTTTAGCTTGTTGACCCCCTTAGCCGTCTTGCAAGCCTCCACTAGGGGGTCGAGCATGGTGTTGAAGGCCTTGACTTAGCTCTTCAGCTCGAATATCTGCCTCTTCGTCGGATCAAGATCTGTCTTGACCTGAAAATTGGCCAACGCCTGGGAATACATCATATCAATTGTCAGAAGTTCATTTTGGGCAATCTCAAAATTTGCCGTATCTAGATAAGAGGTAGCCCGAGCTTTCGCAGCCTTTACCTCTTTGGTCTTCTCGTCACACGGCTTTTTGAGGTCGTTTACCCGTAGCATGGCCTACATTTTGCACAATGACTTAGTGTCAAAATAATAAAAAAAAAGAAAGAAAAATTTACGAGTTATGGTACCTCAGCAAAAAGGGCCAAGATGGCATCGAGGTTGAGGGTGCCGACTCCTCGAAGCCTGAAGGTGATTTTCCATTAGTTGGGAGAGGGGGGGTGGGAGTCGTCT
Source organism: Chenopodium album (assembly GCF_948465745.1). Lineage (NCBI taxonomy): Eukaryota > Viridiplantae > Streptophyta > Magnoliopsida > Caryophyllales > Amaranthaceae > Chenopodium > Chenopodium album. Next base: position 34,475,420 of record NC_137851.1, on the reverse strand, counting down.
CCAGCTTTGGTTTTTCCAGGCCTATAAGCAATGTATTACTTCGCCTTGCTAGGAGTACTCACATGACCGCCCGTCTACTTCCAAAGCTTTGGGTCTAGCTGAGAATAAGTAAAGGGTTTGGATGAGCTGCCTTGCACAAACTGAATAAGTTAAAAAGCAGGGAGAAATGAAAACTTTTCTATTTAACTAAGTTAAATTTCGGCTTACCTTGGGCGTTCTGCCCGCCTCAGGCTCATCGTTCTTCCATTTGCCAAGAGACAAACGAGTATGCGGCTAAGTGGGCAGCCGGTTTCTTTGAGGCCGAAAGCTTTTCCGTTGCTTTGTTTGCACAAAAAGTCAAGTGGTTAGAAATAAATAAATAAAGATTTTCTTGACAATTACTAAAAAAAATTCGATCAGCTACCTCTCGGCCTCTCATTATTAAGACCGCAAGCGGCTAAGAAATTCCAGTCTAAAAGCCATTCATGGTGGGGAATGTAACTTTGGGGGATCATCTCCTTTTCCCCAATCTCTTCATTTGACCGAGCGGTAACTCTAAAGAGACCCTAATTCAGGATCTACTCCTTGATGCTCCTTGGTACAGGCGGCAGTACAACACCTCCATAAATTAGAGGACGGTTCCAGTGTTGCCAGTTGTACTTCTTGTTTCTCATCTGGTCAGGGGAGGTGATGATGTAGAACTTCCTCCTCCAGTCCGTCCATTTGGATTATTTCCATACAGCCATCATGTCACCCTAGTGGCTTGTTTGGGTGAACCATCTAATTCTTCTTAATTGTGGGGTTCGGCTGAGGTAATGCATTTCAGCAAAAGCTTCAAAGCATAGCTCTACCTCGAGCATTTCACAGGCGAAAAAAAAGCCCAAGATGTTGACCCAAGAGTTTGGGTCAAGTTGCCAGATACCCAGTTGGTATCCATCAAGAATTGTCTTCACAGCCGAGTAGAGAGGAAAACGAAGACCCACCTGAATGGTTGCCTCATAGAGGCCAAAATATTTGTCCCTATAGTTGGATCCTTCTTGCCAGACTACAGTATCCTCAGCATCCAGGACACTGAGAATGATGCCATGGCCCATGACATGGTTATGCCTAAATTACCTTATCCTTTCGGCCATGGTCATCCGCCTGCCTTCAACAACGTGCTAATAATAGGCAGCATAATCTTTTTGGCAAGAAGCCAAAGGCACGACTTAATCTTCGCCCCTATCAATAGATAGAGAATCCCTTGTTGTCTCCAGCCGGAAGCCTGCCTCCTCAGAATCCATCGAGGCCCTGCTAGAAGTGGACGACTTAGATTTACCGTCAGAACTGTCGGACTCCGAGTTCGAATAAGGGGCCCGATGAGCAGGGCCAGAAGCGTCCTCCCTAAATTCCCCTTCTAGAGCCTGATCAACCGGCTGGGAAGCATCATCTCTCAACTCCTCCCCTGATTCCTCTAAGATTGAATCATTAGGGGTGCTAGCAGTGCCAGGCGGACAGTCAGAAATATCACTGACAGGCGCCCTAAAGGAGCTGTCTGGGTTTTGTCATCTTGTTGTTTGTTTAATTCTAGCTATAATGTCCTGCACAGACACAAAGACGTTCAGATTCGGGGAAGTTTGCAAGGAGGAGTCCAACAAGGATGATTCAGCACTCCTAGTTCTAGTTTCAGCCATCCCCGGTGACCGGCTGATCGCTAACCTAAGCCGTGCCCTGCGCGTTTTGGAAACCATTTTCAAACGAAAATTAAAAAGAAAAGAAAAAAAAAGGAAGAAGAAAGCAGGTCATTACCTTGCAGTCGGTTGTATCAAAGACAGTTGAAGGAACTTGTTCGTCTGTAGGGGTTGGCGGACAGGGTGCTGGCGGTCAGAAAATTCTTCTTAGAAAAAGACAAACTCTCTCGAGTCAAAGATTCTCCCTCGAAGACTTTTCTTAAACATGCGAAATGAAGGGGGGGTCAAGTTCTATTTATACAGGGGTGAAAATTTTAGGGTAAAAACCCTAATCTTTACTCCATATAAAGCGGTGAAAACTTGCACCAATACATGCGTGACACCTATCAATGTGCCACGTGGCACGCCACATCACCCCTGCTGTAATACCCAGAAATTCCCTTATTTTAAAATACTCTTTTTGCTCTAAGTAAAACTCATTTAAGGAAATATCCAAAATATTATCGGCACCGTGATAATAGTTAAGACTATTTTTCAAAGTAACACAACAGAAGACTAAAATAAAAACCAACTTTAAAAAAAAAAATTGAGTTCACAACCTCATAACAAAATAAAAATAATTAAATAACAACTTGGAACCAATCCAAACATGCCCCTTTTAAAAATTCAACTTAAAATAAACACATCAAGGTTAGTCCATAATTAATAACTTAAATCATAAAACTAAGAAAGCATAACAAATAATTCTAGGCACTCATTTCCATCATGATCTTCATGGTTCAAGTACTTGTCATTTCCCCTTTATTTCAACCCTCTACCCACCATATAAATGGGTCATAGTAGGTGATGAGTGTCATTTATGGCACTCATTTAGCTTCTTTTAGAATGATTTTTCATTGCTTTTGCATCTCTTTTACTTCTTTTTCTTTAGCTTTACTTGTAATTTCTCCATTTTGCATTTTCTCTAGTTGTTTCCTTATTTTCTTTCTTTTCTTGGTTTATTTTGCATTTTCTCCTTCACTTGTTTGCTTTTAGGAAGATTGTGATGTTCGAGAAGCTCATTGGCGTTCTCTCGAGGCATACAAGGCTTGGTATACATCCCGGTTCTTCCTCTTGAAGCTCAAAGGTGTTGGATTGCAAGAGTCAAGTATTCAAGGCCACGCTCTCATGCCGCGTGGACATTAAAGACGGTGTTGAACCCACTGTAAGGGCCTCAAGTGACTGCCTCCCCAACACCCATCATGTGGAACGCACGGGGGATCATCGAGCGCACGAAGTCCATATCCCCTGCTCCCAGGCGCGGTTGTGCGCGAGGGAGGAGCAGCCGCGCAGAGGCAAGGAGCGGCCGCACAACTCTTTCTCCCATGTTCCGTAACCATTTTGTTGGGGCCGTGCTTAGGGATGAGAGGTCGCGCCTTTTTAGGTTTCTTTTAGACGTCTAACTAACTTCACCTTAGTTAGTTTTACTATATATAGAATTCCTTCATTTCTAGAGGGAGAATAAGCTTTAGATTTAGTTTTTGATGAAATTTTGATAGAATTTTAGAGAGAGAAGCTCTTGATTTTGAAGATTTTGTTCTTAAATTTTAAAGAGAGAAACTTGGTGATGTTGATGAATGCTACTTTCAATGTTATTTTACTCATAACCTTCTTCTACAATTTCTCTGTTCTCCTTCTTTGGATTTTGATTTTTTTTTCTTATTAAACTTCATTTGGTTTAATTATTTGATGCAGGAAGTTTCAATAAGATGGGAAAAACTAATGGGCCTAATTTTGATAAAGTGGAGTAAGTGATTATGCATTTTAATTTGCTTTTTTGTTAAATTTTTCTCATCTTTGTTGTATAATTCCTTTTAATAGCGTGCAAATTTGTTTGCTATGAATGAAAAAAGTAAAGCTTGCGGAAGCGATGGATTTGTACTATGGTTTGCAGTATCTTGGTTGGTCGATTGATTAAGCACACAGGTCACACCTTTTCCATATATATCATTTACATATATAAATGGATTATATACTAGGAAGTACAGTATATAGCACTTCATATGAACTTGCAGATTATGATGCTGATTTATTGTGGCCTTATGGTAGTGATTAATTAATTGTGCATTACTAATTTTATTTATTTATTGCTAGGTTTATTTTCAATTATATTGATTCATTTTTTTTTCTTTTTTGTTTATCAGAGGTGCATAAGTTACACAGAAATCTCATTCGGAAATAGTAATGGAGTACCCAAGCTACATATTGATGTAATTATATTTGTAATAATTTTTAGTAAAGTCAAATAATTTTAATTTTATTTTATAGTTTTTTTATTTTATTTTATTTTATTTTGATTGTATATTATGAATTCTATTTAGTCCAATGCTATTTTGTTTGGTCTTGAACTCTAGAAGTTACTTCAGAAATATTCCACCAATTTGAATTCAACATAAAAATACAAATTTCAAATGTTTTCAAATTTCAAATGTGAATCATACATATGAAAAGCAATTTTTTTTTAAAAAACAATAAAATAACGAGACCCGTTATCTTAAATAACAGGTTTCATTAATACCACTAAAGAGACCCCCTATCTCAGATAACGAGCCTATTTACCTTCGAAAATATCAATTTCATACCTTACCGAACAGACCCCTTATCTCTAACAACGGGTCTCGTTGTTCTACTAAACAGACCCCTTTTAATGAGAGGGTCTCTTTATCAAAGAGACCCTTGAGATAGAGACCCGTCCAAATGACGTCTGTTATGCATATTTTAAACGGGTCTCTTTGCCTTTTTTTGTAGTAGTGCAGGCCCGTGCGCACGCACCACCCCCCCCCCCCCCCCCGTGCGCACGCACAGCAGGGTCTGCGCCCACGCATAGAGGGGCCTGCGCGCACGCATCCCTGCTGTGGTGTTGCGTGTACTCGGCTTCCCTTGCTTGCTCATAGATCCATGCGCAAACCTTTGCTTCTAGCGCTCTCGTGCATCCCCATCGTCGGTGCTCTCGAGATGATGCCCGCAAGGAGGGCAGCCTTTGATCTTCAAATATTTGCACATTCTCGACCTAAAATCAATGAGAAAACATCCGTAAGAAAGCGGCAAATAAGAATTCAACACTTCACTTGCAAGAATTCAAGTAAAAGTAAGAGAGAAAGCAACAAGAATAGAAATTAAACTAAAATAGCTAAATAAGAACAAAAAATATGAAAAACTCATAAAAGTCAACGAAAAACCTAAATGAGCTATAAAGACGGAAAATGAAAGAAAACTAGAAAGATTATAAGAAAATAAAGCGAGAAAATATAGAAAAAGGAATAAAAAAACTACTCTTTTGAGCGCCATAAATGACGCTCATCAAATTCCCCCAAGCTAGACTTTTACTTGTCCTCGAGCAAAACAAAATCAAACCCAAGGAAAGATGATGACATTATTTAAGCAAAGCAAGAAACAAGAAAGCTAGAGAATAAGAGAATGTACACTAACTCACTTTCGTAGGAATCACGGTCAATTTTAGCAACAAAAGACAAGCCATTTAACCCCTAGATCGCTCTAGAGGACGAGTAATGCTCTCGTAAGGGTTTCCTAAGAGAATAACCCATAACTCTCAAGTAAAATGAGGCAAAGAAAAAAAAGATAAAAGAGAAAGTTAAAACCAAAAGGAAGAAAATGCTCTTACAATGGACTTTTGCAAGTAGACAAAACACAAGTAGATACCAAGCTTCCTAAACAAACAATGGTAAGCACACTCCGAGATATCTAAGGTTGATTGAAACATAGGACATGCTAAGCATAGAGAACTGTCAAGACTCAATTCACTTTCATCTCAAAACATTTTTAGCACATTCTCCCAATTAGCTTCAAATCCACCTTTAGCAAGCATCTCAATGGTTCCTCGAAGGAACTGGAAAAAGAATGAGATTTGAGGCTACTCGACGTTTCAACTATTTCATACCGACTAGTGACTCAACAACAAAGGTCAAAAGGTCTTGGAAAGGCTTGTAATGTAAAGGCGAGAAGGGTGAGGGTAGGCTGAAATTTGAAATTTGGTGGTATACCTAAATCGTGAAGCAAATATTGGCAAAATCTCAACACCAAAACCAAGGATTCACCAAACAAAAACACAACACCCCCAAGCTTATTCAAAGCCCAGGATCACAAACATATGTACAAAAAGCGTAAGAACGCTTCCCCCCAAGCTTGAATAAAGCATTGTCCTCAATGCATAAGATAGGGAGAAAGATACTTACATCAAAATAATTTTTGAATTTTTCATTTTTCACTTTTTTCAATTTTTGCCAAAGCTTTTGAATGTACTTTGCTTTTTCTCATTTTTTCATTTATTCATTTTTCTATTTTTCACATTATTTCATTGTCCTCGCCTCTTTTAACTATGGACGGCTTTTTCAATTTTTGCATTTGATTTTAATTCACAAAATATTTACAACACAAACTTGCTTACGTCATAAGAACCAAACAATCATTCTCATCCACCAAAACCTAACATAAGAGACCAAATGCTTCACAAAAACCAAGGATGGGAACACGAATGATACAAAAGGCTCAAAAGCTAAAGATGTGGCTTGAAAAGAAAGGAATAAGGCTCAAATGGCTAGCAAGTAGGAAAATGAAAACCAAAAACAAAGATAAGAAAACTATCCTAGAAAAAGAAAAAAAAAATTACCACCCCGAAAAGATGCCTTTGTCCTTCCTAAGTGGCTCGGTCGCGATCTCAGGAGATGAAAGTCAAATTCTAGATAAAGCATACAATAGTCAAGGATCCATGCGCCGCTCATGCAAAATATGGAGAAAGCTAGAATAGAATGAAACCTCACATGGTTGTAGCAAAAACTCACTATTAGCTTCAAATTCACCAAAGGGAGCAATTGCAAATTTTCAAAAACAGTAGAATCCGGCTTCAAGGTCCCAAAAGTTCTAAACGACTACCTTAGCATACTCTATCCTAGAGTCAACCAAAGATACTCTCAAACCGTGCGAACCATTGTCCTTAGGAAGGGTGATAGCCAAAAATGCAAGTCCAAGTGGTACTAAGTCCAAAGCAAAAGTAAAACAATAAGAAATAAGAGCAATGCCTCAAAAAGTTTGTTTTTGTTTTGATTTATTTTTGATTTATTCTTTCAAATTTAGAATTTTATGATTGCAAAAAGCAAAAAGAAATGAAAAGAAAAGAGATAGGGATAAGAAAAATGAAAAAGTAAAACAAAAAGGAAATAGAAAAAGAGGATAAAGAAATGAAAAAGAAAGAAAGAAAATGAAAGAGGAATGAAAAGTCACAAGGAAGCAAGCCAAACACATAATATCCCAATCGACAAACAAATTGTCGTTCGGCTACAGCGCCAATGACCCCAAACACACTAAGGTGTTAAAAGCAAGCAACCCCTGAACCATTAAACTTCTCCTAAACTAATCCTAAACTATGCATACAAAAGGGAAAGAAAAAGAGGGGAAATAGAAAGATCTTACCCAATGATCGTGATACGAAAGAACGTGTACGATAAAAGGAAATTCGTTACCAAATTCCAAGTGTCGAATGCTCTCATCGGGGACCTAAAGAGTGAGAGATAAAGAAAAAGAAAAAGAAATATCTACAGAAAAGAATGTTAGTAACTTAATGAGAGAAGAAAAGAAAGAAATAAAAGGGATACAGGTACTCAAAAAGGGAGACAGTAATGCAAGAAAGTAGTAGAAACATCAGGAAGCAGAATCAGGAAGCAATATCAGGAAACATAAAGCAGACAGTCATCGGGAAGCTGGTCAACATGAAGCAGAAAAACACATCACACAGTAATCAGGTGAACAAGCAACAATACTAGGAACTAGAGCAGAGAATCCATCAGCAAGAAAAGCATCATCAGCCATACAGAGTATCAAAGAAGCATGAGACAAACAATAATCAACACCAGCAAGCAAAAGAGATCCAGAGTAAACCATAAAAGCGTAGGGGGGGACGGTGAAGCACACAAACAACAAAAACACCCCCAAGCTTGAAATGAACTACCCCCCAAACTCAAATCCTAATAACATATAGGCATAAAGAGAACAACATATAAAGCAAACAAGTAAGGGAAGAGAGGCAAGATGGTATCACTCGGCACTATGGTAAGGGGTAGAATGAGTACTCCCCTCACCGGTCTCCAAGACTACATGACTCGAGCTAGCCATTTCACTCACCTCCAAGGGGCCCTTTCCCCTTAACCTACCCTCTCTCCTAGCACGATCCACCGCAAAGAAATGAGACCAATCATGCAAGATCGGCTCGCCCGACAAGCCCCACCTACTAAAAGTCTCGGGGTTCGGGAAAGGCAAAGGGTTCGCGGGATCATAATTAAAGTCGCACCCACCGGGCCGCCTATAATCGTAAGTGGCCGGGATGGTGCCAACAATAGCACTAGGGCGGACGTGAGGACCCTCCCAATAGGGGTAGCAAAGTTTAGGTTCGATGGATGGGTCAAAGGGTTCCCATTCAGGGATAGGTCCTTGTTGGACTAGGAGGTACGGATAGTTCAAGTACGGTTCAATCTCGCCCCTCCTAACATGGAAATCATACACTTGACTAGCATGAAAAACATAACCAAGAGAGAAATATCGTCCCAAAGGCATAGAATGCAAGACATTAGCAATGGAATCTATCTTGGCATGCAAAGTGGATAATTCAAGTGAAGTAGAAGAAGTAGAGGAAGGGATAGGAGTACCTCCCCGTTCAACCGGAGGCTTGAAAATCTGCCGAAAGAACATCATCGAAATTGGTTCTTGTATGATTTGTCTTCCGCCGAAGAAGGATCAATATTGCATCTTGGAGGTCTCCAAGTAAGGGAATTCTTCTTCGTCTTACGGTTGGTGGCTTCTTTGCTTGGAATCAAGAACCAATCCTTGACACGAGAGACCTTCCAAATGTAAAGATCTTGTCTCTTAGTACGCTCGATGAACTTTTGGTTGACAAGAGCATAAATGTTGAGGTAGTGGGAAGGCGTCCTCTCGCGAGGATCAACTATTGGTGAAGCTCACAAAGCAAATCCTTGTAGGAATCATCAATGCATAGGGCAAGAATGGAGATCATGCCCCCAATTTGATGCTCCCCGAGAGTGAAAGACCATCTCTAATATCAAGAAATCGGTTGATCAAATGTTGAGTAAAATCAACAAGCTCAAGCTCTCCCACATCATGATTGGCTATCCAAAGCCAACATAACTCCTCATGAGAAATGGCTCCCAATGAGTCTTTAGAACATAGAGCATAGGTGAGAATACGATTGCAGCATCATAGCCGGATGGATGATGGATGCGGCCTTTGAAGTTTGTGGCTCATATGTCCCTTCATTTGAGATATGCTGCCACCATTTGAGCTCATCTTAACATTGGTCGGATATACAATGTGATCTTCATCTACGGCCCAAGGAAATCGAAAGTATGTGCAAAGTTGAGATTTCGAAATCCGATAATCATTGTTAAACAATTGGAAAGTCAATGTCCTTGAAGAATCACCATTAGTCTCACGAATCACTTCAAGGGACGAAAGAAATTCATATGTCACCCTAGCATAAGTGGGCGCATTCAAGTCCAAAAACTCCAAAAGGCCTAAATTCTTGGTAAGTAGGCGAACATCTTCATCAATTCCAAGAAATTTGGTAGTCGCTTGATCATAAAACCGTGTGGATTTAAGCTTCCTCTTTGTTAGTTGGATGAATTTATCCCAATGAATTTCCTTAGAGAATTCAATGCCATATGTTTCAACCACCTCGGGAGGAGGTGGAACAACATACCGGGATTTACTTGTGCTTGTTCTAGCCCGCTTCTTACGACGAATAGGGGCCATCTACAAGAAGAAAGGCTAAGCATGAGCAATTCATCAAGAAATTGGTTCATACACATAAGAGCATAAGAGATAAAATCATCACCAAATAATCATAGAGAATTGCTCACAAATATTCAAGCACAAAGATAATCCAATCATGAATGTAACAAAAATTGGTCACAAAGAACTAATGCCATGAATATAGAAGCAACAATAGAATTATTCAATGAGAAATAAGAAGCAACTAATCATAAATCAAAGGCAAAAGTTTGACATGGAAGACCAAAATCATGAATCATTATAGGCAAAATAATCCAAAAACATTGAATAATCAAAGAAACAAAGCTACCATGAACAATACCCATGTGAGAGAAAGATGACCAACAACGGTGGTTTCAAGAATTCAAATAAAGTAAACAATTTCATCATGAAAAAGCTTCAAATTATCATCAAATAACATCATTCAACACAAAATACAAGCAAAAAGAACCAACAATGGAGTTCTACTATTAAATCCTAAACAAGTGTTTCAAGCTTCAAAAATACGGAAGAAGATGACTAGAAAGTGAGGAATCATACCTTAATGAAGCCTTTAGACACTTGAAAATGGAACAAATGAAGATTATAAACCAATTAGGACACCAAGAAGCAAGTTCCAAACACAAAATATAACACCCACAAATTCGAAAATTGTATCCAACTTTTCGAAATTAAGCTCGAAAATTTCAGAAATTTTGTGAATGTTTTGTAATTTTGTTGTAATTTGTGATTTGATGTAATTAAAATGATAAAAATGATGGATTTTATGAGGAATTGTACAGAGGAAGAAGAAAAAGAGTGAAGGGGGAAATGAGGGAGGAAGGACGGGCAGAGAGAAGGGAAATAGGGGGGGGGGCTGCTTTGAAGGCACGAAAAAAAAAAGAAAACAGGGCTGCTCTGCTGGTGCATGCGCGCACACCCAGTTGTGCGTGCGCACCAGCTGCTAGTTAGGGGGAGGCTCGCGTGCACCGGCTTCCACTCAAGCGCTCTCATCGATGCTCTCGAGCATCATGCTCGAGTAATACCCACGAGGGGGGCAGACCAAAATTCAAACAAATTTTTCAAAAATCACTTGTTCGTGATTAAAATTCACGAGAGCGCAACCATGAGAGTGCACTTGCACAACAATTTCTCCTTCACTTTAATTCAACTCCAACCTCTTGAAACCATCAATTGACACCAAAATTGTCGGAAATCTTAATCAACTCAATCCCAAGGTACCTATAATCAAGAAAACAAAGAAAATTACGAAAATTTCTCAAAAAATAAAATAAAAGAAATAAAAAGAATGAAAAATCAAAAGAAAGGGTTAGAAAATCCGGTTGCCTCCCGGGAAGCGCTTGTTTAATGTCATTGCTTGACGTTCTCTACCTAGCAAAGTGGTTCACGGAGAATCATTTTGTGAACTAGGCCAACGAAAGCACCATCGAAGTATTTCTTGAGTCGATGGCCATTTACCTTGAACAGAGATGATGAATCCAACATAGAAATTTCCACAACTCCACTTGGAAAGACACCTTCAACCAAATAAGGACCACTCCACCTTGACATGAGCTTTACGGGGAACAACTTCATCTTAGAATTATAAAGAAGAACTTTGTCACCTACACAAAACTCCTTCTTCTCAATAAGTTTGTCATGAGCATCCTTAGATCGAGCTTTGTAGGTACTTGCACAATCATAAGCATCAAGTCTAAGTTCTTCTAATTCATGAAGATCCAACCACCTTTGCTCTCCCGCACTCGCCAAATCGAAATTGATTTTCTTGATTGCCCAATGAGCGCGGTGCTCAAGCTCCACTAGAAGATGACAAGATTTTCTATAAACAAGACGGTATGGAGTGCTGGCTATGGGAGTCTTGAATTCCATTCGATATACCCATAAAGCATTATCAAGCTTGTCCTCCCAATCTTTCCTATTCCTAGAAACTGTCTTCTCAAGGATCAACTTTATTTGACGGTTGGACACTTCAACTTGTCCATTAGTTTGAGGGTGGTAGGGAAGACCTAAACGTTGATGAACACCATGCTTTCTCAACAACTTTTGGAAAGCATTATGAACAAAATGCGATCCATTATCACTTATTATCGCCTTGGGCACACCGAACCTCAAAAAGATGACCGTTTTGAATAGCTTCATCACCATCTTGTGGTCATTTGTAGGGGAGGCAATGGCCTCAACCCATTTAGAAAAATAATCGATCGCCACAAGGATATATTGGTTTCCAAAAGAAGAAGGGAATGGTCCCATGAAGTCAATGCCCCGTAAATCAAAAACCTCTAACTCAAGGATGGGTTGTTGAGGCATCTCATTCCTCTTTTAAATGTTTCCAGCCCTTCGGCATCTATCACAAGATTTGATAAAACCCCAAGTGTCCTTGAAAAGATGCGGCCACCATAAACCACTTTGGAGAATCTTTGAAGCGGTTTTGGAAACTCCCATGTGACCACCACTAGAATCTGAGTGGCACATCTTCAAGACATTTGGCATTTCTTCACTTGGAATGCAACGACAAAGCAAGCCATCAACTCCTCGCTTATACAAAATCAGATTATTCCACAAATAGTGTTGGGCTCCTCTCTTGAGCTTCTTCCTTTGATTCTTTGAAAATGAAGGTGGAAACTCCCCACATGCAAGAAAATTAACCAAATCGGCAAACCAAGGGAGTTCCTTCACATAAATGGCATATAAAAAGTCATCAAGCATCCTATATTCAATAGGAGAACCATCATCTTGGACTTGAGAGTGCTCAAGGCGAGAGAGGTGATCCGCCACAACATTCTCTGCCCCTTTCTTTTCTCTAACCTCAATATCAAAGGTTTGAAGTTCAAGTACCCACCGAAGCAATCTAAGCTTTGATTCTTTCTTAGAAAAGAGATATTTGAGAGCCGCATGATCCGTGAAAACAATAGTCTTGGAACCCAACAAATAACAACTAAATTTCTCAAAAGCATGCATATTGCCAAAAACTCCTTTTCCATTGTTGTGTAGTTTTGTTGAGCTCCATTGAGAGTTTTTGACATATAATAGATGACATGGAGCTTCTTATAAACTCTTTGACCCAAAATAGCTCCAATAGCCGTATCACTAGCATCACACATCAATTCAAAAGGTAAATCCCATCTCGGGGCTTGGACTATGGGGGTGGAAGTCAAGGCTTTCTTCAATTTGTTGAATGCTTCCAAGCATCTATCATCAAACACGAACTCAACATCCTTTTGAAGAAGATCATTGAGGGGCTTAGCAATTAGAGGGAAATCCTTGATGAATTGACGAGGGAATAATCGCGTCGTCAAACGACTACACCTAGATCAAATACAATTTATACAACCTAAACAAACCTAATACGAGTATAAGGCAAGCATAGGGGTCGAACCACAGAGAACGGTTAAACACCACCAAATGTTATCGACAATTAAGCTAGTCCGGGATAGGAGAAAAATAACTAAAGTCTAAATATGCTAAAACAAGAAATAAAACATTAAGGGAAATGGTTTAGGAGTAGCATTCACTTGAACATAAACAAAGGCATAGGAGTTAAATTAATTATGAACTAAACATGCTCGAATATCGAAGTAAGGTCCAATCTAGCCGCCTTCCGGGGCTAATCGGCTTCTCCTAACATAGCCTCTATGTTTCCACATTAGAACCATATACTAGGAGGTACTATCAAATAACAATCGATATAAATGAACTTAACTAAGTCAACTTCCGTTTCATGTTAGCAAAGATTCACTCCCAATCAACTAACAACATGCATTTTGCAAGTAGATTGAAGAACATCAAGCATATAAAGACTTTAATCACAAATAAATCAATTCTAAACCCTAGAACATGCTCAAGATTCAACTACACCACCACCATCCCCTTAATGGGGGAATTACTCACTAATCATGATAACAACTAGATTAATCAACAAATAATCAAGAATCAACATGATTAATAAGCAATACCAACAACAAAAACAATAATCAAAAGAAAGCAAATAAAAATAGAGGAGAGAGAGTTAGAGATTCTCATTGATTGAAGATGGAAGTCTACAAACAAGATGATCAATCTTCTTCTTCAAGATCCAAGCTACAATCAACAATGGTGAAGCCCCTCACTTTCTCTCTCTAAACTACACTAATCCTAAACTAAACCTAGAGAGAGAAGCTCTCCTAAAACTAGGGAGAAAGGTCTAAAAGAATGAAGACGTCTTTTTACAAAACAAGCCCCGCAATAAATAAAGAATCGCGCAAAAACGCTGAACAGGACCCGCTGTGCGCCCGCGCAAGGATCTGTGCGCCCGCGCGTGCGCCCTCGCAGCGGTCTGTGCGCCCTCGCAGCGGCCTGCGCTCCCTCGCAGCAGCCTGCGCGCCCGCGCAAAGTAGCTGCGCGCCCGCGCATTTGTGGGTTGCGCGGCTTGTGCTTGGGTGTGCGCGCCCGCACGGTGTGGGTGTGCGCCCGCGCACATGTCGCGCACAGGCCGCGCAAAACTTTCTGCCTCGATTCTGCAATTTCGCCAATTTTGCGCGGGTTCTCACAGGGCTGCGCGCCCGCACATTATTTGCGCCCTTGCACCTTGCTTTCTTCGATTCTTCTCTCATGTTTCCTTGGCTTCTTCTTTGCAATCCAAGACTTCAAATACCTAAGCACTAACACCAAGGGAAGCAATAAGGTATAGGGAACGGTGCAAACTCGCAATGAAGGCAAGCATACAACAATATACGCGATTTCATCAAAATCACATCGAGACATGTATGCACGCATTATTTGAGCAAAACAACTACAAAACACCCTAAGACAAGCTAAAACAAGGCATAAACACTATCCTAGGAGTGACATAAATGTCACTCATCAAATTCCCCCAAGCTAAACCTTTGCTCGTCCTCGAGCAAAGCTAGAGCAAAAGAGAACAAGAGGAAATTATTGAAAGCAAAAGAAACAAAATAGAAACAAGGAGAAAGAATGTACACTAACTCACTGTCGTAGGAATCACGGTTGTTTTTAGCTACAACAAGCCCTTAAAACCCTAAAGTCGCCTATGAGGACGAGTGAGGTCTCGTGAGGGTTTCCTAAGAGCTTACCCCACAACTCTCGACAAAAGCCAAGGCAAGGCAACAAAAGGAAAAGGAAAAGGAAAAGAAACACGAAGAGAAAAAGCAAAACACAAGCTCATATATGGACAAGAGATGAGGACAAGTACTAATGAATGCAAACCTTTCTAAATGGACAAATGTATGCACGTTCCAAGATGTCAATGGTTGATTGAAACATAACACATGCTAAGCATAGAGAACTACTTAGGACTCAATCCACCCTAGCCCCAACCAATCGGGCCACGTTCTCTCCACTAGCTTCAAATCAACCCTTAAGCTAGCTTCTCAAGATTCCACGAAGGAATCGGAAAAATATAAAGAAATGAGAAATTTAAGAAGATAATCCCGACGTCTCAACTATGCATACTCTTTCCATAGGTTTGAAGTCTATCTCCCTCCACCGTTCTTTTAACCTAACCCACTAGAGTCTAAGGGTCTTTTTATTGGTTGTAACATAAGGCTAAGGGTTAAGGCGGGGTAAAAATTTGAAATTTGGTGAAATTTCCTAAGTGAAGCAAAAAGTGCGACCGACACTCAAAAATAACTCAAGAATCCACTAAATATCAAACAAAAATACCAATAATGCCATTCCCCAAGTTTATTCAAAACAAACACACAATATTCCCCCCAAGCTTGAACAAAGCATTGTCCTCAATGCTTAAACTAAGGAAGAAAATGAAACCAACTAAAATATTTTTGTTGTTTTTGTTTTTTTTTTCACTTTATTCATTGTCCTTGCCTTTTTAACTTTGGACGGCTTTTTCTTGAAACTTCATTTGATTTTCATAAATTTGCATATTTCGTTACAAGCTCAACTCTAACCAAATCTCAAAATGCATCTTGTCTATGATCAACAACTCAAAACTCAAACCTCACATGCCAATGCTTCACTAACTAAAAGGTTGGTAAACATAGGCCATTAGGTTTGTAATGCGGTTTAAACAAGAGCGGGAAACATAAGGCTCAAATTGGTTAGCAAGTAGGTTTATGCAAAATAGAAAATCAAATTTGTAACAAAATAAAAAGAAGATAAAGAAAAATGAGAAAGAAATGCCCTTTTCCTCCCCTAGAGTGCTTCGGTCACGATCTTGGGAACTATAAGTCAAAACAAGGATCAAGACATGCATAGCTAAGGATCCAAATGCGCCACACAACAAAATGATGAAGGCTAGAACAATGTTACCTCACACGGGATTATAACTAAGCAAATACCAACCAAGGGTGCCAAATCCACTATAGAGAGCAACACCATCTTACCACATACCCGCGAACTAGGGCTTCATGGCGCCCTAAAAGTTCTTAACCCGGCTACCTTAGCATGTAATATCCTAGAGTCAACCAATGACACTCTCAAACCGTGCACACATTAACCACTTAGGAATAAAGGCATTCAAGAGTAAACAAATCCAAAAGATATAATGTCCAAAATAAGTACAAACAAAACACAATTTGCTAAACTTGCCTTGAAGTAAACAAAAATATTTTTGGATTTTCCAAAAGCATGAAAAACATGGAAATGCATATACTCACGTGCATGGCATATATGAATCAACATCCCACCAAACATGATAGAATACCCTCCCCCAAGCTTGAATGAAACCAAGCTCTCAAATCATAAACGATGAAACTAAGGAGGGGAAAACAAGGACAAATTAATCCAACATTACCAACACATGATCTTCAAGTCACAATAAGTAAGAGAGAGAGGGAAAAGAAGGATATTACCGAATATGGGATAAATGCAAAATCACACAAAAAACCCGAAATAACCTCATATGAGCCACAATCTCTACAAATAAGGCTTGAATTCCACATGATAGGTAAGTTGAGGCACATTTCCTTGATTCTTGATCATCACCAATGTGCAAGAGTATATCAAGTTGTGTACCTAGCAAGGAACACAAACACGTCCATGAGAGAAAATCTAATCTAAAAACAAAAGAAAATGAAAGCAATAAAACACGGGTTACTTCCCGCAAAGGCTTGTTTAACGTCCAAGCGAGACCAATCTAGTAAATATCCCGACAAAGAACGCAAAAGCTTGTCATATGCACCGGCAAACATATCAAGAAATAGAGCATACGCGATGCTCATATGACAAGCAAACATAAAGTACAAGGAGACTTTATGTTTGAGAGAAGGGGGAAAAGAAAAAGTAAAAGAATCAAAAGAAAAATCAACAAAATAAGAAGAAAAAGAAAGATAGGGAGGCAAACTATCCTCATAAAAATCTTTTTGATTGGCATTATAACTCTTTTCCTCATCAACAATAAAAGAGTTGGGGGCTTCGGAAGCATGGATAGGAGGAGGATTCCTAAGCGGTTCTTTGAGAAAAGAAGGGAGGAACATAGGATAGTAGGGGATATGGTTAAACCTTTGAGAGAAAGGTGTATGAGAGAGGGGAAAAGGGGTAGCTACTCCCTCACCACAAGGTCTCACATCACTAATGAGGGCATGGAAATCAATCATGGAATCCTCAAATGAAGAACCCTCACGATCTACATCTCCCTCAAGCTCAAAAACTCCAAATGATTCAACCTCAACCTCCTCTTCATCATCTTGAACAACATCTCCCATACATTTCTCAAGTCCTACCATCTCAAATCCAAGAGTGAATGGGGGCAAATTCCTCTCAAACTCATCTCTTTCTAATGAAGCATTATCAATGAACTCACTCAAAAGGTTATGGGCTTTCGTTTGAAATGCAAGAAATATTTGGGCCATAATCTCAAATGAGTCCAAATCATCGGGGATAGAGGAATCAAAAGCTTGCTCATTGGAATCATCTAGGGAACTATGGGACACACCTTTAGAATTCATGCAAAAATTTGATGCAATATGAGAAAGAACATGCACTTCATCATCATTAGAATGTACCTCATTACATTGAGCTATAGAGGGAGGGGAGTTAAAATCATGCATTACATGGTTACTATGGGGAGCATCAAGCACATCATGGGAATTCATATTAGACAAATCATGACAATTAGCATCAACATTAAAAGCATGAGAATCCCGAACATAAGTCTCATGATTGGCCCTCTCCCAATCATAATTATCCCTAGCTAACCATGAATAGAAATCCCAAGCTTCATCCGAAGACATAGTTTCAAGATCACCATTTAGCATATTATCAACCACTCCTCTAAAATGCTCATTTAATCCCAAATTAATGATTTCACAATAATCACCCTTGGTAAAACCCTTAACACCATCCAAGAAATCCTCAAGTCTATTAAAATACACCCAAAACGGTTCATTATCAAATTGAGGAATAGAAATACAAGCCATCTTTCATCAACAAAAACAAAACAAAGAGAACAAAAATAAATCAAAGGAAAAATATATACAATGGACTAGTCTCAACAAGATAACACAACGGTAATGGAAGCCGTTCCCCGGCAACGGCGCCAATTTGACGAAGGAATAAACGCGTCGTCAATTGTCTATCCCTAGATCAAATACAATTTATACAACCTAAACAAACCTAATACGAGTATAAGGCAAGCAAAGGGGTCGAACCACAGAGAACGGTTAAACACCACCAAATGTTATCGACAATTAAGCTAGTCCGGAATAGGAGATAAATAAACTAAAGTCTAAATATGCTAAAACAAGAAATAAAACATTAAGGGAAATGGTTTAGGTATAGCATTCACTTGAACATAAACAAAAGCATAGAAGTTGAATTAATTATGAACTAAACATGCTCGAATATCGAAGTAAGGTCCAATCTAACCGCCTTCCGGGGCTAATCGGCTTCTCCTAACATAGCCTCTATGTTTCCACATTAGAACCATATACTAGGAGGTACTATCAAATAACAATCGATATAAATGAACTTAGCTAAGTCAACTTCCGTTTCATGTTAGCAAAGATTCACTCCCAATCAACTAACAACATGCATTTTGCAAGTAGATTGAAGAACATCAAGCATATAAAGACTTTAATCACAATAAATCAATTCCAAACCCTTGAACATTCTCAAGATCCAACTACACCACAACCATCCCCTTAATGGGGAAATTACTCACTAATCATGATAACAACAAGATTAATCAACAAATAATCAAGAATCAACATGATTAACAAGCAATACCAACAACAAAAACAATAATCAAAATAAAACAATAAAAATAGAGGAGAGAGAGTTAGAGATTCTCATTGATTGAAGATGAAAGTCTACAAACAAGATGATCAATCTTCTTCTTCAAAATCCAAGCTCAACAATGGTGAAACCCTCACGCGCCCGCGCATTTGTGGGTTGCGCGGCTTGTGCTTGGGTGTGCGCGCCCGCACGGTGTGGGTGTGCGCCCGCGCACATGTCGCGCACAGGCCGCGCAAAACTTTCTGCCTCGATTCTGCAATTTCGCCAATTTTGCGCGGGTTCTCACAGGGCTGCGCGCCCGCACATTATTTGCGCCCTTGCACCTTGCTTTCTTCGATTCTTCTCTCATGTTTCCTTGGCTTCTTCTTTGCAATCCAAGACTTCAAATACCTAAGCACTAACACCAAGGGAAGCAATAAGGTATAGGGAACGGTGCAAACTCGCAATGAAGGCAAGCATACAACAATATACGCGATTTCATCAAAATCACATCGAGACATGTATGCACGCATTATTTGAGCAAAACAACTACAAAACACCCTAAGACAAGCTAAAACAAGGCATAAACACTATCCTAGGAGTGACATAAATGTCACTCATCATGAATCTGCTATAAAACCCAGCATGCCCCAAGAAAAATCTCACACCTTTCACATTGATCGGAGGTGGTAGCTTTTTAACGACCCCTATCTTTGCTTTGTCCACCTCAATTCCCTTGTGGGAGATCTTATGACCAAGGACAATGCCTTCCTCAACCATAAAGCGACATTTCTCCCAATTATAGACTAGATTCACTTTCTCACATCGAGCCAAACACTTTTCAAGATTCTCAGGACAAGCCTCAAATGAAACACCTCCCACCGAAAAACCATCCATAAACACTTCCACTTCTTCTTCCAACATATCTCCAAAAGTGCTCATCATGCACTGTTGGAAGGTGGCAGGGGTGTTGCAAAGCCCAAATGGCATTCTCCTATAAGAAAACATTCCATATGGGCAAGTAAAAGTTGTTTTCTCTTGGTCATCCGAATGAATAGGAATTTGAAAGAAACTGGAATAACCATCAAGAAAACAATAATACTTGTGCCTTGTTAGTCTTTCAAGCATTTGATCAATGAAGGGAAGGGGGAAATGATCCTTTTTGGTGGATGTGTTTAGACGTCGATAATCAATACACATCCTCCATCCCGTGACCGTCCTTGTAGAAATGAGCTCACCTTTCTCATTTACCACAACGGTCATGTCTCCTTTCTTTGGGACAACGGGGACTGGGGAAACCCACCTTCAGCTAGAGATGGGGAATATGATTCCTGCATCTAATAGGTTGGTGATTTCCTTCTTGACCACCTCCCCCATTTGAGGGTGAAGTTTTCATTATCTTTCGATGCTTGGTGAGGCATTATCCTCAAGAGTGATGTGGTGCATGCATAAGGCGGGACTAATACCCTTGAGGTCATTAATGGTGTAGCCCAAAGCACCTTGTTGCTTTCTCAATACACCACATAACTTTTGGGCTTGGCTCTCACTCAAGGAGGAACTAACAATCACGGGAGAAGTTGAGTTAGGGCCTAAGAATTCATACCTAAGGTGTGATGGAAGAGTATTGAGCTCAATTATGGGGACACCTTTACCTTCCTTTGTTGTAGCCGCTTGCAATGCTTCTTGGCTAGTAATGTTCATACACATTTTCTCATCAACATCCTCAAGGCTTCCATTGACATCTTCATACAAATCCATTTCCTTGCTAGGAGCACCTATCTTTTCCTTGTTCAACAAAACATTCTCATGAGCATCATTAGAGATAAGCAATTGCTCATGCATGGAATACACAACATGATCAAGAGAGTCAATCATTATACAATTCTCCAAAGAAGAACTTGGATACTTCATACTATCATTCAAGTCAAATTCTATCACCTTATCTCCTACTTTAAGTGAAATTTTAGCACATTTGACATCTATTATAGCACCCGAAGTAGCGAGGAAGGGTCTCCCTAGAATTATAGAAATGCTAGCATGTTCGTCCATCTCAAGTACCACAAAATCCACCAGAATAACAATTTTCCCAAGCCTCAAGGGGACATCCTCCACCTTACCCTTAAGAAACTTGATTGAGCTATCGGCCAATTTCAAGGTGACGTTAGTAGGTAAGAGTTCCCCTAGTTCAAGTCTTTGGTACACCGAATATGGCATAAGGCTAACACTAGCTCCAAGGTCACATAAGCCATTGTCGATTTGCATTTTATAAATAGCACAAGGGATGGAAAAGTTTCCAGGATCTTTTAACTTAGGTGGCGTCTTGTTCATTATGATTGCACTGCAATTTTCGGTCAAGTTCACCGTCTCCACACCATCACAAGTCCTCCTACCGCTCAAAATGTCTTTAAGGAATTTTACATAATTCGGCATTTGGGTGACAACATCGGTAAATGTTAGAGAAAGGTGAAGTTGTTTGAGCATGTCAATAAATCTTCCAAATTGTTCATCCAACTTGTGTCTCATGAATCTTTGTGGATAAGGAAGCTTAGGTTTCAAAACTTCTCTCTCTTCCTTCACCTCCTTAGGTGGCTCTACCATCATTTCACTCAAAGATGCACTATCTCCCTCATCCTCAACTAAAACCTCCTTGGTACCCTTCTCACTTTTACTCTGCTAGCTTAGGAAAACTCTCCTCAAGCACACTACCACTCCTTGTAACTATGGCATTAACGGGTCTATTAGGGTCTAGGCCTTGAGAAGGTAAAGAAGAAGGGCTTGCATGGTCTTTCAAAGCATTGACAAGTTGAGAAATTTGGTTTTCAAGCATCTTATTGTGGGTCATCATTTCATTAAACTTCTTGTCACTAACCGCCATATAAGTGTTAAACAACTTGGTTTGGTTTCAACGATTTCCTCCAAGTTAGTCCTAGAAGAAGAAGAAGAAAAATAAGGTTGAACATAGGAATTATCACTTTGGGTCTTTGGATCAAATCTGGGTGGGGGACTCTTTTGAGCATTGTTTTGAAAATTTCCCTTATTTTTATTGTTCCAATTACCTTTTCCTTGATTTTGACTATAACCTTTATTATGGTTACCATAACCTTGGTTATGATTATCATAATTTTGGTTTTTGTTTTGGTACTAGAACCATGGTCATTATAGTTACCTTGGGAATTTTGGTTCCCTTGGTTCCTATTACCACCACCTTGGTTATAGTAGTCAAAGTTTCCATGGTTGTTGTAATTCCTATTCCATTGACCCCTTTGGTTCTCAAACCTAGAATCATTATTGTTTGACACATAATTCACATGCTCATTCACATTTGCATCTTTATCATCATAAACATCCATACATGCATGAGTGCAATTAGAAGCATCATGATCATATGATCCACAAACATCACAAAATAAGCAACCACTAGGCATGTTACTAGAAGAGGGAGAGTGTTGAGACTTCGAATACATACCTCTCCCTTTAGATTGGAAAGGAAGATTCAAAACTTAGAAGGTAGCACTTTCCAACTTTGTCTTGATAGCGGACATTTCCTTCCCCAAGTTTGTGATTTGTGAGGACAAGTTGTTTATGGCATTAAGATGATCAACCGAATACACCGAAGAGCTACTCTTGCTAGTTAACTCCCTTTCACCATCTTGCCAATCTCTATAGTACCTCATTACATCTTTAATTATGTCTACCACTTCCTCTTCCATTTTATTCATGATGGGACCTCCGGCTCCTCCATCAAGACATGACTTTCCTTGAGGACTTAGGCCACCATTGAAGATTTGAATAATTTGGTAAGTAGGAATTTCGTGGTGAGGACATTCTCTTTGATACTCCTTGTACCTCTCCCATGCTTCATAGAGGCTTTCACTAGACTTTTGCTTGAAATCTTGAATCAAAGCTCTAGCCTCCGCCATTTTCTTTTGTGGATAGACATGGGATAGAAATTCCTTGGTCACTTTGTCCCATGTCCTTAGAGAATTGGGTTTGACCTCCTTGTTTATCCATTCCAAGGCACGCCCTATTAGGGAAAAGGGAAAAAGCTTGAGGCGGATGAGTTCTTGGGAAATTCCATTCACTTTGATAGTGTTGCAATACTTTCCGAACTCTTTGAGATGATTTAGTGGCTTCCATGTTTGGCCCCACTAAATTGTCGCCTCTCTATGAAAGTGATCATTGCCGGCCTTATTTCAAACTCATTTGCCGGTGTTGTAGGTGGAGCAATCCCACTTTCAAACATATATGCACCCAGAATCCCCAATTCCTTCAACGCCACCCTTGGATTTTCTCCCATCCTTGCTTGTTCTTCTTGTTGTGGTTCTTCTTCACTTAAAGGGCTAGAACTCAAAGAACGTCTAGCAACTCTTATCCTTGTAGTTGTCCTCTCAATTTCCAGATCAAGTGGCACTAGTGAACGACCACGTGCTCTACGCATACAATCTCAAAAGAAACAATTAGTAGCACGGCTACAAATGTAGCCAAAAAGAGAAAAATCTTTTTGTACTTTTCAATTAAAAATGAAGTAGACTCAACAACTATAACAAAGCACCAATATTACTCCCCAACAACGGCGCCATTTTGACGCAGGGAAAATGTAGGTCGTTTTCTAATCTCCCCTAGAGCCAAACAAATTTATAATCACTTAACAAACCTAATACGAGTATAAGGTAAGTCAAGGGTCAAACCCAAAGGAATGAGTAGGAGAAAGTTATAGCCTAGGGTCAAGCTACTTCAAAAATTGTAAGATGAATTGATTTGTAACTAAGGTATCAAATAGCTAAACAAATCAAAGAAAATCAATATGCTAAAAACTAGGGATATAGGTTCCACATGCAAGCTCAATGATTGTGCTAATCGATGGATGACTCGATTGATTCAAACATTGCAAAGGACAAACAATAGTTGCGATTAATAGAATCCAAAAGCTATCTCCTATAAGCCAAGCTAGGGTTCACTAAGAATGACTAACAAGGAGAATCACAATCAAATTCAACCAATTAAAGAAATTCTCAAATCAAGGGTTCATGTCAATGAAATTTGCTATGCAATCTAGATTAATCATATAGGTTGATCACTCCTAATCTAATTAATCACATGCACAACTATGTCAACCAATTTAATTGCAACAATTCAATCAACCAAGAATCATTAACTAGCAATAATCATCAATCAAGCATGCTTCCCCTTCTCCCTAGCTACTAATCTACTCACTAATCATGGTGGAATTGAAAAACAAAGCAAATTGAATCATAAACATCTTCATTTCAAGCTTTATCAAAGAGAAAATCAAACTCAACGAATTCTCAAACCAATGATCGATAATCAAATCAAACATTTAAGAATTAAAGGAAATAGCAAGCAAAAGTAAATTCAAAGGAAGAAATTCTCACAAACTTTCATTGATAGAATATGAAATCCAAGCTAAAAGATGAAATCAAAGATGAAATTGAAGTACAAAACAAGTAATCTCAAGTTTCTCTCTCTACTTTCTTTCTCTACTAATTCTGGAAATAAGTCTCAAGTACATATAAAATCGTCAACACCTAAAAAAGGAAAAGTCAAGGGTATTTGTAATAAATCGAGCGAAGGGAAACGGAGTAGGCTCGTGCGCACGCACCACCCCCCCCCCCCCCCGTGCGCACGCACAACAGGGTTTGCGCCCACGCACAGAGGAGCCTGCGCGCACGCACCCCTGGTGTGGTGTTGCGTGTGCTCGGCTTCCCTTTCTCGCTCATAGATCCATTTGCAAAGCCTTTGCTCCTAGCGCTCTCGTGCATCCCCATCGTCGCTGCTCTCGAGATGATGCCCGCGAGGAGGGTAGCCTTTGATCTTCAAATATTTGTACATTCTCGACCTAAAATTAATGAGAAAACATCCGTAAGAGAGCGGAAAATAAGAATTCAAAACTTAACTTGCAAGAATTCAAGTAAAAGTAAGAGAGAAAGCAAAATGAATAGAAATTAAACTAAAATAGCTAAATAAGAACAAAAATTATGAAAAACTCATAAAAGTGAACAAAAAACCAAAATAAGCTTTAAAGACGGAAAATAAAAGAAAACTAGAAAGATTATAAGAAAATAAAGCGTGAAAAAATTTAGAAAAAGGAATCAAAAACTACTCTATTGAGTGCCATAAATGACGCTCTTCAGTGAGCCGCTTGCTCATCCTCCACCATCTTGCCAAAGAGCTCCAAGTGAGTGAATAGCCTTGTGATTCGGAGCATGTGGGCTCGAAGTGGCATTTCGGGTCTTAGTCACGCATTATAGACTTGTGCCCATACCTTTTTCCTCTCCTTGGCAAGGCACCCCTCTTGCGGCGGCTTGATATTCACGTTGGAGAGTGACCTAGTTACTTCCTCCACGAGACCATCATAGTTGCCTTTGATGCTCTTGGTGACCCTCAAATTGACTATATCCTCTAGAGCTTTGCGGAGCATGTCCGGAAAATAGTTGAGAACTTCCCCTTCCATTATTCCGGGATGGAGTTTGCCTTAAGTCGTGAGACTCTTTTACAATCCCAACTCCATTTCTCATGAGCCTTATCGATCATAACCCCTTCTGAGTAAAAACTTGGGATGGGTATGTCAAGAATGTGCTCTAGGTAGCAATTTCGGAGGGTCTTTCGGAATTCTTCTTCCCACTCCTTAAAGTTCACCAAGTTCAAGGAAAATGGTAACTTTTCGGGAAGCTCCGGGCACATTAGGTTATTGTCGTTGTTAGTTGAAGACATGATTCTAAAATTGAAAGAATTTGAAATGAAAACCATTCATAATACTTAAATAAGATTGAAATCATGCATATTTATCAAACTTATTTAAACGTCTTATTCACACATTAAATTGTCCCCATTTGGTGAGAATAAGTCGATTCCAAGATCCAAAGAATTAATGAGTAGTTAAGCATGCTTTGGCTTGCCTTAACACTCAATATTCTAAGGTAAGCAACTCTTTGCTAATGGCTCCAAGCCCCTCTTGGTTAGATAAATCTTCGCATCTAATGCTCTCTCAACAATTATCCACTTTCCCACAACATGTTAGGACTCCATCACTCATATCGTTGAGTATAACCAAACAAACATGCATACTTGGTATGCCTTATGTATCCTAGGAGTAATAGGGATACCTCGCTTTGGTGTAGCCCATCACTACTCTCAATAGGTCAGTAAGTGTTGTTTTAGAATGGCAAATTTCACTCAATATTTTAGGGACCTAGGGTTTCTATGTTGGTTGATTTAAGTGAACTTAATAAATCATCGCAACCTTCGAAATCCTAAACATGCATCTAACATATTATTCATATATATATGTATATATATATATATATATGTATATATATATATGTATGTATATATATATATGTGTGTATATATATATATATATATATATATATATATATATGTATATATATATGTATATATATATCGAAAACATAAGTAAATGATGCATTTGGCAACTAGCATGACCCCTTGAGTCTTTAAGTCTTCAAGGGTCTTCATTTGCAAATTCATGGTTTCGTCTTCAAAGAACCTTCGTCTTCAAGACATAACCAAAATGATGCAAGTACTAGTATCTACGATTAGGACTAAACTAAATATTAAGGTACAAAAATACACAACGGTTCGCAGACCGTATTTAGATTTACAAAAATACATGACGGAACACAGTTCGTATTTTCTATCCTATTCGGTCCCCACTGGTGTCATTCAATAAAACCTGTGAGAGAATATACATTCCATTCATCCATTCACTGCATGTGAATGGCCCATGCATTTAACAACGATAAATAATTAACAATGCACAAACACGCGTAAACTAGTAACTAATTTAGGTGGTTAATCCGATTAACGCGCCTAATTAAAACTAGCCAAAGTTGTTTAACCAATTACGTGATTAAGCGCAATTAAAATTGAAGCACCCACTAAATTCCGCCTCCATCTTAATTAATCTAATTAATTAAGCTGGTAAACCCAAAATTTTGCCAAAATAAAATTTTGCAAGTGCCACATAAAAACTGAGGCCTAGCCTCCAAAATTTTAATTAAAATAAGTATACATAACTAAAATAATTAAAATGATTAAAATGGAAAAAAAAACGCAAACACAAAGTCAACTGCACGTAAGTGGCTTGCGCACCTAGACTAGCTAGGCGCGCCCACTACTAGCCAAGGCTGCCTAGCAGCCTCGGGCAATGCGGCTTGGTGCGTGTGCCCGCACCACCCCAACGCAGCACTGCTAGGCGCCAAGCCTAGCAACATTTGCTGCGGGTTGCAAGGTGCAAGGCAGCACGCACAAGGCTGCTTGCCCCTCTCGCACTGCACCAAAGCTGCGCACACACTCACTCACGCTCGACTAGCCACACATGCGTCGCACGTCAGCAAGAATTAGCCCCACATGCACGCATTAAGCAACGGCCACCCCTTGGCAGCCACATGCGGGCTGCTGTGCAGCCCGGCTAGCTAAGGGTGGTTTTGCCTTGGTTTGCGTGCTAAAATTTCAAGATTATTTCAAAATTTTACGTGACTTATTTAATTAGTTTCAATTTTATTTTAGAATTAATTTAATGAGCAAAATTAAAATTATAACAAGTCTAACTTAATAAATTCATTCAAGTGCACAAAACCAAAATTATTTCCAAGAACTATTCTTTAATAAAATTGGTTCAACTTGATGCAATAAAATGAATAGGGCTATTCTCAACATTGATTTAACCTACAAAAATTAATTAGGAGATTTGAAAAAATTAAAGAGATAGTGGAATTATGAACACAAAATTCAAATAAAGATTCCAACTTTAACTAGTGAATCTTTGAAAATTATATCTTCCGATATGATGATAAATGAAAAATCTATCACAAGATTGAAACTTTATGATTCCAATCAACTTAATAAATGATTAAATCAAAAAGTTCAACAAAAATTCATGGAATTTAGTAACTCAAAGTTCCTACCACTTAAAACAATTAAAGATTGGATCTTTAGTACTTAGAAGCCTTAAATAAAAAAAAATTTCACACTTAATGCAATGGAATTGCAATTATGTGAAAATTTAACCAATCTTTCAAGCACTTAATTACTACAAATAACCATGCTTAAAGAGGTTAAAAAATGCAGAAACATTAAGGAAAGAACAAAATACATAATCACCATTAATATGACATTAAGATTTAAGGTTGAAAGACTTAAAAATTTTGGTCAAAAACGAAAAACCCTAAAAAAATAAGGCATTTCTGGTAAGATTTTTGCTTTTACACAGGCCTAAAAGGGTTGAAAACTTTCCCAAACGTTGTTTCCACCAAAAAATAACTATTTTTGGGCAAAAATCTGGGTTCAGGGCAAAAAATCTTATTAAAATGGGATTATAATTAAAAAAAACCGAGCTACTAATCTAATTAGTAATATAAAACCAGAAAAATAAAGCCATAAAAACACCTTGATAATTTTTTGATATAAAAATAAATGGTCAAGGCTCCGATACCGCTATTGGGTTTCGATGAGTCTAACTCACCGTGGAACAAAGCCCAACCCCATGACCCGCTCACTATTAATATAACTAAAACGACATAAAGAAAAAGAAAGATAGAAAAGACATTCTTACCCTTGTCGCGTGGTTCGTCTCACTCGGAGCTCTTTCTTCAAAGCCAAGTCTTGCAAATGCAGAGACCTCCTATGGTATCCACCCGCAAATCGACCCCGACCGGTCTCTTACTTGGAGTGTATCCAAGTCGGACCAAAACACTACTCGGGTATTATATGAACTTAAAGGTTTTCTCTCAAGTGGAGATGCCTTATTAAGTTCCAACTCAATTGACTTTCTCCAAATCCCAAGGTGGGTATTTATAGAAAATGTCATGAGAGAATTCCCCTCTACCATCAATGTCGGAGAGTTGGTAGAATCTATTTTGCCTCTTTATTTTTAAATAAAAAAAGAAGAAAATGGCAAACAACTAATTAATAAACAAGTGGCATTCTAAGAGGAGAGGTTAGGTAAAGACCATAAGGGGAAGGGGGGGACCAATACTTGATCCCCAAGGCTCCAAAAAACTGCCCCTCAATACTCTTAGCTCCAATGAGTGGCTGCCATGTGGCAGGCTAAGCCTTGGCGCCCAAGCAACCTTGTTGGCGCTTGGTGCGGGCGGCTAAGCCTGCTGCTGGGCGCACGCATTGTGCGGCAGTGCTACTGCCTTGGCCCAGCATGCCACGCATTTCTTGCGGGCTGCTGGCCAAGGGCACTACGTGCCACACACTGCTAGCAGTGCTAGCACGATAGCGGGCGCCGCTAGCTAGCTAGCACTGCTAGCTCGATGCTGCTGCTGCCCGCACATCCTAGCACGGCTTGCTAGCCATGTGCTAGCAGCACTGCTAGCAGTGGTGCACTAGCATGCCACAACACCAACCAGCTAGGCTATGCTTGGTTTGGTATGCATGCTAACCACCTTGCTATACCAAGTGCCCCTAGCACCCGGTTTGCTCGGGGCATTCCGATACTAGGGGTATTTTGGTAAATTGTTGATTAATTATTGATTTTACCGTCTCGTCTTTTATTAATTCGACTCGACTTGCGATGCTCGTTTCGATGCTCCTAGCTCGATTTCCGACATTTAAATATTTAATACTCGAGCGAATCATTAAATCCTTCTAAATTAATTCGTCATGTTGGATCGTTAGTTGCTTGGGTGGGACAAGAAGGGTTCATTCAAGATTAAGGTTTAATATTAATTATGGATTAATATTACCGATCGAAAGCAACCTCTAACTAGGCATTCCGATCAGTTGACCTCACTGAATAATTAGCTTTCTAATAATTGCGAACCCTCTATTGGAATAATACACTTGTTGGAAGGAAACCATTCTTATCAGGATTGAAAAGAAGCTATACAAGGGAGAGGTTGAACTACGGGTCGGCAATGGAGCCAAGATGTCAGTCGTATTTGTAGGAACTCTCAATTTGTCTTTCCCTCAAGGCTTGTTTTGGAACTTGAAAATTGCTATCATGTTCATAGAGTTACCAAAAACATTATATCTATTTCAGCGTTGGACGCTAAAGGATTTGAGTTTCGAGTTAAAGATAATGCATGCTCGTTTTATTTCGACAATGTTTTATATGGTAAAGCATATTTAGAAAATGGTCTTTATGTGCTCTCCCTAGACAAACAAGTTTATAATGTTGAAAATACCACTATGAATGCTAAGACCATTGAGTCAAATGAGACATACTTGTGGCATTGTCGTCTTGGCCACATTAACATCAAACGCATCAAGAAAATTCTACAAGACCTTTTTCTTTTCATGCCTTTTTCTTGTCAGGATAGGTCAAGGTTGAGTCTAGTCATTAAAAGTGCGTTTTTTTTTAATACCGCAGCACTTGGTCGAGAAGCAGAGGTAGATTGTTACGGTTCGAGTCACTACCTCAACAACCTCTTAAACGTAAGAGGCGTACAAGGAAACCTCCACAATCATCTCCACGAAATCCATCCTCGTGTCCAGTTCAGTTTGAATTCATCGCAATGGCTACTAGAGAAGACATTGAGAACAACAACAAGTCCATTGAGGCACTCACCTCCATGATGCAAACCCTCACTGCCAAGGTCTCCATCATGGGTCAAAATAATGTCACTGTGGCCGCAATGGACAAAATCAAGGAGTAAGTGAGTAAGATTTCTGAGGACTTCACCTATGTGGAGCAATCAGCCACTTCTCTGACTGTCAAGGACAAGCTTCCTGAGAAGTTTTCTACTGCTAACATCCCAAAGTTCAAGCCTACTGATAACCCTATGTTTCACTTGAAGGCCTTCTCCGCTACCGTGACTCTCAAAGGATTAGATATAGCACTCTTCCCTACTGTGTTCCCTCTTTCCTTTAAGCACGCCTGTCAACGGTTGTTATATTATTTAGATTCCAAGCATACTGCAACTTGGGAGGATGTTACTTAAAGCTTCATGAGTTGTTACAAGTGTAACATCCAGGCTAAGACTTCTGAACGTGAACTCTCCATTCTCAAACAGAAAGAGAATGAAGACTTCACTGCCTATATGAGTAGGTGGAGAGAAACATCTGCACTCTTGGTGGATCCTCACAAGGAGAAGGAGATAGGTCGCCTCATAATCAAGAATCTAACTCATAAGTAGAAGCAGCATTTGAAGTTTCTACCTTAGAATACTTTTGAAGCCGTGTACGATATTGGGATCAACATTGAGGACGAGTTGATAAAGACTGAAAGTAGCAATAATAACAATACTACTTGGAAAAACAAGAAGAACGACAGTCCTTCTTCTTCGTCTTCCAAGCCCAACAATGCTACCAATAACATCAACCTAAATGATGTGTTGGCTCTCAATGCTCCTACTAAGAAGTTCAAAAGGAAAAGTAGGGCCTTTGGGAATGAACTATGACACTGCTTTTGATCGCCTGCACAGTCAAGGATTAATCATGTCTATTCGGCCGTTTTCGGAGCCTAGACCTGAGAACAGAACAACTAGCTATGACCCTAATGCTCATTGCAAGTTTCACCAAGGAAAGGATCATACTACAAAGCAATGTTAGAAGTTAAAAGATGAAATTCAAGACCTGATTAACCCTAATCAGCTTCCTGTTCCTCTAGGGGCCAAGAAGCCTAATATTTAAACAGGTTCTCTTTTTGATGCTTTAGCTATCACAAGAGATGAAGTCTCCTTTGATCCGTCACTACTCATCCAATTTGTGGATGAACCTCTACCAAAAGTTGTTTTTGTTTTAAACTATGAAGAAGTGAATTGAATTTAGGATAGTAATGACGAAGACGTCTATCTCAAAGACATAGCATGTTCATCTCTTGGAGCTATCAACCATGAAGATAGCGAAGATGTTTGGGGGACCTTGAGGTTAAGGTTTTCACCAGGAATGGATGGTTACAACAACATAATCCACCTTCACCTCCACCGCAAGCACAACCAATAGTTGATCCAATCGACCCCGTAAGCAACGAAGTGATCAAACAACTGCAAAAGACTAAGGTGGAAATGAATGTTTGGAAGCTTTTGGCTACCTCCCATGAGCATCGAAAGACTGTGATGAATGCTCTGATGAAGATAGGAGTTGATAATGATATGACTCCTCAAGGACTATTCAGTTTTCTTACTACTGAATTATTAAGTAATAACAATTTGATTTCCTTTTCTGATAAGGATCTAACCCCGAAAGGGGATAAGCATAAAAAGGCCTTACACCTTACTGTGGTATGTAGGCAAATGAATATTTTTATGAGCCTAGTTGATAATGGCTCATTAATCAATGTATGCCCGCTGCGCACTGCAAAGAAATTGGGCATAGGAGATGAAGAATTGATTCCCTCTACTCAAGGGATTCGTGCTTATGATAATACTCGTCGTTAAGCAGTGATGAGCGTCGTTTATGGCGCTCAAAAGAATAAGATTTAGGTTCATTTTCTTTATTTTCTTTCATCATTTTCATATAATTCTCTTAGTTCTATTTGATTTTCCATTTTTATAAATCACTTTAGTTCTCGATTGGTATTTACGAGTTTTTCATATTGTTAGTTGGTAATTCATAATTTTAGTTTTAGTTTTACCTTGCTATGGTTTTTCTCTTTGTTTTATTTGTGTTTTGTAGGTGAATAATCAAGTCAATTTGCTCATTTTGGGACTGCCATGTTCGCGGGCATCATCTCGAGTGCACTGATGATGGGGATGCTCGGGAGCGCGGAGTTTGATCAAGCAAGAGAAGGAGCCATAGCCTAGTGCATCGCCAAGGGGTGCGCGCGGGGCACAAGGGTGCGTGCGCGCAGACCCAGCTGTGCACGCGCGCGGCGGGACTGTGTGTGCGCACGGCCTGTCCGGTCCCCTTCGCTCAATTTTTCTTATTTATAGCTTTTGACTTTCTTTTTGAGGACAACATAACTTTGTACTAGAGAGAGAATTTTTCCATAAATAGTTGAGAGAGAAAGAAGAGAGAGAAGCTTAAGATTTACTTGTTTGTACTTGAATTTGATCTTAAATTTCAATTTCATCTTGAAATTCCTTCTTCAATTTAATGAATGTTTGTAAGATTTCTTTCCCTTGATTTACTTTTAATGCAATTCCTTCTAGTTTCTTGGATTTTGATTGAGATTACATTCCTTTCTTTAGAATTTGTTGATTGATTGATTTTCTTTTGATTAAGCTTTAAATGAATATGAATTTGATTGAATTTGTTTTGTTTCTTAATTTCACCATGTTTAGTGAGTAGATTAGTTGCTAGAGAGAAGGGGAAGCATGCTTGATTGATGATCTTTGCTAGTTGATGATGCTAAATTGATTTGAATGGTGCAATTAAATTGGTTGACATAGTTGTGCATGTGATTAATTAGACTAGGAGTGATCAACCTATAAGATTAATCTAGATTGCATTGCAAATTTCAATGACATGAAACCTTGATTTGAGAATTGCTTTAATTGATTGAATTTGATTGTGATTTTACTAGTTAGCCATTCATAGTGAACCCTAGCTTGGCTTATAGGAGATAGCCCTTGAATTCCTTTGATTTCAACTATTGTTTGTCCTTTGCAATGGTTGAATTAATTGAGTGATCCTTCAATTAGCATAATCATTGAGCTTGCACGTGGAACCCATATCCCTAGTGTTTAGTATATTGAATTTCTCGATTTATCTAGTTTTCTCGATACCTTAGTTACCAACCGCATCTTCCCACAATTTTCGAAGTAGCTTGACCTAGGCTATAGCTTACACCTACTCATTCCCTTGGGTTCGACCCTTGACTTACCATATACTCGTATTAGGTTGGTCGAGTGTTTATAAATTTTCTTTGGCTCTAGGAAAGGGTAGAGAACGACCTACATTTTCCTCGTGTCAAAAATAGCGCCGTTGCCGAGGAATGATATTGGTGCTTTGTTATAGTTGTTAAGTCTATTTCACCATTAATTGAAAGTACAAAAATATTTTCTTTTAGGCTACATTTGTAGCCGTGCTACTAACCATTTCTTTTGAGATTTTATGCATAGAGCACGTGATCATTCACTAGTGCCATTTGATCCGGAAATTGAGAGAACTATTGCAAGGTTGAGGGGTGCTTGACGATCTTTAAGTCCTAGCATTTCAAGTGAAGAAGAGCCAAAACAAGAAGAACAAGCAAGAATGGCAGAAAATCCGAGAGTGGCATTGAAAGAATTGGGGATTCCTGATGCATATAGATTTGAGAGTGGGATTGCTCCACCTACCACACCGGCAAATGATTTTGAAATAAGACCGGCAATGATCACTTTGATAGAGAGGCGACAATTTAGTGGGGCCAAGCATGAAAGCCCACTAAACCATCTCAAGGAGTTCGAGAAATATTGCAATACTATAAAGGTGAATGGAATTTCCCAAGAATTCATCCGCCTCAAGATCTTTCCCTTTTCTCTCATAGGGCGTGCTTTGGAATGGCTAGACAAGGAGGTTAAGCAGAATTCTCTAAGCACATGGGACGAGGTCACCATGGAATTTCTATCCCGTTTCTATCCTCAAAAGAAAACGGCAGAGGCTAGAGCTTTGATTCAAGGTTTCAAGCAAAAGCCAAGCGAGAGCCTCCTATGAAGCATGGGAGAGATACAAGGAGTATCAAAAAGAATGTCCTCATCATGGAATTCCAACCTATCAAATCATTCAAATCTTCTATGGAGGCCTTAGCCCTCAAGGAAAATCATGTTTAGATGGAGGAGCCGGAGGTCCTATCATGAACAAAACGGAAAAGGAAGTAGTGGACATAATTGAGGACGTAGTGAGGTATTATAGAGATTGGAAAGATGGAGAAAGAGAGTCAACTAGCAAGAGTAGCTCTTCGGTGTACTCGGTTGATCATCTAAATGCAATCAACAATCTATCCTCTTAAATGACAAACTTGGGGAAGGAGATGTCCGCTATTAAGGCAAAGTTAGAAAGTGCTACCTACCAAGTTTCAAGTCTTCCCTCCCAAACTAAGGGGAGAGGTACGTCTTCTAATTCTCAACCCCTTCCTTCTTCTAGTAACATGCCTAGTGGATGCTTGTTTTGTGATGATTGGGGGTCGTATGATCATGATGTTTCTAGTTGCCCTCATGCATGTATGGATGTTTGTGATGATTAAGATGGAAATGTGAATGAGCATGTGAACTATGTGTCAAATAATCATGACTCTAGGTTTGAGAACCAAAGAGGTCAATGGAATAGGAATTACAACAATCACGGCAATTTTGACAACTATAACCAAGGTGGTGGTTATAGGAACCAAGGTTCTCGAGGTAACTATAACAATCAAAGTTATAGTGGCCAAAATCAAAACCAAAATTATGGTAATCCAAACCAAGGTTATGGGAATCATAATCAAGGTAGTGGTAACCATAATCAAGGTTATGGTCAAAATCAAAGTAGGGGTAATTGGAACAATCAAGGTAGAGGCAATTTTCAAAACAATGCTCAAAGAGGCCCTCCACCCGGATTTGCTCCAAAGGCCCAAAATGATAATTCCTATGTTCAATCCTCTAATTCTTCGCATAGAACAAATTTGGAAGAAATCATTGAAAATCAAAAAAAGTTGTTGAACACTTACATGACCGTAAGTGATAAGAAATTTAATGAAATGATGACTCATAATAAGATGCTTGATAATCAAATTTCTCAACTTGTTAATGCTTTGAAAGACCATGCTAGTCCTTCTTCTTTACCTTCCCAAGGCCTAGATCCTAAGAGACCGGTTAATGCTATTGTCACAAGGAGTGGTAAGATTCTTGAGGAGAGTTTGCCTAGGAAGAGTGAGACCAAAGAGGGCACAAAAGGGGTTTTGGTTGAAGATGAGAGAAATGGTGCATCTTTAAGTGAGGTTGAGATTGAGAAGCCTAATGAGGTGAGAGTGGAGAAAGAGATTGTGAAACCCAAGCTTCCTTATCCACAAAAATTCATGAGACACAAGTTAGATGAATAATTTGGAAGATTCATTGACATGCTTAAGCAACTTCACCTTTCTCTACCATTTACCGAAGTTGTCACCCAAATGCCCAACTACGCAAAATTCCTCAAAGACATTTTGAGTGGTAGGAGGACATGTGATGGTGTAGAGACGGTGAACTTGACCGAGAATTGTAGTGCTATCATAATGAACAAGATGCCACCTAAGCTTAAAGATCCCGGAAACTTTTCTACCCTTGTGCCATTTATAAAATGCAAATTGAGAATGCCTTGTGTGACCTAGGAGCTAGTGTTAGCCTTATGCCATACTCGGTGTACCAAAGACTTGAGCTAGGGGAACTCTTACCTACTAACATCACTTTGCAATTGGCCGATAGGTCAATTAAGTTTCCTAAGGGTTAGGTAGAGGATGTTCCTTTAAGGGTTGGGAAATTTGTTATTCCGGTGGATTTTGTTGCGCTTGAGATGGATGAAGATGCTAATATTCCCATCATTCTAGGGAGACCATTCCTTGCTACTTCGGGTGCTTTGATAGATGTGAAAAGTGCTAAAATTTCGCTCAAAGTAGGGGATGAAGTGATAGAATTTGATTTGAATGATAGCATAAAGTATCCAAGTTCTTCTTTAGAAAATTGTATGTTAATTGATTCTCTCGATCATGTTGTGTCTTCTATGCATGAGCAATTGCTCACTTCTAACGATGCTTTTGAGAATGTTTTGTTGAATAAGGAAAAGATAGGTACTCCAAATAAGGAGATGGGTTTGTATGAAGATTTGCTCAATGGAAGCTTTGAGGATGTTGAAGAGCAAATTTGTTTGAGCATTTCTAGCCAAGAAGCGTTACAAGTGGCAACGTCGAAGGAAGGTAAAGGTGCTCCAATGGTTGAGCTCAAACCTCTTCCATCATACCTTAGATATGAATTTTTGGGACCCAACTCCACTTTTCCCGTGATTGTTAGCTCTTTTTTGATTGAGCATCAAGCTCAAAAGTTGTGTGGTGTTTTGAAAAAGCACCGAAGTGCTTTGGGTTATACCATTGATGACCTCAAAGGTATAAGCCCCGCTTTATGAACACATCACATAACTCTTGAGGAGGGTGCTTTACCTTCTATTGAGAGGCAACGAAAGCTACACCCCCTAATGGGAGAGGTAGTGAAAAAGGAGATCACAAAACTTTTGGATGCAGGAATCATATTCCCCATTTCTAGTTCTAGCTAGGTTTCTCCCGTTCACGTTGTCCCAAAGAAGGGAGGTATGACCGTCGTTGAGAATGAGAAAGGTGAGCTCATTCCGACGAGGACGGTCACGGGATGGAGGATGTGTATAGACTATAGACGTCTAAACACATCAACAAAGAAAGATCATTTTCCCCTTCCTTTTATTGATCAAATGCTTGAAAGACTAACAAGGCACAAGTTCTATTGTTTTCTTGATGGTTATTCGGGATTTTTCCAAATCCCTATCCACCCGGATGACTAAGAGAAAACAACCTTCACTTGTCCATATGGTACATTTGCTTATAGGAGAATGCCATTTGGCCTTTGCAATGCTCCCGTGACATTTCAAAGATGCATGATGAGTTTATTTTGAGATATGGTTGAAGAGGAGATGGAGGTTTTTATGGACGATTTTTCCGTAGTAGGTGTTTCATTTGAGGCATGCCTTGAAAACCTTGAAAAATGTCTTGCAAGGTGTGAGAAGGTGAACTTGGTCTTGAATTGGGAGAAATGTCACTTCATGGTGGAGGCAGGCATAGTCCTTGGCCACAAGATCTCTCATAAGGGGATAGAGGTTGATAAAGCTAAAATTGAAGTCATTGAAAAGCTTCCACCTCCGGTGAACGTAAAGGGAGTGAGATCTTTCTTAGGGCATGCCGGGTTTTATAGAAGATTCATCAAGGATTTCTCGCTCATTGCAAAGCCCCTTAATGATCTTCTTCAAAAAGATGCCGAGTTTGTGTTTGATGATAAGTGTTTGGAGGCATTCAATAAGTTGAAGGATGCTCTAATCTCTACTCCTATTGTTCAAGCTCCAAGATGGGATTTACCATTTGAGTTTATGTGTGATGCAAGTGATTCGGAAATAGGAGGTGTCTTGGGTCAAAGAGTGGACAAGAAACTTCATGTGATCTATTATATGTCCAAGACTCTAAATGGAGCTCAACGAAATTACACTACAACGGAGAAGGAATTTTTGGCTATAGTTCATGCTTTTAAGAAGTTCCGTTGTTATCTATTGGGTTCTAAAACCATTGTCTTCACGGATCATGCGGCTCTCAAGTATCTTTTTGCCAAGAAAGAGTCCAAGCTAAGGTTGATTCGGTAGGTTCTTGAGCTTTAAACCTTTGACATTGAGATTAGGGATAAAAGAGGAGCGGAAAATGTTGTGGCGGATCATCTTTCTCGTTTAGAAGATTCTCAAACTCATGATGATGGTTCTCAAATTGAGGATAGGATGCTTGATGATTTCTTGTATGCTATTGAAGCAAAGGAGCTCCCATGGCTTGCCGATTTAGTGAACTTTCTTGCATGTGGGGAATTTCCTCCTTCCTTTTCTAAGAATCAAAGAAAGAAGCTCAAGAGAGAGGCAAGGCATTATGTGTGGGATGATCCCATCTTATACAAGCGAGGGGTCGATGGCTTACTTAGACGTTGTGTGCCAAACGAAGAAGTGCCTAATGTTTTGAAAATGTACAATTCGGATCCAAGCTGGGGCCATATGGGTGTCTCTAAGACCGCCACTAATGTCCTTCAATGCGGATTATGGTGGCCACATCTCTTTAAGGATTCATGGGGCTTTGTCAAGACATGTGACCGATGTCAAAGAGTTGGGAACATCTCCAAGAGAAATGAAATGCCTCAACAACCCATACTTGAGTTGGAAGTGTTTGATGTGTGGGGTATTGATTTTATGGGACCATTCCCCTCATCTTTCAGAAATTAATATATTCTTGTGGCGGTCGATTACGTGTCTAAGTGGGTTGAGGCCATTTCCTCCCCAACTAATGACCACAAGGTGGTTATGAAGTTGTTTAAGAAGATAACCTTTCCAAGATTTGGGGTACCAAAGGCGATGATAAGCGACAACGGTTCTCATTTTATTCACTATGCCTTTCAAAAGTTTTTGAGAAAGCATGGAGTCCGTCAAAGATTCGGCCTCCCATATCATCCCCAATCGAGCGGCCAAGTGGAAGTCTCTAACCGTCAAATCAAGCTTATCCTTGAATAGACGGTCGCGAGAAACCGAAAGGATTGGTCGGATAAGTTGGATGATGCTCTTTGGGCCTATCGAATGGCTTTTAAGACCCCCATAGGTACCACTCCATACCGCCTAGTCTACGGCAAGTCATGCCATCTCCCGGTTGAAATTGAACACCGTGCTTTGTGGGCAATCAAGAAGATAAACTTTGACTTGGCAAGTGTGGGAGAGAAAAGGTGGTTAGATCTTCATGAGTTAGAGGAGCTTCGGTTTGATGCTTATGATTGTGTTAGTGTGTATAAAGCTTGTTCCAAGGAAACACATGACGAGGTTATTGAGAAGAAAGATTTTTGTCTTGGCGATAAGGTTCTTCTCTACAATTCAAAAATGAAGTTGTTTCCCGGAAAGCTCATGTCAAGATGGAACGGTCCCTATTTGGTCAAGATTGTTTTTCCAAGTGGTGTTGTAGAGGTCTCAATGATGGATTCTTCTTCTCCATTTAAGGTCAATGCCCATCGTCTCAAGAAGTATTTCGACGGTTCTTTTGTTGGCCTTGTTCACTCTTTGCTTTTCCGATAACCACCTTAATTGGTGGAGGACGTCGAGCTATAACGTTAAACAAGCGCTACCCGGGAGGCAACTCGGTTTTCTAACCTTTTTCTTTTGATTTTACATTTTTCTATATTTCTTTTATCCAGGATATTTTTTTTATTTCTCTTTATTTTTGTTTGTTTTCTTGATTTTAGGTACCATGAGATTGGTTCAGAGAAAATTTCCAACAATTTTGGTGTTATTTGAAGCTTTCTCGAGGTTTGGATAAGTTTAGGTGGAAAGCTTGTTGGGGTCATATGCTCTCATGTTTGTATTTTTATTGATTATCTACTCTTTTTCGAATGCACTATCAAATATCTCATTATGCAAACACGAGAGTATATTCATGGCCGAAATATTCTTGCTTGGTGCACGCGCACCATAGGTTGCGCGCGCGCACCAAAGGGGTCAGAAAATTTTCATTGACTATGACAAAATTTGACGGTTTTTGAACCATCCCCGTACCCCCTTGGTGCGCACGCACCCCACCCCTGCGCGCGCGCACCACAAGGGCAGCAATTTTTGGCCTTTCTTTTTTTTTAGCAACCCCAGCCCCTACCTGGTGCGCACGCACCTCCTTGCTGCGCGCACGCATCAGGTAGGCAGCAATTTTGGCTGTGTTTGACCCCCATGCTATTGCCAGGTGCGCACGCATTGTCGCCTGCGCGCACGCACCGTCGCCTGGCGCCAGTGCGTTCAGCACCCCCCCCCCTTATTACCCCAACACGCACCAACCTTATTTCTCCATTCTCTCTCCACGATTTCCCCTTACTCCCTCATTCATTCTTCTATCTTCAACCCTTCAAAACCTTTGCAAATTCACACAATTACTGATCTTTCATAATCATTTCTTCACAAATTACATCAAAGCATAATCAAATCCCTTCCAAAACAAAAAAATTCCAAAAATTCGAACTTGAAAATTTGAAAATTGGGGTTACTTTCGAAATTTTTATGTTTTGATTTAGTGCTTGAATCTTGTCTTTGGGTGTTCTATTTGTTCTTAAATCTTCATTTTTGGCAATTTGCAAGTAATTCAAGGCTTCATTGAGGTATAATTTCTTATTTTCTAGGCATCTTCTTCCTCATTGTTCAAGCTTAAAACCTTGTTTTTGCTTTCATGGTAGAACTCCATTGTTGGTCCTTTTAGCTTGTAATTTGTGTTGAATGATGTTATTAGATGATAAATTGAAGCTTTTTCATGATGATTTTGTATACCTTGCTTGATTTCTTGATTCACCATTGTTGGTCATTTTCTCTCTCATGGGTATTCTTTATGATAGTTTTATTGCTTTGATAATTCAATGTTTGAGTTATTTTGCTCAATTTGATTCATGATTTGGTATTTTTTTTTCCTTTTTGCCTTTAATCCATGCTTACTTGCTTCAAATTCATGATTTTATATTAATGGGATTTTGTTCATATATAGCCATCTAATGATTTGGCCTCTTACTTGTTTCTATTTTGAGATAATTGCTTTTGTGCTTGATTCTTGAGCAATTACTTATGCTTATTATTGAAATATGTCAAATGTAAGATTTCCTCATGAGTTTTTTTCCTTCTTGTAGATGGCTCCAATCCGTCACAAGAAGCGGGCAAGATCAAGTTCAAGAAAAACAAGGCATGTTGTTCCACCTCCACCCGAGGTAGAAGAGACATACGGCATTGAATTTTCTAAAGAATAACATTGGGATCGTTTCAAGCGTCTATCCAAGAGAAAGCTAAGACCTACAAGATTTTACGATCAAGCAACAACCATGTTTCTTGGCATAGATGAGGACGTTCGGCTTCTTGCAAAGGGCCTTGATCTTTTAGAGTTCTTGGATTTGAGCGCCCCTACTTATGCTAGGGTGACCTATGAATTTCTTTCTTCTCTTGAAGTAGTCCGAGAATCGAGTGACGATTCCTCAAGGATTTTGACTTTCCAACTTTTCAATCATGATCACTAATTGACAAATTCTCAACTATGTTCATACTTCAAGTTTCCATGGGCCGCGGACGCGGAACATTGTATCTACCCGGCAGATGGTAGAATGGCAGAGGATCATGGATATATTGAGCAACGTTGGTGGAGAAGTATCTCGGAGGAAGGGAAGTATGAGCCTCAAAATTCCAAGACCGCCTCCATGATTCATCCAACTATGCGGTATTTCAACCGTCTCCTCACTTACGCTCTTTGCTCCAAGGACTCTTTGGGAGCTATCTCTCGAGAGGAGCTTTGTTGGTTGTGGATAGCCGACCAAAATGACTTTGAGATTGAGTTAGTGGATTTCACAAAGCACTTCATCAATCGAATCTTGGATATCCGTGATGGAGTTAGCCTATCGGGGAGCATCCAATTGGGAGGGATGATTTCTATCCTAGCTCTTTGCATCAATGATGACTATAAGACTTTGTTAAATGAGCTTCCCCCAATTATGGATCCTCGAGAAAAATCTTCTTCTCATTTCCTCAACATCTCCGCCCTTGTGAACCAAAAGTTCCTCGATCGTACTAGAAAGGATGATGTCTTCATTCGGAAAGTTTCTCGGGTTAAAGAATGGTTCTTAATCCCATGCAAAGAGGCAACTACCCGACCAAGAGAGAAAGACTCCTTATCTTGGAGGCCTCCGATGCGAGAT
Organism: Chenopodium album; assembly: GCF_948465745.1. NCBI lineage: Eukaryota > Viridiplantae > Streptophyta > Magnoliopsida > Caryophyllales > Amaranthaceae > Chenopodium > Chenopodium album. The sequence goes on along the minus strand of NC_137851.1, from coordinate 34,433,446 downwards.
ATTGATCCTTCTATTCGACGTAGGATGAATCATACAAGAGGTCGCTCGACCAATGCTCTCTCATCGAATGTTCAAGCCCTTCCCACAGTTGAACCAGAAGTTTTTTATTTCTCACCTTGCTCTATTGCCTATGCTTTGGATTTCGACGATTCATAAAGGTGCTCTTTCGCCTTGTTTAATGTGCAATAGCTTTAGCGCTCGGTGAGATCTTTCTATTTCTTTTCTTTTTCTTTTCTTGGTTGCTTAGTCTAGGATTAGTTCTAGGAGAAGTTGAATGGTTCGAGGTTGTTTGCTTTTTAACACCCTAGTGTGTTTGGGAACATTGGTGTTGTGGCCGAATGTTCACTTGTTTGTTGATTGGGATTTATGTGTGTTAGCATTACTTCCTTATTGCTTCCTACTTCTCCTATACTTTTCTATTTTTCATTTCATTTTCCTTTTCTTCTTTTTCTTTTTCTTTTTCTTTTGTTTTCATCTTCCTTCATGTTTTCCTTTTCTCTTTTCTTATTCTTTTCTTTTCTTTTCTTTTTATCCCTTAAAAAAATATATACAAACATAACTTGTTTTTGTGAATATGAATAAAATGTTTTTGAGGCATTGCTTTTTTTTCTTCATCTTTTTTCTTTTACTTTGGACTTAGTCCACTTGAACTTGCACATTGGCTATTTTTCTTCCTAAATACAATGGTTTGCACGGTTTGAGAGTATCTTTGATTGATTCTAGGATAGGGTATGCTAAGGTAGCGGTTTAGAACTTTTGGGGATTTGAAGCCGGATTCTTTTGGTTTGTGGTAAGACGGAGTTGCTTCCTTTGGTGGATTTGACACCTTTAGTAAGTTTTTGATACAACCATGTGAGGATTTCTCTTTTTTAAGCCTTCATCATTTTGTTTGTGCGGCATGGATCCTCCACCTTTGCATCCCTAATCTTGAATCTTGACTCATAATTCTCAAACACGAGACCGAACCAACTAGGAAGGACAAATGCCATTTTTCGGGGTGGTAATTTTTCATTTCTAGGATTTTCATCTTTCTTTTTTAGTTCATTGGGTTTACATTTGCCATCTTGCTAACCATTTGAGCCATTCCCCTTCTTTTCAAGCCACATCTTTAGAATTTAGATCCTTTTGTTTCTTTTTGTTCCATTATTTGTTTTTGTGAAGCAAATGGTCATGTTTTTGGAGTTTGTGGTCTAAAAGGTTGGATATTGGTTTTATTTGTTAGCAAGCTCGTCTTTTGTGTATATTGTGAATAATGGCAAATGAACAAAATCGAAAAAGCCGTCCAAAGTTAGAAAAGGCAAGGACATAATAAATGCAAAATAGAAAAAGCCGTCCAAAGTTATAAGAGGCGAGGACAATTGCTTTGATAAAATGGAAATTACATATAAAAAGAGAAAATGAAAAATTCAAAAAAAATAGTTTGATGTGATTCTTTTCCCTTTTCTCGCATTGAGGACAATGGTTCCTTTTACCTTGGGGAAGAAGCGTTTACGCTTTTTGTATATATGCTTGTGGATATAGCTTAGAATAAGCTTGGGGGTATTAGTTTGTTTTTGTTTGGTGACTTCTTGGTTTTGGTGTCGAGGTGTGGCCAACCTTTGCTTCATAATCTAGGTGTACCACTAAATTCTAAATTTTAAGCCTACCCCTAACCTTTTGCCCTTACGTTACAACCTTTGGGAAAGTCCTTTCGACCTAGTAGTTAAGTCATACACCGAGGGAGGGCATTATGAGTTAAAGCCTAAAGAAAAAGGATGCAAGGTCGAGATGTCGAGAACCCTCAAATTCTATTCTTTTCCAGTTCCTTCGTGGAACCATAGAGACGCTTACTAAGGGAAGATTTGAAGCCATTAGGGAGAACGCGGTTACATTGGTTGGGATGAAAGTGGATTGCGCCTCATTAGATCTCAACGCTTAGCATACCCTATGTTTCAATCAACCCTCGATATCTTAGAACGTGCTTACCATTGTTGTTTTAGAAAGCTTGATATCCTTCGTCCCTTGATCATGTGCAAAAGGCCTTTGTATAAGCATTTCTTTTCTTTTCAAGGTTTTAAACTTTTTCTTTCCTTTTCTTTTTACTTTGCCTCCTTTTTAATAAAAACAGTTATAGGTTAACCTCTTTGGAAACCTTTACGAGAGCATCACTCGTCCTCTAGAGCGATCTAGGGGTTTAAATGGCTTGTCTTTAGTTGCTAAAATTGACCGTGATTCCTACGAAAGTGAGTTAGTTTATATTCTCATCTTCTATAATTTTCTTGTTTCTTGCTTTGCTTGAGTAGTGTCATCATTTTCCCTTTGGTTTGATTTTGTTTTTCTCGAGGACGAGCAAAAGTTTAGCTTGGGGGAATTTGATGAGCGTCGTTTATGGCGCTCAAAAGAATAAGATTTAGGTTCATTTTCTTTATTTTCTTTCATCATTTTCATATAATTCTCTTAGTTCTATTTGATTTTCCATTTTTATAAATCACTTTAGTTCTCGATTGGTTTTTACGAGTTTTTCATATTTTTAGTTGATAATTTATAATTTTAGTTTTAGTTTTACCTTGCTATGCTTTTTCTCTTTGTTTTATTTGTGTTTTGTAGGTGAATAATCAAGTCAATTTGCTCATTTTGGGACTGCCATGTTCACGGGCATCATCTCGAGTGCACTGATGATGGGGATGCTCGGGAGCGCGGAGTTTGCTCAAGCAAGCGAAGGAGCCAAAGCCTAGTACATCGCACAGGGGTGCACGCGCGCAGACCTAGCTCTGCGTGCGCACGGCCTGTGCGGCCCCCTTCGCTCGATTTTTCTTATTTATAGCTTTTGACTTTCTTTTTGACGACAACTTAACTTTATACTAGCGAGAGAATTTTTCCAGAAATAGTAGAGAGAGAAGCTTAAGATTTACTTGTTTGTACTTGAATTTGATCTTAGATTTCAATTTGATCTTGAAATTCCTTCTTCAATTCAATGAATGTTTGTAAGATTTCTTTCCCTTGATTTACTTTTAATGCAATTCCTTCTAGTTTCTTGGATTTTGATTGAGATTACATTCCTTGCTTTAGAATATGTTGATTGATTGATTTTCTTTTGACTAAGCTTTAAATGAATATGAATTTGATTGAATTTGTTTTGTTTCTTAATTTCACCATGTTTAGTGAGTAGATTAGTTGCTAGGGAGAAGGGGAAGCATGCTTGATTGATGATTTTCGCTAGTTGATGATGCTAAATTGATTTAAATGGTGCAATTAAATTGGTTGACATAGTTGTGCATGTGATTAATTAGACTAGGAGTGATCAACCTATAAGATTAATCTAGATTGCATTGCAAATTTCAATGACATGAACCCTTGATTTGAAAAGTGCTTTAATTGATTGAATTTGATTATGATTTTACTAGTTAGCCATTCATAGTGAACCCTAGCTTGGCTTATAGGAGATAGCCCTTGAATTCCTTTTATTGCTACTATTGTTTGTCCTTTGCAATGGTTGAATTAATTGAGTGATCCTTCAATTAGCATAATCATTGCGCTTGCATGTGGAACCTATATCCGTAGTCTTTAGTATATTGAATTTCTCGATTTATCTAGTTTTCTCGATACCTTAGTTACCAACCGCATCTTCCCACAATTTTCGAAGTAGCTTGACCTAGGCTATAGCTTACACCTACTCATTCCCTTGGGTTCGAACCTTGACTTACCATATACTCGTATTAGGTTGGTCGGGTGTTTATAAATTTTCTTTGGCTCTAGGAAAGGGTAGAGAACGACCTACATTTTCCTCGTGTCAAGCAGTGGGTACTATCACGTTGAATATCATTACTGGAGCCATTGAACGTTGCACCATGTTTCAAGTGGTGGACATAAAGGCTTCTTTCAATCTGTTGTTAGGGCGCCCTTGGCTTCATGAGATAAAGGCGATGCCATCATCGCGTCACTAGAAGGTCAAAGCTATAGTTGGAGGGGTTCCAATCACCATTGATGCCTCTCCTATACTTATCCACGTTATTTACACTCCCATTTTTCATGTCGAGCATGATGAGGAAGATGAGGATCTCTGGGGTTTCTCTCTAGAAGACGTTCTCATGATAGAAGAAGAGGAGAAGTGTCATCTCGACTTTGATCCTTATTCGAATGTCAACGTCAATGCAATTATGAAGAAGCAAGGGAATTTCCTTGGAATGACCCTTGGACTGAAAAAGAAAATGGCTGAACTTTTGGGCTATCCTGGTGCACCCAAAAAGGACACATTTCGCTTGGGATTCAAGCCAAAAAAAGAAGACATGAAGCAAGCTGTGATCAAGATGGTTGCTCGCAACACATTTTGTAATATAAACAAAGAGATGCCTATGAATCCTTATCCCCTCACTCTCAATGGCCAATACATCAAACAAGGGGAGGACTTCCCGTGCTATGAATTTCCCGAACCTTCCATCTACAATAGGAAGCGTGAGCCAGGGTTCGAGGTAATCATGGATTGTGATTTTATCAAGGAAGGTGATGTGTTTACAACAGATCGAGAACCAACTAGTCCAGGTGACAATGATATGAATATTAATCTTCTTTTCAAGCTAGAAAAGAATGAACCTTGGCGCATCGACAATGATAACTCTGCGCTTATTCAAGCTGTCGTGTCAAGCAAAGACTTCGACCCCTCTGAGTTGATTGTCCTAGCTGATGGTGTTCTGAAGGGTTGGCGCAAGACGGTTAAGATTACTACGCCGAGTGGAGAAAAGCTGGAAGTGACCACTGGCGAAGGCCCTGTGTTTAATGAATCTGAATCGTCTGAGTCCGAGTCCGAGTTTGAGTCTGTTGATGAGCCTTTAAGATCTAAGGATGGCCCCCTTTTTGCTATTGAGTCTATTTCTGTAGCTCCTCCTAGTATTGAGTGTCCCCAATCTATCCCTAGTAACTACGATGTGGTTGCAGCTAACCTCGCCCTCTTTGATGTATTGTTTGAAGAATTCAATAAGATGGATACCTTTGCTTGCGATGCGTGTCATTCCCCTGACCCTGATCAATATTGCTTTGCTAATGATAAAAATGACAAAGAAATAATAAAAGCAATGGAAGAATAAGAAAATAAAACGACAATTATTGAAGATATAGAAACAGTTAATATTTCCAATGATACGACTATCAAAGAAGTTAAAATTGGATTAACACTAAGTCATGACGAACGCAAAGAGCTAATTAACTTGCTTAGTGAATTTGTTGATGTATTTGCTTGGTCCTACGAAGATATGCCAGGTATTGACAGGGATATAGCTCAACACACGATACCACTCATTCCAGGTATAAAGCCTGTCAAGAAAAAGTTACGGCGCATGAAACCGGATGTGGCTCTCAAAATCGAGGATGAAATTAGAAAAAAAAAACTAGCGATGGTTTCATCAAAGTGTCAAAGTATCCAGAGTGGATAGCTAATGTGGTCCCAGTCCCAATGAAAGGTGGAAGGGTCAGAATGTGTGTTGATTACAGGGTTCTCAACAAAGAAAGGCCCAAGGATGGGTTCCCTCTACCTCACATTGACATTCTGGTCGACAACACAGTAAAGCATGCACTCCTCTCTTTCATGGATGGCTATGCTGGATATAATCAAGTATTAATGGCCGAGGAAGACATGGAGAAAACCACATTCATTACGCTATGGGGAACATATTGCTACACGGTAATGCCAATCTGGTTGAAGAACGCGGGTGCCACATACCAAAGAGCAGCAATAGCATTATTACATGATATGATGCATAAAGAGGTGGAGGTCTATGTTGATGATATGATTGTCAAGTCAAAAGATCGATCAGGCCACATTGTTGCACTCCGAAAGTTCTTTGAACGACTTTGCAAATACAATATGAGATTGAATCCAGCAAAGTGTGTATTCAGAGTTACATGAGGCAAACTCCTTAGCTATGTGATCAGTTCTCGAGGGATTAAAATAGATCCCACAAAAGTCAAGGCAATCATGGCCATGCCACCACCCAAGACCAAGTAGATCTTCTTCAGGGAAATCATACTCTTCTTCTTCCTTCAAGAAGTTGGACGCTCTATTTCGATGGAGCTTCAAACAAAAAGGGTTGTGGTGTAGGAGTCTTGCTCATATCACCCAACGAAGAGCAAATTCCAATATCCATGAAGCTCGATTTTGATGTCACCAAAAACGCTGCAGAGTATGAAACCTGCATCTTGGGATTAGAAACAGCTGTGGCTTTTGAAATTAAGAAGCTCAGAATCTATGGTGACTCGTCCCTAATCATCAACCAGATCTCCAAAAGATGGAAAGTGAGAAGTGAAAGTCTCGCTACGTATCAAGCTCATCTAGAAACCCTAACGGAGCAACTAGATAAAGTGGAATACACATACTTGCCTAGAGAAGATAATCAATTTGTCGACGCACTTGCTAAGTTAGCATCAAGGGTGCGAATTCCAAGAGACATAATCAGAATGCCATTGACCATAAAAAGAAGATATGACCGGCATATGTTCATGGACTTGATGATGAGCAAGAATCACAAGAAGAGGATGAAGAGCCATGGTATATAGATATCCTTAACCATGTGACAAAGGAAGGATACCCTCCTAACACTAATAAAAGGGCACGCCGTGCTTTATGGCTCCTTGCCTCATAGTATGTGCTCATCAGGTGAGAACTCCACAAAAGGACTGCACAAGGGAGAAACCTCTTATGCATAGCTAAGAAAGAAGCATACAAAACCATGGAAAATCTTCATGCCGAAATATGTGGAACGCATATGAACGCTAAGATGTTAGTTCAAAAGATTCAGCGGCAAGGTTATTATTGGACTACCAAGGAGAGAGACTGCCATGAATACGTCAAGAAATGTATGAAGTGTCAAGTCTACGCAAATTTGCAGCACATTCCACCTTCGTTTCTCTATATATACACTTCTCCATGGCCTTTCTCTACTTGGGGAATCGACATCATTGGTAAGATAACACCACTTGGACAAGGGGGACACGAGTTCATCCTTGTAACAATCGACTACTTCACCAAATATGTCGAAGCTGCTTCATATGCTAAACTCTCAGCAAAACATTTAGCTCAATTCATCGAGAAAAACATCACATGTCGCTATGGTTTACCTCACGAAATGATAAGTGATAATGGGATGCGTTTCCAAGCCGAGTGCACCGAAATTTTACAGAAATATCACATCAAACATCACAGATTGTCACCTAACAGGCCACGAACCAATGACGCGCGGTGGAATCAGCTAATAAGAATGTAAATACCATCATTGAAAAAATGACGGAAAACTATAAAGATTGGCCAAGCAAGCTACACTTTTCTCTTTGGGGTTATCGAACTTCTGTGCGTACATCAACCGGGGCCACTCCCTACTCTTTAGTCTATGGAGTTGAAACTGTACAACCAATCGAGTTAGAGATCCCTCCTCTACGGATTGCGTTAGAAAGCCAACTAGATGAAGTCGACTGGATTAAAGCGAGATATGATAAACTAGTCTTACTTGGTGAAAAACGCTTGGCAGCATTACATCATGTCCAAACCTACCACCAGGGTAAGGTAAGACATTTTCATAAAAAAATTCAAGACTAGGAATATCAAAGAAGGTGATTTAGTGCTTAAGGCACTTTGCAAAAATGTGTTAGATCCAAGAGGAAAATTTAGACCAAATTGATCAGGTCCATACATTGTCAAGTCCATTTTGTTGGGCGGATCGGCACAATTAGTAGACATGGATGGCAACAGTTTCCATAATTTAACCAACTTGGATCAACTCAATAAATTTTATGCCTAGTTGCATGGGTTCAAGACCCGATAGAGCTACGTTTGGCCTGATTCCTTTTAAGGATACGTAGGCAACCCCTCAAGGGGGTCCGGCCACTTTAAAAATAAAAATCCCTTCTTCGTCAATGAAACTATAGCATACAACAAAGAAAATCACAAAGTAACAGGCACCGCATCATGGCAGGAAATGCTGCGCCGCGGCAGAACTTACCGCGACACGGTAGAATTTTTGGGAAAATATAAAGCAAAGAAGCACCGTGTCGAGGTAGAAATTACCGTGACGCTGCGCAACGTACTATGTCGCGGCAGACAGTTTTTCCGAGACTTTATTGTTTTGTTAATTGTTTTACGAATATTTCGTTGGACGATTTTTATTCTTCCATTGCGTTCGACTTCTTCACTCGAATAAATAAATAAAAAAAATAACAAAAAGTCATTGTAAGTTTTAATTAAGGCAAAAATAAATGTGCTATTATGAATAAAATAAATGTCACTACAATTATTGGCATCATATGCCTTATTTAAAATTAAAACTTAAATCATAAAAGCCAAGCAATATTGGTCTAATCCTTCTTAGCCTTAGGAATTTCTTTCTTCTTTTCAACTAGGTAAGCCTTAACCATTAGTGTGTCCTTCGTAGCTCGAACCATCACACCCCTAGTAGAGCTTTGACCCCTTAAAAAAAAAAAAAAAAAAAAAAAAAAAAAAAAAAAAAAGAAACTTGTTAAACATGCAAAAAATATATGTTGTCCTACGATATACATGATATGACTTAGAGTCAGGACGATTAAAATATAAATTTGCAAGCTTTTCTAGATCTACTTCGTTACCACATACAATCCTATTTAAATCTTGATTTGTCAGATTTAGATGACGTTCGAAATCCTAGTAATAATATTCACGTAGAGTAGGCATTACAACGAGAACTCTAGCAGGGAAACCGAAGATAGCACCAAATTCTTTCAGCAGAGGACATATTTCATCATAATCAAACTTAAAACCATGGGTTTCCAGACTCCAATAGTCAAAGGCTGCCCTCAGAAAATCATGTTCAATTGCTACATGCCTCAACGCTAGTAAACCTCTGACATGAAATAATTCTAGCTCTCTTTTCTCTAAGTTGGTCAAGGAATACAACCAATCACGCAATGTATTATCAAAATTCTGAGACATTAATATTGAAATATGAAATTCAAGCTATTTTATGTTTCGTAATTATGCATATCACGAATTAACTGGTCGTAATATATAACCAAAGAGTCCAGAAACGCAAAAAAAAAAAAAAATTATCCTTTTGCACGCCCAAAAGCACCGCCGAATTATTTGCGCGCCGTGACACGGTAAGGAACACCGTGTAACGGGACAGGGAGCCGTTTAGCGGCAACATCTACCGTGACACGGTACATGCCACGTGTCACAGTGGTTACGCGTCATCTTTTTTTTTCCTTCCTTTCTTTTTTTTGGGGAGAAGGTCGATACCCTCCACTTACGAAAAAACTACTGATTTTTTTTTTTTTTTTGCGTCGTTAATAAATACACAATCACACATAAACAGTCACAAGCACACACTAACATACAAACTAAATGAGTAAATAAAATGACAAATGCATAAAGTTTGAATAAAATACACAAAATAAGTCAAGGTACATAAGTAGTGTTAATGTACATAATAAAACCCTCGGTCAAAAGTCTCCAGATCCAAAAGAACTAGGATCAGTGTCATCAGGAGAATGCGAGTAAGGGAATGGCGGACCAAAAAGGCCCTCCATCATCCAAGATGTAGGCATCATTGGTGGAGGCATTGTCCCAAACACTAGAATCGAAAATAAGCTCTGATCGACAGGAGTAATGATCGCCCTAAACTCAGGCTGTAAAGGCTGAAATGGCTGGGAAGACGGAAGACGCTGCCACTGGGTCCGAAAGTGCTGGATTGGCTGAGAAGACTGAGGATATCGCCACTGAGTCAGCAACTCCTAAAATGGCTAAGAAGACTGAGGCTGCTGCTACTGGGTCAATGTCGACGAATCTCAAGGGACTGCTTGCGGCGAGTAGGCTCCCCCTCGTCTGAGCCTCTATGCCTCGAGCGCGAGCGAGACCTCCGTTGCCTCCGTCGCTCCTAAGAGATACAAAATGAGAAGATATCAGTGGTGTAAGATAAAACAAAAGGTAAACATGAAAAAAAAAACAGGCGAATATACCTCGTGAACATCTTCTGAACCACTCCGACAACTTGCACTGCGTCGTAGCTTGATGACGCAATATTTTAGAGAATCAACAAGCTTCATCATGTTCATCATATCCGACTGCGTGATCTGAATGTAAAAAAAATCAGTAACAAGCAATATTAAGAAAAATTAAAGCTGTGTCAGAAAGCTTACCGGATCCAACTCCTTAGGGAGGGACTCCTGTGCCTGTCTAAAACCTTCTAGTCCTCGACCATACCAATCGGCCTCGGGTAACGAACGGACTGAGACGGGATCTCGATCCTCCCCCTACGACGAGCAGTCGCCTAAAACATGATCGAATAATCAGGTTATTCGACGGTTTAAACAGGGACTACCATAAAAAAATTCTCAAAAAATCAAACCTTAGGAAGACGAGGTGAAGGAGCCAAGTAAGGTAGTAGGTCATGTGAATAGGCGTTGTCCATACACACGAGCTTTCTCTAAGAAAACTAATAGCGCTCTCGTCCACTCACCAGCGCCTCCTACAAGCGTGAGTGCAACATCGACGTAGGAGGTAATGACTCTATGAAGCGGTCAACGCTGTGTTGACGGATTACGCGCTCTCCAAGATACCAGATAATACGTGATGTACTAGAGAAGACGGTACGACACGGCGAGCGCTCGAAAGCCTCCGGAAGGTCAGTCAAGCCAGCCCAAGGTCGATACGGGATCTCGACCAGGACCTGAAAACCATAAAAGAATACAGTGAATGCCGAGAAATAATATCAAAATGAAAGAAATACACTGTAAAGCCGATCCTTATGCCAATAGTGGTGGTACCCCGACGCAGCAACCCTCGCAGACTTAGTACTAACTTCACTTGAGACTGACCCTGGTCATGCCAGCTGGCAACAACAAAAAAGTCGTGGACCGCTCCCCGACGCTGTCGAGGGGCTAATGCTGGAAAAGTACTCGTAGAACCATAGTTGCAACAAGAATAATCTTTAAGTACATGAGCCAAACTGGTAAAAGCATAACACGAAGAAAAAGGATCGTCACCTCTATAACCCTCCAAAGACCATAAATGGCAACGGGAGACTTATCGTTCAGCTGCCTACAGCCATGACGCAGCGACAAGAGTAGATCAGCATATCCCAGACTAGCCTAACTGAAGGAGCCTATCTCAACAATCCTGGTCAGAGACGGCAGGTAACAAAGGAGCGCACGAGAACTCCTATCATGAGAAAGAGTCCCGAAAATAAGGATCAAGATGAAGATCCGTACTCGCTACTCAGGTGTCGTCTCAACAATATCAAAACCATGGGCAAGAATAGAAGACGACTCTGACCGCCCACTCTGAGGACCACCCCGAGGCACCGACTGAGTCCTTATATGGTGAACGACAAGGCCTAACAAGTCCGCTACCTCACTCGCCCCCCAAGTGAGGTGAGGTATTTGCTGAAGGGGTCGATCAGTGAAGTGTAGGTAACTGATCATGTTGTAATCAAGAGAAGTCACCGTTATCTCCCCCCAAGCGAAGTGGAAAGTGTTGGTAGTATCCCAAAAGTACTCCAACAACGCTCGGACAACTATCGAACCATAGCCTCGGGGGTTGCGAAATCCCACAATCGATGAGTAAAAATCGCCTAAACTAGCAGATTCCCACAATACGTTGGTAAAAGGATCTCCTATGACGAGCCCATATAGCCGGGGAATCAAGTCTCCAGCCCCTGAATCATAATGGCGAAGTACACCATCGACTACTTCGGCAAGCGGATAGTGTGAGACATGGTTCTCACGACAGAAAACTAACTCATCTGGTGTCCACGAGGGTGGGGTCCACCTACCCCTGCTCGTAGAGGGGCGAGACTTGGGCTCCAAAGCATTATTTATGTCCTCGGGAACCGAGTGTGTATCCTCTCTTAAAGCATGACGCCGGCCATGAGTAGAAATATATCGGTCTCGTTGTCTAGGCATGCTATTATGTTAAAAAATAGATAAAAATCTAAATACTTAGACTCATTTCCTAAGTTATTTGGCTATTTTTCAAAACAGCTTAACGGCTACCTTGAGTTGCATTTTCCGTTATACACTAATATTACAGTTCTTCTAGTCGCATGATACTATGTTCTCCATGACAATGTAGTACACGCATAAAACAGACCGTGTTTTGAAATTGCACAAAAATAACATATCGCCACATAATAGCATGTTTTACAAGATCTACATCATTTCAAATGCAAGAAAAAACAAGAAACAACAAGGAATAAGAAGAACACTACTTCACGCACAAAGTAGTACCAAAAATGGTGATTTGCTCATTTCTTCACCAAATCATGCAAACTTGGTCTCAAATCGCTCACAAACCAACATACATACATAAACAAGAAAAATCATAGCAAAAATTTCGACATAAAAGCTCAAAATCAAAAACCCCAATTTGATTTTTCAAGGGTTTCATGCGAAAATCGTTCGTTTGAAGCAAAATTTGAGACAAAAAACAAGTAAACTTATATGGATCCTTGTAAGAATTCGAAAATAAGGAACTTTGCAAGAAATTTGAGAGAAAATGGTGAAGAAACGAGGGAAAACAAAAACGAACCTAACGTGACGAAAACGAACCTGTCACGAAAATATATGCCGTGTGACAGCAGAGTGCGCCGTGTCGCGGCAATTTTCCACATGACGCGGTGTACACGCGTGTTCTGCAAACCTCATACTTTGTCAGAGAATATTCCAAGCATCTTTTGACCAAGTTTGAACGACTTTTCTCAGCTTTTTGACAGTTATTTTTTTCACTAGATTTTCGCGAGAGATTCTAACTGATATTTAAATAGTACAAAAATTACCATTCTACCCCTAGCAAGCATCAATGTCACATTTCTGATATTTTAAGTACCTAATAAGGTCGAATATATTCGGCTTGAAGGTCTAATCATCTACAACCCATGTTCGGGTACAAGCGAACCATTTACAGCCCACGTTGCGAGTCAAGCGAACCATTTACGGCCCACGTTCAGGGATAATCGAACCATCATCTTTTTTTAGTGATCATCTCCTAAAGCGAAGACGATTCACGGCGCAAGGTTCTTGATACACGGAGACTTGCAATCTCATCATCAGACAAGTTTTTTCTCAAGCATGGAAAATTGTCGGTCGTTGCCACCTCTCAAGGGGAAGAGATCAGCGAATATATCATCTATCAACTTTTCGCAAGCATGGAAAGTATCACAACAAACATCATCTTATGGATTTCTTCAAGCACAGAAAACTACCAGATTTATTTACCACCGATACAATGGTGTCAGATACGTATTCTTTCCCTTTACTCTTTTATCTTTGGAACTAACATTTTTCTGCAGGTATTGGCGTATACAGAGTGATTTAAGATCGCATAACATCTTAAATCATTCTCCGTCCCTATCGACTACTCTGACTATCGTTTTCAAAACTGACGTTTCTACAAACTCAGTCAAACTGGTGGCTTCTGTAGACACCTAAAAATGTCTCTCCGAAACCAAACCCAATGATGAACAACCTCTCACCGCCACTATTGGTTGGGTCGAGTATTTAATCCCGGGAGTGCTTAAAATCCATGTTCAATTAAACTCAGCTTACAAAATAGTCAACAGATCATTCCTACTGTTTAGTTAAAGCATGGTCTAATTTGTATTTTGGCCCGAACCCTTTTTAATTCATTTCGTATTATTTATTAATTGAGCACGATTAATGAATAATAAACCTAAATAGCCCGAAACTCTAAAACGGCACCTAAAAATACCAAGCTAAATTAGGTTATAAGTAAATTTGGACGGATTTCAGGAAAAGTTGTACGCCGTGACACGGCGCCACATGCCGCGCCACGGTGGACGTTGTTGCGTCGCGCTGTCCTCTGCCGTGTCACGGGATTTTTCTGCGTACTCTCCGCGTACAACTTCTCACGCGCTTTATCAGTTTAGCTGCATTTAGGGCAAAGCTTTGTGCCGCGCCACGGTAAATAATACCGTGATACGGTGCCCAGTGACCGTGTCACGGCAGACACACCATGTCATGATGATCAAATTAGTGTTTATCTTCACCTCTAGGGTTCCATGCATCTTCCTATTCATTTCCTCTATAAATACGAGACTCATTTCTGCAGTTCGGGGCATAAAATAATTCTCTATTCTCTCTTCTATTCTCTATCCTAAACACTAGCCTACCTTATTCTCTCACAATACTTCCCCCAAACACTCCAAGGAGTCCATACTTTACCAGAGGTTCCATCCTTAAACCGAGGCGTGAAACGTAGAATTGTTTGAGGGTTTGGCCCAAAATCAACCTTAATTTAATTTCAATTATTGTTTTATTAATTTCCTTGAATTTACTAACGCGTTTATTATTTTGTAGTTGCAAGCAAACAAAATCAAAGTAAGGAATCATGTTCCTTTTATTTCTATTATTTTTCTAACAATTTTTATTGTGTTTGTCATATATTAATTGTTGGATTATTGTTAATCTGCTTCCAATATTAATTTGATTTTATTATATTGATCACTATGTTAAAAGGGAATATGTAATTGAAAATCACGCCTAATAAGATAATTTGGATGACAGGTTTAGGTTCCGTTTTAATCTTGATGTTTAATCAAGTGATCACGAATATTTTAGAATTATATGGTGCATTAATATTCAACCAATTTAGCATAATAATAGATTAGAGCAAATTGAATCTTTGTTTGCATGCCTTTGAGATCGTAGGAAATCATTTTTCACTATAAAAATCAAGTAGAGGCCAATACGGGCGACTGTGACTCCATGACTCACTTCGTACCATCATCACCGATCCTCCTTTCGTGGTTCTGAACCATATGGAGTTAGTAATCTCATGGATTATGAATGGGGTGTAACCTTCACGGATCAATCGTTGTTGCCTATCGTTGTCCGTTATTCGTGGTTGCCTTAAATGATCCGTGAACGGTTTACAAGTTTCTTAAAAACTTGTTGGCGGCTCCCTACTTTTCTTGTCCCTAATCGTATTATGTCAACTTCCACTTCCTAAGAGTGACAAGCTTATTCACACATGGTTAATGTAGGCGCACTTCAGACGACGCCTACAGATATGCTTGCCATTTCATTTACAGAAATCTGATTAAGTACTACATAAATTAATTTAGATACTTGCAAATGAAACAAAAGAATTGTCAATTAATCTTTCAATCTCACATTCTTCCATTTTTTGTAATTTTTTTGGCTATTTCTTTACACGTCTTCACCTACCATATATTGACCCTTTATCTATTGCCAAAATAATATAAAAATTGAATATATAGCAAATTCAAAGGCCGAGGAATGGAGGCATCCTTCAATAAGCTCCAACGTCGAGGCCATTGTAGGCAAGGGGGGCATACATCCACAAATCATCGGAGCTGAGCAGCTGCACAAATTAAGAAGTGTTAGTTGATCATTGTTTGACAAACTTGTTAGTTGTAACACGCTTGTATATATCAAGGAGTAAATAAGTCTAAAGTTAATTACTAAAATAAATAATATTGAAAAGAACTAATTACAAGCTGCCACGTGGCTCAATTAACGTTAATGACTATCTGAGTTAACGGAATTGACATATTGTGATATTTTTATACTGAATGATACATGGTGAATTAGAAAGTTTTCGATGATATATGATAAATAAAGTTAAAACTCAGTGGTATAGGGCTAAAATTCCTACCCGGATTTGTAGCTGCAAAAACTTTACATAATGAAATGCCTCTTCTAGCATTGTACTAATATCCACCTGCCAATAATGTACATGAATAATATGATCAGCACATATCTCAGCTCAATCTCTTGAAATATTTAGTTATTTAATCATGTTAGTGAAATCAGTTAGGTGCATTAACACAAACCTTAGTTCCATTAGGCACGAGGTTCTGCAAGATTCTTAATCTCTCGTTGATTCTCATTCTCCTTTTCTGTAACATTAAATAGAATTAACATTAGCAAAACACGAAGTTCAGAGCAACAGATGATTTTGTTTAAGGACGCCGGTTTTTGGAAATTTACCCTTGCATAGAGGCTCTGTGGATCAGTTGCAGCACCCCTGCTGGCTCTTTTCTTACCAGTCGAGGTAGTAGACACGTTAATATCGGAAGTTGAATCTTCTGTTTCATTGATCTCTTCTGACACACAGGGGTTAGAGTCATCTGAGTTTGAATTTGTGATTTCTTGGTTCTCCTTGGTATTTGCAGTTGGAGTCGCGTGCTCATCAGTTTTTTGTGTTGCTTTTCTCATGGTCTTTTGTGTCTGAACAATTAACAATTATAAAGAAACCGTCTCAATAAACATTGCTTACACTATTATCAACCGTACCATTTGTCAAACCTTTTGCATTAGTACTTACAGTTTTTGAAATTCGGGCATTCTTTTTGGGTGTTTCCATTAAGCTCGATCTTTCATCTTTATCATCGTCTGGAGCCACTGGCCCCTCACGCTTTCTCTTAAGGGTCAGCTCAGTGTTGGGTGATGACATATCAACACATTTGTTAGTATTGACGACGTTGTCAAATGTAGAGGTGTCAATTTGAGTATCATTAGGAAACAATAAGCCTAAAGAGGCATCAATTTCCCCGTTCACCATTGAGAAATCAATGCAGGATAAAATGTCAGTAGACACTAACAAATCATGAACACAATGATCACTATTATTAGTATGACTTTTTGTTTCTAAGAAATTATGTGGAGGTTTAGAAATCCAACCACATAACGACGACAATGAATTCATATCAACATGAGGTTTAGTATGACTCTTTGTTTCTAAGAAACTTGATTGTACTGCATAAGCCAGACTATCATTGTCGTGCTTACTATCAGGCGAGAAGTAATCAAGAAAATTAGCAGCGAGATCAGGGGACTCATCTACTGTAAAAAGTTTGCAAATCGATTCCCACTCTCCATCAAGGAACATCCCCATAGATTATAGATTTTGCGCCTTTTCCTTATGCAAGGCAAAAACGAAAAGGCCGATGATCAAGAATAGAGAATTTGAAAGAAAGTTAGAGGACAGGAGAGGAGAGGATTATTCAATTGGAGTAGTAGAATATAAAGAATGAACTCATTGCATAACGACGATAGATGACTTTATAGACATATTTATACTAAATGATGCATGTATAATAGAATGTTGTAGAGATTGAGTTCATTACTTTAATTGATCTTGAAATTCCAATGATTGATCTGAACAGGGTCTTTGTTCTTTGTAACTAATCTCTAGTACTACAAATGTGGGGCCAAACAACTGGAATATTACAACTCAGATATCATGCAACATTTCACAGGCCTGTAAAGATAAACGACTAATTTAAGGCTTCTAAGGATGAAGAATCATGAACCAACTACAATTAATTAATTAATTAATCAGGGATTAAACTATATAATATAATGTTATTGACGTATATAAGTTAGGTAGTCTTACTGTGATGAGTTTAACGAATGAAGTAATTATATAAAATTTTGTATTATTGTACAATTGAGAGAACGTGGGAAGTCTACTTGCATATATTTGATTAAGAAAATTCTGTTAACTGGATTAGAGCTAAAAAAAGTAAAGGACAACCAAGTGATGAGAACTAAATTAGGCTAAGTACCAATGGATTTAACTGATTTAAGACAAAACAGAATCACATAATTGGATCTGCTCTTTGGTTGGACAACATTCTCAATACATACATATTTTTTCTCCTTATTCTAGAATTGTCTTATACTATTTACAACTTGCCTGACCTTTTTGTTCCTGGGTGACAGGGTGAGCAATCTGAGCATGGTATTAACTCTTAACGTTACATGCGTTGATCCACTACCCAAATTGTACATTAGAAATATGAAAAGTGATGAGAAGTTATTATTAAGAATATTGATTAGGAAGTGAGGATTAAGTATTGTATTGAAAAGAATTAAGCACAATTGTTTTGGGATTTGAAAATGTCGGTTTTTAATTTTTTTTTTTTTTTTTTTTTTTTTTTTTTTGGTGAGAATAAGGCACGTTACCAGACTACAAACTCGCACAAGTTGGTCATAGTTCAAGCCTATGGACAAAGACCCGTGGGGGGAGACACCCAAAGTGCGAATTGCGAAGTGCTATGCCCTTAGTCAAGATTGTTCATGTTGGGTTTCGGAAAGTCCAACTTTCCGCGGAACAAAACACGGTCCAAGATCTGCTCACGATTAATATAACTAAAAGTCATAAATAACAAGATAGAGTGAAAGGACCATCTTACCCTTGACGCGTGCTTCGCTCACACTACGGAGCTCTTACTTAAAAAGCCGAGTCTTGCAAGTGCAAAGACCTCTAACAGTATCCACCCGCAACCAGACTCGAACGGTTTCTTACTCGGAGTTTAGCCGAGTCGGACCAAAACAACTACTCGAATATTATGTGAACTTAAAGGTTTTCCCTCAAGTGGAGATGCCTTTTTGAGTTCCTACTCAAGTGAAGTTCTCAAATTCCCATGATGGGTATTTATAGAGAATATCATATGAGGATTCCAATCTCCCATCAATGTGGGAGAGTTGGTGAAATCAATTTCTCTTTTTATTTTTTATTCAAAAAATAAAGAGAAAATATCAAGGCAGTAATTAATCCACAAGTGGCAATATAGAGGGAGAGGGTAAGAGAGGACCACAAGAGGAGGGGACAATTTCCTTCCTCCCCAAGCTTTCCCTTAGCCACCATATTCAAGCCACACGACAAAGCACCGCGCGCCATGTGGTGCCAACCTTGCACACTAAGGCCCGCCTCAGTTGGGCCTGCTGTGCGTGCTACGTGCGTGCGAGCTGGTCAAAGGCTCGGCCCAGCAAGCCACGCACGGCCCAGCAAGCCACGCACACATGTGGGCTGCTAGCCGAGGCTTACTGTTACCCGTGCTAGCACGCTAGCTGCTAGCAGCTAGCTTGCGTGCGTGCTAGCATGCTTGGTAGCATTGCTAACATTTGCGTGCTAGCACCATTTGCCCCTAGCACTCATTTTCCTCGGTGCATTCCGATGCTAGGGGTATTTTAGTAATTGTTGATTAATCATAGATTTTACCGTCTCGTCTTCTATTAATTCGACTTGACTTGCGACGCTCGGTCTCGACGCTCCTAGCTCGATATCCGACGTCTAAATTCATAATACTCGAGTGACTCATTAATTCCTTCCGGAATAATTCGTCATATCGGATGGTTAGTTGCTTGAATGTGACTTGAAGGGTTCTGTCAAGATTAAGTTGTAATATTAATTATGGATTAATATTATTGATCGAAAGCGACCTCCAAATAGGCATTCTGATCACTTGACCTCACTGAATAATTAGCTTTTCTAATATTTCCGAACCCTCTATTGGAATAATACACTTGTACGAAGGACACCATTCCTATCAATCTCCCACTTGTCCTTCCGTACAAGTGCGGTTTTTGTGTATAGCCTATTTCCTATGTCACTTAATGTCTCTTTATGAACTATAAGGTAAGATTATTTGTCATCCTTATTACGTCCAGAAGTGTTTGTCAAAATTCGAGTTCGACCGTCAATAAGCAGATGATTTCTCAAAATCCATCTGAGCACGGCCATGCATTTTACAGTCTCGCTCTTCGAGAGGCCTTGTAAACAACAAAGACATGTTCCCTATGGTTAGTAGGGGGACATTCCTAGTCTTGTACTATCAGCTTCTCTTACTAAGAGGACCTAGCCGTCTGAGTGTTGCCGTTATAATCCCCATGTAAGGAAGACATTTGACTAACATCAAAATGGACTAGTACTTAAACAAAAGAACTCACAATACTCATGGTCGAGGAAAGAGGTTCCGATACCCATAATGGGAAGTATACTTATGACGATTTTTAAATCTCTTAAAGTATTCTCATAGGTCGATCCAGTATGGTTCTAAACCAATACCAGTGCAAATGATTTATGACAATCATGTCCTTGTAGCATAAGAAACAGTGCTATATATCAAACTACACACTAATCTCAAGTGGTCATTAATCGTCCATTATTTAAATGACCTCGATTAGGGATAATTTTTTATTATAATATTCAATGTTCACTTAATAGGTGTTTCTTTATCCAAGACTGGTCTTGATACCCTATTTTGAATATTCTCATAATCGAATGGACTAAATATTTAAATCTAAACCACAATTAAATAGAAATAGAGTGATAAAATTGCATGTAATTAAATTAATACCATGAATTTGCATGTGACCTTTTGCTACCAGTCTAGCTTTGTAAATGAATACATTTCCATCTTTGTCGGTTTTCAATTTGAAAATCCACTTACATCCAATAGGTGGCATAACCTTCGGGTAAGTCAACCAAGTCCCATACTTGATTTTCAATCATGGAATCCATTTCAGATTTCAAGGCCTCTTGCCATTTTGCAGAGTTGGAGCTCGCCATCGCTTGCTTGTAGGTTGCCGGTTCGTCTCCATCCACTACTAGGATGTCCTGATTCTCGGTTAATACGACACTGAGATACCTATCAGGTTGAGACCTTGGCCTCTACGACCTACGTAGGGTAACGCACTGAACATTTGCATTGTCGGTTTGACTTTGCACATTTTGACCAACGTCAACAGTTGCTGTTTGAGCACTTTGACTGTCAATTTGATTTTGTTACTCGTCTTCTCGAACTTCATAGAGTTTGATTTTCCTCCCACTTGTCGTTTTGGAAAGGTGTTCCTTCTACAAAAAGACACCATCGCGAGCAACAGAAACATTGTTCTCGGATTTGTTGTATGGTTTCTTTTGCGTATTTCATAAAGAAAACCTTGTCAAATTTGGGGTGAAGTTTGTCAGAAATTAATTTCTCGACTTATGCTTCGCAACCCCATATCTTGAGAAAAAACAGCCTTGGAGGTTTCTTCGTCCATAATTCGTATGAAGTCTTTTCCACAGCTTTTGATGGAGCACGGATCAGTGTTATTGCCGCGGTTAGATGTGCGTGTCCCCAGAAAGAGATAGGAAGATCAATAAGGCCAATTGTTGATTGTATTATGTCTAGAAAGGTTCGATTTCTCCTTTCAGATACTTCATTCCATTGTGGAGTGCATGGAGGTGTCAATTCTAAAAGTATACCCTTTTCTTTTAGATGGTCATTGAATTCTTGGCTCAAGTATTCACCACCACGATCTGATCAAAAGGCTTTGATTTTCTTGCCAAGCTAATTTTAAACTTCACTTTGAAATTCTTTAAAATTTTCAAACGATTCATATTTCTACGGCATGAGGTAGACATATCCATATCCACTATAGTCGTCTATGAAGGTGAAAAAATATCGATGGTCGTTTCTTGTGGTTGTGCTCGTTGGTCCACATACATCAGTGTGTATTAGGCATAACAAGTCACTTGCCCTTTCTCCCAACTTGGAGAATGGTTGTTTTATCATCTTGCCTAATAGACATCCTTCGTAAGTTTCAACGATTGTAAATCGAATGAGTCAAGAACACCTTCATGTAGAAGTTTCTTGATGCGCTTGATGTTAATGTGGCCAAGACGACAATGCCACAAGTGCGTTTCATTTGACTCAATGGTCTTAGCCTTCTTATTGGTATTATTAACATTATCAACTTCTTTGTCTAATGAAAGCACATAAAGACCATTTTAAGAATGTGTAGTACCATATAAAATATTATCGAGATTAAATGAACATTGATTGTCCTTTACTCGAAATTCAAAACTTTTGGCGTCCAACGACAAAATTGGAATGATGTTTTTGGTAATATTAGGAACATGAGAACAGTTTTCAAGTTCTAATGTAAGCTAGGAGGGCAAAGACAAACTGAGAGTTCCCACAGATACGACTGTAATTCTGGCACCATTGCCGACTCAGAGTTCAACCTCTCCCTTCTCTAGCCTTCTAATTCTCCTTAGTCCCTGAGAATTGGAACAAAGATGTGAGCCACATCCGGTATCTAATACCCATGATGTTGTGCTAGCGAAGTTTAAGTCTATAATGAAAATACCTGATGTAGAAGCAACGGTGTTGTTCTTTTTATCTTCCTTGAATTTAAGGCAATCTCTCTTCCAATGCCCCTTCTTCTTTCAGTAGAAACATTCGGAACTAGATTTAGAAGAGGCTACCTTTTTGTCCTTGTTGTCTTTGGTAGCTTTTAACTTCAACGGAAAAGTCTTCTTACCCTTTCCCTTAAAGCTTTTCTTCTTTTTGCCTAAGTGCTTGAATGGCTTTCCCTTCTTGATCATAAGCATGTCATGCTTTCCCTCATCCTTGAGCGTTTGCTCAGCTTGCTTCAACATTCCATGAAGCTCGGTGAGGGTTTTCTCCATGTTGTGCATGTTATAGTTCATCTTGAACTGATCATAGACTTTGTGCAGCGAATGAAGAATGATGTCAATTTCCATCTCGATTGAATACCCCGCATCAAGCCTTTCCATGTTCTCAAATAAACCAATCATTTTGAGTACATGTGGGCTGACTGGCTTCCCTTTCTTGAGCTTGCTCACAAGGATCTGCCCGTGGGTTTCAAACCTTTCTGTTCGGTTCTGCTCTTGGAACATGTTCTAAAGGTCAAAAATGATCTCAAAAGTTGTCTCCTTATTAAAGAAAGTCTTCTGAAGGTCGGGAGATATAGTGGCCAACATGATGCATTTGACATCCCGATTGGCAGTTTGCTACCGGTTAAGGGCAGCTTGAGTCAATTCCTCATTTGGTGTCTCGGGCATTTCCTCATCAAGGATGTATTCCTTTTGCTCTAATATGAGAACTATACGTAAGTTTCTTCGCCAAACAAGAAAATTTGGCCCACTCAGTTTCTCCTTGTCGAGAATTGAGCGTAACGAGAATTGGTTGTTTGAGTTATATGCAGACATGATTCTACAATTGAAAGAATTTGAAATGAAAAACCATTCATAATACTTAAATAAGATTGAATTCATGCATATATATATCAAACTTATATAAACTTGTTATTCACACATTAAAATTGTCCTTATTAAGTGAGAATAAGTCGATTCCAAGATCCAAAGAATCAATGAGTAGTTAAGCATATTTTGTCTTATCTTAACACTTATTACTCTGAGGTAAGCAACTCTTTGCTAATGGCTCCAAGTCACTCTTGGTTAGATAAATCGTCGCATCTAATGCTCTCTCAACAATTTATCTCCTTTGCCACGACATGTAAGGACTCCATCACTCATATCGTTGAGTCTGACCAAAACCAACATGTGTGTGATGTCTTGCTTTGGAAAACCCATCAACATACCTTATGCTCCTAGAAAAGTAGCAATGGCTCGCTTTGGCATAGCCCATCACTGTTCTCAGTAGTTCGGTAAGTGTTATTTTGGAATGACAAGTTTTACTCGATATTTTAGGGACCTAGGGTTTCTATATAGGTTGATTTAAGTGAACTTAATTAATCATCACAACATTCGAAATCTTAGACATGCATCTAATATATCATTCATATATATATAGCATAAATATATATCGAAAACATAAAAATGATGCATTTGGCAATCAGCATGACCCCTTGAGTCTTCAAGTCTTCAAGGGTCTTGATTTGCATCTTTATGGCTTTGTCTTCCATGAAACTCCGTCTTCAAGACATAACCAAAATTATATAATTACCAGTATATCTATGATTAGGACTAATCTAAATATTAAGGTACAAAAGTACGCAACGGTTCGCAGACCGTATTTAGATTTACAAAAATACATGACGGAACACAATCCGTATTTTCTATCCCAATCAGGCCCCACTAGTTTCCATTTTAAAAAACCTATTAGAGAATATACATTCCATTTATCCATTCACTATATGTGAATGGCCCATGAATTTTACAACGATAAACAAGTAACAATGCGTAAACACGCATAAACTAGTAACTAATTTAGGTGGTTAATCCGATTAACACGCCTAATTAAAACTAGTCAAAGTTGTTAAACAATTGTGTGATTAAGCACAATTAAAATAATGAAACTCCCACTAAATTCCGCATCCAACTTATTTAATCCAATTAATTAAGCCGGTAGACCCAAAATTTTGCCAAAATAAAATTTTGCAAGTGCCGCTCAAAACCGAGGCCTAGCCTCCAAAAAATTTAATTAAAATAAATAAACATAATTAAATTAATTAAAATCGGCAAAAACGCAAAAAATTACATAGCCCTAAAACCCCAAAGTGCCTAACATCAAGCCTTTCTGCTTGGTGTGCTAGAAACCGGGGCATAGATGCCTAGTGAGGGGACGTGCACAACCATGGCTCATGCCAAGCGTCACACCCGTAACCTACATCATCTCAAAGCGCGTTATGTTGCTTACGGGGTGTGCTCGCAACATCATGGCCATGAAGGCCAATCAACCTTGCTATTGTGCGTGCCCCATGCCGCCTTCAAGCAGCACACCGCACACACAACGCACCCATCGCCGCACTAAGCAGCGCACCGGCCTTCGCTCGCACACACACGTTGCACACACAGCATGCATGAAGCGCACATCAAGCATCTGCTGTTGCGCCATGCTGCTGCCTTTCACGCACAACACACGCACATGGAGCACTGCTCGCACCAACGCATAGCCACACTGCTCGGCAGCCACATGCAGGCTGCTATGCAGCCCAGCTAGCCGAGGGTGAGTCGTGGCTTTTGCCTTGGTTTGCATGCTAGTGTCTCGAGATTAATTCCCAAATTTTTGCGTGAAAAATGTAATCAATTCCAAATTAAATTTTAGAATAAATTTATTGAGCAAAAACGAAAATTATGACAAGTCCAACTTAATAAATTGATTCAAGTGCACAAAACCAAATTAATTCCAAGAACTATTCTTTAATAAAATTTGGTTTCAACTTGATGCAACAAAAGAAAGAGCTATTCTCACTATTAAATTAACTAACATAAATCAATTATGAGATTTGACAAAATTAAGAGGGAGTTGGAATTATGAACATAAACATTCAAATAAAGATTCCAACTTTATCTTGTAAATCCTTGAAAAAATTATATCTTCCAATATGAAGATTAACGAAATTTCTATCAAAAGTTTGAAACTTTATGATTCTAATCAACTTAATAAATGATCAAATAAAAAAAGTTCTATAAACGTTCATGGAATTTAGTAACACAAAGTTTCAATCACTTAAAAAAATTAAAGATTGAATCTTTATTACTTAAGAGCATCAAAATAAAAACTTTTCACACTTAAAGCAATTTATTTGCAATTATGTGAAAATTTGAGCCAACTATTAAGCACTAATTACTACCAAGTAATTACGCTCAAAAGTGGACTAAAATTGCAGAAGCATAAAGGAAAGAACCAAATGCATAATCACAATTAATATGCCATTAAGATTCAAGGTTTAAAAGATTTAAAAATTTTCGTCAAAATGAAAAATCCCTCGAAACAGGCATTTCTGGTAGAATTTGGGTTTTTCGCCATCCTAAAAGGGTCAGAATGTTTCTACAATATTGATTCCAATAAAAATTCTTAAGTCTTGGGCGAAAATCTTGGTTCTAGAGCCAAAATTCTAGATAAAACGAGATTAAAATTAATAAAATCGATTTACTAATCTAATTAGCAACAACAACCAGAAATTAAATCCATTTTAAACACCTTGAAAATTTTAGTTACAAAAATAAATGAGCAAGGCTCTAATACTGCTATTGGCTTTCGGAAAGTCCGATATTCCGCGGAACAGCACCCGACCCCAAGACCCGCTCACAATTAATATAACTAAAAGACATAAATAACAAGATAGAGTGAAATGACCATCTTACCCTTGACGTATGCTTCGCTCACACTACGGAGGTCTTACTTGAAAAGCCGATTTTTGCAAGTGCAAAGACCTC
This sequence comes from Chenopodium album, assembly GCF_948465745.1. Taxonomy (NCBI): domain Eukaryota; kingdom Viridiplantae; phylum Streptophyta; class Magnoliopsida; order Caryophyllales; family Amaranthaceae; genus Chenopodium; species Chenopodium album. The sequence continues at coordinate 34,407,711 of NC_137851.1, read as the reverse complement.
CAACGGTATCCACCCGCAACCCGACCCGAATGGTCTCTTACTCGGAGTATAGTTGAGTCGAACCAAAACAACCACTCGATTATTATGTGAACTAAAAGGTTTTCTTTCAAGTGGAGACGCCTTTTTGAGGTCCTACTCAAGTGAATTTCTCCAATCCCCAAGGTGGGTATTTATAGAGAATGTCATATGAGGATTCCACTCTCCCATTAATGTGGGAGAGTTGGTAAAATCAATTTCTCATTTTATTTTTAAATCAAAAAACAAAAAGAAAATATCAAGGCAATAATAAATCAACAATTGGCAATATAGAGGGAGAGGGTAGGTGAGCACCACAAGGGGAGGGGACCATTTCCTTCCTCTCCAAGCTTCCCCTTAGCCGCCATATTCAAGCCACACGTACCAAGCACCGCTCGCCATTTGGCGCCAACCTTGCACACCAAGGCACGCCTCGGCTGGGCCTACTGTACGCGCTACGTGCTTGCGGGTTGGTTGAAGGCTCGGCCCAGCAAGCCACGTACACATGAGGGCTGCTAGCCGATGCCTACTGCTACCCGTGCTAGCACGCTAGCGCTACGCTAGCTTCTAGCTGCTTGCTTGGGGGGCGCTAGCACTGCTAGTTTGCGTGCGTGCTATCATGCTTGCTAGCATTTTCATGCTAGCACCATTTTCCCCTAGCACTCAGTTTGCTCGGGGCATTCCGATGCTAGGGGTATTTTGGTAATTGTTGATTAATCGTAGATTTTACCGTCTCGTCTTTTATTAATTCGACTCGACCTGCGACGCTCGGTCTCGACGCTCATAGCTTGATTTCCGACGTGTAAATTCATAAGACTCGAGCAACTCATTAATTCCTTCCGGAATAATTCGTTGTATCAGATCGTTAGTTGCTTGGGTGTGACCCGAAGGGTTCAGTCAAGATTAAGCTGTAATATTTATTATAGATCAATATTACTAATCGGAAGTGGCATCTAACTAGGCATTCCGATCACTTGACCTCATTGAATAATTAGCTTTTCTAATATTTCCGAACCCGCTAGTGGAATAATACACTTGTTCAAAGGACATTATTCCTATCAGGTCATACATTTTGAAAGTAATAAAACTTATCTAACATAACACTATCAAATTTAAAGTAAGAAACCGTTTTGTTAGGAAATAAGGGTGTAATTGTATATGATTAATGTTGAGAAAAACAATGAAAAAGAAGAATGAGAAAAAAATAAAAAATAAAAAAACAAATAACCGCTACTACAAAAAGCCGCAAATAAGTCCGACTTTTAAAATCACCTGACATAAAGTGTGTCGTATAAACCTATCGAGTCACCTTATATTTATTAGGCGTGTTATGTTGTGGTAAAAATTAATAAAACACCTAACGAGTCGCCTAATATAAATAAGGCAACTTAGTATGTTCACAAGTCGCACCATACATGCTTGTTGTAGGACTTTAGATACTATAAGCGGAGTTGCATGAATCATATTCATAAGTATCTAATAACCAAGATCTTTACATAACACATAAAGAACAAATAATTGTACCTTTGAAGTGTGATTACACGAGTGATCGAGCAAGAACAATGTGGAGATCTAGATTCCCAAACGTGATTCCTCTACTTGATCCACGGTCACAAATTGAACCTCCACTAAGGCTAGTTAGTTGTGAATGAAACCTTTCAATCAACCTTCCACGGAGAGGAGAGGAACGAATAAGCCACAAACCACCACACCACCACCGTGCACGACCTTGGCCAGCCGTTCGTATCGTACAGATAGCGAGGAGGGGAGAAAGAGGGGCGTGCGTAATAGAGAGAGAGAGAGGGTTGGGGTGTTTTGGTGGCTTGCTTCACAATTTATTATATGGGCAAATTATGACTTGTATGTCAACCCATGCATGGCCTCCATTTATATATCACATATATAATTAGAGTCCATGTAAAGCCCAAACTCCTATCCCACCTCTAACTACACTAACCCTACTCCTTACATGGGTTGTCATTACCTCATGCAGCCCATTAATGGGCTTAATACTTGTTCAATCCAATACCCTTGTGTGTGACATCATAGGTTTCATTCTATTAGGCTTTGGATTATTTGACTAGCCCAAATATCATTTATCATATCTAGTAATAGACAATGACGACCCAAAACAATGAACTAATGATCTATAATAATGATCCTTCATATTTATAGTAATTGCACTTGACAAAGACATAGGTGCTTCGGCCTCCCACTTGTCTGAGACAAGTATGCAATATTCAAATTCCTTAAGTCTATGTGTGTCGATTTAATGATATGATTGCATCTCATGTTGAGATCATATTAATCAACAATCTTTTCTTAAAAACTGAGTTAGAATTCCATAATAAATAATTATTATGTAATCCATTTGAGCACAGCCATGCATTTTCTAAATTCTCCCTCTTCAACAGGCAATGACACATTCCTAATTAAATAGGTAGCCTCAATACAATCTTGTGGCAACCAAAGCTCCCACTCAACTTTTGAAGTAACCAGGAAATACCTTTTATATCCCCCTTTAATTTTAAGGAATGATGTTTGTGAAAGGAATGGTTTTTATCTTATCAGCGCCCTTTAATGCATATCCTTAAGTTTGAACCCATAGAGGGTTAAGAATTATTAGAAATCTAATTATTCAGTGAGGTCAAGTGATCTGAATGCCTAGCCAAAAGTCGCTTCAGATCAGTAATATTAATGCATAATTAATATTATAGCTTAATTTTAACTGAACCCTTTGGGTCACACCCAATCGAGTAACCGAACTGAAACAATGAATTAATCCGAAGGATTAAATGAGTCATTAGAGTATTACGAACAAAAATGTCGGATTCCGAGCTTAGAGCGTCGAAATCGAGCGTCTGAGTTGAGTCAATTTTAGGAATCGATGAGATGAAAAAATCATACAAAAAACAAGTCAAAATTAAACCATAGCCTCGCATTGGCCTAGCCAAGCAAAGGCTAGGCTACATAAGACTGCTAGCCATAGCCGTTGGCAAGGCCGCAAGCTCATTAGCCCTATTCATGAGTGTCATTTATGGCACTCATTTAGCTTCTTTTAGTATGATTTTACATGATTTTTGTGTCTCTTTTACTTCCCTTTCTCTAGTTTTGCTTATATTTTCCTTACTTTGCATTTTCCTTAGATGTTTTCCTATTTTCTTGCTTTTCTAGTCTATTTTGCATTTTCTTCTTTAATTATTTGCTCTTCTTTGATTATAGGAATTTGGCGATGTTCGAGAGCCTCAAGTGCATTCTTCTCGGAGTTTTCAAGCCAAAGAGATGTCCCGGTTTCTCCATTTGAAGCCCAAAAGCAAAGGAGTCCAAGAGCATGTTCTTCAAGGTTGCGCCCTCATACCATGTGGGCATGAAAGAGTGGTTTCGAACCCACCAAAAGAGCTCTTGGTTACTGCCTATTCCATCGGGGCTCATTCGGAGCTCACGGGCTCAATCTTGGCCGCACAAGGAAGGCTCGCGCGCGAGAGAGGAGCGGCCGCGCCTCCCTCTTCTCCCTGTTCCGTACCCATTTTGTAGCGGCCGCGCATATGAGTGAGAGGCCACGCCTTCTGAGGTTTCTTTTGGACGTCTAACTAACTTCCCCTAAGTTAGTTTTACTATATATTATTTCCTTCATTTCTAGAGGGAGGAGGATCAAGAAGTTCTAGACATAATTTTAGCTTAGTTGAGAGTTTATCTCTCTAGTTTTATGATTAGTTTAGGAGTAGATTTAGAGAGAGAAAGTGAGAGATTTCAATGGTGATGTGAGAGATTGATGATACAAGGGTGACAATTGTGTTGAAGATCTTCTCTATTATCAATGAGCATTTCTAACTCTATCTCATTTTATTGTTTGGTTTAATTTCATGTTTGTTTGGTTTGATTTTGATGTTTGATTCTTCATTAGTGTAATTGTTTTTTATATTTTGTTGGTTCTTGATTTCTTTAATTGTTTGTTAATAGATGATGATTCTTGGGTAGTTGTTTGGCTAGGAATTGGGTGAAACTTGTATGATTGATTGATTGTGATTGATTTGGGAATTGTGTTGATTGACTGTTGAGATGAAAGTGATTAATGGAAGTTTGCATGTGTGTAATTCGATTAGGCCTTGCTAGATTGCATTGTGATTGCTAATGATACGTCCAATTGATTTAGGAATTGCAATTATCGATTGGTTTGGATTGTGATTCTCTTGGTTTGTTATTCGTAGAGACATGTAGCTTAACGATTAGGAGATTACTCTTTGATTCCAATTGATTGCTCTTATCATTAGTCTTCACAACCATTGATTGGCATGTTTGCTCCAAGTTGTAGCAATTGTCATGATTACTTGTTGATCCCCATTCCTAGTGTTTATTTTTTTAGTTGTTTGTTTTGTTAGATACTATTGTTACTTCTTTACCATCGACTTTGACTTAGCTTAGGCGCATAATTGAAAGCGCTTTAATATAACCATTCCTTTGGGTTCGACCCTTAACTTACCTCTATAGTTGAATTTAGGTTTGTTAAGTGTTTATAAATTTAGTTTGACTTAGGGAGGATTAGTCAACGACCTAGTCTTTTCCCCTCGTCACCCATACGGGTGCTGGCTGGAGCTTGCTGGCCAAGATAGCATGCAAGCAGTGCTAGAAAGGCCAGCCGCAAGCTAGTGCTGGGCCTTGGTAGGTTCTGCTAGCATCAGCTAGCCTGGGCTAGCATACCAAGGTAGTAACACGCACAACGAGCTACTGTTGTCGCTAGCACCAAGCATGGTGCGCAGCACAGCAGTAGCGCACAGCAACAAGCAGCTTGCGTTTGCGTGGCTTGCTGTTACGGGCTAGTGCGGGAAAGCCCAGCTGTGAGCTTAAGGGCTGCCCACATGGTACCCTTGTTGCCCAAGGGAAAGGGTTTCCACATGGAGCATGCTTAGAGGGGAGAGATTTTGCGTGGGGAACAAGGGGACATGTGGTCCTCCCTTGTGGTCCTCACCTAACCCCTCCCGTGTGTGTGCTAAATGTTGTTTTATTATTTTTACCATCTTGCTATTTAATTTAATTTAGAATTAAATTAATTACTTACTTTTTTCACCCTATTATTTCTCCCACATGGAAAGATGATTAATGTTTTCTGGGAGCCTTTGCCTATAAATATCATCTCTAGGAGTTGGGATTATTCACTTGCGTTGAACTCAATAAGGCATCTCCCAATAGGTGAAAAAACCTTTAAGTTTGTAATATTCTATTATTATTTTGGTCTAGCTCCGCCTAAGCATCGGGGTAGGGGCCGTTTGACTCAGGTCTCAAGGGTGTGAATCGTTAGAGGCTTGCACATTTGCGGGGTTCTACACAAGTTCGAGCTTTAAGAAAGAGCGAAGCACGCGTTAAGGGTAGATCGTCTTTTCTTCTTTCTCTCTCTCAGTGAATTTATTATGTGGTTATTGTTAATTAATATGCATGCTTAGTTACTTTAATTTGTGTGCAGATTTTGGAAGGGTTTTGTTCTGCGTGATGTCGGATATCACGAAACCCAACAGCGGTATCGGAGTCGCGCTCATTTAATTATTGTAACTAATAATTAAACAAGGTGTTTTTAAATGGATTTAAATTTCATGGTTTGCTTGCTAATTAGATTAGAAGCTTATTTAAATTAGTTTTAATCTCGTTTTTATGTTAATTTTGGCTCAAGAACCTAGATTTCGACCCAAAACTGGTGAATTTTGGGTGGAATCGATGTTCTGAATAAGTTTTGATTGTCCAGAATCCAACATCCACCCTGAAATGCGATTATCGAGGGGCTTTTCGTTTTTGACGAAAATGTTTAAATCTTTAAACCTTGATTAATTATGGCATGTTAATGTTAAAGTATGTGTATAATTATAGCATTAATCTACTGCAATAATAAGCCCTTTTAAGCATGATTATAAATTTATAATAGGTGCTTTAACTAGTTAGCTCAGATTTTGCAAAACAATTGCTTCAATTGTGAAAAATATGTTATTTTGAAGCCCTTAAAAATCTAACCTTTGATTATTCATTTTGTTGGAACTTTAACTTACTAGATTCCATATTGAACTATTTCAACTTAATCATTTTTCAAGTTGATTAAAGTCCTAAAGGTTCAAACTTGCGACTGAAATTTGATTACTCTTCATATTGGAAGATGTAATTTTTCAAGTTAACACAAGTTTGTGTTGGAAATTTTTCATTGGATGATTGTGTTTACTTTTCCAACCTCTTTTAATTTTTTCAAATCTCAATATTAATTTATGTTTGGTTACATTAATTGCGAGAATAGCCCTTCAATTTTGTAGCATCAAGTTGAACCAAAAATAATTTAAAAAATAGTTCTTTAATTAAACTAAAATTGAATTTATTTAAGTTGGACTAGTAATATTTTCATTTTTGCTCAATATTGGTTCAAAAATCCATTTAGAATTAATTATTTATGTCACACAAAAATTCAGAATTTAATTCGGAAGCACAACAATCACAAAAATCGAAGCACAAGTCTTCGAGCACCAAGGCTCGGCTTGCATAACCTACTTGTTGCCTGAGCCAGGTGCGTGTGTATCTCTGCGAGTAGATGCAGCTTGGTGTGGAGGGCGTGTGTGCAAGAGAGTGCCATGGCGCTGCAGAAGCATAGTATCATCATCCTTGGTGCGCCATGGTGTGTGAGCTGCCAAGCATCGCCCAGCAGCAGCTCGGCATGCATGGTCGGGTTTGCTAGGCAGTGCCCAGCACATGCGTGCGTACAAGGGCTGAGGTTGCTAGACTTAGTTAACCCGAGACACTTCAATCTCTTGGTCTTAATTTTGCAATTTTCTGCCGCTTTTAATTATTTATTTTTTTTGTTTAATTATTTTAATTTAAATGAGGCTAGGTCTTGGTTTTTCCAGGAACTTGCAAATTTATTTGGAAAAATTAGTGTTTACCGGCTTAATTAATTGGATTAATTCAGTTAGATGCAGAATTTAGTGGGAGTTTCATTACTTATTTGAGCTATTACTAATTGTGTTTAATCACATAATTGGTTAACAAATTTGAATAGTTAATTAGGCGCGTTAAATTTGATTAACCACCTAAGTTAGATACTAGTTTGCGCATGTTTTGCATTGTTGCTTGTTTTTCTTTGTAAAATGCATGGGCCATTCACATTTAATGAATGGATGAATGAAATGTATATTCTATCATAGTTTTTATGAAATGGCCATTAGTGGGGCCCGATTAGTCTAGTAAATACAGACTGCGAGTCGTTATGTATTTTTGTAAATCTAAATACGGTCTGCAAACCGTTGTGTATTTTTGTAACTTAATATTAAGATTAGTCCTAGTCTTAATTACTAGTTTCGCATAATTGATGGTGATTTCTTGAAGACGGCAATTATAAGAAGACGAAGCCATGAGGTAGCAATGAAAACCCTTGAAGACATGAAAACTCAAGGGGTCATGCTAGTTGCCAAAGGCATCTTTTACTTCGAATATTTTCTAAATACAATTGTGCTTATATATGAATGATATGTTAGTTCCATGTTTTGGATTTCGAATGTTTTGATGATTAATTAACTTTACTTAAATCAACCAAGATAGAAACTATAGGTCCCTAATTATTGAGTCAAATTTTCCATTCCAAAATAACACTTACCGTACTAATAAGAATAGTTATAGGCTACGCCAAAGCGAGGCATCACTATTTTCCTAGAAATGTAAGGTATACTATGAATACAAGTTGATTTTGTTTAAACTCAACCATATCAGTAAGGAGTTGTTAGATGTCGTGGCAATGGGGATAAACATCATGAAAGCATTAGATGAGACGTCTTATCGAACCAAGAATAGCTTAAAGCTATTAGCAATTAGATTGCTTACCTTAAAATATTAAGTGTTAAGACAAGTCAAAACATGCTTCCACTTTTTGATATTTTTGGTCTTGGAATCGTTTTATTCTCGACTAAAAGTAAAAGGGAAAATTTTAATGCATAGATAAAACGTTTAATAAGATTGAAAGTTTGCATGTATGCTTTAAAATTCAAACTTACTATGTTATTATCTTGATAAATTGTTATACTTTGCACTTATATTTGTAGAATTCTAAATCAAATTATATTGATTTCAATGATTGGTAAAAGGAAATATTTTTCAAAATGGTTCTCAAAGAAAGAAAAAGAGTTTCTAAAATAATACAACTTCTCATAAATGACTTTTATAACTAAGCCCGAAAGGACAATTGGACATCATGTATTCAAAATAGTAGGTAATTTTGATAAACATGAAGTACTGAGAATTTTATTTTATTTATTTATTTATTTTTACAGTGGTTATAAAGCTTTAAAGCCAAACAATTACCTACCCATTACAACTGGTATTTTTTCCCAGTTCATGGGTATGGATACAACAGTAGTAAACTTACAAGACTAACACACAAGTTCATGACACTGACTTAAAAACGAGAAACTAGAAATACAAGTACAATAGCTAACGTTCAAAGAGAACTTCTTCTGGTAGTGAAGGGAATCAGAAATGGGGGGACTAACAATCTTTCTCTTCTTGCCAATCCGGGACCTGCAACTAGAAAACATATTAGTAGAAATGTTAAAGGCAGCTCTACTCGGGACCATCCTTTTTCCTTCCATACTTTCCATTGTCGTAAAGCCTTCCTTGTAATTGAAAATCAAATTATCCTCCGTGAATTATCCTTAGAATTGCAGATGAAATTGAAATTGTTGAAGGATGCAGAAAATAAACTAGATGAGACATTAATGATTTTTGTAGAAGAGTGGACCTCCTCTTTGCGCTCAATATCACTTGGATTTCTGTTTGGGGTAGCTGTAAAACACCTCTCCTTTGTCACATCCGTAACCTTATGCTCCTCTTATTGGCTTTCCGTGCCTTTTTCAAAACTTGAATTTGAACTGGCTAGTTCATCAATTGAAGGCCACACCACCTTTACCACTAGGTAAGAGCCTAATCTTTGGTCAAAATAATGAATGGATTTCCCACAAGCCATCCGTTCATAATCCTTCTTGGAGGTTGATATAATGGAGCCCCACCTCCGTCGGTTTTGAAATTAAAATTTGGGCTCTGCGAGATCGGCAACATTACCGAGATTTGAAAAATTGTGACAGTGAGAGCTCATAGAGGGAGCCCCCTACTTGACACAACTAGAAATACTAGATTCCTCTGGTTTACTAACTTCCTTAACCAAGAAATCATCATCTGTAGTACGTTTCTCTTGCGTACTACTCAGATAACCTTGCCCATTAGCCTCGACACCATCGACTACATCATTTCCCCTAAGATCCTCCACGCGCCTTTTTATGGGTGGTAATCCCACACCCAATCCAACTGAAGAACTAAAGCCTTCACTCAATAAAGCATGAGTAGAAGAAGAGCTATCTTGAGAATAAGATTTGACTCTCTTTCCCTTGGTGTTCATCAATCCACATTGCTCTCTTGCCATTACCTTTCCATTTAGCTTGATTCTTAATAACTCTTTCATGGTGTTAATCTCCCTTAAAATATCGGGGTTTTTGGGATCGCCCTTTGCTGCACAACTCAAATCTTTCATGGCCTCCTCTAATCTATTCATCCCCTTCCAACTAAGAGCTCTTCTATATAGTGCTTTCACATTATTTGGATCAAATTCAAAAACAAGAGAACAAATATCCTTTGCAGGAGAAAACAAATTTATTTTAATTGAACAAAGAGCAAGGTTGAGAATCAAGGAAGTAGCAAGCTCATAGTACAGAGTACCATCCTTTTTACTACTAAGCACATCAAAACATAACATTTTGGTGGCTCTAACATAATAAGACAAAGCCTTATCAAACAACCTTTTTTTATACAACTAGTTACCCTCCTCCTTTAACTTCACACACATTGGAAAGATGTCTTCAGGCCCCATTGAAATGCATAATAATATTCATCACATCATTTACCACCTCTTCATCCCTACCCTCTTCTAAATGGAACATGACATGTGCGGTTTGAACACTAGCAGGCTCCATTACACCCTTGACAAGAAACAAGCTAATCCCCAAGGAGCAAGAACCCCAACTAAAAGGAATTAAAACTCTAAAAGAAAGAACAGAGGAAAAGACACCAAAAAATAAAGAAGGAAATTGCTAAGTTACCTCCGATAATACCGCTTGAGATACGGGGGGAAGTTCTGGGAGGTCACAAAGTACGCTCGTCGGTGACCGCATGGCAGATATGCCAAGTACGAATTAAAGGAAAAGATGGAACTTTTTTTTACGTCGCATTAGATGTTTGATAATGCCTATGATGAGTGCCATTTATGGCACTCATTTAGCTTCTTTTAAGATGATATTTCATTGATTTTGCACCTCTTTTATCTTTTTTTCTTTAGTTTTACTTGTATCTTCTCTATTTTGCATTTTCCTTAGTTGTTTCCTTACTTTCTTGCATTTCTTAGTTTATTTTGCATTTTCTTCTTTATTTTCTTGCTTTTCTTTGATTTTAGGAGAATGATGATATTTGAGAAGCTCATTAGCGTTTTCTCGAGGCATACAAGGCTTAGGATGCATCCTGGTTCTTCCTCTTGAAGCTCAAAGGTTTTGGAGTGCAAGAGTCAAGTCTTCAAGGCCGCGCTCTCATGCCTCGTTGACATTAAAGATGGTGTTAAACCCACCGTAAAGGCCTCAAGTGACTACCTCCCCAACATGCATCATGTGGAACGCACGGGAGCATTATCGAGCGCACGAAGCCATGATCCCCTGCTCCCAAGAGTGACCGCGTAGGTGGTTGGCGCGGCCGCGCAGTTCTCTCTCCACTGTTCCATACCCATTTTGTTGCAGCTGCGTTTGGGGATGAAAGGTCGCGTTTTTTGAGGTTTGTTTTGAACGTCTAACTAACTTCTCCTTAGCTTGTTTTACAATATATAGATTTCCTTCATTTCTAGAGAGAGAAGATCAGGAGAATAACATTAGAATTATATTTTAATTAGAATTTTAGAGAGAGAAGCTCTTGATTTTGGAGAATTTGTTCATAGATTTTAGAGAGAGAAACTTGGTGTTTAATGATTGTTACATTGTGATATTCATTCCTCTTTGATATTGATCAAAGTTTTCTAAGAATTCTTTCCTTTTAAATGCAATATTATGTTTGATTTTGATATATTGTTGAATTTCTATTGTTTTTCTTGATTTTGATTGTTGATATTTGGATTACAATGTTAATGATGAAATTGATGATTACTTCTGTTATGCTTTTCAATTTTACCATGAGTAATGAGTAGTTCTTTTGCTAGGGATATGGTGAAGCATGTATTAGCGATAATCTATATCTAATTTGAGGTTTTCGGTTGATTTGATGATGTGATTAAATTGGTTGATGAAATTTGTGCATGTGTTTGATTTGAAGAGGAGTAGCTAACCTTGATGATCATGCTAGATTGCATAATAGTTTTCAATGTCACGAACAATTGATTTGGAAGCTATTATTATTGATTGATCTTGATTTGCGATTTTTCTTTGAAGTCATTTGTAGAGACACCTAGCTTGACCCTAGGAAATAGCTCTTTAAGTGATTTTGATTTCAAATATCGTTTTCCCTTTCATTGCTTGATTGATCAAATTCCCGTCAAATTAGCAACTTTATCATTAGTGCATGTGGATCCTAAATTCCCTAGTGTTCTGATAATTGATTTCCATTTGTTAGCTTTGAATTAGCTTAGCCTAAGACCTTAGCAAATACCGCTTTCCCTTGGGTTCAACCTGGACTTGCCCCTATACCTAGGGTTGGGTTTGGTTTTACAAATTTCGGTTTGATCAGGGAATCTAGTTACCAATGACCTAGGTTTATCCTGCATCAGCCTAATATAGTATAAAAGTCAAAACACTTAAAGAAATGGTTCTTATAGGTCATGAGATGATGTGTGATAAGAAATATAGGAAACAAAGAAAAAAGAAAAGGAATAAGATTCCATTTCTCCCATTAGTTCATGTTATTGTTGTTAACTTAGCAACTCGTTATCTTCACAAGTATCAGATACTGCTTGAATATTCCACTTTGAAAGTGACCTCAAACTATATAAGTTAACACTAGTAGAAAATTAGGAAATTGCACCCAATTCAAAACCCCCCTATGGCACCGATTTTGAACCGGTCTACATTTGAGGGATGTCATAAATAAAAAAACAATGCTATCGGTTCAAAACCGGTGGCAATACATTAATTTGGCACCAGTTAACTAGTGCTAATAAATGTTTTTGGCACCGGTTAACCGGTGCCTAAAATCCTTTCCCGATTTTTTTTTTTGGTATTAAATGTTATTCCTAATGTCATTGTTTCTATCATGCACATCATTCCCATCAAGATTCTGAATGTACTCTCCATCTTTACCGTGCCAAATTCATACATGGTATTAAAGCCTAAACCCACGTCAAATTACATGATATCTAATGATTTCAACACTATTAACCACCTTCACATTATTTTAATCAACACAAGGACTGTAAAGGCAATCGACACCCATTTTGCGCTAATAAGATAAAGCCCTCTTGCAAAACTCTTGAACCCCATTAAAGAATTCCAATGTATCACGTGTACCATACATCCAACCACGATCCTTTTCCATTTAGTAAATTATCTCTAAACATAGCACTATATTACGAATAATGTATAATTGCTACATATTTTATGTAAATCAAATTCAAGTACACACCGTGCATATACCATTCATATAGTGAAAAAATACATGTTTCCAAAGGCTCCTTATCACTCCAACCTAACCCATCCTTGAATGTTTAATCTCACTAGTGATTGTATGTCAACTTTCCAATTTTACGGAAAATCCGGCAGCATTTCCCCTTAGTTCTCCAAGTACACGATGTAGATATATAATTACTTACCCACAAATTTGCCCAGAGAACGTGGTGAGGAAATGGTAAGCCAAGATGTTCCTTAAAATCTAAAAGAAGACATACATTCACCACCTAAGTGAGAGTAAACATTCAAGAACAGTCCCAACCGGGGACTATTCAAGACTTTCTCCTTGAACGGGTATCTAGGCATATGATGATGTAAGCATTTTATATATTGCTGTATTTATTTGTAATTAAACAATACACAATGGATAAATAGAAAGAAATGTAGCTTAGTGAAATTTATAATTCATACCAATATATCAAGTACAATTGATGTACACTTTTTAACTTCCGACTTTAGCCAAATATGTAGTCTTCAAGCTAAGCTTGTGCTTCACATATGAATCTAAAAAAAAAAAGACACAAAAGTGAGTAATTAAATAGTAGCTACATACATTACTAAGCTAAAACACATCATTCATCAAACTAACAATTGCTGAACTATCTATTCACTAATTTGTAACACAATTGCTAATCATTAATTTATACAAAATTAGAAATTTTGGAAATAGTCTATTTTCTTTAGCTAAATTCACAATTCAACCAAGTTATAATCTACATACCAAAATTTAACTAACTAACAAGGTTAATAATATCTAATTTATTCAAAATTACCCATTAAAACCACCTACAATTCACAAACCCTAACTTTAGTTTGCTCATATGCCCAACAGTTGTTCATAATGCAAAAAAAAAAAAAAAAAAAAAAAAAAAAAAATAAATAGTAAGAGAATTGAAAATAATTGTTCAAAATGCCCAAAAAAATGGTACTAACCCTAGGTGGAAGAGGTGAAAATAACCACCATAATTGGAGGTGGAAGGGGAGGAGAGATGGAGGGCAGAGGACGGCGGCGGTGGAGGAGGAACCTTGTGGCTGTGGAGCGGCAGCTATGACATGATGGCAGTGGCAGAGGGAGTTTTAAGGCAGGTAGAGTAGCTCGAGCTTGAAGGTGCAGGTGCTCGCTACAATGGTGGAGGGAGTACCGGGGCAGATGACGGAGGAGGAAGCAATTGTGGTGAAGGGAGTTAGGAGGGTTGCCAGTGTTGCAGGTGACGGCAGTGGTGGAGGGTTTTTGAAAGAGGACGAGATTCGAAAGAGGAGGGAACAAATAGGGATGGTTTCAAAAGAAGCTCGAAAATGAAAAAGGAAAGGGAAAAGAGAAGGAAAAGGGGCGGTTTTTGTTTTTTTTTTTTTTTTATAATTTCCACAAGTTTCAACAGGTGCCCTTTAATAAATTTGGCACCGGTTTGGTTTGAACCAGTTCCAATTCTCTTGAACCCAATCCCACCGATTTTTTTCCCCACCGGTAAAAACCGGTGGGCATTACTCGGTGCCCAATTATAATTTTCTGCTAGTGTAAGCTAAGTTTGTTGGGGTTCGGTGAGTCCGACTCACCGCGGAAACAAACCCAAAACCAAGACCGCACTCGCAATAAATAAAACCATAAACATAATTAAATTAATGACAAGATTAAGATAATAATTATACCTTTGAAGCGTGCTTCACCCGACCTCGAGGGGCTCTTACTTCGAAAGCTAGCCTCGAAAATACGACGACCTCCAACGGAAGTCCACCCACAACTCGAACACCGACAAGGTCCAATGCCTTGGAGTTAGCAAGGCTCGACCAAAACCCGAGTAATTGAGTTTAAAGGTTTTCACAATGGTGATGCCTTTTTCAACTCTTGAGTTCAAAGGTTTTCACTACTAGTGATGCCTTTTCCAACTCTTACTCAAGTGAGTTTTTTAATACCCCAACTTGGGTATTTATAGGGAAAATCATGAGTGTGAAAAGCTCTCCCATCAATGTGGGAGAATTTGATTTTTCCATTTTATTTTAATGCTAAAATTAAATTAATAATCAAACTAGTAATAAATCAACAAGTGGTAAGCTCATATGAGAGGTTAGGTGAGGACCATTTGGAAGAGGGGGACCAAACTTGCTCCCCACTCCCTCTCCCAAAACCGGCCAACACAACACCTCACTACCCTCTCTCCTTGCACCACATGGCACCCACACTTGGGCACCAAGGTACCCAAGGTGGGCTTCCATGTGCTATGGCGCAACAGGCCACGCCATAGCCCGCGCCACATCACAGCTATCCGCACTTGGAGATGCGGGCAGCTGCTTGTGGCTAGCAACCCACGCACTCTGAGTGTGGGCTGCTGCTGCACGCTGCTAGCATGCCGCGCACTCCGAGTGCGGGTTGTTGCAGCTTGCTGCCCTTGGACGCCTTGGCTGCTAGCACGCACCAGCCAGCCTTGGCTCGGCTTGGTGCGCATGCTAGCCACCATACTTGTGCATTATGCCCCTGGCACTCGGATTGCTTGGGGCATTCCGATGCTAGGTGTATTTTAGTCTTTGTTGATTTATTATTATTTTCACGTCTCGTCTTTTACTATTTTCGACTCGACATCCGACGCTCGGTTTCGACGCTCCAAGCTCGAATTTCCGACGTCTAAATATTAATTACTCAGTCGACTCATTAATTAATTCCTAATTAATTCGTCGCTTCGGCTCATTAGTTTCTTGGGTGTGACCCGAAGGGTTCAGTCAAGATTAAGCTGTAATATTAATTATGCATTAATATTACTGATCGGAAGCGGCCTCCACCAAGGCATTTCGATCATTTGACCTCACTGAAAAATTAGCTTTCTAATAATTCCGAACCCCCTATCGGAATAATACAGTTGTTCGACGGACACTATTCCTTTCAATCTCGCACTTGTCCTTCCGGACAAGTGTGCTTTTAGTGTATAGCCCTTTTCCTATGTCACTTAATGCCTCTTCATGAACTATAAGGTAAGATTAATTTGTCATCCTTATTACGTCCAGAAGTGTTTCTCGATTCTGAGTCCGACTGTCAATAAACATATGATTTCTAAAATCCATCTGAGCATGGCCATGCATTTTACAGTATCTCCTATATTTAATAGGAGGACATTTCCAGTCTTGTAATGTAGCTTCTCTTTCTAAGAGGACGTCCAAAACTGAATGGTTCATCGTAGTGCCTAATTTCACCTTGCCTCAACGTGCTTGTTGATCTTCACATGAGGCAAAGGTTTAGTCAATGGATCGGCTACATTGTCATCCGTTTCAACTTTACAAATTCTGATTTCACCTTCTGATTTCCATTCCCGAATCATGTGAAACTGTCGCTTGACATGTTTGACCTTCTGATCTTCTCTGGGCTCTCTAGCCTGAGCAATAGCTCCATTGTTGTCACAATAGAGGTCTATTGGTCCCTCAATGGAGGGTATAACACCAAGTTCACCAATGAAATTGCGAATCCAAATTGCCTCCTTAGCTACCTCAGATGTTGCCAAGTATTCGGCTTCAGTTGTAGAATCTGCAGTTGTGCTTTGCTTAGCACTCTTCCAACTAAACGTTCCTCCATTGAAACAAAATATGTACCTAGATTATGACTTGAAGTCATCTCTGTCTGTCTGGATGCTTGCGTCGATATAACCCTCAACAACTAATTCATCTCTGCCACCATAGACCAGGAATTTATCCTTGTTCCTTTTCAGGTACTTTAGGATATTCTTGGCTACAGTCCAATGCGCCTTTCTTGGGTCTGATTGGTATCGGCTCGTAGCGCTCAAGGCATACGATACATCTGGCCTAGTACATATCATGGCATACATGATCGATCCAATAAGCGAAGCATATGGAATCTGATTCATCCCTTCTCGCTCATCAGGTGTCTTTGGACACTGATTCTTGCTCAGGGTTATGCCATGCCACATGGGTAGGTGGCCTCTCTTGGCTCCTGCCATGCCGAATCGAGTTAGTACCTTATCAATATATGTACTTTGACTCAATCCTATCATCCTTTTCGATCTATCCTTATAGATCTTGATGCCTAGAAGGTACTAAGCCTCTCCCAAGTCTTTCATTAACAAACATTTTCCGAGCCAAGCCTTTACAGACTCTAATAACAGAATATTGTTTCCAATGAGTAATATGTCATCGACATATAAGACTAGGAAGGCGATGTCACTCCCACTAACCTTCTTGTAAACACAAGATTCATCTGGATTCTTGATAAAACCAAACTTGCTGATGGCTTCATCTAATCGTAGATTCCAACTTCTGCTTGCTTGCTTTAATCCATAAATGGACTTCTTAAGCTTGCATACCTTTCCAGCGTTGTTTTGGTCGACAAAACCTTCACGCTGTGTCATATACACAGCTTCTTCCAAAATACCATTTAGGAAGGCAGTTTTGACGTCCATCTGCCATATTTCATAGTTTTAATATGCAGCAATCGCTAGGAGGATCCGAACGGATTTAAGCATTGCGATTGGAGAAAAGGTTTCATTGTAATCAATACCATGAACTTATCTATAACCTTTTGCTACCAATCTAGCTTTGTAAATGAATACATTCCCATCTTTGTCGGTTTTCAACTTGAAAATCCACTTACATCCGATAGGTGTGTAACCTTCGGGTAAGTCAACCAAGTCCCAGACTTGATTTTCAAACATGGAATCCATTTCAGATCTCATGGCCTCTTGCCATTTAGTAGAGTCGGTGCTTGTCATCGCTTGCTTGTAGGTTGCCGGTTCATCTCCATCCATGATCAGGATGTCCTGATTCTCAGTTAATACTAAACAAAGATATCTATCAGGTTGAGATCTCGATCTTTGAGACCTACGTAGGGTAATGGACTAAGCATTTGCATTGTCGGTTCGACTTTGCATATTTTTATCACTTTGACTTTTGTCAACAGATTGTGTTTGAGCACTTTGACTGTCATTCTGATTTTGTTACTCATCCTCACGAACTTCGTCAAGTTCGATTTTCCTCCCACTTGTCATTTTGGAAAGGTGTTCCTTCTCCAAAAAGACACCATAGCGAGCAACAAACACTTTGTTCTCCAATTTGTTGTAGAAGTAATACCCTTTGGTTTCTTTTGGGTAGCCCACAAAGTAAACCTTATCAGATTTGGGATGAAGTTTGTCAGAAATAAATTTCTTGACATATGCTTCGCATCTCCATATCTTTAGAAAAGACAACCTAGGAGGTTTCTTTGTCCATAACTTGTATGGAGTCTTTTCTACAGCTTTCGATGGAGCACAGTTCAGTGTTAGTGCCGTAATTAAAAGTGCGTGTCCCTAGAAAGAGATAGGAAGATCACTAAGACCCATGGTTGATCGTACCATGTCTAACAAGGTTCAATTTCTCTGTTCGGATACTCCGTTCCACTGTGGAGTTCCCGGAGGTGTCAGTTCTGAAAGTATGCCATGATCTTTCAGATGGTCATCGAATTCTTGGCTCAAGTATTCACCACCTCGATCCAATCGAAGGGCTTTGATTTTCTTGCCAAGCTGATTTTCCTCTTCACTCTGAAATTCTTTGAACTTGTCAAACGATTCAGATTTATGCGACATGAGGTAGACATAGCCATATCTACTATAATCGTCTGTGAAGGTGATGAAATATCGATGTCCATTTCTTGTGGCGGAGCTCATTGGTCCACATACATTGGTATGCATTAGGCCCAATAAGTCACCAGCCCTTTCTCCCAACTTGGAGAATGGCTGCTTAATCATCTTGCCAAATAAACATCCTTCGCAATTCTCAAAAGATTCTAAATTGAAAGAGTCAAGAACGCCTTCTTGTAGAAGCTTCTTGATGCGTTTGATGTTAATGTGGCCAAGACAACAATGCCACAGGTAAGTTAGATTTGACTCCATGGTCTTAGCTCTTTTGATGGTATTATTCACATTATAAACTTGTTTGTCTAAAGAAAGCACATAAAGACCATTTTTCAGAATGTGCAATACCATATAAAACATTATCGAGATAAAACGAACATTCATTGTCTTTTACTCAGAATTCAAAACCTTTGGCGTCCAACGCCAAAATTAAAATAATGTTTTTGGTAATGTTGGGAACATAGTAACAACTTTCAAGTTCCAAAACAAGCCTAGAGGGAAAAGACAAACTGAGAGTTCCTACGGATACGGCTGCAATTCTGGCTCCATTGCCGACCCGAAGTTCAACCTCTCCCTTCGTTAGCTTCCTAACGTTCCTTAGACCCTGAGAATTGGAACAAAGGTGTGAGCCACATCCGATATCTAAACCCATGATGTTGAGCTAGTGAAGTTTAAGTCTATAACGAATATACCTGATTCAGAAGCAACGGTTCCGTTCTTCTTATCTTCCTTGAATTTGAGACAATCTCTCTTCCAATGTCCCTTCTTCTTACAATAGAAGCATTCGGAATCAGATTTAGAAGATGCTACCTTCTTTTTCTTGTTTTCCTTGGTAGCTTTCGGCTTAGACGGAAAGTTCTTCTTACCTTTCCCTTTGAAGCCTTTCTTCTTTTTGCCCGTGCGTTTGAACGACTTACCCTTTTTGACCATGAGCATATCATGCTTTCCCTCATCCTTGAGCGTTTGCTCGACTTGCTTTAACATACCATGAAGCTTAGTGACGGTTTTCTCCATAATGTGCATATTATAGTTCATCTTGAACTAATCATAGCCTTTATGCAGCAAGTGGAGAATGATGTCAATTGCCATCTCGGTTGAATACCCTGCATCAAGCCTTCCTATGTTCTCAAATAATACTAACATCTTGAGTACATGTGGGCTGATTGACTTTCCTCTCTTGAGCTTGCTCTCAAGGATCTGTCTGTGGGTTTCAAATCTCTCAGTTCGGGCCTGCTCTTGGAACTTATTCTGCAGCTTAGAAATGATCTCAAAAGCTGTCTCCTTCTCAAAGAAAGTCTTTTGAAGCTCGGGAGACATGGTGGCCAACATGATGCATTTGACATCCCAATTGGCACTTTGCCATCGGTTTAAGGCAGCCTGAGTGACCTCCTCATTAAGAGCGTCGGGCATTTCCTCATCAAGGACATATTCCTTTTGCTCTTCCATGAGAACAATTCGCAAATTTCTTTGCCAATCAAGAAAATTTGGCCCACTCAACTTCTCCTTATCGAGAATTGAGTGTAATGAAAACTGGTTGTTTGAGTTACTTGAAGACATGATTCTACAATTGAAAGAATTTTAATGAAAAACCATTCATGATACTTAAATAAGATTGAATTTAATTCATGCATATTTCAAACTTATTTAACGTCTTATTTACACATAAAATTGTCCCTATTTTGTGAAAATAAGTCGATTCCAAGATCCAAGGAAACAAAGAGTGACTAAGCATGCTTTGGCTTGTCTTAGCACTCAATCTCCAAAGGTAAGCAACGCTTTGCTAATGGCTCCAAGCCACTCTTGGTTGAATAAATCGTCGCATCTAATGCTCTCTCAACAATTTATTCTCTTTGCCACGACATGTTAGGACTCCATCACTCATATCGTTGAGTACAACAAAAACCAACTTGCATACCCGATATGCCTTATGAGTCTAGGGAGTAGTAGGGATGCCTCGCTTTGGCGTAGCCCATCACTACTCTCAATAGGTCAATAAGTGTTGTTTTGGAATGGCAATTTTACTTAATATTTTAGGGACCTAGGGTTTCTATGTTGGTTGATTTAAGTGAACTTAATTAATCATCACAACATTCGAAATCCTAAACATGCATCTAACATATAATTCATATAAATGTTCATAAATATGTAAAGCATAAGCATTTGATGCATATTTGGAAACTAGAATGACCCCTTGAATTCTTCAAGTCTTCAAAAGGTCTTCTTTTGCAACTTCATGATTTTGTCTTCCAAGAACCTCCATCTTCAAGACTTGACCAAAATTATGCAACTACTAGTATCTACAATTAGGACTAATCTAAATATTAAGGTACAAAAGTACTCAACGGTACGCAGACCGTATTTAGATTTACAAAAACACAACACGGATCTCAGTCCGTGTTTTCTATCTTAATCGGGCCCCACTAGTTGCCATTTTATTTAACCTGTGAGAGAACATATATTCCATTCATCCATTCACTATTTGTGAATGGCCCATGCATTTTACAACGATAAAACAAGTAACAATGCATAAACACACGATAACTAGTAATAATCTAGGTGGTTAATCCAATTAACACGCCTAATTAAAACTAGTCAAAGTTGTTTTAACCGATTATGTAAAAAAGCGCAATTAATATTTGAAGCTCCCACTAAATTCCGCATCCAACTTAATTAACCCTATTAATTAAGCCCAAAATTTGCCAAAATTAATTTTTGCAAACGCCGCTCAAAACCGAGGCCTAGCCTCCAAAATTTTAATTAAAATACACAAGATTAATTAAAATAAATAAACGGCTAAAAATGCAAAATAACATCACCTTAAAACCGGGGTATATGTGCTAATTAAGGAAAGGTGCGCATAGCCGTGACCCATGCTAAGTGTCACACCCATAGCTTAGAATACCGCATACGCGTCGACTCTTCTACGGGGCGTGCAAGAACACGAGCCACGAGGCCGCACAAGCTTGCTAGCTATGCGCACCATGCCGCAAGCTTGCAGCATATCCCCCACACACCACTGCCGCACCAAGCCACACACAAGCTCCTGCTCGCACCAGCCACGGCCAGCCTAGCATAGCAGCACGCATAGCGCGCACAGCACCATGCTGCTGTTTGTTGCTGGCTGGCAGCGAGTAGCAGCCACTTATCTCCCTCGCACACACACACGCACAGCCTGCTGCCCATTCGCACACCTCACACGCACACACCACTCGAGGCACCTAGCAGCCTCGGCAGGCTAATGTGGGTTGCGTGAGCAGCCTAGCTGGCCGAGAGCTTGCGAGGGGCTCTTAGGCCTCGATTTGTATGCTGATGCCTCGGGAAAAATTCTCGATTTTGTGTGACATTCTTAATCAATTCTAAATTAATTTTAGAATCAATTAATTTTTAGGAAAAATGAAAATATAACAAGTCCAGCTTAAATAAATTCATCCAAGTGCATATAACAAAAATTATTTCCAAGAACCATTCTTTAATAAAATTATTTTAACTTGGTGCAACAAAATAAGGCAATTTCTCACTTTTAATTTAATCAATTTAAATTAATCTTGAGATTTTGATAAAGTTAAAGGGAGTTTGCGAAAAAAAAATGAACATAAGTTCAATAAAGATTCCAACTTTAATACTTGTGAATCCTTAAAAAATTATATCTTCCAATATGAAGATAAATAAATTTCTATCACAAGATTCAAACTTTATGATTCCAATCAACTTAAAATGATTAAATCAACAAAGTTCAACAAAAATTCATGGAATTTAGTAACTTTAAAGTTTCAATCACTTAACATAATTAAAGATTGAATCTTTAGAACGTAGAAGCCTCAAAGAACAACAATTTCACACTTAATTTAATTAATTTGTAATTATGTGAAAAATAAAACCAAGCTTTCAAATAGAAATTACTACCAAGTAATCATGTCTTAAGAGGTTTAAAATTGCATATAAAATATGTATTGAAACAATTACATAACCACCATAAATATGCAATTAATTTTCAAGGTTCGAAAGACTTAAAATTTTTCGTCAAAACGAAAAATCCCTCGAAAAGTGCATTTCTGGTCGTTTTTTTGGCTAAAAAGAGAGTCCTCAAAGGGTAAAACCATTTCTAGAACGCCTTTTCCACCCAAAATTCACTATTTTTGGGTCGAAATCTGGGTTCGGGAGCTGAAGTCAGCTCTAATACGAGGTTAAAATGGATAAAACGAGCTACTAATCTAATTAGCTACTTAAAACTAGAAAATTAAGCTATAAAACACCTTGAAAAATAATATGATTTTAAAAATAAACGAGCGAGGCTCTGATACCACTGTTGGGGTTTGGTGAGTCTGACTCACCGCAGAAACAAACCCAAAACCAAGACCACACTCGCAATAAATAAAACCATAAACATAACTAACTTAATGACAAGATTAAGATAATAATTATACCTTTGACGCGTGCTTCTCTCGACCTCGAGGGGCTCTTACTTCGAAAGCTAGCCTCAAAAATATGACGACCTCCAACGAAAGTCCACCCACAACTCGAACACCGACTAGGTCCAATGCCTTGGAGTTAGCAAGGCCCGACCGAAACCCGAGTAATTGAGTTCAAAGGTTTTCACAATGGTGATACCTTTTTCCAACTCTTGAGTTCAAAGGTTTTCACTAATAGTGATGCCTTTTCCAACTCTTACTCAAGTGATTTTTCCAATACGCCAACTTGGGTATTTATAAGGAAAATCATGAGTGTGAAAAGCTCTCCCATCAATGTGGGAGAATTTGATTTTCTCATTTTATTTTAAAGCTAAAATAAAATTAATAATCAAACTAGTAATAAATCAACAAGTGGCAAGCTCATATGAGAGATTAGGTGAGGACCATTTGGAAGGGGGGGGGGGAGGACACCAAACCTGCTCCCCACTCCCCACTCCCTCTCCCAAAACCGGCTAACACAACACCTCACTACCCTCTCACCTTATGCCACATGACACCCACACTTGGGCACCAAGGCACCCAAGGTGGGCTGCCATGTGCTACGGCCCAGCAGGCCACACCATAGCCCGCGCCACAGCCCAGCTATCTGCACTTGGAGATGCGGGCTGCTGCTTGTGTCTAGCAAGCCACGCACTCCGAGTGCGGGCTGCTGCTGCACGTTGCTAGCATACCGCGCACTCTGAGTGCGGGTTGTTGCCCTTGGACGCCTTGGCTGCTAGTAATGGTGCGCTAACACGCACCAGCCAGCCTTGGCTCGGCTTGGTGCGCATGCTAGCCACCATACTATTGCATTATGCCCCTGGCACTCGGATTGCTTAGGGCATTCCGATGCTAGGGGTATTTTGGTATTTGTTGATTTATTATGTTTTCACGTCTCGTCTTTTACTATTTTCGACTCGACTTCCGACGCTCCAAGCTCGAATTTTCGACGTCTAAATATTAATTACTCGATTGACTTTTTAATTAATTCCTAATTAATTTGTCGCTTCGGCTCGTTAGTTGCTTGGGTGTGACCCGAAGGGTTCAGTCAAGATTAAGCTGTAATATTAATTATGCATTAATATTACTGATCGGAAGCGGCCTCCACCCGGGTGTTCCGATCACTTGACCTCGCTGAAAAATTAGCTTTCTAATAATTCTGAACCCCCTATCAGAATAATACATTTGCTCGAAGGACACTATTCCTTTCAAAGTTATTGACTCACAATCTTAGAATGAAGCAAGTAGTGCCACATCAGTTGTAAGGTCGTATTCCTTGTTTAAAGACTTTTTAAGCTAAGGCGGGAACGAATAATGATTTTTGTGTTCCATAATCAGCAAACAATCCGTTTACACTTGGAAAGACTCACATTTAAAATAAAAGAACACTAGTTGGTTTTATTTGAATGGCATGGTTGTTTAAGACATGAGTCAAGGGTGCTTCATTATAAACAAACATTTCTCTAACATAAAAACTCACAACGTTCAAATCATGAACATGATTTGTGTTCCGAACATCATTAGCAATGTCACATCGAAAAGAACATACTCAAGGCTCTATTAGATAGACTCTTGATAGTTGATCGATTTCGGATCGTTTTAAGACAAGCAAGTCTTACCTGTTAAAATCAATAAAGAAAGGAGCTATTGTGCTTGGTATAGACAATTGACTCCAAAAGCTAAAGAGTATTCCATTACTTTAATGTCTCACAAGAATTTGAAAGAATGTGGCTATATTCATCAAGTGTGAACAAATTGGACCTTGAGTAGCTCAAAAGTTTAGTGTGTTGGGTTTCGTGATGTCCAACACCACACAAAAACAAAACCTGACCGCAAGACTTGCACATAAATATATGCAACTAAACTTAAGCATATTAATAAACAACATAATTAATAACCTATCTAACAAGAATATGGAAAGACGAAATAACCCTCGTCGTGTGATTCGATGCCGAAGACCTCGTACTTGAAAAGCTACTCGAGTTTCGCAAATGCGAGAACCTCCTAGGAATTCCACCCACAAGCACGACCCATACGACCCTACCTCGGAGCTTAGCTAGAGATAAACCAAGATCTTAGAGTATTACGAGCGAAAGTTTTCACGCCTTTGGTGATCCTTTCAAACTTAAAACTCAAAAAGTGGATTTTCTCAAATCCCAAAGCTTTGTATTTATAGATAAAATCCCAAGAACATTCCTTTCTCCCATCAATGCGGGAGAGTTGGTAAAATCCCTTTTTCCATTTTAATTTAAATCAAAAGTCAAAAGAAAAAGGCAATGCAATAAAGAATCAACAAGTGGCATATCAAGAGAGATCGATTAGGTAAAGACAACCAAGGGAAGGGGACCATTTCCTTCTTTTCCAAGGCTCCTCACAAAACAACCACACATACAAGCTTCAGCCAACAGCCCCAGGCTCGCCAGCTAGCGCTGCCAGCCTTTGGCGCCACGGCTGCCCAGCTAGCTGTCTGGCCCCTTGGCTACGCCATCCAGCTGGTCGCATGGGGCAACAGCCTGCGCAAGCAAGCCACACATTAATGCAGGCCGTTGGGCGCTACTGCTAGTTACCATGCACGCAAGCCTAACAAGCTATGGTTACTTGTTGTGGGCTGCTTGTGCGAGGCGCGCTATGCGAGTTGGGCTACACTAGCAGCAACTAACAAGGCCTACCATGCTATTGGCCTGCTAGCGCTGCTAGGTTAGCAGCGTGCTAGTGATGCTAGCATGCGATGCTCCGCACCAGCCAGCGTTGCTAACAGCCTCGGCTAGGTGCGGCGCCCATGCGAGTCGCCATGCCCCTAGCACATCAGTTACTTGATTGGGTGTGACCTGTAGGGTTCAGTTAAGATTAAGCTGTAATATTTATTATACATTAATATTACTTATCGAAAGCAGCCTCTAGCTAGGCATTCCGATCACTTGACCTCACTGAATAATTAACTTTCTAATAATTCCGAACCCTCTATCGGAATAATACAGTTTTTCGAAGGACACCATTCCTATCACAATGAAGTATAGAATAGACTTGGCAAGATATCAAAACATCTAGGTTAGATCGAGCGATGTTTGCTTGAGAAAAGTATGATCATCTCAAAGTTATGAAACTGGAATTTCATAAATAGCTCAATAAATAATATAGTGTGTCTTCATGGAGACCTCGATGCCATTTGGAAATAACTCGAATAATGATGGATCACATCCCTTCCTATAAAGTTCTTAAATGATTTGCACACATGACTGATGTTACACTAAATAAAATGTCAAAGCTAAGAAAGGACGCTATATTTAGTTATGGAAAGATATAGTTTCGGACGTCTTTTCAAGTATATATCTAAGACTCTCAGCCTCAATTAGGGGTTACTGGCTCAGTGGGAGCTAAGTGACTCGGTGGGAGCTTAGTGGCTCAATAAATCCGACTCGACTTGAGACGCTCGGTTTCGAAGCTTCTAACTCGATATCCAACGTCTATGCTCATAATACTCTAATGGCTCATTAATTCCTTTCGGATTAATTCGTCGGTCACGGATCGGTTACTTGATTAGGTGTGACCCGTAGGGTCCAATCAAGATTAAGCTGTAATATTAATTATACATTAATATTAATGATCGAACGCGGCCTCCAGCTAGGCATTCCGATCACTTGACCTCACTGGAAAATTAGCGTTCTAATAATTCGAAACCCTGTATCGGAATAATACACTTGTTTGACGGACACCATTCCTATCAATCTCTCACTTGTCCATCCAGACAAGTGCGGCTTATGTGTATAGCCTATTTCCTATGTCACTTAATGTCTCTTCATGAACTATAAGGTAAGATTATTCGTCATCATTATTATGTCCAAAAACGTTTCTCGATATCCGAGTTTGGCTGTTAATATGGCCATGTATTTTCATAGTCTCGCTCATCGAGAGGCCTTGTATACAACAAAGACATGTTCCCTATTTATGCAATAAGGGGACATTCCCAGTCTTGTACTGTAAGATTCCCTTACTAAGAGGACCTAGCCGCCCGAGTGTTACCGTGATAATCCCCATGTACGGTAGACGTTTGATAGACATCAAAACGGACTAGTACTCAAAGAAGACAACTTGCAATACTCGTGGTCGAGGAAAAAGGTTCCTATAGTCGTAATAAGAAATATACTTATGAAGATTTTTAATATCTTCAATTCTTCTCATAGGTCTATCTAGTATGGTTCTAAACCAATACCAATGCAAATGATTTATGACAATCTTGTCCTTATTACATAAGAAACGGTGTTATAAATCATACTACACACTAATCTCAAGTGGTCATTAATCGTCCAATATTTAAATGACTTTGATTAGGGATAATTTTCTGTTTTGGGTAATTTTACCCATGCCACGTGGGCCAATGGTGTCCTAACACGTGTCATACTCTGGTTGGCCCGAATTGGACCAGTCTCCATTTGACACGTGTCCTTCCTAGAACTTAGGAGAAAAAGGCGGCCTTCAAGGGCCCAAATCCCGAGAAAGCCGTAATACGGCGCAGCCCAACAGAATTAGGTTAGAGTTCCCTAATTAGGGAGATTCCCCCCATTTTTGGGGCATCTACAATTTATTACAGCATACCCTACATTCTCTTACATCAGAGAAACACCTGATCTCGGAATCCAAGAAGATCTCATTTCATTTTCCGCACCTTCTCCTACTCATATTCAAGTACTAACTTGACTGTCGGAGGCAAAGCTCCCATCACCCGGAGTCTCCGTTGTTTTGTGGGTACGGGCCGCGTGCAACCAGTCTTCGAGCCAACTCTCCCGAGGGACAAAAACACCCAAAACATTTGGAGCCGTATGTGGGGAGAGTACCTTAAGGATGGTTCAAGAGTCTGTACCGCCACCTGATCTTACGATTAATCAGCCGAAGGTCTTTACATACCATGAGGATGATGATCCCCAGGTCGAAACATATATGGCCAAAGATGGCTCACTCATCTCTAGGCGCATTCGTCCTAGAGAAACTCTGGAACGGGGTGAAATCTAGGCGGGTACAAGCAGGCCCCCTGGTCAGCCGTAAGGGGAAACCTAGATGGCAAGCGGATCCGCCCCAGTCATCAGGGATGAACTCATGAAACTCATGATTAGTTTCAAGGGTGAAATTAAGGATCTGATCAGTAAAAGCAACGCTGGCTCAAGCAAGGGTCATTCAGTAAAGAAGACTCCTCAGGAGAAGAGTAAGTCAGTCAAGGACAGGCAGCCAACTCCGCATCCAAAGGACAAGGCAGCCGCGACCCTTGACTGGTGCATGATCCTTCTGCCCAAGAAGGGTCTAAGAAATCCCCGCCGGGAGGATCAACCGGTGGGTAAAAATTTACCCCTGACGCTTGGCAAATCATCGAGGGCAGGAGAAGTCAACAGCTGTCTGAGTCAGCCTCTACTTCGAGCTTTCCAGACAGCTTCAAAAACACATCTGTAAGGAATACTCAATCCTTGCATGAGAGCCACACAGGCGGTAATACCGTCCATTCTTGCCTCAGATGATTGGGAATGCACCGTACGTACCCCCTATGGTTTACGGTGTGTATTCTCCTCACTTCATGCAGCTGACCCTCTTTGGGGGTCAGGCGGCATACAATGTCCAACCTTTGGACTGGCAGCTCCATCTGCTCAAACTTGGTGAAAAAAATTCCTCGTTCACCAAGGAGATAACCGAGGCCGCCCGGCCGGCCAAGGTTAAGAATGTGTTGGTGGGTGCCTATGATGGTACCACCAACCCGGAGGACCACCTCATGGCTTACTCCAACCTCATGCACATGCAGGGGTTGGACGATGTTATGTGGTTCCGGTGCTTTCCGGATACATTCAAGGGCATTGCCCAACAATGGTTTGGCAACTTGCCAGCCGGATGCATTGACAGCTTCAGGAAGCTTGCCTTCCTGTTTGCCTCCAACTTCTCTATGAACATCCCTGCCAAGAAAACAAGTCTCGACTTGAGCACCATCCGGCAGGGAGATAGAGAAGGACTTCGCTCCTATGAGGTGGTTCAACCTGGTGAGAATTCAAATCCAGGGGCTGTCTGACGGGTAGCCTATACAGACTTCTTCAAGGGTATGAAGGACGGGTCGACCTTTAAGTTCGACCTCGTCCGGAAGAGGGTTTTCACCCTTCAAGAGGCGTTGATAGAGGCGAAGAGCTTTATTCAAGCCACCGACCTCTGCTCGTCCAGCCATCAGTCGGACTCCGAGAAGTCCGACAAGCAAAAAGAGAGTCGATCTGCTCAGCCGGCTCACAAAGATGAAGAGAGCAAAAAGAGAAAAGAAGTTTGGGCGGTTGAGGGACCTCATCAGCCGTCCAAAAAGAAAAAGAAAGAATTCAAACCGTATGCCTCATGGTATGAATTCAATAAACACTATTACACCATCTTTCCAGAGGTGAAGGACCAGCTCACTATTAAGAAGTCGAATCCTATGAAGAGTTCCGTTCACTTGCGGAACAAGAATAAATTCTGCCACTTCCATCAGGAAATGGGCCATGATACCAACGACTGTTATAGTCTCAAGAGGACGTTGGACCGTCTGGCTGACAAGGGCTTGCTGAAGTCCTATGTCTTGAAGTCCAAAGCGAATTCTTGAATCCGAGGCAGTCATCAAAAACTGTCCAGCATACTAATAGCTCGGATACCAACAAGGATCCGGTCTACACTATAGCAGGCGGATTCGCATGTGGACAGGCGTCCTCTAGTGGAACATTCCCAGACGTCCTCATCACTGAGAAGGATTGGGGCAAAGTTCGCCGATCACATGACAACCCAGTCGTCATTGAATGCAAGGTCACCAACTAGCTCCTCTGATATCATCAGCTACAAGTGTCTGTCCCAGCTTAATTATAAGCGGGACAGCCTGCGCGACGTCTTTCATCCATTAGTTGGCTTTGGGGGAGGGGTCGTGCACCCAGTCGGACAAATCGATATACCCATCCGACTGGGGGAGGAGGGAAAAGGGCGACACATGGTCGTCCAGTTCCTGGTGGTTAAAGAGTTAACCGCCTACAATATTATTCTTGGCCGACCCACTCTGAACGAGTGCAAGGCCGTCATCATCCCAGCTTTAATCCTTCTCAAGTATGAAAAGGATGACGGCTCTGTTGGCTCCCTCAACGGGGATCAGAAGACGGCAAGGGAGTGTTATCTCTCAAACGTCAAGCCAACTGCTACTGCAGCCGGTCAGCCGAAGGAGCCAATAGACCTTAACGATTCAAGGACCCTGATTCACCCCCTCCACTAGTAGCAAAGAAAAGAAAAATTGATCAGTTGGTGGAAGTGAAGAAGGAGAAGAAATAGCAATCACTGACAGCGGAACGGTCAGATGATCTCCGTCCCCAGCTAGCTGGTGAGCACATTGATATTCCTCTGGACGACGGCCGTCTAGAGCGAACTATTAAGGTGGGGACGGTTGCCTTTGAAAGGCTTGGTGTAGAATTGCACCTTCTGCTGAAAGAATTCAACGACATTTTTGCCTTTGAAGTGGAAGAGATGCCAGGCATCAGCCTGGATCTCGATGTCCACAAACTCGCCGTGGATCCAAAAAAGAAGTCCATCCGGCAAAAGAAGGGAAATAACGGCGAGGAAAGAAGTCAGGCGGCAGCTGCCGAGGTCACGAAGCTGTTAGACGCCGGGTTCATTTGGCTATGTAACTTCCCTGATTGGGTTACGAATGTGGTGCTTGTAAAAAAGTCAAATGGTACTTGGCGCATGTGTGTTGACTACACTAACTTGAACAAGGCATGTTCAAAGGACAGTTACCCGCTTCCAAAGATCGATAGCCTTGTCGACTCTACAGCCGGCCATGCCTTGATGAGTTTTACGGATGCCTATTCTGGCTTTCGTCAGATACCACTGTGGAAAAAAGATCAAGAGAAGACGGCCTTCGTCATTGATCAAGGGTTATTCTGTTATATAGTGATGTCGTTTGGCTTGAAGAATGCGCTGGCTACTTTCCAACGGATGATTAATACAGTCCTCATTAATCAGATTGGGAGGAATATAGAGGCGTATATTGATGACATGATAGTCAAATCCAAACTAG
This sequence comes from Chenopodium album, assembly GCF_948465745.1. Taxonomy (NCBI): domain Eukaryota; kingdom Viridiplantae; phylum Streptophyta; class Magnoliopsida; order Caryophyllales; family Amaranthaceae; genus Chenopodium; species Chenopodium album. Next base: position 34,376,897 of record NC_137851.1, on the reverse strand, counting down.
AGACGGATCACCTTGCTGATCTTCGAGAAACCTTCACCACACTCAGGCAGCATAATGTCATGTTAAATCCCAAAAAATGCGTTTTTGGTGTTGAGTCTGGGAAGTTTTTCGGATTCCTAATTGATCAGAGGGGGATAGAGGCTAACCCCGAGAAGATACAGGCGGTGATTGACATAAAGTCACCCCGCTCTGTCAAGGAAGCTCAGAGGCTTACCGGTTATCTGGCTGCGCTTGGGAGATTCCTTAGCCGGTCAGGTGACAAATGCCTTTACTTCTTCCAAGCAATCAGGAAGAAGACTAGATTTGAATGGGGAGATGAGGCTGAGGCGGCCTTTCAAAATTAAAAGAACATTTACACTTCTTTCCGAGGCTTGTCAGCCCTCTGCCAAAGGAGACGTTTTACATGTACCTAGATGTCTCAGATCATGCCCTCAGTGCCGTTCTCCTTGTTGAGAGAGATGGTATTAAGCTCCTGGTTTATTTCATTAGCCATGTACCCAGAAATGCTGACCTCCGGTACCCTATGGTTGAAAAATTTAGCCTTGCTCTTTACATGGCTGGTAAGAAGTTGAAACCATACTTCTTAGCACATCCGGCGGTGATCTACAAAAATCAACCCCTCAAGCGGCCAATGACAACTCTGGACTCGTCCGGCAGAATGCTCAAATGGGCTATTGAAATGCAGAGTCTTGAAATCGCTTACGAACCAAGGAAGGCAGTGAAGGGTCAGGCGTTTGCCGACTTCATTGTCGAAATCACAAGGCCGGTTGCATGTAGACGGGAGCTCCACTATGAACGGCTGTGGTGCAGGTATTATCTGTAAATCACCGGAAGGAGATAAATATGAATATGCACTGCGATTCAAGTTCCTAGCCTCAAATAATGAGGCAGAATATGAAGCCCTACTAGCCGATATCCGCATGTGTAAGGCGGCAGGGGCAACAAAAATTAACGCCTTCTCTGATTCTCAGTTGGTCGTTAGCCAATACCATGGTGAGTATGAAGCCACCCATCCGGCTATGATCAAATATTTGCAGGCGGTCAAGGCTGAAGCTGGGACAGTTGAACACAACAAGGCGGATGCTCTGTCAAAATTGGCATCCTCCGCCTCCAGCGATACGCCTTGGTCTGTCTTTTGGGAAGTGATGGATAAACGAAGCATATCTGATGATGAACCCATTGGACGGCACGCTCCCTGATTCACCCCAAGAGGCGGGCATGCTGAAGAAACGTGTTGCAAACTTCGAGATGAGAGAAGGAGAGCTATTCAAGGTGGGGTTTCTGAAGCCTCTATTGAAGTGTGTTACCCCAGAAAAGGGGAGAGAAGTTCTCGAAGAGTTGCATGCGGGATACTGCGCCACTCATGCAGGCGGCAGGTCCTTAGCCGTCAGGGCCAGGCGGCATTATTTCTGGCCCACTCTTGTACTCAGATGCCATGGAGTTTGTTAAAAAATGTGATAAGTGTCAAAGATTTGGCAAGCTAATCCATCGGCCGGCTACTGACCTGACGGCAATCCACAACCCAATCCCGTTTGCTAAATGGGTCATGGACATTCTAGTTCCTTATACGCCTGCACCAGGCGAGAAGCGCTACATTCTCGTGGCTATGGATTATTTCACCAAGTGGGTGGAAGCAGAGGCGATCAAAGGCATCAAGACAAAGGATGTCATCTACTTCATATGGAAGAACATTATCACCCGGTTTGGGGTACATATGTCCATGGTATTTGATAATGGACCACCTTAATTTGAGACGCCTCAGCTTAAAACTTGGTTGGGAGATCAAGGGATCTAACATTGTTTTTCATCAGTCGGCCGACCCCAAGCAAAACGCCAATTTGAAGCCTTCTACAAACTTATCTCAGACGGTATCAAAAGGAAAATTGAAAGAGTCGGTGGTTTATGGGTTTAAGAGTTAATGCATGTCTTATGGGCCATCAGGATAACAGAAAAAGGGGCAACCGGTGAAACCCCATTTCTCATGGTTTACGGTGTTGAAGCCGTCTTGCCCATCGAGCATTATGAGCCAACACTACGAGTCATGCTATATGATGAAAAGGCAAACTGGGAGGCCATGCGGCTTTCATTGGACTCACTCCCGGAGCGCAGGGGCAATGCCGCCTTGCATCATGAGATTTACCGTCTGAGAAAAACTCGTGCCTATAACAAGAAAGTGCACAAACGGCCCTTTAAAGTTGGGAACTTTGTGTTACGAAAAATGGAGGCAACCGGTAGGGCCAATGAGCAAGGAAAGCTAACTCCTAATTGGAAAGGCCCCTACCGGATCTATGAGGAAGTAAGAAACGTCACCTACCGGATGAAAAATTACTAACTCCTAATTGGGAATGCCCCTACCGGATTTATGACGAAGTTAGCTAACTCCTAATTTGAAAAAGTACTACTTCTGAGACTTGTAAATTTTTGTAAATAAAAATCCCATCAATGAAAAGTTGTTGTTTGTTTCCAATTGCTTTGAATATACATGCGTAACAATCTTATATTCTAAATTCGTCTGCTCCAATATGAGTATGGCATCCGGCGACGCCCCTCCGGGTGTTATCGTCGTAGAGGGCATTCTGTCGTTTGCTCTACCGGCATATGCAGACGGCAAAGATTGAACGACCTAATTAGTTAACTCATAGGTGTATGACCAAAATAGTCTAAAAGAATGATTAAGCTTGAAACCGGATGTCAAGTAACATCATCCGGTTAATTACTGAAGTTCTTTGTTAGACTATTCAACGAACTTGTACCAGTCACCCCCAATGGGGAAGACGAACTAGGTGCAATGGATTGCAGGCGAACAATACGTTCCCTATTCCATTAACTGCCAGAAGGCAAGTTCCTGTCATGCTCACAAAGAAATGAAATGCGTATGCAACAGAAAGGGGAAATAAGGCTTTGATCTAGCCTACTCCCCGGTTGGGTAACACGGCTACTTATTGATTGATTGACTTAGGAACATTCCATACTCTTTAAAGTATCAAACATTCCAAAGTCAATCAATCAAAGAAGTATTGAAACCAACTACACATCCGCTAGGGGCAAGAATAGCTGGTACACTATTTGAATTGCTGAATTGCCGCATGCTCTAAAAATTTAGGCAAAAATTCAAAAATCAGAATCAAATTTGCACAATTTAAGTGCATAAATTGAAACAAAATCAGCAAATTCAGCAAGCCGACTCAATCGGCAAACTTCATTTAAGCCGGTAAAAACCGGATAGTAGTGTTATCCGGATAACATCCGGGACAAAGAAAATAAAAATTGTCACCCGACTCCTTAGTCAGTAAAAATATACATATTCTCGGCACGCAGGCCGAAAAAGCTAAAAATTTGGCATACTGGGTCGCCTGGTCCTCATTATGCTGGGTCGTCTGGTTCTCCTCTTTGGGATTCTCCCCATCAGATTGGAGTTCAATGGCTTCTCCTTCTTCGGGGAACTCCTTAGACGACTCCTCAAGCTCTCTGTTTGCCGAGGCTTCGAAGGACTCGGGCTGCGGCTCTCTTTTCTCTCTTAAATACACTACATTTTCAGCATATTGAAAAGCAAAAGCCTATATACCACAGTCCTTGTTAGGGTAGAGAGCATTCCAGGCGATCTTCACCCGGGCGTCGGAGTCCTCTTCATTTTCAGCAATCAGGCGGTCTTACTCCGCCTTGATATTCATTTGGACTTGCTCCGCATCCTTCTTCAACTTCTTAACCTTATTCTTGAGATTTACATTCTCCTGGGAGGCACCTACAAGGCCTTGAGGTCTTCCTCCGCCTTCTTGAGGTTGGTTTCAGCCGTGTTGCCTTCTCCTTGGCCTCATCTAGAGCTTTTTGAAGACCCCCTGATCTGATCCGCCTGTTGCAACAATTCGGCTTTAGTTTCAAGTTCATTAATTGTACATTGATATTCAGTAACATCTTGAGAATCTCTAGCTGATCTAGTGGCTTTCTTTACCTCTTCCCTCTTCCGGGCATATGGCCGTTTTGAGTCCATCAACGCTGAGCATAGCTTGCAGACACAAACGGCGTCAATCATGCGGGATATATTATAGTTAGTTCCTGAAAAGGGGAATTAGGTATACCTCAGACAGGGGTGCTATGATCCGTTCAACATTGAACGTCTCAATGCCCGGGATGACATCCTTCTCCTTGTTGGGGACGGTCGCCAGCATAGACCGGGTATGCGCCTTGACGTCCGGCCATCGGGGGGATTGATCTGCATAATATGTGAAAGGGGGTGAGTGAGCTATATAGGCGGCACCAGCTTGATGCCAGCTAACGGACAAAGAAGTCTGTTGAGAGTGAGATTTCACTCGCAACGGCCATCCCATCTCAGGAGGAGATTCGAAGGGATTGTGTTTACCTTCAGGAGCTTGTGGGATTGCACCACCCACAGGCGCAGAGAGGCCGGATGGGACTATATCAAAGCCCACTCCAAAGCCTCCAATGGTAACATTTCTCACCCCGAAGCGTAGGCGGTTACTCCCAGAAGATCCTTCAGGGCCCGTCTTACCTGAAGCCGCTTTGGCAGACTTTACAGGCTTGATTGGGGTGGAGGCGGTCTCATCCCGTCCCCGTTTAAATAGATTCTTAGTAAAGGACCTAAGTGCCTCTCCACCCTGCAATTGAAGAAGTATTAAGTATACAACCGGCAATGCTTGTTGGAAAAACAGTTCAAGGAGCTAGACGATTCTTTACCTCAGCCTTCAGCTTGGCAGCCCTAACCTCCACCAGGTCTCTCCGGATTTGTGTAGAGGACCGCTTGGGAGTCTTCTCGTCAGCTACCATGTTCAAAGCTTCTTCTGCAGAAATAATGAACCAGATGTATATCAAACATACGCTTTGGAAACATCGTGTTAAGCCCACAGGCGGATAAGAACGCCTTATCTCTAAACCATGCCCACATGGGAATCTAATTATTAGGGACCTTTATTAGGTCCCGGTTGAGAGTGTCTCCGGATGGACCTCAAAAAATTTGGTTTCCATGATAGCGTCATAGTCATCCCCGGGAATCTGGGGAAGGGCACATTTGGACCTAGTAGGTCGGGCTTTTTATTATACCGGTGCAGCTCCCGGTTCTCTCGATGGGTTAGGGCAGACAGCAGGTAGAAACTGGTCTTCCAACCGTCATATTTGGACACCTTGTCCAATGTCATTTGATACTGAGGGAGGGTGGTCAAGGTGTACCACGCCCTCCACCCACCTGGGTTGCGGCTGAGATAGTGCATGTGTGCAAAAGCCTCCCAGCTGGGGATCAAGTTTTGCATCTCACAGACAATAACATATCCCAGAATGTTAGCCCATGAATTTAGGGTGAGCTGCCAGACGCCCAGGCCATAACCCCTGAGTATGGCTCTCACAGCATTGTGAAGCGTGAACCGGAGGCTTGCTAGGAATGCCGCCTCATAGCATCCAAAGTAGGCATTGACATTCTCCTGGTCATCTTTCCAAGAGATGGTGCCTAGCTCAAGCGGCACCTGGATATTATATCCATTTCCCAGGGGCCGCTTCTTTACAAAGCTTTTAATGCCCTTTAGCATTATCCGCTTGTCTTTGGCGGAGATATGGATCTTAAAAGGATCATCCTTTGCTTCCCATTTTTTCCTCTCTTCGGCCTCACTATCCTCAAGCGGGGAAAGAGGGGCATCACTATCATCCTCACGGCTAGACCCTGAGGCGGAGCTTTCACCGTCTCCCTCGTCGCCGGCTGACCCCGGTGTAGACTCTTCCCCGTCTCTATCTTCGGGGCCAGCTTCATCAAGGTCCATCTAGGAGACGGCTCCCTCTCTGTCTCTACCCTCATCGTATAAGATTATGTCACTTGGGGTTCTAGGAATCCCAGATGGGGAATATTTCCCTGAGCCTTCTTTGCTCTCTAACCCCTCAACCGGGGTTACCACATTAGACGACACTTCCAAAGTACCGTCTCTTCCACGCCGTCTGGTGGTTGTCTGGTTAGTTTTACCCATCGTGTCCTGCACACACACATAGATGGTCGGTTGAGCAGTACAAAATTGCTCCATGCACCCAGAACCGACACTCCCAGTCCTAGACTCAACCGTACCAGGAGACCGGCAGACTGCTGACCTAGGGCGTGCCGTGTGTGTTGGTGATAAGTCCATTTATTGAATGAATTGAAGCAAATGTAAATGAGCTGAAGGGAGTAGAGGCGGTACCTTACGTTTATCTCTGAAAGGGGGGCAAATGGTGATGACTGACTGATGCTGCTGGAGTTGACTTTGCTTGCTTGGGGCACAGGCGGTTGTAAACCGGCTGAGGCAGGCGGAAAATGTGCAGAGCTTGTGTTCACACGTGAACGGATGGTAGACTCTCTCTCTAGAATTGGTTATTTTCTCTCTCTAGAATGTTTTAGAAACATCTAAAATGAGAGGGGTACATCGTGTATTTATAGAGGGGTAAAAAACAGGGGCAACCTGGTAATTTCCCCGGAATGTGAAAGGTTAAACTTTCACAGTAAAAAAATTAAAAAATTAAAAAAAAAAAACTTTGTTACTATTTCCTATGGCTTAGTGACATGTGTCACAGAAGCCACGTGGCGCGCCACGTAACATCTGTGAGGGGCAAATATTTTGGGTAATTTTACCCATGCCACGTGGGCCAATCATGTCATGACACGTGTCATACTTTGGTTGGCCCGAATTGGACCAGTCTCCATTTGACACGTGTCCTTCCTAGAACATGGGAGAAAAAGGCTGCTTTTGAAGGCCCAAATCATGAGAAAGTCGTAATACGACGCAGCCTAGCAGAATTAGGTCACAGTGACCTAATTAGGGGCACGTTTCCCAATAACCCTATAAATAGGGAGATTCCCCCTATTTTTGGGGCATCTACAATTTATTACAACATACCCTACATTCTCTTACATTAGAGAAACACCTGATCTCGGAATCCGAGAAGATCTCATTTCATTTTCCGCACCTTCTCCTACTCATATTCAAGTACTAACTTGACCGTCAGAGGCGGAGCTCCCATCACCCGGAGTCTCCGTTGTATTGCAGGTACGGGCCACGTGCAACTAGTTTTCGAGCCGTAACTCTCTCGAGGGATAAAAACACCCAAAACATTTTCGATTATAATATTCAAAATTCACTTAATAGGTGTTTCTTTATCCAAGACATTGTCTTGATACCCTATTTTGAATATTCTCCAAATCGAATGGACTCATTATTTTATTCTAAACCACAATTAAATAGAAATGGAGTGACAAAAATTGCATAAAATTTGAATTACTCCAAAAACTTAATGTTCAACAAAGTGTTTTACACTAAATATCCGAAATTAATTAAAACACATAACTAGGGAAATCAAAGCCAATCTCCAACGTGCCTGATCCCCATTACCTAAACGTGCATATTGTGTTTCACTTGAGGCAAAGGTTTAGTGAGAGGATCGGCTACATTGTTGTCCGTTCCAATCTTACAAATTCTGATTTGACCTTCGAACTTCTATTCCCTTATCATGTGAAATCGCCTAATGACTTGATTGACCCTCTGATTCTCCCTTGGCTCTCTAGCCTGAGCAATAGCTTCATTGTTGTCACAATAGAGGTCTATTGGACCCTTGATGGAAGGTACAACATCAAGTTCACCAACGAACTTACGAATCCAAACTGCCTCCGTAGCTTCTTTAGAAGATTTCAAATATTCGGCTTTAGTTGTAGAATCTGCAGTCGTGCTTTGCTTAACACTTTTCCAACTAAACGCTACTCCAACATCGAATCACAGATTACAACTTCTGCTTGCTTGCTTCAACCCATAAATGGATTTCTTAAGTTTGCATACCTTCCCAACATTGCTTGCATACCATTCAGGAAGGTAGTTTTTACGTCCATCTTCCATATTTCGTAATCATAATAGGCAACAATTGCTAGGATAATCAGCAACTATAGAAAAGGTTTCATTATAATCAACACCACGAATTTGCCTGTAACCTTTTGCTACCAGTCTAGGTTTGTATATAAATACATTTCCATCTTTGTCGATTTTCATCTTCAAAATCCATTTACAACCGGTAGGTGTGTAACCTTCGGTTAAATCAACCAAGTCCCGTACTTGATTTTCTAACATGGTGTCCTTCTCAGATTTCATGGCTTCTTGCCATTTAGCAAAGTCGGGGCTCGTCATAGCTTGCTTGTTGGTTGCCGGGTAATCTCTATCCATGACTAGGATGCCTTGATTCTCGGTTAATACAACACCGAGATACCTATCAAGTTGAGACCTTCGCCTTTACGACCTACGTAGGGTAATGAAATGAGCATTTGCATTATCAGTTTGACTTTGCACATTATGACCAATGTCAACAAATGTTGTTTGAGCACTTTGACTGTAAATTTGACTTAATTGCTCGTCCTCTTAAACTTAATCGAGTTTGATTTTCCTCCTACTTGTCATTTTTTAAAGATGTTCCTTCTCCAAAACGACACCATTGCAAACAACAAACACTTTGTTCTTGAATTTGTTATAGAAGTAATACCCCTTGGTTTTTTTCAAATATCCCACAAAGAAGCACTTATCAGATTTAGGGTGAAGTTTGTCTAAAATTAATCTTTTGTCATATTCTTTGAATCCCTAAATCTTAAGAAAAGACAACCGTGGAGGTTTCTTCGTCCATAATTGATATGGAGTCTTTTCGACAGCTTTTGACGGAGCACGGTTTAGTGTCAGTGCCGCAGTTAGAAGTACGTGTCCCCAGAAAGAGATTGGAAGATCACTAAGACCCATTGGTGATCGTACCATGTCTACCAAGGTTTATTTCTCCTTTTGGATACTCCGTTCCATTGTGGAGATCCTAGAGGTGTCAATTCTGAAAGAATACCATGTTCTTTCAAGTGGTCATCGAATTCATGGCTCAAATATTCACTACCTCGACCGATCGAAGGGCTTTGATTTTCTTGCCAAGCTGGTGTTCAACTTCACTCTGAAATTCTTTGAATTTCTCAAATGATTCAGATTTGTTTGACATAAGGTAGACATATCCATATCTCCTATAGCCGTCCGTGAAGGTGATGCAATATCGATAACCATTCCTTATGGGTATGCTTATTGGTCCGCATACATCGGTGTGTATTAGGCCTAATAAGTCACCTGCCCTTTCTCCCAACTTGGAAAAAGGTTGCTTTATCATCTTGCCTAACAAGCATCCTTTGCAATTCTCGAACGATTGTAAATCAAATGAGTCAAGAATACCTTCTTGTAGAAGTTTCTTGATGCGCTTGATGTTAATGTGGCCAAGACAACAATACCACAAATATGTCTGATTTGACTCAACGGTCTTAGGTCTTTTTGTGGTATCATTAACATTATAAACATGTTTGTCTAAAGAAATCACATAAAGACCATTTTAAGAATGTGCGGTACCATAAAAAACATTATCGAGATAATATGAACAAACATTGTCTTTTACTTAGAATTCAAATCCTTTGGCGTCCAAAGCCGTAATTTAAATGATGTTTTCGGTAACATTTGGAACTTGATAACAATTTTCAAGTTCTTAAACAAGCCTGGAGCTTAAAGGCAAACTGATAGTTCCTACGGCGACGGCTGCAATTCTAGCTCCATTGCCGACCCGTAGTTCAACCTCTCCCTTCTCTAGCCTTCTAGTTCTCCTTAGTCCCTGAGGATTGGAACAAAGGTTTGAGCCACATCCGATATCTAATACCCATGATGTTGTGCTAGCAAAGTTTAAGTCTATAACAAAAATACCTGACCCAGAAGCAACGGTTCCATTCTTCTTATCTTCCTTCAATTTGAGGCAATTTATCTTCCAATGTCCTTTCTTCTTGCAATAGAAAAATTCGGAATCAGATTCAGAAGAGGCTACCTTCATGTCCTTATGGTCCTTGGTAGCTTTTAACTTAGGCGGAAAGGTCTTCTTACCCTTCTCCTTGAAGCATTTCTTCTTCTTACCCGAGCGCTTGGTCAACTTTCCCTTCTTGACCATAAGCATATCATGTTTCCCCTCCTCCTTGAGAGTTTTCTCGGCTTGCTTCAACATACCATGAAGCTCGGTGAGGGTTTTCTACATGTTATGCACATTATAGTTCATCTTGAACTGATTATAGCCTTTGTGCAGCGAATAAAGAATGATGTCAATTGCCATCTCGGTCGAATACCCCGCATCAAGCCTTTCCATGTTCTCAAATAAACCAATCATTTTGAGTACATATGGGCTGACTGACTATCCTTTCTTGAGCTTGCTTTCAAGGATCTGCATGTGGGTTTCGAACCTTTCAGTTCGGGCCTACTCTTGGAACATATTCTGAAGTTCAGAAATGATCTCAAAAGCCGTCTCCTTCTCAAAGATATTCTATTGAAGATCGGGTGACATTGTGACCAACATGATGCAGTGACATCCCGATTGGCAGTTTGCCATCGGTTTAGGGCAGCCTTAGTGACCTCCTCATTGGGAGCATTTTGGGGTTTTTTGGAATCCCTTGGGATATTAGTCACGCTCTGATCTGGCAACGGGACGCAGACACCTACAAAACACGAATCTCCGGTTATCGGAGATTCGCCTCCGATGATCAAGTTAGTGCCGGAAACGGAATAAATGTAGAGAGAGAAAGTAGAGTGAAGTTGGAGCTTTTTGTGCTCTATTAAATGTTATGTCTCAATCCACCCCTCCCATCAGCAATGATTGGGATATTTATAGGGGTGGGGATTTTTTCCCTTTAGGGTAAATGACCTAGAATTTAGGGCCATTGATTGGCTCCGCAATCAGCGAAGGACATGTGTCCTCTGCGGGGGGGCCGCTTTGCGGCATTCTAGTTGCTTTTGGGCCTCCTGATGTAAGGAGGCCTTTATGACATATTTGATTTCAGGTGCTCTCTTATTCATAGTACGTGTCATCTTTCTACGGTGACATGTGTCGCACTTTTATTGGGCCACATGTCATCACGGGATTGGACCGTGTACTTGGGTTATTTTTTACCCTAAACATTTACCCCTCAGAGGGGTGGCTTATCCCAACTGGGCTGCCTCCTCTGACATTCACTCGTTCGAGTACCTTGGGCGCATTGAAAGTATTTCATATTGTAAACAAGAGCCGGACAGGAGCGTCCGTCCGCCTTATTGGGCTGAACGTCTGGTCGGAATGGCCTGTCGCTCTTTACAAGCCTGGCCGAATCGTTCGGATAGAGTGGGTCGAGCGGCCTGGAATTGGACTGAGTGCCTTGATTGCCTTGTCTTGGCTCTTTTAAGGAATATTGCTGAGTGATCGGTCGGTCATCAGCGGCCAAACAGACTTTTTTTCGACATTTATCTGCATTGCACTTTCTTAGGAAGTGGTTCAACTTCCGAGGTACACGTAGAGAGTTAAGGGTGTTTATGATGCCTATTCGCATTCCGTCATAAATAGTACGGCATTTAACAGAAGAGTTTAACCGTTTGACTTCTAGGTTAAATTCTTTGAATTTTAATTCTTTGGCATTCTTTAGGCGGGAACAATTTTTACCATTTTACCCCTCCAACTTTTGCCTATAAATAGCAAGGGTTTGACCTTCATTTTTTACTTTGGATTTTCTTACTTTCTAGTGAGAATTCAGAGCCTCTAGAGAGAGAAAGTTACTTCTTCCCAGATTCTTCAAGAGCTCCGCCGCACATTCGAGTTTTTCGTTCAGGACTTTGAGTTTTCCGGCCTTTCTTTATCCAAGACCTCCCAAGCACTCTTCAAGTTTTTCAACATTCTACTCGGACGAAGGTAACCGAATACTCTTCCTTTCTTCTTTAATTCTCTTTTCAGATTTTGATTAATTTTTCAAACACCCTGGATCAACACTCGGCCTCGTCCGTTTCTCCTCATGAGGCCGTCTGTTCGCCTATGAATGAGGAATCTAGAGTAGACGGAGACGAGTCCTCGTCTTTATGGAGTGGGTCCATTTCTAGTGCGTACCAACTCACCCCCACCTACTCTTTTGTGTCCCTGCAGCCGAACATGGCGCGTATGAGGCAAACGCACGACCTTCATGCCGCCAGAAATCCTGACTGCACTCTTGTTCAACCTTTGTCCTCCTATGATCCGAACAACTCGGACGTGGGGACCAACCCCTCAAACACAAACACAGACACCACCACTACTATTGATGGTAGTGCGTGCTTGGTGGTCGAGGTGGCCACCTCTTTTGAAGAGCGCCACAATCAATTAGGCACCTCCACTTCTGGGAGGGGTCCGAGTGTAAACCGCGCTTTATTTGCTAACTCGATCCTTGGAGCGGACGAGTTACCGACTTCTTTGCCTCGCTCTCCTCCTAGGATAGTCGCAGGTCAACCTAAACAAGATCAGCCCGAGCAGTCATTGCACCACCACCATATTCTATTTGGCCAAAACCGGCCTATAGACTTCGGTGGCTGCTCAGGCACAATACCAAAATCAACCAGGCCTTTCTGCTGAGGCTAGGTGAACTCTTTCTCCCCCTTCTCTAAAGCTCTCAGGTCGGCAAGACCTAGGGTCGGCATACTAATTGCCGAACCCACCGACTCCCCCCACCCCGTTCCATTTGGAAGTCACAGTTCTGGGGTTGGGCCAAAAGACAAGGGCAAGGCCCCTTTAGTGCCCGAGGAACCAGGAATGGCCGAGCTAAAGTAGAGCTCGGTTGGAGGAAGTTCCGCTGAGGCGGACGAGCTGGACAGGGTTTTATCTCAAGACTTTGGTTCAGCGAAGGACCCTGAACCTCAGTCACCGAACAGCAGGCTGAAAACACTGCCGTCGAGGCAGAGGAAGAAGAGAATGACTTTAATAGCCCCTATGGCTGTATGATTGGGGACGTAGCCCTAGCGTACCTCAATGAACGGTTTGAGGAATGGAGGGAATTCCTCATGATGGGGGAAGGCTTTTGGATAAGGCCTCCTCGAAATTCTAGGTCGGTTGATGCCTTGGACGACCCTAGGATCATCCGCCGAGGCTTCAATGTATATAGGGCTGCCTTTGAGGTTGGTCTTCGCTCCCTCTTCACTAATTCTTCTAGGAGCTGCTGGACGAATATCAAATTGCCACGGTCTAGCTTGCGCCGAACAGCTGGGCCAATATTTTTGGATACTTGGTGACTTGTCTAAGGATGGGTTTCACCCCTAACTTCCCATTCTTTTGCGCCATGCACAACATGGTGAAGCTGGACGCTTTCCCGAACGGGTGGTTTGTCCTGAGCTCCCAGCCAGAGTTCATGGTGTGCATGAACAAGCCCTTTAAGGAGCGCGACTGGAAGCAGAGGTTTTACCTCATAAAGACGGGGGACAAGGAGTTGAATAGAAAGATGAACAATTTCAACTCCTCCCCTGTTCAGCTTGGACGAGGGGATCAGTGGCCGACTTGCCCCCCAATTCACCCGGACCATGTTGATCAGCTTGACTATTTCAGGGTCAAGCGGGTATTTAGAGAGGGGCGTCGGGTGCCTGTTATTCCCAGGTGGATCCCGTTGGTGAATTGGTTAAGGGATCCCCTGTTCATGTCCTCATTCGGTTTGCTTCGAAACTTCCCTCCAGGTTGACTTTTGCATCATGCATCATGCATCATTAACTACGCTTTTACTTAGAAAATTCTTCTAACTCTTTTTCTCTTGTTTGTAACAAAGCAAGCCATGTCTTAGCTTGATCCGGCTCAAAAGGGGGAAGTGGACATGAACGAGTTCAACATGGAGCGCTACAAGCTCATGCGAGCTCAATATGAGGCGGCAAAGGGGGTATGGTTGCTCTCTTTGCCTTGAGTTTTTACTTCTCTTTTTTTCTTTTTTTTTCTTTTTTTTTGTTGCGTCCGACTTGCTATACTTAAGTGGACTTCGTTTTTAACTTGAGTCGGTCGCTGCATGTTTTCCACTTTTGGCCGAGTGAATTTGGGTTGTAGGTCTCTTGCTACATTCCTACTTGAACCGCTAATATATTAGCTAAAACTTCACCCCTGGCCTAGTGAAATTGAATTGTATATTCTTTACTGCAATTCTACTCGGCCAGGTTCTTTAAGTACTCATGCCAAGTAACTTTCTATTCATGCTTCTTTCCCTTAATGCTATTCGTACGGTGGTTTCGAACTTAACCCTTTTTCTATCTTTTCAGTCAGCTACCCCTAGACCTGCGAGGAAGCGGTCGGTGCCTGCTTCGAAGGATGATGAGCTGTCCAAGACTCGCAAGGTTTCGGCGTCCAGAACGCCGGCGGCCAGGACAAGGTCGCGGGTTGCGTCGGCGCAACCTAAAGTAGAGCAACCCCACCTGGTTCTTGGTGGGGACTCCAAGCCCTCGGAGCCACCTTCGTCCGAGGTGGCCCGAAATGAGCCCGTCCGCATGTTGAGTTTTTGGGAACTAAGCCTTCTGGTTCCCAAACAGAAGGGGAGTTGTTCTCTCCGCCTACGGCGGCCGAGCAGACTTAGCTAACGCCTCCTCTTGAGGGGAGTCCGCGCTTTGCAAATCTCTCAGAAGGTACTTGTACCTCTTCGTACTTTCCTTTCTAACTGTTTCTTTACCTCAAAGTTCTAACTTGTTTTTATTTTGCAGAAACTTTTGAGGATTTGGATGTTCGTCCCCCTGGTTACTCCTTAACTGGGGCCGAACGCACATATGTTCGAGACGCTATTCAAAAGGCCGTTCCGGCCGAGACTCAGGACAAATACCGGGGTATCCATGATGGGCACCTCGGTCCAATGATCAACAGCTGCGTCGAGGTAGTCTTTTGGTTCTTTGGCTAATTTATTTAGCCAAATTACTATTATTTTGTTTTCCTTTACTAACTTTTCCTATTCGTCTGCAGCTTCTCCTTAGGCTCTTCTCCTTCCAAGACTGGCGTCCGAGGCAGAGACGCGAACTTGAGTCGGCCTAGGCGGATCTACATAAGCTGCAGGATGAGAACACCGGTCTGCTAGCTATAGAGAGGGCTCGGCATCAGACGGCGATGAATGCTTTGTCCGAGAAAACTACTCGGCAGATCGAGGACATCGTCAAGATGGGCGATGCCCTTAAGCTGGAGAGGCTTGCGAACGAGGCTCTCATAAAGGAGAGGGATAATGTCGTTGCTCTGGCAGCCATTAGACAGGAGGCGGCCGAGGCCTCGGACCAGCCTCGGACCGAGCTGGAGACCAGCCGGGAAGCCTTGAATGCAGCTCTTCAGGCTGCGGACGAGAGCAACCAGGAGGCCGAGTGTCTAAGGAAGGAGGTAGAAGAGCTGAAAAATCACCTAAGTTCTCCAAGGCCTATTCCTCAAGCTGACGTCGTCCGCATCGAACAGACGACACTTACTCGCCTAAAAAATCGTTTTGAGGACGTTTTTTCCATGATGGTGGAACCGGACGAACTTTCTTATTATTATGAGCGGTTCACTAGAAGGCTAGACTTCCTCACCATGAAGGAAGAGTGCAAGGCTGTCGATCTACCCTTCTCTCCCTTTGTCGAAACTCCCGGCTACAGTGATAACGAAACCGAGGGTGACGATGAAGAGGCAGCCAAAGATGAGGCCCCCCTTGATGATAATGCGGCCAATGCCGATGATGCGGCCAATGCCAATAATGCGGACAATGTTGATAATGGGGGTAATGATGCGGTCGAGTGAGGAGCCTCTTCTGTAGCTTGTTTTAAGTTTTTCGTTTTTAATCTTTTTATTTTATTTCTGCTATTTCTGAACAATTTTTATTTGCCACCTGTTTTGAGCGGTTGTTGTAGGGATTTTACCTCCTTCTGAGCAATTTTAATTTATGCCAATTTGCTGCCTTCTGAGCGGTTTTCTGCATTTTTTTTTTTGCTTATTGCTTATACGTATGAGTACTGAGGGTATGCCCCTTTATTCAGCGTTTGCCTAGTCCAAATTCCGAGTGGTTTGATTAACTTAGTAGATTTATACCTTGAAGGGTATGACTACTAGTAAGTTAATCAAATCATATATAATGATTGCCCTTGGACTAGGTGAACGCCGAATCAATTTTTAGAGTATACGGCCTTTATTGGTAGTTGGTTGAGTCGTCCGTTGAAGCTATCGCTCGAACAGACTCAAGAAATTCCAAATATGATCTCAACTTGTGAACTCCCATTCAATGGGCTCGGTTGCCCAGGGACATCTTTGCCCTAAGCTGGGCAATTTATGCCTTAGGCAATTTTTTATTTCCCCTTTTGGTCTACTATTCTTCCTGATGGGGTCGAATGGTTAGACTTGCCCCTAGGCTTGTTGGTTGAGTGTCTAGTCAAATTGTGCCCATGCCATATTCAACAGTTGGCATTTTATTAGAACGCGGCCGAGTGATTTGGTTAAGGATGCCCTTTCCTGAATTTTTTGTCAGCCAACACATGGCTGGTGGCCGAATATCTAGTGTTTGGATTTTCACTTGACCGATTCTGATCATCGTTCGATTTAGTGTGGCCGAGCCAATCTGTTATGTTGGACTCTCATTGAGGTCCTACTCGGCCCACACTTCTTGCCCTTCTTTCGAAATACCGAGTTGCCATGTTGAGGCAACATTGGTTTCTGTTTTCAGGCGGCCGATAGGCTTATTTTGTGGTGGCCGACCAGCATATCTGTGAGCCACCATGTTTTCAATTTCTTTCGTCATTTCCAGCTTGCTATAATTATGATCATATAGACAATAAAATTAATAACAATGCCTGACTTTTCATTAATATTTGTCAAAATTTTACATTGTTGGTGGCTGTTTGGCTTAATTACATCATTCGGCCATGAAGGCTTAGTTAAACTACTTGGTCATAAAGACTGATGCAAAATTTGGCCGGTACGCTTTAAACAAAATATTCGGCCATGTTTGAGGAATAGGATGGCCATCCAAGGCTTCAAGACGGTAGGTTCCATCTCTCACTTCTTTGGTAATCCGGTAGGGCCCTTCCCAATTTGGGGTCAACTTCCTATCTTAGTTAGCTCGGCCAACCGCTTCTATCTTCCTTAGAACTAGATCCCTCATCTTTAGAGAACGCTTAGACACTCGGCGGTTATATGCCCTTGTCATCCTCAAACGATAGATTTCGTGCCTGAGTGCCACATTGCCCCTGGCTTCTGGAAGGAAGTCCAGAGCGGTCTTCATGGCCTCTGAATTGGCCGATTCATCATATAACATCACCCGAAGGGTAGGCTCGTACATTTCAATTGGGAGTACTACTTCGGCACCATAGTCCAAAAGGAATGGGGTCTCTCCTGTGGAACTTTTTGCTGTAGTTCGTATGGACCATAACACATTGACCAGCTTATCTGCCCACAAGTCGCCTGCTTTTTCAAGCTTGCTCTTGATGCCATTGGAGATTAACTTGTCATAGGCCTTAACTTGGCCATTGGCTTGTGGTCGGCCGACCGAGGCAAAGCAATGAGTAATGCCCTAGCCTCCCAACCATTCTTTGAGCTAGCACGTTTCGAATTGGGGTCCATTATCGAACACCATTGACTAGGGCACAACATAGCGAGTAATTATATTTTTCCAAATGAAAGCTGACACGTCCGTGCACTTAATTCCTCGGAGGGCCTCGGTTTCAACCCACTTTGTGAAGTAGTCGACTGCTACTAACACATACCGCCTTTGTTTTGACGCTGGCGTATACGAATCCAAGATGTCCATGCCCCATTTTGCAAAGGGGAGCGGACTACTTATGGCCGACAGACTGTAAACTTCTGGCATTTGTCACATTTCTTTACCATCTGCATGGCGTCTGCGTTTAAGCTCGGCCAGTAATACCCTAGGTGGGCGGCCTTCTCGGCTAAGGCTCGTCCTCCAATATGTGAACCGCAATGTCCCTGGTGGAGGTCGTCTAACACATCATGCCCCCTCTCTGGGGTAATACATTTCAGGTAAACTTTCACAAAGGCTTTTTTGGATAGCTCCCCGTTCTTCATCTTGAACCAGGCCGCTCTCTTTTCATCAACCATCTCTCTTTCGGATTAGCCAGAAGCAATCCATCCCATAGATAGGAAATAATTTCATCCATCCAAGTTGAGTTTCTATAAATGGTCTATACTAGCTCAGCATCAATACTCCTCTTTTCCTTCACTTCCCAAAACACCGTTTTAGGAGTATCACATGATGCCAAGGATGCTAATTTGAAGAGGGCGTCCGCTTGATGATTGGCTAACAGGTTACTTGCTGCAAAATAAAATGCTCTAGGCTCTCGGCCTCTTCTTTAACCATTTTCAAATACTTCATCATCACCGGCTCCCTAGCCTCATAGTCGCCATTCACTTGGATGACAATTAGCTGGGAATCCGAGCTCATATTAATCTTTGTTGCTCTTGCCTCCTTAAACATTCTAAGGCCGGCCAGGAGAGCTTCGTATTCAGCCTCGTTGTTAGAGGCTAGGAATTGAAATCTCAGCGCATATTCAAACTTATCTCCTTCGGGATACTGACAGATAATTCCAGCATCGCATCCGGTTGCTGTTGCACTTCCGTCCATATAGACCTTCCATATTTGATCCCCGACCGACTGTAAGTCCGGCCTAATCATTTCTGCGAAAAAATCAGCAAAGGATTGCCCCTTGATCGCTTTTCTGGGTTCGAATGTGATGTCGAAACCCCTAAGCTCCAAGGCCCACTTAATCATTTGGCCACTGACTTCCAAGGTTCCAAACGGCTTCTTAAGCGGCTGATCAGTATAAACCACAATCAAGTAGGCTAAAAAATACGGCCGCAGCTTCTTGGATGCCATAAACAAGGCCAGACCAAACTTCTCAATGGGCGGGTACCTAAGCTTGGCATTACGCAGCACGTGGCTGATGAAATAGACTGGGATCTGATTGCCGTCCCTTTCAACAAGAGGGACGACGCTTAAGGAGTGATTTGAAATAGCGAGATACATGTATAGCCTTTCATCTTTAAGTGGACTGACGAGCCGAGGCAATGTTTGCAGATGGCTTTTCAGCTGTACGAAGGCTTCCTCGGCTTCTTCGGTCCACTCAAACATAGTTTTCTTCTTGATAGTATGGGAAAAGTATTGGCACTTATTCCCTGATTTTAACAAAAATCGGCCGAGTGCAGCTAAACAGCCAGTCAATCTTTGCTCTTCTTTGATCGTCCTCGGTGACTTCATGTCTAAAATAGCTTGAATTTTTTCAAGGTTAGCCTCAATTCCTCGTTGATCGATCAGAAACCCGAGAAAATTACCGGACTCAACACCAAAGACGCATTTATTTGGATTTAGCATCATCTTATGCCGCCTGAGTTCAGTAAATGTTTCTCGGAGATCCTTGAGATGGTTGGTCGGCTTTTTTGACTTAACAATCATGTCATCGATATACGCTTCCATATTCCTGCCGATCTGATCTCTAAAAACTGTATTGACAAGTCTCTAAAAAGTAGTTGGGGCATTCTTGAGACCGAACGGCATAACTTTATAGCAGTACAGTCCCTGTTCGGTCACAAAAGTAGTTTTTTCTTGATCTTCCTCCCACAATGGGATCTGGTGGAATCCAGAGTATGCGTCCATAAACTCATAAGGGCATGTCCGGCCGTAGAGTCGACCAATCGGTCAATTTTTGGCAAAGGAAAGCTATCCTTCGAACATGTCTTGTTGAGGTCGGTATAATCAACACACATTCTCCATGTTCCATTCGGCTTCTTAATAAGAACTACATTGGCTACCCAATCGGGGTAGTAACATTGCCGAATGAAATCGGCGTCCAGTAGCTTTCGTACTTCAACTGCGGCCTCCAGATTCCTCTCTTCTCCGTGATTCCGTTTCTTCTGACGGACGTGCTTAACAAGTTGATTAATAGATAACTAATGCACAGCC
The DNA here is from genome assembly GCF_948465745.1 of Chenopodium album. NCBI lineage: Eukaryota > Viridiplantae > Streptophyta > Magnoliopsida > Caryophyllales > Amaranthaceae > Chenopodium > Chenopodium album. The sequence goes on along the minus strand of NC_137851.1, from coordinate 34,357,192 downwards.
AGGTCTGGGCTAATACCTGGCATCTCACTTACTTCAAATGCAAACACATCTTTGAACTCTCTTAGCAGCTTGACTAGGTCGTCCCCAAGTAATCATACAGCTATAGTGCCTACCTTGACCGTCCGATTAGGCTAGTTAGGATCCAGCACTATATCCTAGTGATCGCCGGCCGGCTGGGGTCTTAACTCTTCTAGACGGTCGACGGTCATTAATTGCTATGCTTGCTCTTTCTTGGCCGCCTTTCTCTTTTGGCCGACTTTGTATGCTTGGCGTGACCCTTCATCTGAGTTTGGTTTGGACGACTTTGCTCGACCATGGATAGTCGGCTTCACAGCCAATTGATTACACTCTTTGGTCATTTGCTGACTTCCCTAGATTGAGCCAATCTGCCCGTCCGATCTTTCAAACTTCATTAATATAAGGTGCGGCACAATGACTGCCTTGGCTGTGGTTAGAGTAGGACGGCCGAGTATGATATTATAGCCTGTTATCTCTTTGACCACTAGGAAGCGGACCACCATGTCCCTTCTTGCCCTTTTCTGCCCCAGCCGAACTAGCAAGTCAATCTGGACGGCCGGGTGGAAAACTGTCCCTCTTAATCCAACCAACGGGTGAGAGACGTCCTTCAGAGCATCTTTTGGGAATTTAAAATTTTTCAAACAGGAGAGGCTGATGATGTTGGACGAGCTGCCCGTATCAATCAGTATCCTCTTAACCTTCAAATTGGCTATCTTCAGAATAAATACCATTGGATCATTGTGCAAGGCCTTGACCTCTCCTCGGTCAGCCTCACTCACTGTTACCTCTGGGAAAGGCTCGGCCTTCACTCCTTCGGTATGCATTACTTCTTTTACTAAATTCCATGCATCCTGCTTAATTCCCCTCATGGTTGGGCCGCCTGCAGCAAAGCCGCCTGATATGACAGCCACAAAACCAGAGTCCGTGCTGTTTCCATCTTTCTCCTTCTCATTTTTTCCTTTTCTTCTCAGACTTATTCTCTGTCCGAGTGTACGTGAACTTGGACTTTATCACGTACGAATTGAGCATGCCCTTTTCGGCCAGCTTGTCAAGCAACCTCTTCAAATTGTTGCACTCGTTTGTATCATGCCCCACGTCCTTGTGGTAATGGCAATACTTGTTTTTATTTCTGTACTGGACCGAGCCTCTCATCGGGGTGGGCTTCTCAAATTCAAACTTATCTTTGATCTCCATCAAAATTGAATAATAATCCTTGTTTAACTCAAACTGTGGTTCGTACGTCTTTGACTTCTTTAACTTGGTTTGTGACTGGAAACGGAATAAATGTAGAGAGAGAAAGTAGAGAGAAGTTAGAGCTTTTTGTGCTCTATTAAATATTATGTCTCAATCCACCCCTCCCATCAGCAATGATTGGGGTATTTATAGGGGTGGGGATTTGTGCCCTTTAAGGTAAGTAACCTAGAATTTAGGGCCATTGATTGGCTGCGCAATCAGCGAAGGACATGTGTCTTTTGGGGCGCTGTTTTGCGGCATTCTAGTTTCTTTTGGGCCCCCTGATGTAAGGAGGCCTTTATGACATATTTAATTTCAGGTGCTCTCTTATTCATAGTACGTGTCATCTTCCTACGGTGACACGTGTTTCCCTTTTATTGGGCCACGTGTCATCAGGCATTTCCTTATGAAGGATGTATTCATTTTGCTCTTGCATAAGGACGATACGTAGGTTCCTTTTCCAATCGAGGAAGTTTGGCTCACTAAATTTCTCCTTGTCGAAAATCGAGTGTAATGAAAATTGGTTGTTTGAGTTATTCGCTGACATGTTTTCTACAATTGAAAGAATTTGAAATGAAAAACCATTCATGAAACAATAAGTTTGAATTTTAAAACATTCATGCAAAATTTCAAGCTCATTAAGCGTTTTATCCAGACATTAAGTTTGTCCCTGTTTGGTGAGACTAAAACGATTCCAGGATCCAAAAACTCAATGAGTGATTAAGCATGCTTTGGATTATCTTAACACTATTCTAAGGTAAGAAACTCCTTGCTAATAGCTCTAAGCCATTTTTGGTTGGATAATACGTCGCATCTAATGCTTTATGACGTTTATCTCCATTGCCACGATATCTAAGGACTCCTTACTGATATGGTTGAGTTTAACCAAAATCAACTTGTATACCCGGTATACCTTACGTACCTAGGATAGTAGTGATGCCTCGCTTTGGTGTACCCTACCACTATTCCCATTAGTTCGGTAAGTGTTATTTTGGAATTGCAAATTTGACTCAATATTTTAGGGACCTAGGGTTTCTATGTTGGTTGATTTAAGTGAACTTAATTAATCATCACAACATTCGAAATCCTAACATGCATCTAACATATCATTCATATATAATTATGCATAGATATAGATCGAAAACATAAGTAAAAGATGCATTTGGCAACTAGCATGACCTCTTGAGTCTTCAAATCTTCAAGGGTCTTCATTGCAACATTAAGGCTTCGTCTTCAAAGAAACGTCGTCTTCAAGACATCACCATCATTTTTTCAACTACTAGTAAGTACAACTAGGATTAATCTAAATATTAAGGTACAAAAATACGCAACGGCTCGCAGACCGTATTTAGATTTACAAAAATACATAACAGATTGTAATCCGTATTTTCTATCCTAATCCGGCCCCATTAGTTGCCATTTTTATAAAACATGTGAGAGAATATACATTCCACTCATCCATTCACTATATGTGAATAGCCCATGCATTTTACAATGAAAAAAAGTAACATTGCAACATTTCGCGCAAACTAGTAACTAATTAAGGTTGTTAATCCGATTAACGCACCTAATTAAAACTAGTAAAAGTTTTTAATCAATTATGTGATTAAACGCAATAAACAACGAAGCTCCCAATAAATTCCGCATCCACCTTAATTAATCTAATTAATTAAGCCGGTAAACCCATAATTTTGCCAAATAAAATTTTGAAAATGCCGCTCATAACCCGAGGCCTAGCCTCCATTTTTAATAAAATAATTTAACACAATTAAAATATTTAAATTGGCAAAATGCAAAAATAACATAGCCCTAAAACGCCGAAGTGCCTAGCATCAAGCCTTTCGACTTGGTGTGCTAGGCACCGATGGTATGGGTGCCTTGTGTGGGCTCACCCGCACAGCCACGTCCCCACCAAGCGTCACCCTATAGCCTACAGCACCGCATACGCGTAATGCTGCCTACGAGGCGTGCTCGCGACGACTAGGCTCGTGGAGGCCCCTATGGGCTTGCTGTTGTGCGCGCCTTTGCAGCCTCGAAGCAGTATGCTGCCCATAAGCGCCCCCTTTGCCACATCAAGCTTCACCAGCCATAACCCACGCACACTCGCATCGAGAAGCGCCTAGTCGAGGCACCAGCGCGCACCTCTCGGTAACCACATGCGGGCTACGTAAGCAGCTCAGCTTGAAGAGGGATTTGCGTGGGTAAGTACTTCGATTTGTGTGCTCTCGCCTCGGGATTTTTATCCCGATTTTGTGTAACGTATACAATTAGTTCAAAATTAATTTTAGAACTAATTTTGGGTAAAAATGAAAAATAAAATAAGTCTAACTGAAATAAATTCAATTTCAAGTGCATAACCAAAATTAATTTCAAGAGCCAAACTATAAATTATTTGGTTAACTTGATGCCACAAAATCGATAAGGGCTAACCTCATAATTGATTTAATAATGAGTTTTCACAAAATTAAAAGAAGATGAAAATATAAACTCAAACATTCAACAAAAAATTCCAACGTTAACTTGTGCATACTTGAATAAATTACATCTTCCAATATGAAGACTAATTACATTTCGTCCACAAGTTTGAAACTTTATGACTTTAATCAACTTGAATAAATGATTAAATCAAGAAATTTCAATAAATAATCAAGGAATCTTATAATATATAAAGTTCCCATCTTAAAATAATTAAAGATTGGAACTGTAATACTTGAAAGCTTCAAACACAAACTTTTTCACACACAAAGCAATTAATTTGCAATATGTGAAAAATTAGCCAACCATTTAAGCAGTAATTATAACTTAATAAAAATACCAAAATAGGCTTAAATATGCAGTAGGTTAATAATAATAACCATACATATAATAAACAATTAATATGCCATTAAACAAATAAGGTTTAAAGATTTAAAAAATTTCGATAAAACGAAAAAAAGTCTCAAAAACAGTGTTTTCGAGTAGAATTTGGCTTTTGGACAACCCTAAAAGAATCAATACAGTTCCAGAATATCAATTCCACCCAAAACTCACTAATGTTGGGTCGAAATCTCATTTCAAGAGCCAAACTTCGATTTAAAATCGAGCTTAAAATAAACAAAACGAGCTTCTAATCTAATTAGCAAGCATAACTAGAAATTTAAAGCCATTTAAATTACATTGAAAAATAGTTACATAAAATAAATGAGCGAGGCTCCGATACCGCTGTTAGGTTTCGTGATGTCCAACACCACGCGGAAACAAAACCCGACCCTAAGACCCGCACAAAAATAAATGTAACCAAACATAAGCATATTAATTAACAACATAATTAACAAGAATATGGAAAGACGAAATTACCCTAGTCGAGTGCTTCGCTCCTGAAGAGCTCGTACTTGAAAAGCTACTCGAGTTTCGCAAATGCGAGAACCTCCTACGAAGTCCACAAACAAGCATGACCCGTAAGGCCCCTACCCCGGAGCTTAGCCGGGGATAGACCAAGAACTTAGAGTATTACGAGCGAAAGTGTTCACACCTTTGGTGATTCTTTCAAGCTAAAAACTCAAAAAGTGGATTTTCTCAAATCCCAAAGCTTAGTATTTATAGGGAAAATCCCATGAATATTCCACTCTCCCATCAATATAGGAGAGTTGTTAGAATCCCTTTTTCCATTTTAATTTAAATCAAAAGTCAAAAGAAAAAGGCAATGCAATTAAGAATCAATAAGTGGCATAGCAAGAGGGAAGGAGTAGGTAAGGAGCACTAAGGGGAGGGGACCATTTCCTTCCTCCCCAAGGCTCCTCAGAAAACCGCCACACACACAAGCTTTGGCCTACCGCCGCGCGCCAGCTAGCGCTGCCAGCATTGGGGACCATGGTTGCCCAGCTGGCAGCCTAACCCCTTGGCTGGACCTGCCAACTAGTCGCATAAGCCAACAGCCCGCGCTAGCAAGCTGCGCATCAATGCGAGCTGTTGGGCGCTTCTACTAGTTTCCATGCGCGCAGGCCCAGCAAGCTATGCTTGCTTGTTGTGGGCTGCTTGTGCAAGGTGCGCTATGCGAGCATTGTTGCACTAGCAGCAGCTAGCAAGGCCTAGCGTGTTGCTGGCCTGCTAGCGCTGCTAGCTTGGTAGCATGCTAGCGATGCTAGCATACGATGCCTTGCACTAGCCAGCGCTGCTTGCAGCCTTAGCTAGGTGCGGCACCCATGCTAGCAGCCATGCCCTTAACACTCGATTTGCTTAGGGCATTCCGATGCTAGGGGTATTTACTACTTGTTGATTGCTTGATTTTACCGTCGCGTCGTTTCGTAAATCCTAGATCAATATCTGACGTGTAATCCCCCATATTTTAATATATTTATTTATTATTTATACAAATATTTTTTTTATTTTAATTTTACAATATGAATTATTTAATATAAAAGTAATAAGATTTTACTACTAGTATGCTAAACCATTAAGTTTTAGTCTAATTTATAATCCCTTTTAAGTTACTAGCCCAAACACTTAATGCCTATTCAAGCCCAAATTACAAGTTCCTACTTCTAAAAAATTAGGAAAATTTAAACCCTAATAAAAACCCCAAACCCTCACAACTCTTACTCTCTCTCACGTTAAAAAAATAAATAAATAAACAAAACCCTCACCTCTCTTCTCCTCTTTCATGTAAAGCACAAAAAAAAAAAAAAAAAAAAAAAAAAAACTCAAGCTTGAAGCCTGCTGCCCCGACGCTTGCTACCCAGCCAGAGGCACCACCACCGGCCGCCTGCACCGTCGCCCTGCTGCTGCTGCCGTTCGCCCCTCTCCTTCTTTTCTTCCTTTATTTTTTTTAATTATTTTATTATCTTATCAAATAGTTTAAAGTTTCAATCTTTAATTAAATTTTGTTCTAAATTATTATTATTATGGTTTGATTATGTACATAAGTTATAAAAGATGAAGAATTTATTGGGTTTGATATGTTTAAATTATAATACAAAATTTCAGATTTATGTATGTATAAAATTTAGGGTTTAAACATTGATTTTTCATGTTTATGGCTTGAAAACATACTAATCAAGTTATCTAATTGTACTATGTTCAAATTACGTCAAAGTACAATTATTTTGACTATGTATAAATTTCCAGATTATTAAAGTTTTGATTTTTATGAGCAAGTTATGTTAATTTCATGTTTTTAGGCTTCTAAGCCTATAAAATAATTATTGTGGGTATTTTATGATTAAAAAGCTTTGAACTTTAAATTACAACCTCAAGTATAAATTTTCAGATTTGTATACTTTTAATTTGAAGCTTCTAATTGCATTGAATTGATATATTTTTGATTTTTTTAAACACACTAACTTCCTATATACACTTAAACTCAATTTTCAGGTTTATTTACTTACTTTAAAGCTGCTGGAATTTCATGTTATACACTATATTTTCATAATTTTAACGTATAAACTTATAGTTGGGATGTTATACTACTATTATTGACTAATGGGAACAATTTAAAAGCTTTATTTTGATGGTTTAAGAGGTTTTAAAGTAGTTTAGTATTGCTGTAAATTTATTTGCTTGGGTATTGATTTAATTCTCGTTGTTTGGTTTAGGAGAGGACTTTGTAGAAGGTGATTTCTAGTGGGTAATGTAGCATACCAATTCGTTTACTCAAGGTACGTATGAGTTATGAAACCTTGCTTTTAGATGCATGTTTAGGGACATATCGAGAACTTAGTATCATGTATAGAGAAGACTGGGCTAAATTGTTTGGTTATACATTGTGATTTCCGTATATTGTGCACTATTCTATATTGCAAGTATTGTTTATGCTCTAAATATGCAAGGTGCCCTTAGAGGCAAAGGTATGTAATTTGTGAAATGATTCATTTATTACTCATTCATGATTATTGAAATAGAATGAGTAAAGGAAGAATTTAAGTCTTATATGACGAGGTTAAGGTTTTGGGGTGCCTTATGCACTCAAGGTGTTTATACACCGAGGTATTTAAAGGAATCAATGATAAATATTGCTTGTCACTAATAAATCAAGAATTGAAATTGGAAACTTACTTTGTTTGATTGAATTGATATTGGATTTGGATGTATTGTTTTGCATATGAGTCATCACCAAGTCTAAACTTGTAAATCACGTAAAGTGTAAGATGGATGAGCAATAAAACTCTTGATTTGTGCACCTCTGGAGTAATGACAATCAAGGGTTGGGGTACACGGGGTATTAGCCATGCACTTTTCTCGAGGCTGTCTGATCTACGAGTCTCTTATTTCAAATACTTTTCAAAACTAGGAGTTAGATGAGATCTCATACTAGCTACGGTCACAGAGTCGCGCCCGTGGTCGTTGGATGTTTTATTGATATTTCCGAAAGGAGGCATGGGATTTTCTTTTATTGATGTTCCAAATGGAGCATGTGTTGGACAACCTTGTCTATTGCTTAATCCAATGAATAAAAATGATGAGTTAACTACTTGAACTAGTGGAGTCTTAGTAAATTGATAGTTGAGTCAAGTGTTGAGTCTTCAAATTAATGATGTGTATTGATTGAATATTAGTAGCATGCTAGGGATTCCTTATTATGTTTCGCAGCTTATATGTACTTAGCTTTGCTGATTGCGTGCTTAGTGTGTCTTTCTTTGGTCATAGCCTTCGCCTTTCAATGACCCTGTGATGATCCAATTTTTACACTTGTAATATTGGGGAGCAGATTAACCACAGGTTCTTACACATGCAGCATCCGTATCTAGGTGGTGGGATCTTGAGTGGAGTGTTGGTTGCTTTTTGTTATTTTTATTGCCGTTTACTTTTGAAGTTATTTAAACTCAATTTCACTTTTACACTACTTTTATTTGTTTGAGTTTTGAATAAGGGCCTTAATGGTTCCAAGTTGTAAGACTTAACTTGGTTTTGGTTATTGGTTTTGAAACTTATTTATAACCGATTTAGTTTTTCCGCTGCCAGTTTCTGATATAGCCTTAACGTTTGAACGCGTGGCGGTAGCACGCCAGTAATTCTCTAATGACTTAATAATTCCTTTCGGGTTAATTCGTCATTACGGATCGGTTACTTGATTGGGTGTGACCCGTAGGGTTCAGTAAGATTAAGTTGTAATATTATTTATACATTAATATTACTGATCGGAAGCGGCCTCTAGCTAAGGATTCTGATCACTTGACCTCAATGAATAATTAGATCTCTAATAATTCTGAACCCTCTATCGGAATAATACACTTGTTCGAAGGACACCATTCCTAGCACAGTGAAGTGTAGAATAGACTAGGAAAGATATCAAAACGTCTAGATTAGAACGAGCGATTTTTACTTGAGCCAAGTGTGATCATCTTAAAGTTATAAAATTGGAATTTCATAAATAGCTCCACAAAGAATGTAGTATGGCTTCACGGAGACCTCGATGCCATTTGGAAATGACTCAAATGATGATGGATCACATCCCTTCCTATAAAGTTCTTAAAAGATTTGCACAAATGACTAATGTTACACTAAATAAAATGTCAAAGCTAAGAAAGGACGCTATATTCAATTATGGATAAAAATAGTTTCTGACGTCTTTTTAAGTATATATATATATATATATATATATATATATATATATATATATATATATATATATATATATATATATATATATATATATATATAAGGCTCTTAGCCTCAGTGGGAGCTCACTGGCTCATTAGGAGCTAAGTGACTTAGTGGGAGCTCAGTGGCTCAATAAAGGCAAAGATAGCTTAAGTGAGAGCTAACTGTTTGTTTCACAACAAACTTTTACTTAAAGACAATATACATGTCTCTTTGTAAGCATTAAAGTAAGACTACGAGCATTACTTCCATAACCCAATTGAGAGCTTAATATTTGTTGCTCTAAGTGGTGTCTTTCTAGAAGGTAACAAATTTCCAAAATGGCAAGTGGGAGGAAAATGAACTCGATGACCATCGAGATTAGCAACAAACTAGAACTGAGAATCTCAGAATACTTTAGAAGGGTTTCTTGAAAATGATTGATCAAGAATACTATTTTGGGTAAAATTACCCTTGCCATGTGGCCCAATCAGAGAGGTACACGTGTCATCCCAGGACAGGTTCAACATGGACCTTTCACGAGTTGACACGTTGTATTCCCAGTCAACAAAGAGAATGGCGGCCTTCAGGGCCAAATTCCTGAGGAAGCCACAAAACAACGTAGCCCATCAAATCTAGGTTAGGGTGACCTAAGAGAAGGCACATTTTCCAACGACACCATAAATAGGGAGATTTCCCCCATTTATAGGGCACGTTCATTTATTGCAATCCCTGAATTCTCTCACATCAGAGAAAACACTTGATCACGGAATTTGAGAAAATCTCACTTTTACTTTTTCCGCACCTTTTTACATTCTTTAACTAGTTCTAAATTGATTGTCGAAAGCGGAACTCCAACCAACCGGAGTCTATGGTGTTTTGCAGGTACAGACGTCTAAGATCCAGACTTAGTGATGTAACTTGAAAGGAATGGTGTCCTTCAAACAAGTGTATTATTCCGATAGAGGGTTTACAATTATTAAAAAGCTAATTATTCAATGAGGTCAAGTGATCAGAATGCCTAGCTGGAGGCCGCTTCCAATAAGTAATATTAATGCATAATTAATATTACAGTTTAATCTTGAGTGAACCCTAATCAAATAATTGATCTGAGACGACAAATTAATGAAGGAATTAATAAGTCATTAGAGTATTATGAACAAAGACGTTGGATATTGAGTGTCAAAACCGAGCGTCATAACTCAAGTCAAATTTAGGAATTGACGAGATGAAAAATCAAGCAATCAACAAGTTGCAAATACAACCCTAGCCTCGGAATGGCCGAGCCATTTGAGGAATAGCAACATGGCTTGCCATGGCTGCCAACATGCGAGCCATGGCCGTAAGCCCGGTAGTAGCTCTTGTGTGCTAGCTGCCGAGCTAGCTGGCAGCGCAAGCTAGTTAGCATCGCATGAGCTGGCGCAGAAAGCTAGCATTGCTTACATGCGCAAGCGTGCTAGCATGCTAGCACAACCAGCATCACTCAGCTAGCAGCCCGCAAGCACTGTAGCCAGCTATAATAAATTATACCTAACAGTGGGGTGCAAGGGATACAACATCCCTCTTACTTTAGTTGACAATGGGTCTGCCATGAATGTATGCCCATTACGAACTGCAAAATATTTAGGCCTAGACCTAGAAAAAAATTTTCATGCAACAACATAAAGCATTAGGGGTTATGGTAATTCAAGGACATCGGTGTGTGAAACTGTTAAGCTACCAACTACCACAAGCCCAATACAAAAAATGGTTGAATTTCATGTCATGGACATTAAACCTACATTTAAGCTTCTTCTTGGACGTCTTCAAATGCATAAGCTTGGAGCAATACCATCTTCGCTCGATCAAATGATTAGGTTGAACTATCAAGGTCTTCCTATGACTATACATGCTTCTCCTCTCAAACTCGCAATAAACGATCAATTTCTTCTAGAGATAAACCATGACAATGATGAAGAGGACATGTAGGGACTTGCCGCGGAGGCTATCTGCACACTAAAAATGGATGAAAACCTTGAAGAACCCTTCAAGCTTGATCCATATTGCACCCTAATAGTAAACATCATCTTGTTTAAGAGTAGTTACTTTCCTAGGATGCCTTTGGGAATAGGAATGAAGAAATCTCTTTTACTTCATGTCCTAAAGAAAAGTTTTTCCTTTGGATTGGGATATAAACCAACCAAAAAAGAACTCAAGACTCATGATGCTAAGATTAAAGCACATAAGAATGATAACAAGAAAGGGATAAATTCCTTACACCCATCCTACAATCAAACTCTCAATGGACAATTCATTAAGGAAGGGGAAAATTACCCATGCTATGACTTTCGAGAACCATTAGTTCCAGAAGGTATCAATAAGCCTAGATTCGAGATATTCTACTATTGTTACTTTATGAATGACGACTTAAATATCGTTCATTCAAAACACCCAAGCCCAGGGTGCTATGATAGGCAAGCATTTAACTTGCTATTTGGACAAGAGTGAAACCATGTTGCAGCGATAACCAATTAAAATGTTGTTCAAGATGAAGCTTTCAACCCAACCTCATTGATCACCCTTTCCAATAAAACTTTTGAGCATGGATGGAGGAAGACTTTTAAGTGGATTAACCACAAAGGTGACAAGTTGGAGATCACCGCAGGCGAAGGGGAAATGTTCGAAGAATCTTACGATGAGTCTAGTTTAGATTTTAAGGAAGCTGAAAATTTAGGCCTTATGGCCATTACTAAGTCTTTACTTTCTAGTTCTAAGGACAAGGATCCCAAAAAGGATTCTTCTCTTGATGTACTTTTTTTATTTCAATAATATGAGCTTTATTTCCGAGTATATGCCTTTTCTCAAATCTTTTGGATGCTATAATAATCAATCTAATGAAGATGATAATATTAATAAACAGATTGAATTAATGAATGTAAGAGAACAAAAAAATCATGTGATCAATGAAACTGAAACGGTCAACATAGGAACAAATGAAAACAAGAAGGAAGTTAAAATTGGATTACCTTTGTATCCGGAAGAGCGGTCGATCCTCATATTGACGCTTATAAAATTCGAAGATGTGTTTGCTTAGTCATATAATGACATTCCTAGAATAGATAGGGGTATTGTGGAACATGCCATTCCCTTGAACCCTGTGTCTAAACCAGTAAAACAAAAACCTTCGGCGAATGAAACCTGACGTTGCCTTGAAAATAAAAGAAGAGGTGCAAAAGCAACTGGACGCAGGTTTCATTCGCGTATGTAATTACATTGATTGGGTAGAAAACATTGTCCCAGTCCCTAAAAAGGATGAACGAGTTTGCATGTGTGTCGAATTTAGGGACCTCAATAAAGCTAGTCCTAAAGACAACTTCCCTCTACCTCATATTGACATATTGGTAGATAATACGGCTGAACATGCGATGTTATCCTTCATGGATGGATATGCAGGTTACAACCAAATTTTAATGGCAAAGGAAGATGAGGAAAAGAAATGATTTATTACCCCTTGGGGTACTTATTGCTACACATTCATGCCATTTGGTCTAAAAAATGCAGGAGCTACGTACTAGAGAGCAGCTACGACTCTCTTGCACGATATGATGCATAAGGAAATAAAAGTATATGTGGATGATATGATCATAAAGTCCAAACATAAAGTGGGTAATATAAAAGCTTTACGCAAGTTCTTTACTCGTATAAAAGAATACAAAATAAGGTTAAACCCACAAAAATGTGCTTTCAGAGTAACTTCCAGCAAGTTACTCTGATAAGTAGTAAGTACGTGTGGCATTGAGATCGATCCTTCGAAATAAAGGCAATTATTGACATGCCTCCCCCTCAAATGGAAAAACAAATTAGGGGATTTCTTCTCGAGTTACAGTACATTAGTCGATTCATTAGTAAGTTGACAATGACTTGCGAGCTTATATTCAAAAAATTATAAAAATAAGAAAAACATGAATGGGATGACCAATGCCAAGAGGCCTTTGAGAAAGTAAAAAACTATCTCAGAAGTACACCAGTTTTAGCAGCACCATTACCTAAACTACCTCTTAGACTCTATATCACTGTCACGGACACAGCCGCAGGGGCCATGCTTGCACAAGAGATAATATAGAACGTGCAATATACTATACAAGTAAAAAAATTCATTCTATATGAAACAAAATATGGACTTTGGAAAAAACGAGCTTAGTGTTAGTGTGGGAAACCAAAAAACTACGACATTATATGCTTCCCCACACCACTCATGTGATCTCTCAACAAAATCCGATATAGTATTTACTTGAACAACCACCCATACAAGGAAGAATATCTAAGTGGTTGGTGATATTAGCCAAATTTGAATTAAAATATATTCCTGAAAAATCAATAAAAGGAAAAGTAATATCCGATTTCCTGTCTCAACATCCTATTCAAACAAGTTATGCAGAAACTACTCACCTTCCGAATGAGGAGATTCTCATGACATAAGATGACAAATGGGTAATGTACTTTGATGGTGCATCTAATTAAAAAGGGTGTTGTGAAGGAGTGCTACTCATAAGTCCAGAGGGAGCACATACTCCAATCTCTACCAAACTAGACTTTGAGGCTACTAATTATGCCGCAAAATGTAAAGCGTGCATTATTGGATTAGAAGCAGCAGCTAGCATAGGTTTGCAAAAATTAGAGGTATATGGAGATTGCAATTAATAATAAATCATATACTCAAAAAATGGAAAATCAAAAACTCCACAATAATATTATACCAAGCACACCTAGAGCAACTCATCGAGCACTTTGATTATATTGACTTCAAATATCTTCCAAGAGATGAGTATCAATTTGACGATGCGCTAGCAAAATTAGCTTCAATGATCAACATTCTTGTTCATTAAATATGATGCCATTATGCGTTGAAAGAAGAGATGAACCAGCTTATTGCAACGCAATAAAGGAATTAAATGACATGGAAGGAGAAAATCCTTGGTATGATTATATCCTCTAATATATTACTCATGGTACATATCCTGCAAATACTACATCAAAATACCAGCATGCCTTAAGAATACTCGTAACCCAATATGGGATAATATATGGTCGATTATGTAAAAAGGGACCCAAAGGTAAAAGCCTATTGTGTATAGACTAACCCGAATCCATACGCCTTATGGAAGTTACTCACAAAGGTGTATGTGGACCTCACGTGAATGGAAAAATGCTTGCTAAAATAATCTCACGACAACAATACTTCTGGTCCAAAATGGAACATGATTGCATCCAATTGACGAGGGGAAAACTAGGTCGTTGACTAATCCTCCCTAAGCCAAAAAAATTTATATTACTTAACAAACCTAAATACAAGTATAGAGGTAAGTTAAGGTTCGAACCCAAAGGAACGGTTATGTTCAACTATTTCTAATTAATGCCTAAGCTAGGTCGAAGTCGAAGGGTAGAGAAGGTAACACTAACAACTACCAACTAACAACGCAAAGAACCAAATATATAAAACACTAGGGAATGGGGATCAACAAGTAATCATGACAATTACAACAACTTGGGAGAAACATGTCAATCAATGGTTGTGAAGACTAATAATAAGAGCTATCAATTGGAATCAAAGAGCTATCTCCTAATCATTGAGCTAGTGGTCTCTACGAATAAGAAACTAGGAGAATCACAAATCAAACCAATCGATAATTGCAATTCCTAAATCAATGGGTCGTGTCAATAGCAATTACAATGCAATCTAGCATAATTCTCAAGGCCTAATCAAATTACACACATGCAAACTTATATTAATCACTTTAATCTCAACAATCAATCAACATAATTCCCAAATTAATCATAATCAATAAATCATACAAGTTTCACCCAATCCCTAGCCAAACGACTACCTAAGAATCATCATCTAATCAACAAAAAACAAAAGAAATCAAGAATCATTAAAATATGAAGAACAATTACACTAATCAAGATCAATCATCAAAACCAAATCAAATAAACATGAATCTAAACAAAACAATAAGATGAGATAGAGTAAGAAATGCTCATTGATAAAAGAAAATATCTTCAATACAATTGTCACCCTTGTATCATCAATCTCTCAAATAACCATTGAAATCTCTCACTTTCTCCTTCTAAATGTACTCCTAAAATAACCCTAAAATTAGTGAGAGAAACTCTTAACTAAGCTAAAATTATGATTAAAATTATGTCTAAAAACTTCCTCCAAAATTTGGGTCTTAAAGTATTTATAAGAGGCGAGAAAACGAGCTTGAAATGAATCCGGAAGTAGGTTTGTGTGCCCGCGCAAGGTGGGCTGCATGCCCTCTCCTCCTCGATCACTCCTGTGAAAAAATGGGTACGGAATGGACCTCGATTGCGCACCCGCGCTAGATGAAATGCCCGCCCGTGCACCCTAAGCTGGACACTTCTTCGGTGCATGCATGATGTGAATGGTGCGCCCCTCATGATAGTCACTAAGTATGGCAGATTCAAATGAACTTGACGGTGGGTTCAACATCGTGGTTTCATGAGAGCGCGGCTTGAGAGTGCACAAGCTAGAACTTGGAGCATCCACTTTCTTGCATCTTGAGCTTTCCCAATGCTATAAGCTTGCTCCAAAGGCATCTTCCAACTTAGAAAACCACCAATATAAAGACCCGAACCTCGTACAATACCTACAACCACAAAAAGAGGAGAAATAAAGGAGAAAACACTAGAAAAACCATAAAAACAAAAGATAAGAGAGAAAGGGGAAATTAAAGAGAAAACGCATTAAAGTAAACATTTATTATTGAAGAAAACCATGAAAAGAAGGTAAAAACAACCTCACATCAAATGAGTGCCATAAATGGCATTCATTACCAATATGTCAAGAAATGTCCATAGTGTTAAATGTTTGCTAATTTAGAGCACCTTCCACCATCCGAACTATATAATCTCACTCTCCCTTGGCCATTCGCGACATCGGGATTGGTCATAATTGGTAAAATTTCTCCAATAAGAGCAGGAGGACACGAGTACGTATTAGTAGCCATCGAATACTTTACCAAGTGGATCGAGGCCGCTTCTTATGTTAGCATCACTTCGAAACATGTGACAAAGTTTCTGGAATGAAACATAGTTTTTAGATATGGGTTCCACATGAACTAATTAGTGACCAGGGATCTCAATTCAAAGCACAAGTTTAGACCCTCTTAGATCGTTATAAAGTGAAACACCATCATTCGTCCCCATATCGACCTCAAATGAATGGAGCAGTAGAATCGACATATAAAAATATAAGATTCATCATTAAGAAAATGGCGGAAATTTACAAAGACTGGTCGAACAAACTACACTTTGCTCTTTGGCGTAATAGAACGTCCATATGAACATCAATAGGAGTAACTCCATACTCCTTAGTTTTCGGCATGGATGCAGTTCAACCAATTGAACTAGAATTACCATCCTTACACATCGTAATCGAAAGTAAGCTACCGGAAGCCGAATGGGTGCGAGATAGGTATAAAGAGCTTTTATTTCTCGATGAACAATGATTTAAAGCTTTGCATCATGTACAAATCTATCAACAACGCATTGCGCGACACTTTAACAAACGGCACGACCACGTAACATTAAAGAAGGTGACTTTGTATTAAAAGAGGTTAGAGGTCCACCAACTGATCCAAGAGGGAAATTCAAGCCTAATTTGATAGGACCATACCATGTAATTGAAATTCTATCAGGAGGGGTTGTTCGATTAATGGATATTGGCGGCGATGAAATCCGTTAATTAACAAACATTGATCGCCTTAAAAGATATTACTTATAAAAATCCGGATAAACTCGTTCATTCAAAATTCAAATCATGAGCATTCAAATAAAAGATTCTAAGTGTTATGAACCTTACTGAATTCCACGTTAAAATTTACAACATTTTGAGGGGTAGACACAAAACATGTTAATCAAAACAAGCCATTCAAGTGCTCGGATTTTTTCGAACTGCACGAAAAAAATTACTCACACATGGGCGCAGGGGGGGTTAAAATATCATATAAAAAAAATTTACATTCGTAGCACAGATGCCGCGCGCAACTCACACAGTTGTGCGAGGCTCTCGTGCGCATCTAAAGAAGTTGCGCACAGTAGGCATGCGCAGCCTCTGATGTTGCGCGCGCCACCTGATGACGAAGTACGAACCCGAAAATTTTACGCTTGAAGAAAATTAGTTGCAATTTTTACTAGCAATAAAATAAGGTTGTATCTAAGTTTACATGTACTCGGGAAACAAAATTAAATTTTAATTTAAACTATTAAACAAAGTTTGATCATTTTTTTCCATTTAATTTCTACAAGTAGGATTAAAGAAAAAAAATAATATAAAATGATTCACACAAAGAACTACATAAGACCTGATTTCGTAATACGAATATGTAGGCAATCTTTTGACTCGGTCAAATAAATAAAAGAGCTCTTTTATTCAAAATATAACATTATTCAAAAGAACATTATAGAACTTAGATAGTAAATATTGAAAATCTAGTAGTGATTACACTTAATTAAAAAAAAGCATTATTAAATAAAATTGTGTAACACCCTAAGATTTTACTATATCCTCAGTTGTCATTGTCGAAGGAGGAGTAGTTTCCGTCGTAGTATTTTCAATAACTTTAGAACTTTCACCTTCCCCCTTTTTCATAACCAAAACATTATTCTTCAATTTGGGAATAGGAACCCCTTTCAACCCTTTTTCCCTTCTCCATAGAATTTGAAGGAGCCTTCTTGTGAGGATTTGAGGAGGGTTCCTTGATCATTACTCCATGTTGCGCAGGTTTAGGAGCAATCTTTCTTTTAGGTTCTCTTGGATGAGCCTTGGGAGACGTGGAAAAATCTTATTTTCTTCTCACTCCTTTGTTTTGGGCACTAGAAGGAGTAGTGGTGGCCGATTGCATCAAATGTTTGGGTGGATTGCAAGCCAAAATGGCTTGATTTTATTGACGAGCTTTGTTTAATTCTCCCTTGTCAGCCTCATTCATCCAAGCCTTATAAAAGGAATATAAAACTATTCTTGCAGTAGGATTTTTTACCACCCACTTGGGGAGGCTAGACTAATATTCAGTCCAGCGAGGAATCCTTCTAGCCCTAAAATTCACATCCTTGGGAGCATCATAATCATGTGGAGGAATAATTTGTTTCATCCCATATTGTCTCATAAACCTGCAAGGAAATATATAAGTAGTACTAGAAAGGCCTAAAAGGCGAATATAGGGACAACTGGAACTATTCTCAATCATACTACTTATATTCCACCAAGGAATCACAAAGCGTATGTTAGGAACCCCGTGACAGAAAAAGGCCGTCCATTCTTCTTCATTCTTATGCTTGTAAAGAAGACGACGATCAGGGAAGGATCTCACTCCATTAGCCTCAAGATTTTGTGGTTGATGGATAATTCGCAAGCACTCCATGAGCCAAATCTGAAGAAAAAAATATATAATAAAAAAAATCAGCTTGCGATGTTACAACATGATGGCAGGTGATGCGCACAAGTCATGTAGTTGCGCGCGCCCCCACGCGCATCACTGAAGATTGCGCTGGTTAACGAGTATGTTAAAAAAGACAAAACAAAAAAAAGCAAAAAACGTACTTGTAAAAGGAGTGGACTTTCGGTAAAACCATTCTCCTTTGGATCTCCCCTAAGGCGGTTCAAGCATAGTACGGTTTCCGCCAAAGCCAATGGAGCGGGTGAATGACATCCCTCTATTTAATCTACTATAGACACCATTGAATAAACTCTATACTCTTTTCCTGTCCTAAATAAACAATTAACAACAAGACAAAATTATAAAGCACGAATTTTAAAACGTTGTTTAGTTAAGTTTTTTCGAGGAGCAACAAAGTGTTCGATGAATTGAATCAAATTCACGCCTTCTCCCATCTCGATTTCGGCTATATAAGTGTTATTCAAGCCAAAAAATCACTGAAAAGCAGGTTTTGAATCCGAAAAGTTAGGGGCATAAGTCACATGGAGAGTATTAGTAAGAAAGCCTAGTAGAGCCTCAAACTTGCCAAGTAATGGGACTATTTTATCCCCTTTATAGAGAAAAAGATGATGGTTTGAGTCCCAATGATTAACGGCTGCATGAAGAAAATCAAAATTAATGTTAAGTTGCATATAACTTAATAGGGGCATCAAGGTGGTATATTTTAAAAGCTAATTTATCCTCACTAAAGAGGGGAAGTAACCTATTGTTCCAATCATTGTTCAAAAGTTTTCACCATTGTAACAATAAAAAAAAAAATTAAAAAAAAATTAAAAAAAAAGTGAATAATAAATTTCTTTTTAAATAACACTATGTCGAATGAATGTGAGATGATCAAAAGCCTAGACATAACCATGTTTAGATAGACCAAAACAGTCCAATTTTTGGCAAATTTTGACTGAAGGAAAGTTCACCCATAGGTGGCACGCAGATCTCATGAAGTTGCAAGCGCCTACCGCGCGCAACCCATTCACATGCGCACGACAGACGTGCACAACTCACGCAGTTGCACACGTCTAGTATGTCAACACGTTTTTTGGTTATTTCCGTATTCTAGCTTAGTGAATAATGGAAATATTATTACGGGATCTTATAATTAACACATACGTTTTCCCTTTTTATTCTTATTTCCTTTCTTTTTATTTATTTTTTTTATTTCTTATTACTTTTTCTTTATTATTATTTTTATTTCTTTTATTTATTGTTTTTTAATTTGTTTTATTCTCTTCTTTATTCCTTCTATTTTCTATCTCTTTTAATTTCTATTTCTTCCGTTTCTTTTCTTTTTTCGAGGGGGTAAATCAGGAACTCTATCCCTCCCTTAAAAAAATTACATGTACATTTTCCATAAGTAAAAAAATTATACATAAAAAATAAGGAATCCAGGTGCTTGGCGGCTCCCAGAAGGCTGCTGTACATCCTGCAAAATCCGAAACAAAGATTAATACACATGTGTAATAACTTTGTGACGTAGGGAAAATGTAGTTCGTTATCTAATCTTCCCTAAAGCCAAACAAATTTATAAACACTTAACAAACCTAAATACGAGTATATAGAGTAAGTCAAGGGTCGAACCCAAAGGAACGGTAATATTCAAGAACTCTCAATTATGCGCCTAAGCTAGGTCAAAGTCGAAGGTGAAGAAGGAACACTAACAACTAACAAACAAACAACCAAACAAATAAAACACTAGGAATAGGATCAACAAGTAATCATGACAATTGCAACAATTTGGGAAGATCATGCCGATCAAAGGTTGTGAAGACTAATGAGAAGAGCTATCAATTGGAATCAAAGAGCTATCTCCTAATCGTTAAGCTAGGGTTCACTATGAATAACAAACTAAGAGAATCACAATCCAAACCAACCGATAATTGCAATTCCTAAATCAATTGGTCATGTCATTAGCAATTACAATGCAATCTAGCATAATTCTCAAGGCCTAATTGAATTACACACATGCAAACCTTCATTAATCACTTTAATCTCAACAATCAATCAACACAATTCCCAAATTAATCACAATCAATCAATCATACAAGTTTCACCCAATTCCTAGCCAAACAACTACTTAAGAATCATCATCTATCAACAATCAACTAAAGAAATCAAGAATCAACAAAATATCAAGAACAAATACACTAATCAAGAATCAAATATCAAAATCAAACCAAACAAACATGAAATTAAACTAGCAATAAAATGAGATAGAGTTAGAAATCCTCATTCATTGATTATGGAGATTTTCAATACAATTGTCACCTTGAATCTTCAATCTCTCAAATCCCCAATAAAATTCCTCACTTTCTCAATCTAAAACTACTCCTAAACTAACCCTAGTTCTAGAGAAAAAATCTCTCAACCTAAGCTAAGAACTATGAGATCTAAAATTGGATTCTAGTACTCTCTAAAATTGTTCTTTCAATTTTACCCCAAAAATTGGTATTTATATTTACAAAGATAAAAGAAAATAAAAGAGAAAAGAAAAATAAAAGAAAAGGAAATGAAAATAAATAAAAATAAACTAAGAAAAAAACAAAAGTAAAAGAAAATAAAATGGGAAAAGAAAGAAAATTAAAAGAAAATAAAACTCCAATCAACCGAAGTCAGTGGACTCGGTTTGGCTTCAATTAATTGGGAAATTATCCCATGCTTCGCACATCATCACCGCAAATCACCATTATCATGGTTCGATCATCGCAATTCATCAAAATGAAGGCTCCAAATTATACCCAACTGTGCGCACGCAATAATGGGTTTTTGCGCGCGCACATGGAGGTCGAATGGGCTGCATTAGTGAGGTTGTTCCGGTGGAGAAATCGGTGGTGATTGTTGGGCTGCTAGCTGCAATTTGCGTGGAGTTGACTGGGGCTGGAAGGCGGTGCAAAGGTGGCGTTGGTGGCTTGTTTGTGCGGCTATTGTTGAAGGCAAAACGGTGATGAATTGGTGTGGCTGGAGCAGGGGAAAGTGACGCATTTATGGCTGGAACAGGGGGCAGTAAGGGAGTTGCTATTACGGGCTGCTGGAGGTGGGTGATATGGTGGCAGGTTTGGTGGTTTATGGCGTGATGATGGTGGCTGATTGGTGTTTGTTTTAGGTGTTGTGGGGGCTGCCAAGAGTCGTTATTATTGTTTTTGTCGGTGAATTGGGGAAGTAGAGGAGTTGCGTGAGTTAGAGTTAGAGGTTGTTGTGGTATGGCTTGTCTGCGCTCTCGAGCATCATGCTCGTGTGATGCTCACGAACAAGGCAGCCCCAAAATTTACAAATTGACTTGTTCATCACCAAAAATGATGAGAGCACAATCACGAGAGTGCGGCAACTTGAACTTTGATTATTCACCTAAAACTAAAACTAGAATAAAACTACGGATTAAAAACTAAAAATATGAAAATCTCATAAAAACTAATCGACAACCAAAATGAATTATTGAAATGGAAAACCAAATAAAACTAAGAAAATTATATGAAAATAATGCAGAAAAATATAGAAAATGAACCTAAATCTTATTCTTTTGAGCGCCATAAATGATGCTCATCATTCCTCGAAGCTAAAATTTTGCTCGTCCTCGAGCAAAACAAAATCCAACCCAAGGGAAAATGATGACATTATTCTAGCAAACAAAGAAACCAGACAATTAGAGAAGATGAGAATGTACACTAACTCATTTTCGTAGGAATCACGGTCAATTTTAGAAACCAAAGCCAAGCCATTTAAACCCCTAGATCACTCTAGAGGACGAGTAATGCTCTCGTAAGGGTTTCCTAAGAGATTAACCCACAACTCTCAAGTAAAATGAGGCAAAGCACAAAAAAGGAGAAAAGAGAAAGTTAAAACCAAATGGAAGAAAAATGCTCTTACAATGGACTTTTTCAAATATAAAAAACACAAATAGATACCAAGCTTCCTAAACAAACAATGGTAGGCACGTTCCGAGATATCTAAGGTTAATTGAAACATAGAACATGCTAAGCGTAGAGAACTATCAAGACACAATTGACTTTCATCTCAAAACATTTTTAGCACATTCTCCCAATTAGCTTCAAATCTACCTTTAATGAGCATCTCAATGGTTCCTCGACGGTTCCAGAAAAAGAAAGAGATTTGTGGCTACTCGACGTCTCAACTATTGCATACCGCTCTATAAGCTTGACCTATACAAAGGTCAAAAGGTCTTGGAAAGGGTTGTAATGTAAGGGCGAAAAGGGTGAAGGAAGGCTAAAATTTGAAATTTTGTGGTATACCTAAATTGTGAAGCAAAGATTGGCCAAATCTCAACACCAAAACCAAGTAATCACTAAAAAAAATACCAACACCCCCAAGCTTGTTCATAGCAAAAATCACAAACATATATACAAAAAGCATAAGAACGCTTCCCCCCAAGCATGAACAAAACATTGTCCTCAATGCTTAAAATAGGGAGAAAGACACTTACATCAAAATATTTTTTAAATTTTCTCAATTTCACTTTTTTCAATTTTTGCCAAAGCTTTTTAATTTGGTTTGCTTTTTCTCATTTTTTCATTTGTTTGATTATTTCATGTCCTTGCCTCTTTTACCTATGGACGGATTTTTCAACGTTGCATTTGCTTTTTATTCACACAATATTTACAACACAAACTTACTTTCATTATAAAAACCAAACAAATCTATTTCATACACCAAAACTCCAACAATAGAGACCAAATGCTTCACAAAAACCAATAATGGGAATAAGAATGAAACAAAAGACTCAAAAGCTAAAGATGTGGCTTGAAAAAAAGGGTATAAGGCTAAAATGGTTAGCAAGAAAGCAAATGAAAACCTAAAAAAAATAAATAGAAAACTATCTTAGAAAAATAAAAAGTACCACCCCGAAAAGATGCCTTTGTCCTTCCTAAATGGCTCAGTCGCGATCTCGGGAGATGAAAGTCAAATTCTAGATAAAGCATACAATAATCAAGGATCCATGCGCCGCTCAACCAAGAAATTTAGAAGGCTAGAAAAGAATGAAACCTCACATGGTTGTAGCAAAAACTCACTATTAGTTTCAAATTCACCAAAAGGGAGCAATTGCAAATTTTGAAAAAAATAGAATCCGGCTTCAAGGTCCCAAAAGTTCTAAAGACGCTACCTTAGCATACACTATCCTAGAATCAACCAAATATACTCTCAAACCATGCACAACGTTATCATTTAAGAAGAAAATCATTTAACTATACAAGTCCAAAAGTATTATGTCCAAAGCAAGAACAAAACAAAAACACATTGCAAATTTGCCTTGAAAGAAACAAAAATCTTTTTGGAGTTTTTCAAAATAAAGAGGAAAGAAATGTATATATCATTGTGCATGGCATATATGAATCAACATCCCACTGAACATGATAGAATACCCTCCCCCAAGCTTGAATGAGACAACATGCTCAAACATAAATCATAGATAACATGAGAGGGGAAAACAAAGAGATTAATCCAACAATACCAACACATGTCCAACAAAGCATCAACCATTAGAGAAAGAGCAAGGAAAGATATTACCGGAAGTTAGGTGGGTGTAAATACCCGCAAATAACCCAATTTAACCTTTCAAAGCTAAGTCCATCTAGAATTGAATCTTGCTTTCCATATACTAGAAAAATAGGAGTCAATCTTACTTGATTCTTGATTCAAACCAATGCACCAAAGCATATCAATTAATGTACCTAGCAAAAGGCACACAAACATTTCCATGAGAGAAAATCTATTCTAAAAAGAAAAGAAAATGAAAGAAATAAAACACGGGGTACTTCCCGAGAAAGTCTTGCTTAAGGTCCAAGCTTGACCGCTCTAGAAAAAAATATTGCAACGAACGCATGAGCTTGTCAAATGCACTACTACGCATTTCGTAAGATAGAAGGTAGGAAAATGACGAAAAGAGAACGTGAAACAAGATCATTGCACGCAAGTGAGAAGGGAGATGCCAAAGGAAAGAAGAAGAGGGATCAAAAGGAAATTCAAGAAAATAAGAAGAAGAAACAGAGGGGAAATAAGAGGGGAAAGCAAAGGAAAAAGGCAAATCCTCCTCACTAATTTTTTTGCTTCTTTGCCAATCGAAAGAGGAAGAGATTGCCATACTGTTCAGGATACATTGTCCATGTCTCTTTTCTCTGAAGGCTTTCCTATTGGCATACTTCCTCTCTTCCTCAACAATGATAGAATAAGGTACTTGAAAATCATCCATAGAAGACGGCTCCCCAATAGGCTCTTTGAGATAGGAAGAGAGAGAAATAGGGAAAGGAGGGATGTGGTCAAACCTTTGAGAAAAAGGGGTATAAGAAACGGGAAAAGGGGTAGCTACTCACTCACCACAAGGTCTCATATTGCCAATGAGGGCATAAAAATCAATCATAGAGTCCTAAAATGACGAACTCTCACAATCTACACCTCCCTCAAACTAAAAACTCTAAGGGAATCAACCTCAAGCTCCTTTCCACCACAATAAACGACCTTCCTTCAACTATCTCAAAACCTAAGGAATCAAAATCGTGCATGAATGGAGGTAGATTCATCTCAAACTCATCTAAGTCCCAAGAAGCGTTCTCGATGAAATCATCAAAAAATCTGTAAGTCCTTATATGACTCACAAAAAACAAATGGGACATTACCTCATAAGAGTCACAATCATGCACTAAAGACTCATCAAGATGGGAATGAGGGTTAGGGTTTTCCAAATCAACACTCTCTACATTCTCAACTCCATCACCATCTTTCAAATGCTCACTAATGGGATTCTCACACTCTCTTGGTTGCTCAATATCATCATCATCATCCTCAACACACACATTAGATTGGGTTTTTTCACTTACAAGCATCAAGGATGACAATTGGCTTTCTAACTCATCTCTTCTTCTCTTTTCCTCCTCAATACACTCCTCATTCTTTTTCATTATCTCTAATTGACCTCTCATAGATGTACGAATCATCTCCTTAGTAGGCCAAAGATCATTATCAACCTCAATGTGCCTAATTTGAGACTCAAGTAAATCAACAAGAGATTCAATAGGTGTAGAAGGTTGAGGCTCAATAAGAGAAGAAGAAGTGCAACAAAGATTGGAAGAATCAACATTAAGATTATGAGCATATACATCACATTGGGGAGTGGGGGCACAATCAAACACATGAGATTCGTATTAAGGGAACGAAGCACATCACAAGAAGACACGGTAAATAATGAAGAAAATTGAAACACGCCATTAGCATCAACTTGAGTATATAACTCATCATTATGAACAAAAGGGGAAATAGGGTTGAAATCATTTGTTCTAGGTTCACTAATGGGATCATGTGACAAATCATGGAGATTCATGCTAATATTAGATGAATCAACACATTGCACATCAACATTAGAATCATGATTACCCCTATTATAGACATCCCTAGAAAACCAAACATAGAAATTCCAAGCATCATCAATTGACAATGCTCTAAATTCACCATTATGCATGCATTCAACTTCATTCTTAGTTTGCTCATTCAAACCAAAATAACAAATCTCACCAGCCTCCCAAAGTCTACAATAATTATAGTTCAAAAACCCTATAAGTCTATAGAAATATTCACAAAAAAGCTCATTATCTTGTTGAGGAAATGAGAGACATGCAATTTTTTTTTTTTTTTTTACAAAACAAACAAATATCAAATAAAAGAAAACTATATACAAAGACCTAGACTCAAGAAATCTAAAACACAGAAACATAGACACCGTTCCTCGGAAACGGCACCATTTTGACGTAGGGAAAATTTAGGTCGTTATCTAATCTTCCCTAGAGCCAAACAAATTTATAAACACTTAACAAACCTAAATACGAGTATAAAGCTAAGTCAAGGGTCGAACCCAAAGGAACGGTAATGTTCAAGCACTCTCAATTATGCGCCTAAGCTAAGTCGAAGTCGAAGGTGAAGAAGGAACACTAACAACTAACAAACAAACAACCAAACAAATAAAGCACTATGAACGAGATCAAAAAGTAATCATGACAATTGCAACAACTTGGGAAGATCATGCCAATCAAGGTTGTGAAGACTAATGACAAGAGCTATCAATTGGAATCAAAGAGCTATCTCCTAATCGTTAAGCTAGGGTTCACTATGAATAACAAACTAAGAGAATCACAATATAAACCAATCGATAATTTCCATTCCTAAATCAATTGGTCGTGTCATTAGCAATTACAATGCAATCTAGCATAATTCTCAAGGCCTAATCGAATTACACACATGCAAACCTTCATTAATCACTTTAATCTCAACAATAAATCAACACAATTTCTAAATTAATCACAATCAATCAATCATACAAGTTTCACCGAATTCCTAGCCAAACAACTACTCAAGAATTATCATCTATCAATAATCAACTAAAGAAATCAAGAATCAACAAAATATCAAGAACAAATACACTAATCAAGAATCAAACATCAAAATCAGACCAAACAAACATGAAATTAAACAAAGCAATAAAATGAGATAGAGTTAGAAATCCTCATTCATTGATTATGGAGATTTTCAATACAATTGTCACCTTGAATCTTCAATTTCTCAAATCCTCAATGAAATTCCTCACTTTCTCTCTCTAAAACTATTCCTAAACTAACCCTAGATCAAGAGAGAGAAGCTCTCAACCTAAGCTAAGAACTATGAGATCTAAAATTGGATTCTAATTCTCTCTAAAATTGTTCTCTCAGTTTTACCCCAAAAATGGGTATTTATATTTACAAAGATAAAAGAAAATAAAAGAGAAAAGAAAAATAAAAGAAAAGGAAATGAAAATAAAATAAGAAAAAAAAAAAAACAAAGTAAAAGAAAATAAAATGGGAAAAGAAAGAAAATTAAAAGAAAATAAAATTCCAGTCAACCAAAGTCAGTGGACTCGGTTTGGCTTCAATTAATTGGGAAATTATCCCATGCTTTGCACATCGTCACCGCAAATCACCATTATAATGGTTCGATCATTGCAATTCATTAAAATCAAAGGTTTTAAATTATACCCAACTGTGCGCACGCATCAATGGGTTATCGGGCGCGCACATAGAGGTCGAATGGGTTGCTTTGGTGCGGTTGTTGCAGTGAAGAAGTCGGTGGTGATAGCTGTAGTTTGCGTGGAGTTGGCTGGGGCTGGAAGGCGGTGCGAAGGTGGCATTGGTGGTTGGTTTGTGCGGTTGATGTTGGAGGCAAAAAAGTGATGAATTGGTGTGGCTGGAGCAGGGGAAAGTGACAGATTTATGGCTGGAAAAGCGGGCAGTAGGGGAGTTGCTATTGCGGGCTGCTGGAGGTGGGTGATATGGTGGCAGGTTTGGTGGTTTGTGGCGTGATGATGGTGGCTGATTGTTGTTTTTTTTAGCTGTTGCGGGGGCTGCCAAGGGTCTTATTGTTGTTGCTACTGAATTGGGGAAGTAGAGGAATTGCGCGAGTTAGAGTTGGAGGTTGTTGCGGTATGGTTCGTCTGTGCTCTCGAGCATCAAGCTCACGTGATGCTCACGAGCAAGGCAGCCCCAAAATTTGCAAATTGACTTGTTCATCACCAAAAACAATGAGAGCGCAATCACGAGAGCGCGGTAACTTGAATTTTGACTATTCACCTAAAACTAAAACTAAAATAAAACTAAACTAAAACTACAGATTAAAAACTAAAAATATGAAAAACTCATAAAAACTAATCAACAACCAAAATGAATTATTAAAATGGAAAACCAAATAAAACTAAGAAAATTATATGAAAATAATGAAAGAAAATATAGAAAATAAACCTAAATCTTATTCTTTTGAGCGCCATAAATGACGCTCATCATTCCCCCAAGCTAAACTTTTGCTCGTCCTTGAGCAAAACAAAATCCAACCCAAGGGAAAATAATGACATTATTTAAGCAAACACAGAAACAAGAAAACTAGAGAAGATGAGAATGTACACTAACTCACTTTTCTAGGAATCACGGTCCATTTTAGCAACTAAAGACAAGCCGTATAAACCCCTAGATCGCTCTAGAGGACGAGTAATGCTCTCGTAAGGGTTTCCTAAGAGATTAACCCATAACTCTCAAGTAAAATGAGGCAAAGCACAAAAAGGAGAAAAGAGAAAGTTAAAACCAAACGGAAGAAAAATGCTCTTACAGTGGACTTTTGCAAATAGACAAAACACAAGTAGATACCAAGCTTCCTAAACAAACAATGGTAGGCACGTTCCGAGATATCTAAGGTTGATTGAAACATAGAATATGCTAAGCATAGAGAACTATCAAGACACATTTCACTTTCATCTCAAAACATTTTTAGCACATTCTCCTAATTAGCTTCAAATCTAACTTTAATGAGCACCTTAATGGTTCCTCGAAGGAACCAGAAATAGAAAGAGATTTGAGGCTACTCGACGTCTCAACTATTGCATACCGCTTTATAAGCTTGACCTACATCTCCCTCCACCGACTTGTGACTCAACCACAAAGGTCAAAAGGTCTTGGAAAGGGTTGTAATGTAAGGGCAAAAAGGGTGAAGGTAGGCTAAAATTTGAAATTTGGTGGTATACCTAAATTGTGAAGCAAAGATTGGCCAAATCTCAACACCAAAACCAAGTAATCACCAAACAAAAACACCAACACCCCCAAGCTTATTTAAAGCAAAAATCACAAACATATATACAAAAAGCATAAGAACACTTCCCCCCAAGCTTGAACAAAGCATTGTCCTCCATGCTTAAAATAGGGAGAAAGACACTTACATCAAAATATTTTTTGAATTTTCTCAATTTCACTTTTTTAATTTTTGCCAAAGCTTTTGAATTTGCTTTGCTTTTTCTCATTTTTTTCATTTTTCACATTATTTCATGTCCAAGCCTCTTTTAACTATTGACGGCTTTTTCAACTTTGCATTTGCTTTTTATTAACACAATATTTACAACACAAACTTGCTTTCATTATAAAAACCAAACAATCCATTTCATACACCAAAAATCCAACAATAGAGACCAAATGCTTCACAAAAACCAATGATGGGAACAAGAGTGAAACAAAAGGCTCAAAAGCTAAAGATGTGGCTTGAAAAGAAGGGTATGGGGCTTAAACGGTTAGCAAGAAAACAAATGAAAAACCAAAATAAAGAAATAGAAAACTATCCTAGAAAAATAAAAAGTACCACCCCGAAAAGATGCCTTTGTCCTTCCTAAATGGCTCGGTCGCGATCTCAAGAGATGAAAGTTAAATTCTAGATAAAGCATACAATAGTCAAGGGTCCATGCACCGCTTAATCAAGAAATGTAGAAGGCTAGAAAAGAATAAAACCTCACATGGTTATAGCAAAAACTCATTATTAGTTTCAAATTCACCAAAAGGGAACAATTGCAAATTTTCAAAAACAATAGAATACGGCTTCAAGGTCCCAAATGTTCTAAAAACACTACCTAAGCATACACTATCCTAGAACCAATCAAATATACTCTCAAACCGTGCACATCGTTACCATTAAAGAAGAAAAGCATTCAACTATACAAGTCCAAAATTATTATGTCCAAAGCAAAAACAAAACAAAAACATACTGCAAATTTGCCTTGAAACAAACAAAAATCTTTTTGGAGATTTTCAAAATAAAGAGCAAGGAAATGCATATACAATTATTCATGGCATATATGAGTCAACATCCCACCAAACTTTATAGAATACCATCCCCCAAGCTTGAACGAGACAACATGCTCAAACATAAATCATATATAACATGAGATGGGAAAACAAAGAGATCAATCCAACAATCGACACATGTCCAACAAAGCATCAACCATTAGAGAAAGAGCAAAGAAATATATTACCGGAAGTTAGGTGGGTGTAAATACCCGCAAATGACCCAAATTAACCTTTCAAAGCTAAGTTCATCTAGAATTTAATCTTACTTTCCATATGCTAGCAAAATAGGAGTCAATCTTCCTTGATTCTTGATTCAAACCAATGCACCAAAGCATTTCAAGTAATGTACCTATTAAAAAGCACAAAAACATTTCCATGAGAGAAAAACTTTCTAAAAAGAAAAGAAAATGAAGACAATAAAACACGGGTTACTTCCCGAGAAAGGCTTGCTTAAGGTCCAAGCTTGACCGCTCTAGGAAACAATATTGCAACGAACGCAAGAGCTTGTCAAATGCACTACTATACATTTCTTAAGATAGAAGATAGGCAAATGACGAAAAGAGAACGTGCAACAAGATCATTGCACGCAAGTGAGAAGGGAGATGCCAAAGGAAAGAAGAAGAGGGATCAAAAGGAAATTCAAGAAAGTAAGAAGAAGAAAAAGAGGAAAAATAAGAGGGGAAAGAAAAGGAGAAAGGCAAATCCTCCCCGCTAAATTTTTTGTTGGCATACTTCCTCTCTTCCTCAACAATGATGGAATAAGATACTTGAAAATCATCCATAGAAGACGGCTCCCCAATAATCTCTTTGAGATAGTAGGGGAGACAAAATAGAGTAAGGAGGGATGTGGTCAAACCTTTGAGAAAAAGGGTTATAAGAAATGGGAAAAGGGGTAGCTACTCCCTCACCACAAGGTCTCATATCGCCAATGAGGGCATAAAAATCAATCATAGAGTCCTCAAATGACGAACTCTCACAATCTACACCTTCCTCAAACTCAAAAACTCCAAGGGAATCAACCTAAAGCTCCTTTCCACCACAATAAACAACCTTTCCTTCAAATATCTAAAAACCCAAGGCCTCAAAACCGTGCATGAATGGAGGTAGATTCATCTCAAACTCATCTAAGTCTCAAGAAGCGTTCTCGATGAAATCATCAAAAAATCTATGAGTCCTCATATGACTCTCAAAAAACAAATGGGACATTACCTCAAAAGATTCTATATACTCATAGATAGAAGAATCACAATCATGCACTAAAGACTCATCAAGATGGGAAGGAGGGTTGGGGTTTCCGAAATCAACACTCTCTACATTCTGAACTCCTTCACTGTCACTCAAATACTCACTAATGGGATTCTCACACTCTCTTGGTTGCTTAAACTCATCATCATCATCCTCAACACACACATTAGATTGGGGATTTTCACAAACAAGCATCAAGGATGACAATTGGCTTTCTAACTCATCTCTTCTTCTCTTTTCCTCCTCAATACACTCCTTATTCTTTTTCATTATCTCTAATTAACCTCTCATAGATGTAATAATCATCTCCTTACTAGGCCCAAGATCATTATCAAGCTCAATGTGCCTAATTTGAGACTCAAATATATCAACAAGAGATTCAAAAGGTGTAGAAGGTTGAGGCTCAATAAGAGAAGAAGAAGTACAACCAAGATTGAAAGAATCAACATTAAGATCACGAGCATATACATCACATTGGGGAGTGGGGGCACAATCAAACACGTGAGATTCGTTATTAAGGGAACGAAGCACATCACACGAAGACATGGTAAATAATGAAGAAAATTGAAACACACCATTAGCATCAACTTGAGTATGTACCTCGTCATCATGAACAAAAGGGGAAATAGGGTTGAAATCATTTGTTCTAGGTTCACTAATGGGATCATGTGACAAATCATGGGAATTCATGCTAATATTAGAAGAATCAACACATTGCACATCAACATTAGAATCATGATTACCGCTATTATGGACATCCCTAGCAAACCAAACATAGAAATTCCAAGCATCATCAATTCACAATTCTCTAAATTCAACATTATGCATGCATTCAACTTCATTCCTAGTTTGCTCATTCAAACCAAAATAACAAATCTCACAAGCCTCCCAAAGTCTACAACAATTATAGTTCAAAAACCCTATAAGTTTATGGAAATATTAATAAAAAGGCTCATTATCATGTTGAGGAAATAAGAGACATGCAAATTTTTTTTTACAAAACAAACAAAAATCAAATAAAAGAAAACTATATACAAAGACCTAGACTCAAGCAATCAAAAACACTGAAACATAGACACCGTTCCCCGGCAATGGCGCCATTTTGACGTAGGGAAAATTTAGGTCGTTATCTAATCTTCCCCAGAGCCAAACAAATTTATAAACACTTAACAAACCTAAATACGAGTATAAAGTTAAGTCAAGGGTCGAACCCAAAGGAACAGTAATGTTCAAGCACTCTCAATTATGCGCCTAAGCTAGGTCGAAGTCGAAGGTGAAGAAGGAACACTAACAACTAACAAAAAAACAACCAAACAAATAAAACACTAGGAACGGGATCAACAAGTAATCATGACAATTACAACAACTTGGAAAGATCATGCCGATCAAAGGTTGTGAATACTAATGATAAGAGCTATCAATTGGAATCGAAGAGCTATCTCCTAATCGTTAAGCTAGGGTTCACTATGAATAACAAACTAAGAGAATCACATTCAAACCAATCGATAATTGCAATTCCTAAATCAATTGGTCGTGTCATTAGCAATTATAATGCAATCTAGCATAATTCTCATGGCCTAATCGAATTACACACATGCAAACCTTCATTAATCACTTTAATCTCAACAATCAATCAACACAATTCCCAAATTAATCAGAATCAATCAATCATACAAGTTTCACCTAATTCCTAGCGAAACAACTACTCAAGAATCGTCATCTATCAACAATCAACTAAAGAAATCAAGAATCAACAAAATATCAAGAACAAATACACTAATCAAGAATCAAACATCAAAATCAAACCAAACAAACATGAAATTAAACAAATCAACAAAATGAGATAGAGTTAGAAATCCTCATTCATTGATTATGGAGATATTCAATACAATTGTCACCTTGAATCTTCAATTTCTCAAATCCCCAATGAAATTCCTCACTTTCTCTCTCTAAAACTATTCCTAAACTAACCCTAGATCAAGAGAGAGAAGCTCTCAACCTAAGCTAAGAACTATGAGATCTAAAATTGGATTCTAATTCTCTCTAAAATTGTTCTCTCAATTTTACCCCAAAAATGGGTATTTATATTTACAAAGATAAAATAAAATAAGAAAAAAATAAGAAAAAAACAATAGTAAAAGAAAATAAAATGGGAAAAGAAAGAAAATTAAAAGAAAATAAAACTCCAATCAACCGAAGTCAGTGGACTCGGTTTGGCTTCAATTAATTGGGAAATTATCCCATGCTTCGCACATCATCACCGGAAATCACCATTATCATGGTTCGATCATCGCAATTCATTAAAATCAAAGGCTCCAAATTATACCAAGCTGTGCGCACGCATCAATGGGTTTTTGCGCGGGCACGTTGAGGTCGAATGGGCTGCTTTAGTGCGGTTGTTGTGGTGGAGAAGTCAGTGGTGATTGTGGGGATGCTAGCTGCGGTTTGCGTGGAGTTGTCTGGGGCTGGATGGCGGTGCAAAGGTGGCATTGGTGGCTGGTTTGTGCGGCTGTTGTTGGAGGCAATACGATGATGAATGGGTGTGGCTGGAGCAGGGGAAAGTGACGGATTTGTGGTTGGAACAAGGGGTAGTAGGGGAGTTGCTATTACGGGCTGCTGGAGGTGCGTGATATGGTGGCAGGTTTGGTGGTTTGTGGCGTGATGATGGTGGCAGATTAGTGTTTGTTTTAGGTGTTGCGGGTGCTGCCAAGAGTCGTTATTGTTGTTGCTCGTGAATTGGGGAAGTAGAGGAGTTGCGCGAGTTAGAGTTGGAGGTTGTTGCGGTATGGCTCGTCTGCGCTCTCGAGCATCAAGCTCCCGTGATGCTCACGAGCAAGGCAGCCCCAAAATTTGCAAATTAACTTGTTCATCACCAAAAACAATGAGAGCGCGGCAAGTTGAACTTTAATTATTCACCTACAAAACAGAAATAAAACTAAAGGAAAACAAAATTAAAATAAAACTAAACTAAAATTACGGATTAAGAACTAAAAATATGAAAGACTCATAAAAACTAATCGAGAACAAAATGAATTATTTAAATGGAAAACCAAATAAAAATAAGAAAATTATATGAAAATAATGAAAGAAAATATAGAAAATGAACCTAAATCTTATTCTTTTGAGCACAATAAATGACGCTCATCACTTTGATAAAACGAAAAGAAAGTAAAACCTACCGCGATCATTCGATGATCACGGCATGACAAAGCCACGAGGCTCTCCGATAAGCAGCTCGAAAAGCATGTAGGGTCCTCACCTTGCCGTTCACGATCTCTCATGGAACGTGTTCCAAAAATAGGATAGTTATAAAAACGTATATGATATAAAAAAATATTTACATGTACGTGGTAAAACATACTGACTCATTTGTCTTAGGCACGAATGGTATGTCCTCATCCTCCATAGTTGGAAGAATCTCATGAATCACCGATCTAAAGGCATCGGTATACGAAATCTCTTCCATAGGAGGCACCCAACCACCCTGTTCAACCCACTAAAAATATGTAATAACAAAAGAAGTCAAGTTCCAAACAATAAAATATAATCAAATAAAGAAAAAGAAAAGAAGAAAAGAGAGACTAACCGGAACAAAAGCTGGAAATGGAGTCACCCTGAATGCAACAAATACTGGGTAAGACGCAACTAGCAACACCAGCTGCTCCACGGGATAACTAAGAATCGCCTGAGCTCGATCCTCGGTGGACAGAAGGTCCGGACGCAGCATCCGGATCAGAGAATCCAATGGAACCAAAATCTTCTTGGATGAAAACCACTAGATGACACGCTCGCCTAAGAACCACACGTCCGTCCGCTGAAGAACAGAGAGTACCTGATAAAGTGCTCGAAAATAGTAGCGAACTGCACCCGCACAGATAGCCGCACAAACCCCAACGATTAAGCCCTAATGGCGAAGATCGACTATAAAACACAATCATATGTTAAAAATACAACGTCTATAATGAAGACATGTGTTGTTAAAACCATACTCACCAACGCACGAGTCGCCGAGAGAATCCTCTGGGGAAAGTCGCCATCCTCATTAGCTCGTCTCTTCTTTATCACGACTAAATGGTGGCCAAAAAAGGAAACGAGTCGCCCCGAGTGTCTTGGGGGCTAAAAAAGGCAAGTATGAATACCCCCAAGCCTAAAAGAAGAACAAAAGAATGTGATCAAATGAGCCATACGGAATAAAAGGCACATATGATAAACAAAATGAACACGTACCTCAAGAATACGACCATGCCATAAAATAGAGATCCGAGACACCTTTGTAGCTATCATGGTATCCATCACCTGGGTTGCCTTGCCCATAACAGTAAGTATACAGGCATATGACACCTCCGCCCAACTCAGGTTACCTACTTACCCCAAGTCACTGAGGCAAATAAGTAACCCAATGCCAAAACATTCTCCCCGTTCACTCGGAATAGTGACGAAAAGAACATGAGCTTTGTATATCTGAGCCAGATGCTCAAGAGTACACTGCCGATCAGCTTCATCAGCCGACAACTCGTCGGCAAGAACTCAGTATGGACAAGACTGCACATACACATGAAGGGCTGCTGCAAAGCGATTCCCCACGAGATCACGCAGTCTCTCATCTGACCCCTTCATGTTCTCCATGACCACAGGCTCACCTTCGGAAGGAAAACCCGTAATCATAGAGAAATCGTAAGGGGTAACCGTCATTTCTCCCCACGGGAAGTGAAAAGTATTTGTGGAATCCTACAAAAACTCCAGCAAAACGCAAGCTAACTCGATAAATCTCGAACAGCTGCCAGCTGGGGGCTAATCCCTGAAAGCTCTACCACCTCCTTCACCACCATGGGCAAACTCTCTAAACGAATGCTCAAGTAACCAGAGCCGTACAAACGCATACTAGGCTCACTCTAAAAAAGCAGAGAAGAAAATTTGGTTATGATATTTTTAAAGAAACGAAAAGGAAAAAAAATGTATGCATGCGAAGAAACTCACTATGCCGCACCAACCTCAAACTAAAACGTGATGGTCTGGGTCCCACTTAAGCACTTGAGGATCCTAATTAGGAGAAGCCTCCAAAACCACATCCTCGTGGCGACGTCGCTCTACACCGACACACTGCTTCCAGCTTTCCTCACGAGGACGTGTCACCCTTTTTCGAGGGCGAACTGCCTCATTCGGAACAGCTCCTCCTCGACATCAACAAACGGAGGGGAGTCCATACTATAATCGATGGAATTTTTTTTAAAAAAATTATTCGATTAAGTATCTTTCCTAAAATCATAAAAAAAAATATATATATAAATATAAGGACGAATCTTAAACCCATTTCGACATCATAATAGCCTCCAAATGGATAAAGCACTAAATCGAATACCACCCATACTTGGGGGCTACGAAAACTGCAATTGGACTAAAGTAAATGGGGGCTTAAAACACCCACAAAGATATCCAATACTAGTTAAGCTAAGTATTCAAGAGATTATTGTTGGGTTTCGGTAAGTTTAACTCACCGCGGAAAGAAACCCGACCCCAAGACCCGCTCACAATTAATTTATCTAAATGACATAAATAACAAGAAATAGAGAAAACACGATCTTACCCTTATCGCGTGCTTCGCTCACACCCGAAGCTCTTACTTCAAAGCCAAGTCTTGCAAGTGCAGAGACCTCCTACGGTATCCACCCGTAACTCGACCCGATCGGTCTCTTACTCGGAGTTTAGCCGAGTCGGACCAAAACACTACTCGATTATTATATGAACTTAAAGGTTTCTCTCAAGTGGAGATGCCTTTTTGAGTTCCTACTCAAGTGAACAATCCCAAGATATTCCTTGGCTATTTATAAGGAGTGCTTCCTTGTGAATTCTTCTCATCTTTTTATGTGGGACTTT
This sequence comes from Chenopodium album, assembly GCF_948465745.1. Taxonomy (NCBI): domain Eukaryota; kingdom Viridiplantae; phylum Streptophyta; class Magnoliopsida; order Caryophyllales; family Amaranthaceae; genus Chenopodium; species Chenopodium album. Next base: position 34,320,150 of record NC_137851.1, on the reverse strand, counting down.
TTCTCAAAAAGATCCCACATAGAAAGAATGTTGAATTCAATTCCTAGTTAAATAAACCAAGGAATCACTAAGTAACAAGTGCCACATGGTTAGGTAAGGACCACTTCCTCACTAGCTCCTCAAGGCAACTCACATCCATTGTGAGCAAACCATGTGGCACCCAACTTTGAGCCCAAAGATGGGTTCGGTTGGGCCTCCACCCTTCATCCCACGTCCATGACCCGTCACCCGGGTCCGCGATCCGCTGCCACATGGCGCTGCCAACGTGGCACGCTACCACCGTAGCGCGCTGCCACTTGGAGCCCAGCCAACGTGACGCGCTACCACATGGCGTGCTGCCACGTGTGCTGCCATATGGTGTGCGGCCATGTGCGCTGCCACGTGTCGCGCTTCTATTTGGCGTGCTTCCCTAGCCTTTCGCGTGGTTAGGTTTTCACTTGTTACTTGAAGCATTTTCTCGTCTCGCCAATTCCTAAATTTTGGCTCGACTTTTGAGATTCGGTTCTAACGCTCTAAGCTATGAATCCAACGCCTTTGTTCATAATACTCGAGTGACTCATTAATTCCTTTCGGATTAATTCGTCGTATTTGATCGTTAGGTACTTGGGTGTGACCCGACGGGTTCAGTCAAGCAGTCTCCAACTAGGCATTCCGATCACTTGACCTCACTGAATAATTAGCTTTCTAATAATTCCGAACCCTCTATCGGAATATTAGACTTGTTCGAAGGACATCATTCCTATCAATCTCCCACTTGTCCTTCTGGAAAAGCGCGCTTTTTGTGTATAACCTGTTTCCTATGTCACTTAATGTCTCTTCATGAACTATAAGGTAAGATTATTCGTCATCCTTATTACGTCCAGAAGTGTTTCTCGAAATTCGAGTTCGACTGTCAATAAGCAGATAAGTTCTTAAAATCCATCTAAACACGACCATGCAATTTACAGTCTGACTCTTTAAGAGGCCTTGTAAACAACAAAGACATGTTCCCTATTATTAGTAGGGGACATTCCCAATCTTGTACTGTCAGCTTCTCTTACTAAGAGGACCTAGCCGCCCGAGTGTTGCCGTTATAATCTCCATGTACGGCAGACGTTTGACTAACATCAAAACGAACTAGTACTCAAACAAGAGAACTCACAATACTCATGGTCGAGGAAAGAGGTTCCGATAGCCATAATGAGAAGTGTACTTATGACGATTTTAAAATCTCTTAAAGTATTCTCATAGGTCGATCCAGTATGGTTCCAAACCAATACTCGTGCAAATGATTTATGACAATTAATCGTCCATCTTTTAAATGACCTGGATTAGGGATAATTTTAGATTACAATATTCAAGTTCACTTAATAGGTGTTTCTTTATCCAAGACTCCAAGACTGGTCTTGATACCTTATTTTGAATATTCTCAAAATTGAATGGACTCATACTTTAATTTTAAACCACATTTAAATAGTTTTGTGGAATAATTAGTAATAATTTTTATTCCACTATGAAACCTTTCAACGTTTCATCTTATGATAAATGGTTTCTCAACAATGTTTTAAGAGTAATACTCTTCACAAAACATGAATAGAAATCATACCCATATTTTAATATGCTTGATTTATAACATGCAATTGTGAATGTCGTCGTTCACTTATTGCATTGGTTTAGTTATAATTTGCAAATCTTAGCATCTTCATTATTGATCACCTTCATAATAAGATGATAAAATTTGAGAGTGTTATGGATTATTTGTGATTTAGGATTTATTGTCCAAGTGATGGCTCCTACTCATTTTCATGATTGAGATATTCAACTTGACAACCTACAATCATCAACGTTCAACAACGAACTTTCCATTGAACAACTTTCTTATTATTGCCTTTAAGGCAACAATATTCTCAACATATATTTTAGTAGACTTCCTATGGTGCTTTGCTTGGATTTTATTCCAAAACGGGTCATAGTGATTTGGGATACCCTAGTCACTTGTGATCATGGAAATTTACCTTAAATTTTCGCACATTACACATGGATGCACGTCCATGTTACCATTCTCAAGCCACGACACATTTTAGCTCATGTTTATAAATGGTTTCCTTGTTAAGGATCTTGATCCTTCCTAAGGATGTGCTTGCAACACCAATTCTCAAATTACATTTGTTTCCATGCGTCAAGAACCCATCCCTTTTACTTATTCAAGTACTTTGGATGTTCTTGATCATAATCTAACGATCCATGACTTAGATTTATTTTGATTAGTACTTTATTCTTCTCATGCTCTAATCATGTAAATTGTGTGACAACTCCATAGCATACACGATGGTTTCAGTTGCAGAATTATTTCAATTTTATTCCATTCATATGACCTTTTAGCTCATCCAATTTCACCGAGTCTTGCTAAACTGTTTTCTATGTGATACGTTTAAAGTCTCTACTAGAGTCTTTCTTGTTTGACTTAATATTCAGCCTAGCTCATACTTATTCAAAAAGTTACTTAGTTTTATACACACAGGTCGAAAGCCTTTCAAAGTCCTTCAATTTATGTTTAACACGGTAAATTCCTTTACTCCTTCAAACATTTTATTAAGTCTATACAATAAATCTTAACTCACAATATGTGCTAAGTATTGTCTTTAGCCTTGTCCATTATCGAAAATACTTTCAAATCTAAGTATTTAGCATTTTATAGTTACTTCAAAATATAGTTCATAAACTTCTTGTTGGACCTTACAAGATTGACTCTTGCTCCCACTAAACTTCTTATCCAAAAAAATTTCTATGTTTCTCTATAAGTCAATCCTTTTATTAACGTTTTGAGAAAACAAGTTCCAATTCCTTTTTGCAATGCTTCCTTCAATCCCATAATGGATTTCTTGAGCTTGCTTTCAAATCTACCATTATTTAGATTTTCAAAACCCTTAGACTATTTTCATAGTCACTTCCAAAATCCTATTTTAGGAAGGCGGTTTTGGTATCTATTTTGCCATATTTCATATGTGCAATTTTTCTTGATTAATCACGAAAAGACTTAAGCATTCCGATTGGTGATTAGGTTTTTATCAACTTCATGAATTTAATTATATCCTTTTCAACCAATATAGCTATGTATGCATATACATTTCCACATTTGTTAGTTTTCTCCTTGAAAACTTATTTGCGATCGATGGGTCTTTCACCTTTCATGCAAATTAATCAAGTTTTAAACATGATTTTCAAACATGGAGTCTATTTCGGATTTTATGGCTTCTAACCATTATTTAGAATTTGGATTTGTCATAGCTAATTAACAAGACACTATTCCCTTACCATATAATAGTAAGTAGTGTGCTTGTAAGTCTTAGGTTTATTTCTAACTTAATAGAAATTTAAAGGATTCAATCCAAACCTTTGGTAAATTCTATACCTATACAAGGTAATTGCATCAAACACTAAGTTTCAAGGCGCTTTCAAAGCGCTTTGATTATGTTGATCTTACTCACACTTTTCAGAAGTTTTGTGAGTAATGAATTCTCTATTAAGGCACTTCTAAAGTCCTTTTGAGTATTATTAATCAAGCGTTCTCACAAAGCCCTTTTAAGGTCTTCCGAGATTCTCAGTTCTAGTTTGTTACTAATCTCGATGGTCATCGAGTTCAGTTTTCTTCCACTTGTCGTTTTGGAAATATGTAACTTTCTAGAAAGACACCATTTAGAGAAACAAACATTATGTTCTCAATTAGGTTATGGAGGTACTGCCCGTAGTCTCACTTGAATGCTTACAAAGAGACATGTATATTGTCTTTGGGTAAAAGTTCGTTGTTAAAGAAACAGTTAGCTCCCACTTGTGCTATCTTTGCCTTTAATGAGCCATTAAATTCCCACTGAGCCACCTAGCTCTTGCTAAGCCAGTGAGCTTCCACTAAGTCATTTAGCTCCCACTGAGTCACTTAGCTCCCACTGAGCCAGTGAGCTCCCACTAAGGCTAAGAGTTTTAGACATATACTTGAAAAGACGTTAAGAAGTTATTTCTATCCATAACTAAATATGATGTCCTTTTTTCAGCATCGACATTTTATTTAGTGTAACATTAGTCATTTATGCAAATCTTTAAGAACTTTATAGGAAGGGATGTGATCCATCATCGTTAGAGTCATTTTCAAATGACATCGAGGTCTCCGTGTAGACATACTATGATCTCTGCGGAGATATTTATGAAAATTTCCATTCATAACTTTGATATGGTCACGCTTGGTCAAGAAAACATCACTCAATCTAATCTAGACTTTTGATATCTTGCCAAGTCAATTCTATACTTCACTGAGCTTTTGAGCTACTCAAGGTCAACTTTGTTCACATTTGATGAATACAACCATATTCATTCAAATTCTCTGTGAAACGTTGAAGTAATTGAATCTTCTTTAGCGTTTGGAGTCAATTGTCTATGCCAAGAACAATAGCTCTTTACTTTGTCGGTTTTTAACAAGTAAGACTTGCTTTTCTTAGAACGATTCCGAATTGATCAACTGTCAAGAGCCTATATAGCCTTGAGTACATTCTTGTTAATTAAAATTGGTAATGATATTCGAAACACAAATCATGCCTATGATTTGATCTTTGTGAGTTTTCATGTTAGGGAAACATTTATTTATAACCAAGCATTCTTGACTCATTCCATTCAAATAAATTCGTAACTATTGCTCTTTACTTCGAATGTGAGTCTTTTCGTGTGTAAACAGATTATTTGCTGATTATGGAACATAATAACCATTATTTATTCCAACATTAGCTTTAAAAGGTCTTTAAACAAAGCATACAACCTTACAACTGATGTAGCACCACTTGCTTCATTCTAAGCTTGTAAGACAATAACTTAGCTTTACTTCAATGGTTTGAGGTCACTTTCAAAGTGGAACACTCAAGCAGTATCTGATACTTGTGAGGATAATGACTTGCTAAGTTAACTAGAATAACATGAACTCTTTAGTAGTAATGGAATTTTATTCTTTTTCTTTGTTCCTTGTTTCCTATATTTCTTATATATACATTATCTCATAACCTTTAAGAAACAATTCTTTAAGTATCTTTGACTTTTATACTTTGTTAGGCATGATTAAGCATCTAGAGCACCATAAAACAAAGTTCCATCATTTTGTTTTATTCTTACCGTAATTACTACATCAATGAGTTGTAGTCATTAGTGTATGAAGCGAAAAGATATGTTGGTTGTCAAATTCTGACAATTTGAGTGTTCAACTCAATACTTCATGTTTATCAAAACTACCTGGTATTTTGAATGCATGATGTCCAACCGTCCTTACGGACTTAGTTATAAAGTCATTAATTTATGAGAATTGTATTTTGGAAATGCCTTTCCTTTCTTTAAGAACTATTCTACAAGATTTCCTTTTCCAATCATTGAAAACAATATAATTTGATTTAGGATTATACAAATATAAGTGCAAAGTATAACCATTTATCAAGAAATTAACATAATAAGTTTGAAATTTAAAAGAATTCGTGCAAACTTTCAATCTTATTAAGAGTCTTATCCACGCATTAAATTTGTCCCCATTTTGCGAGAATAAGGCGATTCCAAGATCCAAAGAATCAATGAGTGATTAAGCATGCTTTGGCTTGTCTTAACACTTATTACTCTAAGGCAAGCAACTTTTTGTTAATGGCTCCAAGCAACTCTTAGTTAGATAAATCGTCGCATCTAATGCTCTCTCAACAAATTATCCACTTTGCCACGACATGTTAGGAATCCATCACTCATATCGTTGAGTATAACCAAAACCAACATGCATACCCGGTATGCCTTACGTTTCCTAGGAGTAATAGTGATGCCTCGCTTTGGCGTAGCCCATCACTACTCTCAATAGATCGGTAAGTATTGTTTTGGAATGACAAGTTTTACTAAATATTTTAGGGACCTAGGGTTTCTATGCTCAGGGAGCTACCTCAATTGGCACCTACTATGTCACATTTGGTGACGGAATTCCAGCGCATAAATAATAAAAGAACATACAGCCGTCCTGTACCCCTATAGAAGGTATGGTTAAATATAAAACCCCATAACTCCCCCCATATGTTCATACTCAAGATATATACGTTCCAAGAGTTTCGGTGCGTATCCTCTTACACTTTACGTGATTTACCAATTTAACTTATGATGACTCCAACCAATCAATCAAGAATAACAAAATAACAATCAACATATAATTCCAATTCATTCTTGAATTAATTAGTAAGCATACGCTATTTATTTTAATTAAGGTTCCTTGCCTAATTTGGTGCAAAAAATTGCACCATTACTACCTTGGTGTATAAAATGCACTAATAACTTGCTTGACTCAATTTCAACTTATGTGAGTGAGCAATAAACTAACTTCTTGCCTCAACACCAATAATAAATGGGTGAAAATAAAATCATGAATCTTGCTCAATAAATATAACTTTAGCTCTTCTAAACAAATATAAGTCTTGCTTAATAAATTACGTGTGTTCTTCATGATAGATAATAAATAATATAACATGATTCAATCACCTTCAACTTGTATCAAGCTCATAATAATAATTTCAACATATTCATATGCTTACATATAAAACATGGATAATCAATAAACCATTCCAAGTATCACATTAACAACTTAACGTGGTACTAATCTCACATTTGATACCAATTTAATTTCCTAACATGGTACTATGCATAATTAATACATCCTACGCGTATATGTACTTCAAATCATCTTTCTAACTAGCCAGAATGCTATAAAATACTCAATTTAAAGTTTCCTATAATACCAAATACATAAACTTAATTAATCCCTTGATAAACTAAACGATATCATGAAAATAATTTCTGAAAAAGGGATTGTTGTTGATAATGTAATTAAGGAGAATAACTATGCTACTTTAAAGGAAGATTTATTCAACAAATGGGATTAATGAAGCTAGATGAACTAGATCGACTTTCTACCTATAGAAATGGTTCAACGAAAGATTGAAAACAAACTAGGTAAAAGAGTAATGGATAATAATGATGTTGGAGAAGAAATTATTAATGAAAACATTAATGTAAACAATGTTATCCAAAGTCCTAGGTATCAAGGAGAAGGAAGTTCCACGCGACCAAGATACATACCAGGGAAGACTACCCGGTTTAGTGTCAAGGTCATGCCTTACCAAATACCTAAACAAGAAGAAGTGACTCTTGAACCTATAAGTCAAACTGGTTATAAGCTTAAGTTAGATGGTGTAAGGGATAAACAAGATGTTTTAGATCAGTGGAAAAAGAGCATGAGTAGTGTACTCAATTTAAACACTGAATGGACAATGAAAAGTTTCTTAAACTATATTGAACATAGTTTTATGGCTATGTAGAAGACTAGTATGACGGTATAGATGAAAAAGTCAAAACTAAGAGCTAGTGAATCTCCTACTAGAATGTTTAAACAGTTATGTCAATACATTGAGTTAGAATTCATTGGCTCTAGAGCTGATCCTAATGAAAAACGAATGGAATATCAAAGAAAGTTAAGTAATTTGTCCATCTGTAATATGAAATATGTTGAGAACTATATTATGAAATTTGAAACATATTACTATAAAATTAGTGAAAATGAAACAAATCATGGAATGTTCTACGATAAATTACCAAGTCCTCTTAACGAAGAAATCAGCGAAAAATACCAATAATGGAAAGAAAAGTTCTTAGCTATGGATGCTTTAGGAAATAGAATTGCTTTCCTATGAAAATGGATTGAAAAGAAATGTAGAGAGGTTGTAGGAACTCAACAAATGAAGAGACAATTTCTCACTTGTTGGGATTTCCCAAATAATTATGGATGTGAAAGAAAGAACTATAATAAGAAAAGGAATTATAAGAAAAATAAATTTGACAGATCAAGAGGAGAAACCTATAAGAAGAAGTATTATAAACATAAATATAGAAAACCAAGTAGGTTTTTCAAAAAGGCAACATATGTCCTGAGAAAAAAATAAACATGCAAGTGCTGGTCTTGTGGAGAATTAGCACATTATGCTAATGAATGTAAGAAAGCTAATCATAAATTAATGGAAGTCTTAGGTAGTTTGGACTACATAGAAATACCAGAAGACGAGGCTTTAGAATTGGCTTTAAGTAATAATAAAGGAATAGTAGAAATAGTAGAAGAAGAAAATGAGTATAATGAAGAACCTAAAGACGGTGAGTTTGAAGATGAAAATTATGAACAAATAAATAACATGATGGAAGGGGAAGTGTTAGAAAACTCAGGATCACACGATGAGGATAAATTAAAATAACTATAGGTCAACTAAAAAGAGATGAGTATTCTATTGATGATAAAGATCTAGATCAAATGAACAAAGAAAGTTGGCATTTTCCCCAAATTACTAAAGATAAAATATTTAAAACTTCTTTCATTAAAACTAAAACTAAATACGTATGTGAAGAAATGAAAGGAAGTATAGTAATTGAGGATTGTGAAAAGAAAGCAGCAGAAATTAATATCATAAACTGGAAAAGCATTAAGAACCATAAAGAAAAAGGAAATTGTAGTTATATTTGTATTGGTGCAGTGCAAGTATACATAACTCATTAACAAGATTTTGGTAAAAACATTAAGTGTTTAAGCTTTATTTGTGATATTAGACATAAAGACTTCTATGAGCAGATTATTAGTGGTATCACTTGTAGCTTAAGTCAAGGAACTGTAAGTTATATATGTGAACCTAGGTACTATGTGAGCTTAGAAGATTTATATGCTCCAAAGTTTCTAGCAATCAAGTTATTAACTGATGGAGTAAACACGCACAAAGGAACTCGACCTATACAATTAAGATGGAAAGTAACACTATAGATTCATCTTTCAAGAAACAAATAGTAGATGCTCAGAAATATGAGCAAGGAGGAGGTCCAAAGAAGAAAATCACACCTATAAAAGTAAATCCTAATGAGATTGAAATTGAAAAAACTTTGGGAAGAATTCTTCATGAATCGTGCAGTAAAAAATAGGTCAAGTAAGATGTTAATTGATGAATAAGGATTACTTCATATTTGGGTTAACTACTAATCCTAAAATGTAGAGAAGTATGTGTCTTAGAACACCAAATCTAAGTAGGCAATTTTTAACTATAATAAGGATGAAAAAACAAGTCAATGAGAAACCCGAAGAAGATGCAGTAGAAATATTAGCTTTAATAAACAAACTTAAATGAAAAATATGAAGCTAAGAAAGCCTTAAAGCAACCAGCAAGACATAGTATAGATATTGGTTCATGTTCTAATTTAGAAGTGCATGAAGATCCGAATAATTCTATAATTGATAAAAGAAAAGTAATTGGATGTAAAACCAAAACTGTGAGTGAACTAGTATATGAAGATGAAGTCAATATGCAAATGGAAGCCTGTAATGAAATATCCAGTACTAATCCTAATAGCATTTATATTCCAATTGATATATGTATTAAAGGCTATAGTAAATATAAATTATGTGCATATATTGATAGTGGTTGTTCTACATGTTTTGGAAAAGGTCATTATTCCTAGAAATCTTGTGGAAAAGGCTAAAAATCCTATGCAAGTTAGAATTGCTAATAATAGTGTCATGATGCATACAAAAATAATTGAAGAATTACCAATAGAAATTGGAGGAGTTTAGTGTGTTATTCCTAGTTTATAGGTAACTGATCAACCTAACCATGATATGATAATAGGAAATAATTTTTCAAAGATTGAACTCTCCATGCACTCAACCTATTGATCAAATAATCTTTACTATTAATGGTCATTCTATTCCTATACAGAAAATAACAAAGGCTTATACTCATCAGACTATGGAATTTACACGCAGCCAGCGTGGTGATAGGGTTACTCCTACACAACGAGAGGTTGCACTTAGAATTTCTGAGTGTAATTTATCATTAATAGATCAGATAAATAAGCAGCAAGAAAAATTATGTGAAAAAATATATTAAAAAAATCCATTAGAACATTGGGAAAAGGATAAGGCATTTGCTAAGATAAATTTAACAAATCCTAATAAGATAATTAGATTAAGATAAATGGTTTATACCTACCAAGATATATTGGAATTTGATGAACAAATAAAAGAATTGCTGAATAAAAAGTTGCTTAGGAATAGCAAAAGTCCTCACAATAGTCCTGTATTCATGGTAAGGAATCATGCAGAAGGAAAAAGAGGTAAAGCTAGAATGGTCATTAATTATAAACAGCTAAATCACAATATTGTCTTTGATAGAATACAAGGAACCACATGGTTTTTGATTTGGGTATTTATACCCCGCCAAGTGGTCCAATGAGAGTGCGACACGTGTCACAAAAACAGGCGTCCAAATGGACTACCCAGATGATAACACGTGTTACGCAGATATGGCCCCTGGGAATGGTAGCCTTCAAGGCCCAAATCCCAAGGAGAGCCACAAAAACAGGCGTCTAAATGGACTACCCAGATGATGACACGTGTCACGCAGATATGGCCCCTAGGAATGGTAGCCTTCAAGGCCCAAATCCCAAGGAGAGCCACAAAACGGCACTGCCCTAAATCCTAGGTCACCAAACCCTAGGACAGGGCACACCTTTCTAGGACCCTATAAATAGGGAGATTTCCCCCATTTATTGGGGCACGTCTTAATCATTACATCATTTATTTCTCTCAAAAACAGAGAACACCTAATCTCGGAATCCGAGAAGATACTTACTTTCCGCATGTTTTACTCCGAATCTGTACTAACTTAATCTTCGGAGGTGGACCACAGAACATCTGAACCTCCGTTCTTTTGCAGGTACAGGCGGCTTCGTTGGATCCAATCTTTGAGTTGTAACTCTCCCAAGGGACACAAAAATACCCGAAACATTTGGCGTCGTATGTGGGGAGAGTACCTCAATGATGGTTTCACAAGAACCTGTACCGCCTCCAAAGACCACCGGCCTCTGGTTGACGGAGAGGTCCATTCGGACTATGACTCTGGTGACGATTGTGACGTTGAAACCTATGTGGCCCATGATGGGTCATTCATCTCAAGGCGCATCCGTCACAAAGAGAGACGGGAGCGAAACATTGACCAGGCGGGTACAAGCAAGCCCCTGGGCAGCTGTCCAAGGCAGCAGGATCAACCCTAGTCACCCGAGACGAGCTCATGAAGTTCATGACAAGTTTCAAGGGTGAAATCAAGGAATTAATCACTAATAGAACGACTGCTCCTAGGAAAGAATAGTCGCCCAAAATTCCAGCTTAGGCTGAGAAAGCCAAGTCAGTCAGGGACCGACAGCCTACTCCTCACCTTGCTACAAAGGAGAAGGCTCGGCCCCAGATTGATATCTCCAAACTCCGTTTCCAAAAAAACGGCAAAAAGAATAGCTATCCGGCATGTGCAGCCAGACAGCAGCAAAAAGACCTTCTCTAATGCTCGACACTACATTGAGCAAAAGAAGAACCAGCAGCTGTCTGAGTCGGCATCCACGTCGACTTATCCAGATAGCTTCAAGAATACCTCAGTGAGGAATTCACAATCTGTACATGGGACTCCGTCAGGTGGCCCCTCCATCCATACGGGTCCCCATGTAATCAACTCGGCATAGTATATGGCCTAGCCATTATACAGGCCGCCTGCTTTGCCTTACATCCAACCTGCCTTCTTCGGAGGACAGGCGGCATACCATTACTAGCTTATGGACTGGCAGCTTTGGCTACAAAACCTTGGAGAACAACCCTCTGCGTTCTTTGGGGAGATAGCCAAGGCCGAACAGCCGGCCAAGGTTAAAAATGTGTTGGTAGGGACCTATGATGGTTCCTCCAACCTAGAATATCACCTTCTGGCATACACCCACCTCATGTACATATAGGGTTTGGATGATGCCGCATGGTGTCGCTGCTTCCCAGCTACCCTGAAGGGCATAGCCCAACAGTGGTTCGACATTAACAACCTGTCGGCTGGATACATTAACAGCTTCAAGACGCTTGCGTTCTTGTTTGCTTCTAACTTCTCTATGAACATCCTTGCAAAAAAAACAAGTCTCGACGTGAGCAATGTGCAGCAGGGAGATAGTGAAAGGCTGCGCTCCTACATCAGGCGGTTCAATCTGGTGAGAATCCGAATTCAAGGCTGTTTGACGAGGTAGCCTATACAGACTTCTTCAAAGGTCTGAAGGACAGGTCGACCTTCAAGTTCGACCTCGTTTGCAAGAAAATCTTCACCCTCCAAGGAGCTCTGATAGAGGCGGAAGCCTATATACAAGCGATCGAACTCTACTCCTCAAGTAAGCAGTCGAACTCTAAGAAGTCTGACAGGCAGAAGGAGAGTCGGCCTGCTCAGCTGGCTCAAAAACCCGAAGAGAGGGAGAAGAAAAAAGAGATCTGGGCGGTTAATAACTCCGATCAGTCGGCCCAGAAGAAGAGAAAAGAATGGAAACCGTACGTTCTGAGGTAAGAGTTCCACAAGGACAGCTACTCCATCCTCATGGAGATAAAGGATCGGTTGACCCTGGAGAAGCCGACTCCAATGAAGGGTTCCGCTGAAAATCGGAACAAAAATAAACATTTCCATTACCATGAGGACATCGGCCATGAAACCAATGACTTTTTCAGCCTCAAGCTAAAATCCTACGTGAAGTCCAAAGTGACTTCCAAAGCGAATCCTGGGTAGTCCTCTAAGAAGACTCCCTAGCCTATTGGTAGTTTCGAAAACGATGAGGAGCTAGTCTACACACTAGCAGGCGGATTCGCCAGAGGTGACCCGATCATGCGGGGTACCAAGTACCATCTGAAAAAGATTATCCATTATGTTGAAGAGGGACAGGCGGTTGACACATCCGCCTTCCCAGAAGTCGTCATTACAGAGAAAGACTAGGGCACGTTCCGCCGGCCTTATGATGACCCTGTGGTCATAGAATGCAAAGTGGAAAATCAAAAATTTGGCTTGACACAGGTAGCTCCTCCGACATCATCAGCCACAAATGTCTATCCAATCTTAAGTATAAGCCGGATATCATGCATGACGTCTCCTATCCGCTTGTCGGATTAGGGGGAGGAAGGGTGCACCCAGTCGCACGGATAGATCTCCCTGTCCGACTGGGAGAAAAGGGCAACGGTTAGCACATGATCATCCGGTTTCTGGTGGTCAAAGAGTGACCTCCTACAATCTCATTCTCGGTCGACCTACTTTGAATGAGTGCAAGGCCGTCAACATCCCTTCTCCCATGCTGGTCAAGTATGAGAGGGATGACGGCACTATTGGCTCCTTAACCGGGGATCAAAAGATGGCTAGAGAGTGCTATCCCTCGGGCGTCAAGCCTTTGGCTGCTGCAGCCGGACGGGGGAAGGAGCCAATAGACCTTGATGATATCAAGGATGACCATCTGGCCCCACCAGCCTCAAAGAAAAGGAAGACTGATTAGCTGGTGGTGGTCAAAAAAGAAAAGCAATAGCAATCACTGACCGGGAAACGGTCAGATGACCTCCGTCCCCAGCCGGCTCATGAGCACATTGATATTCCTTGTCACGACAATCGTCCAGAGCGAATTGTTAAGGTGGGGACGGTTGCTTTTGCAAAGATGGGTGCAGACTTGCACCATCTACTAAAAGAATTCAAAGACATTTTTGCCTTTGAAGTGAAAGAGATGCCAGGCATCAGCCCGAATCTTGCTGTCCACAAACTCGTCGTGGATCCAAAAAAGAAGCCTATGCAGCAAAAGAAAAGAAATTACGACAAGGAGAGAAGTCAGGCGGCAGCCGCTGAAATAAAAATGCTGTTAGAAGCTGGGTTCATTCGGCCATGTAACTTCCCTAACTGGGTTGCGATTGTTGTGCTCATGAAGAAGCTGAATGGTACCAGGCGCATGTGCGTTGACTACACTTACTTGAATAAAGTATGTCCGAAGGGTAGTTATCCCCTTCCAAAGATCGACAGTTTGGTCGACACTACAGCCGGATATGCCCTGATGAGCTTTATGGACGCCTACTCATGTTTCCACCAGATTCCCCTGTAGAAAAGGATCAAGAAAAGACGACATTCATCACTGATCAGGGGTTATTCTGTTACACCATGATGTCGTTTTGCTTGAAGAATACGCCTATTACTTTCCAACGAATGATTAATACGGTCTTCATTAATCAGATTGGGAGGAATGTAGAGGCGTACATCGATGACATGATTGTCAAATCCATTAATACGGCCTTCGCGGCAGGCCTCCCACCCGGGCAGAACTAGACGAAGCCTCCTATTTAGCAGCCTTAGGAGCCTTAGTCTTTATTTCTTCAATTCGGCTCTACGCCGTCTGCATATTTGGACTGTGTGTCGAGTAATTTCAATGTTTGAATCAACAATTTTATTTTGTTGGATGTGGCTACGGTATAACAATTGCTCTCCCGGCCATATGGTCAGGTTTATTTCATGAAAATGCCAATTGAGTCAGTTTTGTTCAATTCGCCCTAATTTTTGCAATTTTTGCATTGTTGTATTTCTGTATACATGGTTGAATTGTTGCCTAACTTATTGATAACATGCGGCAACTAATAAACCGACTGTCTTTGCCCCTGGGGGGGTTGTGTGGTTGGTTTCTAACCCCTATTGATTGACTTGTGAACATTTAAAACTTTAGAGAGTATGTCATGTTCCCAATTCAATCAATCGTAGTAGTGATTGCCCCAAACCAAGTGCACAGTCGTCCAATCTCATAGGCGGATAAGCCGTTAGCCCAGGCTGTTAGAGTAGCTTTATTGAACTATTTTCCCACCATCTAGGGTGTTCGTAATCCAACTACACACTAGATGTCCTTTAGCCCCATTGGGGGGGGGGGACTTTCTGGAAGTGCATAATTTCGAAAAATAATCTAAGTTGGAACTTCGCTTTGCCACCGGCTGTGCCTTTAGACACACGGTTTTATTATTAGCCCGGTTGCGTTCTTTTTAGATTACTTTGGTCAGACAGCTATGAGTTGACCAATTAGGCTGTTCAATCTTGGTAGTATGTATATGTTTATAGAGCATGTTCCACCCAAATAGGAGATGGTCGAATTCACCCAGATAGGCGTCACCGGACGCCATACTCATGTTGGAGCAGATGGATTTATAAATTTTTATGTCATCTGGCCATTGGCCTCGTTTTAGCCACTATGGTTTTGAACTTATCTTAAATTTGTTATGTGGTTAAGGCGTTTGTATATTTCACATACAATGTTTCCGAAAATCACGTGTATAGCAAGCAATAAGTAACAAAATTTGAAAATAAAAAGCAACTTTTCATTGATAAGCTTCCTATTTACAAAAATTTATAAATCCTAGAAACGGTACTTTTTTTAGTTTTCTACATTCCAGAATCTGGCTAGACGCCTGCCGTCTGGGGTTTCAGGGGGTAGATGCCGCCTCTTACTTCTTCATAAATCTGGTAGGGGCCTTCCTAATTAGGAGTCAGCTTGCCTTGTTCATTGGCCCTACTGGTTGCCTCCATTTTTCGTAACACGAAGTCCCCCACTTTTAGAGGCAGTTTGTGTACTCTCTTATTGTAGGATCTTGTCATTCTCAGACGGTAATTCTCATGACGCAAGGCAGCATTGCTCCAGCGCTCTGGGAGTGAGTCTAATCCTAGCCGCATGGCTTCCCGATTTGCCTCTTCATCGTATAGTATGACTCGTAGAGTCGGCTCAAAATGCTCGATGGGCAAGACGGCTTCTGCACCGTATACCATAAGGAATGGGGTTTCACCGGTTGCCTCTTTATTGGTCGTTTTGATAGCCCACAAGGCATGAATTAGCTCTTCTTCCCATAAGCCACCAACCCTTTCTATTTTCTTTTTTATGCCGTCTGAGATAAGTTTGTTGAAGGCTTCTACTTGGCCGTTTGGTTGGAGTCGGCTGATTGATGCAAAACAATGTGACATCCCTTGATCTCCTAACCAATTCTTGAGCTGAGGTGTCTCAAAATGAGGGCCATTATCAAAAACCATAGACATAGGTACCCCAAACCGAGAGATGATATTCTTCCAAATGAAGGAGATGACATCCTTTGTCTTGATATTTTTGACCGCCTCTACCTTCACCCACTTGGTGAAATAATCCACAGCAACGAGGATAGATCGTTTTCCGCGTGGTGCAGGCGTATATGGACCTAAAATGTCCATGCCCATTTTGCAAACGGAACTGGACTATGGATTGTCATCAGGTCAGTTAGGCGGACGATGGATTAGCTTGCCAAACCTTTGGCACTTGTCACTTTGGTTTCAGGTGTAATCCGATAGGAATATCCGAACCACTGACTGCACCTCTAGAGTTTCGGGCTGGACCGCGGGAAATTTCTTCAGCACCACTGGAAGACCTATAAGAGAGAGAACGTAAACTTCCCTCGAGGGTGGTTTCGAGGAACCCCCCTCCGATGGCAAAGTAAGTGTTTGCCTTTTAAGAGAGTAGAGATAAATCAACCCCTTTATGTGGCATATGTAGGGGTGTTTATAGTGTATGATAACCCTAATTTCATTGGTCAGCTTGTGGCCGACTTACTCTGGTCGGGCTGGCAGCCAAGAGCCTATGACCGACATACTCTTGTCGGGCTTGCAGCCGGGAGGCTGTGACCTACTTACCCTGGTCGGGCAGGCAATTGGGAGCCTTGAGACGACTCACCCTAGTCCAGATGGCAGACGGGAGTCTGTGGCGGACTCACTCTAGTCGGGCTGGTAGCCGAGACCCTAGAGGCGACTCACCTTGGTCGAGCTGACACTCGGGAGTTTTTGACCGACTCACCCTGGTCAGGCTGGTAGCCGAGAGCCCGGAGCCAACTCACCCTAGTCGGGCTGGCAGTCGGGAGCCTGTGACCGACTCAACGGGCTCAAAATGGTACTCGAGGAGCGCCATCCCTAGAGGGGCTGAAAGCGAGTCATAGTTTAGCAAGAACTACCCTATACAACTAGCCCCCAAAGAGATGGTATGAGATGACTCATGCCAACTCTTTTGGTCGTCCCTCACCCCTTGAGTGAGGCCGGAAGTGAAGGAATAGCTCAGCAGGAGATATCCCATACAACTAGCACTAATAAAAATTATGATTTTTGCGACCGCCTCTAACGGTCGCAGAAAATCACAAAAACGGTCGCTGAAAATGAGTGCGACCGTCAACGGTCGTTACTTGGTGGTCATAATTTACGTGGTCGCAAATAAAAACAATTACGACTGATTGACGGTCGCAATTAAAATTGCGACTGTTTTCCATATTTTCAACGACCGCGTGTTAAACGGTCGCAAATTATCGAAATTACGACTGTTTACTCGGCGGTTGCGAATCTGAAATTAACGTCCGCTTTAGACGATTGCTAAAACTACAAAAACAATAATAAAAAAAATAGAAAACAATACACTCACTGGCTCACTGCCTGTATTTCGCAGCCAGCCCCACCACCATTCCCACCCCACCCCACCGCACCCCCACCTACCCACCCACCCACCCTAAACAACCTCTACCCACAGCCCACCCAAAACAACCCTTAAACATAAAAAAACATTTTAATTTATAAAAAAAGTTAGACCATAAAAAAAACCCACATAATAATAAAAATCCACAATTAACGAAAATCAAACTGAAATTAATGAAAATATGAACAAAACTTAAACAAATCAACGGACACATGAAAAAAATAAACGGAAACATCAAAATCAACGAAAATATGAACAAAATCAACGAAATCTAAACAAATCAACGAAGATATGAACAAATCTCACAAAAATTCAAACCAAACATGAGCAAATCTCACAAATCAAACAAAATCAACAAAATTCAAACCTAACATGAACAAACCTCACGAATTCGAAAAAAATAAAAGAAATTTGAAAAAAAAAAATCAAACAAGTACTGTAAAAAAAGTAAAACAAAATTTGTTAAAAAATAAACATGGATATCTGAATGAAAAACGAAATAAATTGACATACCTTAACCAATATTTCTTCCTCTTTGGGTTTATATGGTCAAATTCGACCATAAAAACTCCAGATCTGGAATTTTTATGGTCCACTTTAACCATAAACACCATAATTAACCCTTTGTTGACGAAAAGTCGAACACCCATAATCGTTTGTTGATGAAAATTTGAAGAAAATGGAAAAAATTAAGATGAAAAAAGAGAACAAAATGGAGGAAATGGTGCTGCGAACTCTAGTTAATAGAGACGTGAGAAGAAAGAGAAAGGAAAGAAAAGGAGATGCAGGGGCTTAAGAAAGGAAAGAGAAGAAGGAGAAAGCTAAGGAAAGAGAAGGAGATTGTCAGATGGAGGCTAAAGAAAAGAGAGAGAAATGAAAGAGAAGAGAGAGAAAAGAAAGAGGAAGCGGAAGCGGCGTGAGTGCTGAGTGATTAGGGTTTAGGAGTATGACTGTCCTTTTATAACCTTTATTTAATTTTTAAACAAAAAACTTTTTGCAACCGCTAAAAGCGGTCGGGCAAATTGCGACTGTTTCATTAACAGTCGCAACTTTACAGCCGTTTTTAGTAGTCGCAAAAGGGTTATTTTATTTTTGATTTATTTTCAATAGTTCAAAAGATAAAAAATGGTCGCAAATCTGCGACTGCTTTCAAAATGGTCGTGATATAGCGACCGTGTAAAAAACAGTCGAAAATTTCATTTTTTGCGACCGTTTCCTTGACGGTCGTAGAAAAACGGTCGCAATTTAACCGAATTCTAGTAGTGTAGCCCCCAAAGTGGTGGTAAGAGGTTACTCATGCCAGCTCTTTTGAGGTTATAACCTTATCGGTAATTACTCAATAGGTCATCTGACTGGGGTCCTTCCATACAACTAGGCCCCCAAGTCTTAAGAGTTCCAAGGCAGTTCTAAGACTTAAGGCAACTGTTGAAAGCGTGATGACTCCTCCTTGAAGTTGAAATGACGAGATGAATTGTTGAAAATAATGATTACTTTCCCTTGAAGCTTGTGAAATTATGAGCTGAAATTTGCAAGGAATTTTAGTTACTCCTGAATGAATATTGGGGAATTTCAACGAAATTGGCTGAGGCATTTAGACTACTCCCCGCTACAGTTTAAGAAGTAACAAGCTGAACTAGTGATGAGATTTCGGTTACTCCACACTAAAAGTTCAAATATTTTAAGCTAAACCAGGTGAATAATTTTGATCACTCCTCACTGAATGCTGAAAAATTACAAGCTGAGCTTAGGCGAGGAATTTTGATCACTCCCCTCTTAATGCTAAAAAATTACAAGCTGAGCTTAGGGGAGGAATTTTGATCACTCCCCGCTGAATGCTGAAAAATTACGAGCTGAGCTTAGGCGAGGAATTTTGATCACTCCCCGCTGAATGATGGAAAATTACGAGCTGAGATTAGGTGAGGAATTTTTACCACTCCCTGCTAAATGCTGAAAAATTACGAGGTGAGCTTAGGCAAGGAATTTTGATCACCCCCCGCTGAATGCTGGAAAATTACGAGCTGAGCTTAGGCGAGGAATTTTGATCACTCCCTGCTGAATGCTGAAAAATTACGAGCTGAGCTTAGACAAGGAATTTTGATCACTTCCCGCTGAATGCTTAAAAATTACGAGCTGAGCTTAAGAGAGGAATTTTGATCCTTCCCCGCTGAATGCTGAAAAATTACGAGCTGAGCTTAGGTGAGGAATTTTGATCACTTTCCGCGGAATGCTGAAAAATTACGAGCTGAGCTTAGGCGAGGAATTTATATCACCCCCCACTGAATGCTTAAAAATTACTAGGAATTTTGTTTTGGCTGTGACATTTTGCTTATACTCCTTACTTAATTTATGTAAAGGCTTATGTAATGGTCTTTGTTAAGCTTATTTTGGCTGACATGCTGAGGAATCAAGTGGAACAGAACAAAGAGTGCCTTAGTGCCATTCAACTTTATCCTTTTTACTTGGAAGAGTGTCAAAGAGAAGTACCTAAGAGATCCGTGGTACCCGCACTAATTCTCTGCGACGTTTGATCAAACAGATATCCTCCTTCTCGCACTTAGTTTAGGGAGTGAACTTTGAACTAGAGTCGATGAAACTAACAAGACATGACCCAGACACGGAAAATTGGGTTAATTTAAAACACGGGTATGAACATGATACGAAAAGACACTGTTTCCAGCTCTAGAAAATACTTGTCGGCCCCTTTGTAAAAGCGAGAACAGTGAGGAATTGTTGCTGCTTGTTATTGTAGACTTCAATCTCTTAGCTAGACCTGGTAAAGACCAGGTCTTAGCTGCTGCTTTCAGTGTGACTGGTTAAGACTAGGTCTTATCTTCTTACTATCAAATCATCTTGCTAATAACTTGCTAAGGATACCTCGCCGTGTGTAGTATATCTAGAAATTCTGACCTTTAACTTTTCACCGAGCCTTCTAATCAAAATCATATAGTTTATTATCCTTGTCATGATGAACGTGATTAATTTTTGAACATTGCAGCAGCTCTTTGCTTCCTTGGTTGCTGGATACCATCCAGATCATAGCACGTAAGGTGGCTTTGAAGAGATTTTCATCAACCTCCTGCGCCAAAATCTGCAACTATTAAGTGTAAACTCAATGATGCTTAGATAATAAGCAGTAATCATGTCCACTCTCCCCAAAAAATACTTTGAAATATTTATTTTGAGTGATAATATGACCAGAACGAAGAAGATAGCTGTGATTGCACATAGGCTTCAGCTAAATTGAGCTCGATTGCACAAGTGCTTATGACTCAGAATAACCCTTGATCAGTGACGAATGCCGTATTTTCTTAATCCTTTTTCCACAGGGGAATCTGATGAAAGCCTGAGTAGGCATCCATAAAACTCATCAGGGCATGTCCGACTATAGAGTTGACCGGATTGTCGATCTTTGAAAGTGGATAACTATCCTTCAGACATGCTCTATTCAAGTCAGTGTAATCAACTCACATGCGCCAGGTACCATTCAGCTTTTACACAAGCACAACATTCGCAACCCAATCAGGGAAGTTACATGGCCGAATGAACCCAACGTCTAACAGCTTTTTAACTTCGGCAGCTGCCGCCTGACTTCTTTCCTCGCCGTGATTTCTTTTCTTTTGCCGGATGAGCTTCTTTTTTGGATCCACAGCGAGTTTGTGGACAGCAAGATCCGGGCTGATGCCTAGCATCTCTTCCACTTCAAAGGCAAAAATGTCCTTGAATTCTTTCAGCAAATGGTGCAAGTCTGCACCCAACTTCGCAAAAGCAACTGTCCCCACCTTTACAGTTCACTCTGGACGGCTGTCGTCCATAGGAATATCAATGTGATCACCAGGACAGAGGTCGTTTGACCGTTCCTTGGTCTTTGATTGCTATTGCTTTTCTTTTATTTTGTAACCACCACCAGCTGATCAATTTTTCTTTTCTTTGCGACTGGTGGGGCCGGATCATTATCCTTGATATCATCAAGATCTATTAGCTCCTTCCCTGTCCGGCTGCCACGGCCGCGGATTTGAAGTATGAGAGATAGCATTCTCTAGCCGTCTTCTGATCTCCGTTCACCGAGCCAATAGAGCCATCATCCCTTTCATAATTGAGTAGCATAAGAGATGGGATGATGACGGCCTTACATTCGTTCAGAGTGGGTTGGCCAAGAATGAGGTTATAGGCGGCTCTTCGACAACCAGAAACCGAATGGTCATGTGCCGCCCTTTCCCCTTTTCTCCCAACCGGACAGGGAGATCTATCCGTCCGACTAGGTGTACCACTCCTCCCCTAAAGCCAACAAGAGAATGGGAGACATCATGCATGCTGTCCAGCTTGTACTTGAGCTTGGATAGGCAATTGTAGCTGATGATGTTAGAGGAGCTACCTATGTCAATTAAAATGCGGCTAACCAGTTGGTTGGCCACTTTGCATTCAATGACCACAGGGTCATCATGCAGCCGACAGACTTTGCCCCGGTCCTTCTTAGTGATGACAACTTCTAGGAAGGCGGTGGTGGCGGACGCCTGCCCCTCATCAACAGAATTGACCATCTTCCTCAGATGGTCCTTGGTGCCCCGCACGGTCGAGCCACCTCCAGCGAATCCGCCTGTTATAATGTAGACCGGCTCCTCAACGGTGTCCGAACTACCATCAAGCTGGGGAGTCTTTTTGGAGGACTGCCTCGGATTCGTCTTGGAAGTCACTTTGGACTTCACATGGGACTTCAACACCCCTTTGTAAGCTAGACGGTCAAGCGCCTGCTTAAAGCTGTAACAGTCGTTGGTGTCATGGCCGACATCCTCATGGTAGTGGCAGTGTTTATTTTTGTTTCGATTTTCAGCGGAACCTTTCATTGGATTCGGCTTCTCTAAAGTTAACCGATCCTTTATCTCTATGAGGATGGAGTAGCTGTCCTTGTTAAACTCATACCTTAGAAAGTATGGTTTAAATTCTTTCTTCTTTTTCTAGGACGGCTGATCAGAGTCATCAACCGCCCAGATCTCTTTTTTCCTCTTGCTCTCTTCAAGCTTCTGAGCAGGCTGACTCTCCTTCTACTTATCAGACTTTTTAGAGTCTGACTGCTTAGTGGAGGAGTAGAGTTCGATCGCATGTATATAGGCTTCTAGCTCCATCAGGGATCCTTGGAGGGTAAATATTTTCTTGCGAACGAGGTCGAACTTGATGGTCGACCTATCCTTCAGACTCCGAAGAAGTATGTATATGCTACCTCTTCAGACGGCCCTTGAATCTGGATTCTCACCGGCTTGAACCGCCTGACATAGGAACGCAATCCTTCTCTATCTCCCTGTTGCACATTGCTCAGATCGAGACTTGTTTTTTTAAAGGGATATTCATAGAGAAGTTTGAAACAAACAAGACCGCAAGCATCTTGAAGTTGTTTATACATCTAGCCGGCAAATTGCCAAACCACTATTGCGTTATGCCCTTTTGGGTAACTGGGAAGCATCGACACCAGGTGGCATCATCCAACCCCTGTAGGTACATGAGGTGGGTGTATGCCAGAAGTTGATCTTCGGGGTTGGTGGTACCATCATAGGTGTCAACCAACACATTTTAAACCTTGGTCGGTTGTTCGACCTCGGTTATATCCCTGGAGAATGTAGAGGGTTGTTCTCCAAGGTTTTGCAGTCGGAGCTGCCAGTCCATAGGCTGGAAATTGTAAGCCGCCTGTCCTTCGAAGAAGGCAGGCTAAATGTAAGGCAGTGCAGGCGACTTGCATAATGGCTGGGCCGCATACTGAACTGATTTAATTAAATTGGAACCCGTATGGATGGAAGGATCGATTGACGGAGTTCCATGTAAAGATTGTGAATTCCTCACTGAGGTATTCTTGATGCTATCTTGGTAAGTCGACGTGGAAGCCGACTTTGACAGCTGCTGATTCTTCTTTTGCTCGATGTAAAGTCGAGTATTAGAAAAGGTCTTTTTACTACCGTCCGGCTGAACATGCCGCATGGATGTTCTCTTTGCCGTTTCTGGGAAACGGATTTTTAAAAGATCAATGAAGGGTCAAGTCTTCTCCTTCGTTGCTGGGCGATACATGTTCTTATGAAACCATCTTTGAGGTACTCTCCCCACAGACGGCGCCAAATGTTTTGGGGTTTTTTGTGTCCCTCGGGAGAGTTACAACTCGCAGACTTAATCCAAGTCCTCTGTACCTGCAAAACAACGGAACTCCGAATGTTCGGAGGTTCGCCTCCGAAGGTTAAGTTAGTACGGGTTAGAGTAGAAAATGTGCGGAAAGTAAATATCTTCTCGGATTCCGAGATCAAGAGCGCAACCCTTCTCTATCTCCCTGCTGCACATTCCTCAGATCGAGGCTTGTTTTCTTTACAGGGATATTCATAGAGAAGTTCGAAGCGAACAAGAACATAAGCGTCTTGAAGCTATTTATACATCCAGCCGGCTGGTTGCCAAACCAATATTGGGCTATGCCCTTTAGGGTAGCTGGGAAGCAGCGACACCAGGCAGCATCATCCAACCCCTGCAAATACATGAGGTGGGTGTATGCCAGAAGGTGGTCTTTTGGGTTGGAGATACCATCATAGGTGCCCACCAACACATTCTTAACCTTGGCTGGCTGTTCAGCCTCGGCTATCTCCCTGGAGAACGCAGAGGGTTGCCCATAGGCTGGAAATTGTATGCCGCCTGTCCTCCGAAGAAGGCAGGCTAAATGTAGGGCAGAGTAGGCGACCTGTATAATGGCTGGGCCACATAATGTGTCGAATTAATTACATGGGGACCCGTGTGGACGGAAGGTCCGCCTTACGGTGTTCCATGTACAGATTGTGAATTCCTCACTAAGGTATTCTTGAAGCTATCTAGGTAAATCGATGTGAAAGCCAACTTGGACAGCTGCTGATTCTTCTTTTGCTCAATGTAAAATCGATCATCAGAAAATGTCTTTTTGCTGTCGTCCGGTTGCACATACCGGATGACCTTTCTCTTTTCAGTTTTTAAGAAACGGATTATAGAAAGATCAATCAGGGGTCGAGCCTTCTCCTTCGTAACAGGGTGAGGGGTAGGCTATTGGTCCTTGACTGACTTTCCTTTCTCAGCTTAAGCTGGTTTTTTAGCCGACTGCTCCTTCATTTCACCCTTGAAACTTGTCATGAATTTCATGAGCTCGTCTCGGATGAGTGGGGCTGATCTTGCCGCATGCATCTGATTAGACGGTTTCCCAAGGGGCTTGCTTGTACCCGCCTGGTCATTATTCCGCTCCCGTCTATCTTTGGGACGAATGTGTTTAAAGATTAGTGGCCTATCAAGGGCCACATAGGTTTCGACTTCACAGTCGTCGTCAGAGTCATGGTCCGAATGCACCTGTTCATCAACCACATGCTGATTGGTCTCTAGAGGCAGTACAAGTTCTTGTGAAACCATCTTTGAGGTACTCTCCGCACAGACGGCGCCATATATTTTGGGTATTTTTGTGTCCCTTGGGAGAGTTACAACTCGAAGACTGGATCCAAAGAAGCCTCTTATACCTGCAAAACCACGAAGCTCCGGATGTTCGGAGGTCCGCCTCCGAAGGTTAAATTAGTACAGGTTCGGAGTAAAAACGTGCGGAAAGTAAATATCTTCTTGGATTTCGAGATCAGGTGTTCTCTGTTTTCGAGAGTAATAAATGATGTAATGATTAGGACGTGCCCCAATAATGGGGGAAATCTCCCTATTTATAGGATCCTAGAAAGGTGTGCCCTACCCTAGGGTTTGATGACCTAGGGATTCGGGCTCGTCTAATCACGGTGAGTAGGTCGTTGAATCTACTACCCTAATCAAATTAATTATTTATAAACTTAGACCTTCACTAAACTAGTTAGTGGCAAGTATAGGGTCGAACCACGAGGAAGCACACAAGTTAAACATCAAATCCACTAATGCAAGAGTAGATGGGAGAATATTTTTGTTGGTTTCTTTGATTAAGGAAACTAAAGCAATAAAGAAAGAAAGATAAAAAAGGATTAAACCAAAGATAAGCAATGCTAGGGGTATGGGGGTGTCAAACATGATCAAACAAAGATGGACAACGATGATTATCATGAAGAACATGCCATATAATGCTAAGTTCTACTCAAACAACTCACTTTCATGCAATTGTTTAAGCAAATCAATGAATTAAGTCTTGTCCTAATTGAGATCACTTTCATGCATCCAATTAGTCACTAATCATGACAAGAGATTAAGAGTGCACAAATACATAAAACTCTACTTAAATAATTCATTTTCATGCAATCATTAAAGTAAAGGTGATATTAATCTAATTCAAATCACTCTCATGCATTTAAATTAGGGAACATCAAATAATGTGCTACTAATAATCTCAAGCTATCAAAAATCATATCTTTCATCAATTTATTGCATGAGTTCAATCAAATCATCATCAATCATCAATATTAACTTCTGTTTTTCACCCCTTCCCCTAGCTAAAAACTTAGCCTAGGGAAGAGAAACTAACCATCATAACAAAACTAAACAAGGATTAAATAAGCACAAAACTAAACATGATTAAAAACAAATAAAAACAATTCCAACAAGTTCAACTAAAGAGATAGATGAAAATAAGCAATATCAAAGAAAATAAATTAAACCAAAAGAAAGGTTTAGAGATTATTAGAGAGGAACTTGATTAAAGATGAAAGCTTGAAACTTTAGCATTAGACTAAAATAACCTTGACCAAGTCTTGAATACAATGAAGAAACTTGAAGAATAAGCTACTTTCTCTCACTAGATTAGGGTTAAAATCTGAATAATCCTTTCATTACATCCATAAGGGTATTTATACCCCCTCATTCCCTTAAATTAAGTCTAGAAAAAGAAATAAAAATGCACGGAATACCCAGTAGATCGGCCGCTCCATCAGGAGAAAGCGGGCGCTCTAGAGGGTTAAGACATGATAATCGACCCAGGGGAGCGGGAGCTCACCCTGATAGGAGCGGGCGCTCCTACAGGTGAAGCAGGAGCTCCTATAGGGGAGAGTGGTCGTTCAAATAGATGAGAGCGGGTGCTCCTACTGGAGAGAGCGGTCGCTCCTTTAGTCTGATTTGGATCTTCGAAATCACTTCATGCTCCACTCTTCACCTCTTTCAAAGCATTCCGAAGTATAAGAGAAGCCTCGAGGAAGGTAATGCTTGTTTTCCTTTCAACCTGATCAAACACTCATACACAAAATAAGAAAAATAGCGGAGGAAAGAGATAAAGAAAGAAGAAAAGGAGGGAAAAACACGAGAAAAGACAAAGCGTCACAAAAACAAAAGTAAAATGCTTTGAAAAGGTTCAAACAAGTGAAAACGAGGGGAGAATTCTTAGTGAAAATGGATAAAAGAGTGGCATAAATCCCCCATATTTGCATTTTTCTTATCCTCAAGCAAAGAAAACTAGGAGAGCTAAAGCTAATAAAGAAAAGCTGAATTCGCTTTTAGCATAAACAACAAGCCATTTGATCATCAAGGTCGCCAATGAGGACGACTTGTGATCTCGTGAGGGTTTCCAAAGAGTTTTCCTCACAACTCTCACAAAAATGTATTCAAGACAAACCAAGAAGGAGAAAACAAGATGATGAATCAATAAGCACATGCAAATCATAATCAAATCAAGCTTTTAAAGACAACAAGAACAAGTGGATGGTAAGCTTTCTAAGTAGTAAAAGTGAGCATGCAAGGGGATGTCAATGGTTGAATGAAGCATAAACCATGCTAAGCATAAAGAAATCTGACATGCGCCACTCCCCCTGCATTCCATACATTCTTACCGCATTCCCTCATCTAGATTCAAATCCACCCTTGGAGGTAGCATCTCATGACTCCTCTAAGGAGCCGGAAAAAAAATCGAAACAATATAAAATAGGGGAACCCGGCATCTTACCAAGTCATGCCTTTCACTTTACTTGAAATCTCCCTCCCACCACCGACTAGAGACTCAACCAACCTAATTTAAGAACATTGAAAGGGTTGTAGCGATGGCTAGGGGGTAAAAGGCGTAAAAAAATTTGGAAATTGGTGCTTAGCTTAATCTTAAAGCGAAGGGTTGTTTTGGGTAAAATTACCCCGCCATGTGGCCCAT
This sequence comes from Chenopodium album, assembly GCF_948465745.1. NCBI lineage: Eukaryota > Viridiplantae > Streptophyta > Magnoliopsida > Caryophyllales > Amaranthaceae > Chenopodium > Chenopodium album. Next base: position 34,292,693 of record NC_137851.1, on the reverse strand, counting down.
TTAAAGTAGGACACGTGTCCACCCAAAATTGGTCCAAATGGGGCCACTATCAAGATGACACGTGGAATCCACTGTCAAGAGAAGGAATCCACTTTCAGAGGCCCAATTCCCCAAAAAGCAGCCAAAACGGGGGCAGCCCACCAAATTTAGGTCATATAACCTACGTAAGGGCACAATTTCCAAGGACCCTATAAATAGGTAGAGATTTTCCCCATTTTGGGGACAAGTTTATTGATTACCTCACACCTACTTTTCTCTTTCATCAGAGAAATCACCTGATCTCAGAATCCGAGAAGATCTCACTTTTACCTTTTCCGCACTTTTTACTCACTCCCACATGTTCTAACTTGATCGTCGAAGGCGGAGCTCAGATCAATCAGAGTCTCCAATGTTTTGCATGTATAGGCCACGCCAGACCAATCTTCGAGCTGTAACTCTCCCGAGGGACTCAAAACACCCAAAACACTTGGTGCCGTATGTGGGGAGAGTAACTCAAAGATTGTTCAAGAGTCTTTACCACCTTCTGACCCCAAGGATCATCAGCTGGAGGTCTTTACAGACCAGGAGGATGATGATCCTCAAGTCGAAATGTATGTGGCCAAAGATGGGTCACTCATTACCAGGCGTCTCCGTCCTAGAGATAACTTGGAACGAGGTGAAAGCCAAGTGGGTACAAGGAGGCCCCCAGGGCAACCGGAAGGGGAAACCCAGATGGCAAGAGGATCAGACCTAGTCACCCGAGACGAACTCTTGAAATTCATGACTAGTTTCAAGGGCAAAATCAAGGATCTGATCAGTAAAAACAAGGCTGGCCTTAGCAAGGGTCAGTCGGCAAAGAAGACTCCTCAGGCTGACAGGAGGAAGCCAGTCAGGGACAGGCAGCCAACTCCACATCCAAAGGAGAAGGCAGCCGCAACAATTAACTGGTCTAAGATCCTTCTGTCTTAGAATGGTCCCAAGAGACCCCACCGGTAGGATCAGCCGGGTGGTAGCAAAAAATCTACCCCTAACGCTCGGAAAATCATCGAAAGTATGAGAAGCCAGCAGCTGTCTGAGTACCCAATCCTTGCATGAGAGCCATATAGGCGGCCAGTCCGTCCATACTGGCCCTCGGGTTAGCCCCGTATACGCCTCAGATGCCATATTGGCAATATGGCCTGCACTATATGCAACCGGTCCCCTTTGGAGGTCAGGCGACATACAACCATGTCCAGCCTTTGGACTGGCAGCTCCGTCTGCTCCGACTTGGTGAACAACCCTCTGCGTTCACCAGGGAGATAACCGAGGCGGCATAGCCAGCCAAGGTAAAATATGTGTTGTTTGGTACCTATGATGGTATTTCCAACCCTGAGGACCACCTCATGGCATACACCAACCTCATGTATTTACAGGGGTTGGATGATGCTGCATGGTGCCGCTGCTTCCCGGCCACATTGAAGGGCATAGCCCAACAATGGTTTTGCAACTTGCCAGTCGCGTGCATAGACAGCTTCAAGAAGCTTGCCTACTTGTTTGCGTCCAACTTCTCCATGAACATCCCTGCGAAGAAAACAAGTTTATACTTGAGCACCATTAAGCAGAGGGAGAAGGAAGGACTTCGCTCTTATGTCAGACGGTTCAACCTGACCAAAATCCAACTTCAGGGGCTATTTGACGAAGTAGCCTTTACAGACTTCTAAAAGGGTCGGAAGGACGGGTCAACTTTTAAGTTTGACCTCGTCAGAAAGAGGGTCTGCACCCTCCAGCAGGCGCTGATAGAGGCGGAAAGATTTATACAAGCAACCTCTGCTCGCCCAGCAACTAGTCGGACTCCAAAAAGTGTGACAAACAAAAACATAGTCGGTCTGCTCAGCTGGCTAAGAAACAAGAAAGAGCAAAAAGAGAAAAGAAGTCTTGGCGGTCAATGATTCTGACCAGCCGTCCTAGAAGAAAAAGAAGGAATTCAAACTGTATTCCCCAAGGTACGAGTTTAATAAGGACTACAACTCCATTTTCATGGAGATTAAGGACCGGCTGACTATTGAGAAGCCGAATCCGAAGAAGAGTTACGTTTAGTCACGGAACAAAAATAAATTATGCCAGTACCATGAGGATTTTGGCCATGACACCAACGACTGCTTCAGCATTCAGCGGGCGTTGGACCGTCTGGCTGATAATGGGATGTTGAAGTCCTACGTCTCCAACTCCAAAGGGACTAATAAGAAGAACCCGGGACAACCGTCCAAGACTGCCCAGCCTACTAGTAGCTCGGACACTGACAAAGAGCCAGTCTACACCATAGCAGGAGGGTTCTCAGGTGGCGGCCCTACTATCCGGGGCACCAAGACCATCTGAAGAAGATGGCCAAGGTTGTTGATGAAGAGCAGGCGTCGGCTAGCGGAACCTTCCCAGGCGTCCTTATTACTAAGAAGGACCAGGGCAGCGTCCGTTATCCGCATGACGACCCGGTTGTCATTGAATGTAAGGTCGTCAACCAGCTGGTTGGACGAATCCTTATAGACACCGGTAGCTCCTCGGACATCATCAGCTACAAGTGCTTGCAAAACCTCAAGTACAAGCCCAACAGCATGCACCCGGTATCCCATCCCCTAGTTTGTTTTGGGGGTGGAATGGTGTACCCAGTCGGCAGGATTGACCTACCTATCCGGCTGGGAGACAAAGGAGAAGTGCGGCACCTAGTCGTCAAGTTCTTAGTAGTTGAGGAGCTGACTGTCTATAACATCATTTTGGGCCGTCCAACTCTGAACGGATCCAAGGCTATCATTATCCCTTCCCTCATGCTGCTGAAGTATAAGAAGGATGATGGTTCTATTGGCTCCCTAAAAGGGGATCAGAAGACGGCTCAAGAATGTTATCTCTTAGCCGTCAAGTCCACTGTGGCCTCAGCCGGCTAAGGGCGGGAGCCAATAGACCTTGATGAAAGTCAAGGATCCCAACCCAACCCCACCAACAGCCCGGAAGCAGAGGAAAGCTTATCAGCTGGTGGAGGTGAAGAAAGAAAAGAAATAGCAATCACTGACCGGAGAGCGATCAGTGGAGCTTCGTCCCCAGCCGGCTGGTGAGCACATGGATCTCGCTCTGGATGACAGGCATCCAGAGCGTACTGTTAAGGTGGGGATGGCTGCCTTTGCTAAGTTGGGTGCAGACTTGCACCTTCTGCTGAAAAAATTCAAAGACATTTTTGCCTTAGAAGTGGAAAAGATGTCAAGCGTCAGCCCGAATCTCGTTGTCCACAAACTCGCCGTGGATCCGAAAAAGAAGACAATCTGGCAAAAGAAGAGAAATCACGGGGATGAAAGAAGTCAGACGACAGATGCCGAATTTAAACATTGGGTTCATTCGGCCATGTAACTTCTTTGATTGGGTTCCGAACGTTGTGCATTTAAAGAAGTCGAATGGTACCTAGCGCATGTGTGTTGACTACACAGACCTCAACAAGGCATGTCCAAAGGACAGTTACCAACTTCCAAAGATTGACAATATAGTCGACTCTACAGCCAGGCATACCTTAATGAGTTTTATGGATGCCCACTCCGGCTTCCATTGGATACCCCTGTGGAAAAAAGAACAAGAGAAGACGACCTTCGTCACTGATTAGGGATTATTCTGCTATACTGTGAGGTCGTTTGGCTTGAAGAATGCGCCTGCTACTTTCCAACGTATGATTAAAACAATCTTCATTAATCAAATCAGGAAGAATGTAGAGGCGTACATTAATGATATGATAGTCAAATCTAAGCTACAGACGGGTTACCTTGATGATCTCTGAGAAACCTTCACCACACTCAGGCGGCATAAGGTTATGTTAAATCCCAAGAAATTTGTCTTTGGTGTTGAGTCTGGGAAGTTTCTCGGATTCCTGATTGATCAAAGGGGGATAGAGGCTAACCCTAAGAAGATACGGGTGGTAATTAACATGAAGTCACCCTGCACTGTCAAGGAAGTTCAGAAGTTAACCGGTTGCCTAGCGGCATTGGGAAGATTCCTCAGCCAGTCAGGTCACAAATGCCTTTGCTTCTTCCAAGCAATTAGGAAGAAGACTAGATTTGAATAGGGGGATAATGCAGAAGCGGCCTTTCAAAAATTGAAAGAAAACTTGCACTCTGTGCCAAGGCTTGTTAGCCCTCTACTTAAAGAGACGTTATAAAGGTACCTAGCCGTCTCAAACCATGCCCTCAGTGCTGTTCTCCTTGCTGATAGAGACGACATCCAGCTCCCGATCTATTTCATTAGCCATGTACTCAGAAATATTGAACTCCGATACCCCATGGTTGAAAATTTTGGCCTTGCCCTTTACATGGCATTCAAGAAGTTGAAACCATACTTCTTGGCACATCCGGTTGTGATCTACACGAATCAACCCCTCAAGCAGCCAATGTCCACCTTGGAAACATCTAGTAGAATGCTCAAATGGGCTATTGAAATGCAAAGTCTTGAAATCACTTACGAACTAAGGAAGGCAGTGAAGGGTCAAGCGTTTGCCGACTTCGAAATGACAAGGTCGGTTCCACCAGATAATCCTGATCTGGTTTGGAAAGTGTACGTGGATGGGAGTTCCACTATGAACGGCTGTGGTGTAGGTGTTATCTGTGAGTCTCCTGAGGGGGACAAATTTTAGTATGCACTATGGTTCAAGTTCCAAGCGTCAAATAATGAGGCAGAATATGAAGCCCTGCTAGCTGGTATCCGCATGTGTAAGGCGACAGGGGCAACCAATATTGACGCCCATTCTGATTCGCAATTGGTCGTTAGGTAGTACCAAGGTGAGTATGAAGCCACGCATCCGACTATGATCAAATACCTTTAGGCGGTCAAGGTTAAAGCTGGAACACTTGAACAGTTTCATCTAACTCAGGAGCCTAGATCTAAGAACAATAAGGCGGACGCGTTGTCCAAACTGGCATCCTCCGCCTGCTGTGTTACGCCTCGATCAGTCTTTTGGGAAGTTCTGGAAAAGCGAAGTATACATGAGGAACCCATTGGAATTCTCGACCGAAGCTCCACCTGGATTGATGGTATCCGGGCATACCTGACAAACGGCACGCTTCCTGATTTACCACAGGAGGCAGCCGTCATGAAGAAGCGAGCAGCAAACTTCGAGAAGAGAAAAGGAGAACTCTTCAAAGCAGGTTTCTTGAAGCGTCTACTGAAGTGTGTTACCCTAGAAAAGGGGAAAAAATTTCTCGAAGGATACTGCGCCTCTCACATAGGCGGCAGATCCTTAGCCGTCAGAGCCAGGTGGCACTAATTTTAGCCCACTCTTGAGTCAGACGCCATGGAGATGGTTAAAAATTGTGATAAGTGTCAAAAATTTGGCAAGGTAATCCATTGCCCGGCTACTGATCTGACGGCAATCCACAGCCCAGTCCCGTTTGCTAAATGGGGCATGGACATTCTAGGTCCTTATACGCCTGCACCATGTGAAAAGCGCTACATTCTGGTGGCTGTGGATTACTTAACCAAGTGGGTGGAGGCAGAGGCGGTCAACAACATCAAGACAAAGGATGTCATCTCTTTCATCTGGAAGAACATCATCACCCGGTTTGGGGTACCTCTGTCTATGGTGTTTGATAATGGCCCTCAGTTTGAGACGCCTTAGCTCAAAACTTGGTTGGGAGATCAAGGGATCTCAAATTATTTTGCATCAGTCGGCCGACCCCAAGCAAACAGCCAAGTTGAAGCCTTCAACAAACTTATCTCAGACGGCATTAAAAAGAAAATTGAGAGAGCCGGTGGTTTATGGGCAAAAGAACTAATTCATGTCTTATGGGCCGTCCAGACCACTACAAAAGGGGCAACTGGGGAAACTCCATTTCTCATGGAATATGAAGCTGAAGCCGACTTGCCCATTGAGCATTATGAGCCGACTCTACGACTAATGCTTTACGATGAAGAGGCAAACTGGGAGGCCATGCTATTAGCACTGGATTCCCTCCTAGAATGCATGGGCAATGCCGTCTTCCGTCATGAGATTTACCGTCTGAGAATGACAAGAGCCTACAACAAGAAAGTACACAAACGACCCTTGAAGTAGGGGGACTTTGTGTTACGCAAAATGGAGGCAACCGGTAGGGCCAATCAGTAAGGGAAGCTAACCCCTGATTGGGAAGGCTCCTACCGGATCTATGAGGAAGTAAGAGACAGCACCTACCACCTAGAAGCACGAGACGGTAGGCGGATGCCCAGAACTTAGAATGTAGACAATCTTAAAAAATACTACTTCTAAGAGTTGTGAATTTTTGTAAATAGAAAGCCTATCAATGAAAAAGCTGCGTTTTGTTTTCAAATTATGTTATCTATACCTTTATATACATGTGTCCTGTCACGTGTGTCGTCTATTTGATGAACAGACGGTATACCGTTATTTGACAAATCTAAATTAAGTTAACTTGGAAGTTAAAACCAATGTCCAAGGGACAAGAGGCCAAGGGCCGGATGATAAACTAAACAAAAAACTTAGTGGCTGAACATATGTCTAAAAGGCATGAGGCATATGGCCAGATGATAACCTATTTTATAAATTCGCCTGATCCAATGTGAGTAAGGCATCCAACGACGCCCCTCCGGGTGTTATCGTCGCAAAGGGCATTCAATCATTTGCTCTACAAACGCATACAGACGGCAAAAATTAAACGACCTAATTGGTCAACTCGTAGATGGCTGATCAGGGTAATTTAAAAAAACGAACAAGATAAAGAAAGCCGGATGTTTGTTATATCAGCCGGCGATCGGCCGAAGTTCCAACTTAGATTACATCCTGAAATTATACAAGTCTTCCCAATAGGGGCAAGCGAACATAAAGTATAATTGGAATTTTAAATTGTGGCTATTAAATTACACAGACGGCCAAGTTTAAATTGGTCAGAGTACGACAACTATGCCACAAGAACCCATTGGGTATGGGGGAGGCGAACCAATGTAAATAAAGGACCGCCTGTTATTGCAACAAGGCATAGCAGGCGGACCGATGTAAATATTACATTCTAGTTCATACAACTAGTATTTTTAGCATGAACAGCCATCTGGCTATTATGAAAAGGTCATTGACCGCTTGAATTCATCACCGCCTTCTCAAGTGGCCGGTTGCGCGCTTGGCTTGGGGAAATCACCTTAGTGATTGATTGACATGGAAATTAGTCATACTCTCCTCAGGTATCACAAATTTCCAAGTCAATCAACCAACTTGTAAACCCAAGCGCACATCTGTCCAGGGGCAAGAACATCCGGTTTACCATTCAAAACTCAAATTTCAAATCCAAAACCGACCTAATGGCCGGATGATTCATCATTAAAAATCTAATCCTTTGATTAGTTAAGATAAAGTTGAAATTGTTAACCGGTTAAACAGTCGGTGAGAAAAGAAATTGTTAAGAAACCCGACTCCACATTCGGTAAAGAAACAAGCATACACGGCACGCAGGCCAGAAAATGTACTAAAAAAGGTTATCCGGCCACAGAAAAACTTAAGCTTAATCAGCATTGGGGGAGGACTGTGCTTCATTCTCATCCGCCATCTCTTTATCATTTGTCGGATGGTCCCCAGCCGGTTCATTGTCCTGGCCCCCAATCTCTTCACCCAAGGCCTCTTCCTCTACCTGCTGCTGCTCATGATCCAGGGCTTCTGTTGCCCGCTCATAACGATACTCCTAGATGGAGTAATCGTCATGTGGAAAGAGAGCTTTCCACGCCATCTTCATCCGAGTGACGCAGTCGGTCTCATTCTCCTGAATGAGCTGGCACTTCTCTTCTTTAGCACGAGCCTTATACTTGGACCTAAGCTGCTCCTCCTGGTCGGCAAGCTTTTTCTGTAAAATCTCAACCTAGCGACGGAGATTGTATGTGTCCCTATCTATGTCCTGTAGCTTGCCAAGCTCCACCTGGGTCGTCTTCAGCTCCCCCTTGAGCTCAGTAACCTTCCTTTGAGCCGCCTCCAAATCTTTCTTGACTTGCAAGTTGGTAGCTGCCTACGAATACAAGATATCCTAAGTTAGTAACTCAGATTTATTTACATCATACATCGCCCGATCAAGATTGGAAGCGGCCTTAAGGTTGGAAACTCTTACCTCTTTCGTATTCTCATTGAAAAGTTTTTTGAGCCCATTCACTCGCAGCATAGCCTGCATCCGGTTAGAGGACTTAAGGCCGTTAGAAAACAGATGGCAGAGAAGCAAAATCTCAGAATTTTAAGTATAACATGAAAACACTCGCCTCAACAAGAAGAGCCATTATAGCATCGAAGTTCATGGTGCCAACCCCCTTTATTGAGTCCCGTTGTTCGGCAGAGATGTTCCGGAGCATGTCCTTGGCAATTTGCCGAACATCCGGCACTTGGGGAGCCTCTGCATGATCAACAAATTGGGTATAAGAGTAGATATACATTCGGTATGAGAGAGCAAAAGTCTCCTAAGTTATTAGGAGGTCGGATGAAAATTATACTTGGCAGAAATAATTTATCTGAATACCTAAGATTACAACCAGGTCCTAGACCTGCTTGTCCCTGCGTTTGCTTGGGGAGTCGGCCCCAGCAGCAGGCTTCTTCTTTGAAGATTTGGAGTCTGCCGCCTGTTTTAAGGCAGCCATAATAGCCGGCGATTTTCCGCCGGTAGAAGGGTGGGATTCGGAGTTGCTCGCAGAAGGCTTGTGAGCAATGGTCTTCCGGAGCCGCTTAGGTGTTTGACCCTCATCGGTAGCAGGACGCTTGGGGGGCCTTTCATTCAGAGCATGCAGGACCGGGGGCTTGATCGAACCCTCCTGTAAGAGAATCAATGGCATTTAGTAAAAATAACATGTTTTGAATTAAAAGGCAAAGAGACGGATGTATGGGGCTTACATGTTAGAGCTGGTCCTTCTTGAAAACTTGGTTTTTTTGCCTAATCATTTGGCGATAGGCGGATGCTGAGCCGCTTGGTTTCTTGCTCGGGTTTAGCTGAGACATAGCTTCCTCTACAAAAAGGTCGAATGTGTGATTAGAAAAGCATAAACAAAGAACAAATGCGCAGCAAAACACTCAGCCGGCTACACACCTCGACTTTTCTCTAAACTAAGGCCGCGGGTGGCCAAGTAGAATGGGTCCCTAAGCCACTCGTATCTAGGGATGTAGCTGTTAGAGATTATCTCCTTCTCAGCACTCCCCTTTACGGTCTTAACGTCAACTTTGAACAACCCAGGCGTCAGAATCTGATCCCAGCCCTCTTCAGACACTAGCGAAAGGAATGTCTTCTGGCCCAGGAGATAAAGGTTTCTGTTCCAAGAATTGAACTTCTCGTTCCAGCTGGTATCCGGAGAAGATATTATGTAAAACCTATTTCTCCAATCTTTCCACTTAGACTCTTTTCCAAGAGTCATCATGTACCCTTTATTGCTCGTTAGGGTATACCAGCCGGGATCGCGGCTGACTTGTGGAGTTTGCTCAAGTAATTCATAGAGGAAAATGCCTCAAAGCTTGGCTCAACGCTTTGCATCCTGGAGCCGGCCACAAAACATAGAATATTAACCTAGGAATTGGGGGTAAGTTGCCATACCCCCAGGCGGTAACCGTCTAGGATCACTTCAACAGCCAAATCCAAGGGAAATTGGAGGCCCGCCTGTATTGCGGCTACATAACATCCAAAGTTGGAATCCTCGATTAAGAGGCCAGACGACTGTATCCTCTAAGGCCGGAACATTGATTTCATAGTTTGCCCCCATTACATAGGTGTCCCGAAGTTCACCCAGGTTTTTCTACATAAGTTTCTGGGTGGAAAGTGATATGTGTGTAAAGTAAGGGGTGAATTCATCCTGTACAGAGGAGGACACCTCTTCCTGACCTCTCTCGGGAGAGGCGGACTCCTCATCAGATTCATCAGACGACTCCTCTTAAGTTTCAGAGCCGCCTAAGGAAACACTTATATGGGAAGATCCTTGTTCAGATTCAGACCCCCCATCCGAGTCATCCGACTCCCTCAAAATAGAGTCACCAGGAGTACTTAGGGCACCAGGCGCATCGTAATAAACTTCGCTTCTGAAACCCTAATGGAACCCTCATCCTCTTCATCACTAGGCGGTCGAGTTGTCCTTTTAGTTCTGGCCATAGTGACCCGCATAGACACAGAGACGGTCGGATTGGGGGACGAATGCAGAGTGGGGCAGACGGCACCCCTAGTCCTAGATTCTGCTGTCCAGGTGACCGGCTGACAGCTATCCTAGGCCGTGCCGTGTGTGTTTGTGAAACCATTTTATAAAAACAATGAAAAACAAACACAGGCGGAGATTTAAAACTTTAAGGAGAAAAGAGTCAGGCGGTTACCTTGCAGAAGGTACTGATTGAAAGTGAATGGAGCCGGTTGAAGCAGGTGCACTGTAGAAAACGACAGAATACAATTTTTTCTCTAGAAAATCTCAAATTCTCTCGAAGTTGTTTTTGTGATTATGTGAAAAACAAGGAGTAAACTTTATATACATAGAGGGGTAATTCCAGGCATACATGGTAATTTTCCCATAAGGTGAACAGTAAAAATTGTTCAGCCAGCTGCTGAGTGACAAGTGTCACTGATGCCACGTGGCATGCCACGTCACACCTGTGAAGGGCAAATGTTTTGAGTAAAATTACCCCGCCACGTGGCCCATTTAAAGTAGGACACGTGTCCACCCAGTATTGGTCAAAATCGGGCCATTAGCAATATGACACGTGGAATCCACTGTCAAGAGAAGAAATGACGGCTTTTAGAGGCCCAATTCCCCAAAAAGCCTCCAAAATGGGGGCAGCCCACCAAATTTAGGTCATATGACCTACGTAAGGGCACAATTTCCAAGGACCCTATAAATAGGGAGATTTTACCCATTTTGGGACAAGTTCATTGATTACCTCACACCTACTTTTCTCTTACATCAGAGAAATCACCTGATCTCGGAATCCGAGAAGATCTCGCTTCACCTTTTTTGCACTTTTTACTCACTCCCACACGTTCTAACTTGATCGTCGGAGGTGGAGCTTCAATCAACCGGAGTCTCCGTTGTTTTGTAGGTACAGGCCGAGCCAGACCAATCTTCGATCTGTAACTCTCCCAAAGGACTCAAAACACCCAAAACAAGGGTGATCAAGCCTCTTTTTCAAAATTAAATATTTACCAATTTTCAAACTATATTGCCACAAATTTGAATCACATTGCCAAACATTATGAACTTTCATCTTTTCCTTTCATCATCATTCAACAACACTTTATTCTCTTTTTCAATTTGCAAGTTTTCATTAAATTCCAAAGTCCTTACCTTTTATAACTATGGACGGCTTTTTCTTGGATTTTGCACTTGCTTTTATTGAACAAATATTAACAACATCACAATCTCACCTTCCATTAAGAACCATTACCCTCCACATTTCAAATCAAAACATGTATAAGCTTTCGAGGCTTGAATTTCACGATCCTAAGGGTGAAAGTAAAATAAAAGGCCATGGGCTTATAATGTGCTATAATCAAGGAGGGGAAAGGCTCAACAAAGGAAGCAAAAGAGGCAAATGCAACCAAAAAGACAATAAGATAAAAGCTAAACCTAGAAACAATATAGTCACCGAATGAAAGAATGTTCTTTGTCATCCCTAAGTTAGTTTGGTCGCGATCTTGGGAGTTAGACGCCATTTTCTAGATTCAAGCATGCCTTGGTAAGGATCCTACGCCGCTCATACAAAGAAATGTTGGAGGCTTGAACAATGAAACTCACATCGGGTTACAAAAACTACCTCTAGGGCTTCAAATCCCCTAATGAGAGCAAAACCTTCTTACCACAAACAAGTGAAATTGGGTTCGATGGGCCTTACGAGTTCTAGACTGGCTACCTTATCATGGAATTATCCTAAATTCAACTGATGGCAATCCCAAAGCATGCAAACTTTTAACACTTAGTAAGAAAGAAATTCAATCACACAAGTTAACTTTTATTATGCTCAAAATGAAGATGAAACAACTAAAGTTTTCATGGTTTGTCTTGAAACAATAAAGTTTTTTTTTCAAAAAGGAAGGAGAATAAAAGTATAAGAGGCGAGTAAACATTTAATTCCCAATCAACAAACAAAGACCGTTCGGCATCATACCAACGATCACCAGATTCCGTAGAATCAAATGCATACAAACTCGAACAATTAACTCCAACCTACACTAACCTAAACTAAACAACCAATCCAAATATTTAAAGAGTTAAGAAGGAAATTTGTCATTCAAAAGCACATAAGATCACAATTCCATAACAAATGGAGCTTCATTGCTTCACTCCGGGAATTGCACCAATAAGACCTACACAAATGACATAATCTAAAACAACTCGGAAAATATTTGGTTAGTAGCAAGAGTTATGTACAAAAGATCAAAGTAAATAAATAATAAAAATAAAAAATAAAAAGCAAAGTAAGAAACTACTAAAGAGAAACAAAGAAAAAAAAAGGGTTTGGATTAAAAGAGAATTTGAATTTTTCGCTTTGGGAGCCAAAACAATGAAACCATCATCAAAACATTGATTTTAGAAAAGAGAAAGGAAGTGAACATCAACAAAGATGAGAAAAACTTGCAATGAGCGCTTATTGGCAATGAATATACCCCATAAAACATGCCCTTAGAATAAAACAATAATGGAACACACCCCACACTTGAACGGAAAATCATCCTCAGTTGGAACAGAATGGGTTAGGGAGGGGGGGAAGGGCAAAAAAAAGTGGCCCAAAGGCTCTAGTCATCCATATGGGAGCTAGATCCTTCTCCACTCTGACGCCATTCGTAGTTGACGTCGATAGGAGGGCCATGGGGCTCCCATCCACCGGTATGACCCAGTGGAAAACCACAGTTTCGGTATAGCTCTTGTTGCCAATTCAAAAGAGGGTCAAAAGGAGGTGGCATCACTATGGGCTCCGAGGTGTACATGGGGTAATTGGGGTCCCCACGATAATCACTACCGCCCGGTGCCCGATAGTCATACCCCTCCGAGGTGGGGTAATCCACACGAGGGCCACCTTGAGAAGATGGCCCTTGCCAATAAGGCCAAGCCGGTTGACGGGGAGTCCCGTCGATATGCAGTTCCTCATAAGAAGGAACCGGCCCTTGTCAGAGCAAAAAATTGGGATAGTTCACGGGAGGGTCGAAATGCCCTTGGTTTACATGCCAATCATAAATATTGGCATTGTAAACCCCATGACCATCGGCGGCCTCCGCTAACCGGCTTACTTGCAAGCTTAGACTTTGAAAAGCATTTTCAGTATTAAAAGGGGAAATGCAAGAATTCATACCTCCCTCACTAAAGGAGGGGATATGCAAAGATCGGGATCCTTCCCCAAATTTAAACTGTTGATGCTCAAAATATTGTTAACGCTCAAAATATTGTTAACGATGTTCTTGTTGATGTTGTTGCCGTTGTTGTTGTTGTTGATGATGCCGTTGTTGTTGTTGTTGACGAGAAGGTTGGGGAACTTGCTCCCTTGGAGACAAATGGAGCTCACTAATGTTGGAGCGGGGAACTTGCCATTGATTCACGTTCTCCGGCGGCTCGTTGGAGATGAAAGGGTTGGGTATTGCGCACCATGAGACCTCGCGGACCATCCAAATCCGCGCATCTACGCCATAACGACAAGTCACCTCACGTAGCATCCCGACCTGCTTGAGAGCGGCAAGGTTCAAGTAAGGGATTTCATCGACTAGGGTTAGCTCAGCCAACTCCTCTCCTAATCCAAGCTTATAGGCGATCCACGTGATCATACCGCTGCATTGAATGTCGCCGGTAAGAGAAGTTCCCAACTTTGTTTCGTGGAAGCGATCGACAAGGATGGCACCGAAATTGACCTCGTGATCATAGTTGATATATCCGTTAATGGCCAACCATAGCATAGTGAGCTCCTCTTGATTCACCTTTCCCAACTCTTGTCGAGAGAAAAGAGCATACACCATCATCCTATGAAAATAGCGAAGGGCCGGATGGATGATTTTCGACGCCTTTGCGGAGCGTGAGCTGAATTTTGTAGTCCCTTGGGTGATGGTGTTCCACCATTCTTGCTTCACATACCCTTCCAAAACTCGATCATTCACTTTATGGACGGGGCTCTCTAGATCCCACCCAAACATATTGTTTAGCTCCTTTAAAATGACCTTCCGTTTCTTGTTGAACATTCGAAAGTGAAGTTCGAGCTCCTTTACACGTCGCCTCTCAATAGTTTGAAGTTGCAAGGAAGAGAGGAATTCCAATGTAAGTTCTCGGTAGGTGCAAGGAGGCCTAGGGTCAGCCTGAGAAGTATTAGTGAATGCCGAAGGAACCGTGATAGAGAGGAATGACTCCCAAACTAAAGATTCAGCCATGTCTTGGATATCCACGTCAAAACCCAAGGTTTGACAACATGATTTGTCGTAGAATCTAGTAGAGCAAACATGGCGCTTAGACTGTTCATCATAACACTTGCTTTGAAAGTAAGACCAAAATTGAACCGTGTATGGTTGGGGAGGGTTGGGCGTCGAAGTAGATTTGGATGGTGATGTGAATCAAGAGGGGAATTGTTTTGAAGGATCTAATGTACTTTTAGAAGGTCTTAATAACATCATTATAGGCTGCCCAAACAAGGAATTAAACAAGAAATGGTTCAATAGATCAATTGAGAAAGAAGGAAGCTTGATCACCAAGGAAGAAGATTTGCAGCAATTCACTTCCGGCAACGATGACAATGCACACGCACCGAGCAGGGTCCCACGTGCCGGCATCCCAGCATCGGATTGAGGCCAGCTACACGCCGGTCAGGCGCGTGTCAGCTATGGTGGCGCGTGAGGTGGTGTTATGGCGGCGATGTGAAATGGAAGAGTTTTTATACTTAGTTTTTTTTCTAGTGTTTTGCTTCCAGGTTTTTACCTTTCACTTGAGAGGGTTTTTCTTGTCTTAAGCACTAATGATAAGGTTTATTTTATGTTATTTAATTGCTATAAACTTCCTAAGGTTGTTAGAAAAGTTTTTAGTTAATTAGAGTTTGTTTAGGATTAGTTTTCCTATTCTAATTAGAAGTAGTTTTCTATTCTAGTTAGGGTACTTGGGAAACAAGGTTAGGGAATTATCCTAATCCTTTTAGGGAGAGAATTAGTTATTTTTAATCTATAAATAGAGGAATTTCGTGGCTCTTAGAGACATGTCATAGAAAATCAGATTAATTTCAATAAAAATTGTTTACCTTTGCTTAAACGTTTTTTTGCTAGTTTTCAATTCAAGGAGTTGTTTTGATAATTAGAACGTGCAATTCTTAGTTCTAGGAGTAGTCTAAGATTTGTTCATCAAAATACTTAGTTCTAGGAGTAGTTTAAGTAGTTTGATTAAGCATTGAATTCTTTCTAAAAGTGGTCGTTTTCAAGGTCATATCCGGTTACTTTCAATCGTTTTTGGTTCGAATTTCTGATCAAGAACGAAGCTTTATTCTAAGGGTGTATTTTAGATCTTTTATTAGGTTAAAGGCCTTTAATCCACATCAGATGATGCTTGGGAAGAAGAAGCTTTTTGCGACTTTCGGGAAGAAGAACCAGGCAACAAATCTCTAAATCGGCGAGACATGATTATAGCAACAACAGAGAACTTATCCAAATTTCCTCCGTAGGACAAGTACCTACAAAACACCAAAATCCAACTTCAAAAATTCATCTCACAATCTCTATTAGCTAAATTTAAATCAATTACCCAAATAAGGTATCACATGGTGTCACAAGAACTACTCCATAAATAATTTTAGGGAAATTGTGAACATATGAGTAAGTTCAAAATCATTTCCAAGGATTTATCATATTCAAAAACAAAGTGATAAAGAGACATAAACACCATATAATTACCAAGGTAAAAAACCAAACCAAATTTCACCAACAAAAGAAATCAGACCACCATCAAACTACTTCACCTAGAAGAATGTCATACAATTATCACATTTCCAAATCAAACACAACAATATTAGCATGAACAATTGCAAGGGAAATTTCCTCCGAACATCATCCAACAAGCAATGTCGCCCAAATATGACAAACTAATCACATGCTATTCAAATTTAGCTCCATTCAAGTATTCTCAACAAAGTAGTACATGAAACTAAGAAATTGCCATATAATTCATGAAATAAAATCTTCAATTTACAAATTAAACGACAATATGACTAATTATACTCACAAAATAAACATTAAGGTGAAGAAGAGTAAGTAAATCATACCAAATTGTGAAGACCCACTTGCATGAAAATTTGCCGATCTCGTCTATAGTGGAGGAAAGATGCAAATTTGTGATGAAATAAGGTGTAAATTGAGGGAATTGATGTGTGTATGCAAGAGATTAGTGAAGGAGATGTGAGTTATGGAAGCTAGATAGAGGGGGTTAGGGTTTGAGTGAGAAAGAGAAGTGAGGAAACGAGAGGAAAGAGGGGAAATTTAACTGATGGAGCTACGAGGAGTAAATTTAGCTCAACTCCTTCATTTAGCCACATTTCTCAATTCAACTTCCACCCTACAAAAGCAAACAACACAAAATTCATATAAACAAAGTCCAAATTAATCCAAACCATCAAAACACAAATTTAAAAGCAAAAGAAACTCGGATTGCCTCCCGAGAAGTGCTTCTTTACAAGGTCACTAGCTTGACGATGAGAAAATTTTCATCAAGGAGGGGGCTTGGGATCCAAAGGATCAAGCCTTAAACATTCAATGAGACCAAATTCTTCCTTGTAAAAATAGTGCTTCAATCGATGACCATTAACCATAAACTTGTTACCGTCCGCATCTAACTCAAAAGAACCATAGGGAGTAGTCTTTAATACCACAAAAGGCCCCGACTATTTGGACCTGAGTTTTCCCGAAAACAAACGAACCCTTGAGTTGAAAAGCAACACCTTATCTCTAACCTTAAAGCTCTTGTTTCTTATATGTTGGTCATGCCACTTCTTGGTCTTCTCCTTATATAGCCTTGAGTTTTCATATGCGTCACATCTAAGCTCCTCAAGTTCATTGAGCTTGAGCAATCTCTTTTCACCGGCCAGCGACATATCCATGTTTAGCTCCTTTATAGCCCACCAAGCTTTATGTTCTAATTCTACCGGCAAATGACAAGGCTTCCCATACACTAACCGATAAGGGGTTGTACCGATTGGAGTCTTGTATGCCGTCCTAAGAGCCCATAGTGTGTCATAGAGTTTGAGCGACCAATCCTTCCTCGATTTGTTCACCATCCTTCCAAAAAGATTCTTGATTTCTCGATTCGACACCTCCACTTGCCCTTGAGTTTGAGGATGGTAGGGAAGACCAACTTTGTGATGAACTCCATACCTTTTGAGAAGAGCTTCAAATTGCTTTTTGGCAAAATGGGAGCCTCCATCACTAATTAACACTCTTGGAACCCCAAATCGAGGAAAAATAATCTTCTTTAAAAGACTTAACACAACCTTATGATCATTGGTAGGAGAAGGTATGGCTTCAATCCACTTAGTCACATAATCAACCGCTACCAAGATATATAAATTCCCAAAAGACGAAAAAAAAGGCCCCATAAAGTCGACACCCCACACATCAAAATGCTCAACTTCCAAAATGTTTTGTTGCAGCATTTCATCTCTCTTGGTTATGCCACCACTTCTATGACACCTATCACATCTCAACACAAACTTGCGAGCATTCTTATGCATTGTTGGCCACCACAAGAGAGATTGGGAAATCTTTGCCACCGTCTTGTCAACTCCGCTATGACCTCCACATGGCAACGAGTGGCAATGCTCAAGAACTCCTTAAATTTCATGGTCCAGCACACATTTACGAAAAAGGCCATCTCCACATTGTTTGAATAGGTATGGGTCATTCCAAAAGTACCTCTTCGCTTCCTTGAAAAACCGTTTCTCTTGTTGAGAAGAGAGTTCCAAGGGAATGACTCCACAAGCAAGAAAATTTGCTATATCGGCATACCATGGGCTAGATGCCGAAGTCATATCCATAAGAGTTTCAAATCCCATTTCCTCATTGATTGGCACATCCTCCTTGTTCTCAAAAGGAAGCCTAGACAAATGATCTGCCACATAGTTCTCCGCTCCCTTTTTGTCTCTCATTTCCATGTGAAAATCTTAGAGGGAGAGAACCCAACGGATAAGACGTGGATTTTCTTCCTTATTAGTCATGAGATATCGAACTGCTATATGATTTGTGTACACAATCACCTTAGAGAAAATAAGATAGGATTGAAACTTGTCAAATGAAAACACCATCGCTAACATCTCCTTTTCCGTTGTAGTGTAGTTCCTTTGAGCTTTATCAAGAGTTCTACTTGCATAGTAGATGACATATGATCTTTCTTCTTTCTTTTGCCCAAGCACGGCACCTACTGCAAAGTCACTAGCATCACACATTAGCTCAAAAGGCAAGCTCTAATCTGGAGCTTGCACAATGAGAGAGAAAATGAGAGCTTCCTTGAGCTTGTGAAATGCCTCAAGGCAAGCCTCATTAAAGCTTAAAACAACATCCTTTTTGAGTAATTCGGTCAAAGGTTTGGCGATTGATGAAAAATCTTTAATGAATCTCCGGTAAAAACCGGCATGCCCTAGGAAAGCTCTTACTCTCGTGATAGAAGTAGGAGGGGGCAACTTTGCAATCACCGAAACTTTGGCCTGATCAACCTCAATGCCATTCTTTGAAACTTTATAGCCAAGGACAATACCCTCCTCAACCATAAAGTGGCATTTTTCCCAAATCAAAACCAAACTCGTCTCTTAATACCTTCTCAAAACCTTTTCAAGATTATAAAGACAATTGTCAAAAGACGAGCCACCAACACTAAAATCATCCATGAATACTTCAATCTCTTTTTCAAGTATCTCGGAGAAAATAGAAGTCATGCATCGTTGGAAAGTTGAAGGACCATTGCATAACCCGAATGGCATTCTTCGGTATGCAAATGTTCCATATGGACATGTGAAAGTTGTTTTCTCTTGGTCACTTGGATGGATAGGGATTTGGAAAAATCCGGAGTACCCATCCAAGAAACAAAAGAAAGTATGGTGAGAAAGTCTTTCCAACATTTGATCCATGAATTGGAGAGGAAAATGGTCTTTCTTTGTATTTTTGTTCAATAACCTATATTCAATACACATCCTCCACCCGGTCACCGTCTGGGTGGAGATTTCTTCTCCTCCTTCATTTTTGATGATGGTCATTCCACCATTTTTTGGAACTACATGAACCGGGCTAACCCACTTGTTATCGGAGATAGCATAGATGATGCCCGTTTCTCGTAGTTTCAAAATCTCTTTCTTGACAACCTATTAGAGGTTGGGGTTTAACCTCCTTTGAGGTTCAATGGAGATGGATTGATCATCTTCAAGATGAATATGATGCATGCACAAAGAAGGGCTAATATCCTTGATATCATCAATGCTATACCCTATATTTATATTTTCTCAAAACATCAAGCAATTTTTCCAAATGAAGTCTATCAAGGGTAGCATTGACGATAATATGGTTTTCCTTCATTATCAGGATAAGAATATTTCAAAGAAGGGGAAGGGGTTTGAGTTCTACCTTAGGAGGAGGCTTAGAACTCTCCTCCAATTTCTCCTCTTCATGCTCAAGCTCGATCTCCACTTGTTGTTCAACCTCTTCCTCCTTTGAGGTTTATTCCATAGCCATGACAAACTCTCTTGCCTCTTGAGAGTGGAAATCATCTTTGCATGTAAGAGCTTCAATCATTGGATCTTGAGGCCTCATCATTACCTTCCCCAAACGATCTAATTCCTCATTAACAACATCAAATCGATAGCATTTCTCAACCATGGGGGTCTTGAGTAACTTGGAGAACTCAAAGACAATCTTCTCATTGGCCAGCTCACATGTAATAGTATTGTTCTTGCAATTGATGACCACCCCCAAGGTTTTAAGAGCTTCATGACCCAAGATCAAAGGAGTATCAACATCTTCCTCCATGTCCACCACTACAAAATCACATGGCAAATAGATATGTCCAACTTGAATAGGAACATCTTCAAGTTCACCACAAGGAAAAATTACCGAGCGGTCGGCTAGTTGAATTGTTTTTCTTGTGGGAATCATTTCAATATTAAGTTTTTGTGCAATGGAGAGGGGAATTAAACTAACACTCGCTCCTAAATCCACCAAGGCACCCCTAGGTTCCATGTTACCGATCTTGATCGGTAAAGTAAAGCTTCTCGGGTCCTTCTCTTTCTTTGGCATCTTGTGTTGAACGAGTGCACTAACTTGATGAGGGAGGGTAATGAACTCGTCATTGAGCTTCCTCTTGTTGGTTAAGATGTCCTTGAGAAATTTGGAGTAGGAAGGCATTTGGGTAACAACCTCGATGAAAGAGAGACTTATGTGTAAGTTCTTTATTACACTAAGGAATTTTGAGAATTTATCATTCAACTTTCTCTCCACAAACCTCTCGGGAAAAGGAACCGGCTCATCTAGATTCCTAGTCTCACTAGGATCTGAAGTTGTTTTCTCATCATTGTGCTTCTTCTTCTCCACATTCTCTTCTTTCCCAATACCTTTTTCTTCTTCAACTCTCTTCTCCATCCTCACACTTTCTTCTTGTCCCTCTTTAGGCCCTTCATAGGATATGCCCGATCTCAATGTAATTGCCTTGCAAGAATTGGGTTTTAAGTTGTAAGAGGGGTTAGGTTGTGATTGCCCGGGTAAAGTAGAAAGGTGAGTTGAAAGATACTCTCTCGGCCAATTAGGCTAATTGTAAATCAACCATCTTGTTATGAGATTTGACCTCTTGCATTTGTTGATTCATGGCTTGGAGTTGTTGAAGGATTTGGGTTTGTGTAGAATCGGATTGAGATGCTTGATCTTGACTCCTTTGAGACCCTTGATTTTGATTGTTGTATTGGTTGTTTCTTAGGTAGTTACCCCTTGGGTTTTGGTTTTGAGGTGCAGGTGGGTTTTGATATTGAGGGTTGGAATTGTATGATGGTTGAGCTTGTTGCCCCCATTGTTGAGGTTGAGGTGCAAATCTGGGTGGTGGTTGTCTCCAAGCTACTCCTCCGCCACTTCCCCTAAATCCATCTTGCCTTGTGTTATAAGCCGCAACATGTTCGGGGCTCAAGCCTCCACAATAAGATGTATCGTGGTTTGTACCACCACAATTTTGACATGAGAAAGAATTGACTTGAGAAGAGTTTGCCCCACTATTAACACTTGTATTCAACTTTACAAGCCCCTTGGTCAAAAGCTCAATTTGATGTTGCAATTGATCAACCTTCTCTAATTCATACATCCCACCTTTTTTCGGTGCATTCCTCCTTCTACCACCCCAAGAGTAGTTCTTCGCCACTTCTTCAATTGTTGCTTCGACTTGGTTTTGAGGGATCTTAATCAATTGTCCACCCGCCCCCGCATCCAAGTTAGCTCTAGACAAAGGTTCCAATCCATCATAGAAGAATCACATAAGCAAGCTTTGATTGTATTCATGATGAGGACATGCTTGTACCAACTCCTTGAACCTTTCCCAAGCTTCACTAAGACTCTCATCTGTTTCTTGTTCAAACGATGCGATCTTCTTCCTCATCTCGGTGATCTTTTCCTCAGAAATGAACCTCTTCAAGAATGCCTTGACTATCTCTCTCCATGTTGTGAGAGAATTTGGCCTCACTTGCTTGAGCCACTTCTTAGCTCTACCCGAAAGAGATTATCAAAATAGATGCATTCGGATGTACTCTTAAGAAATTTTATTGGTTTGAATCATAGCACATAGCTCAAGGAATCTATCAAGGTGCTCAATTGGATCTTCACTTGGAGAACCCGAAAATTGCTCCCCTTGTACCATCCTTGTGTATTGGGGATGAATGGTAAAGTTGGTTTCCGTGACGGGAAGCAAGATCCCTCCCGTGAGCTCATAATCCTCCGGATTTCAAAACTCACGAAACAAAACTTCATCCTCTTCTCCCGCCATTGTCTCACTTTGTGCACTTGAAGAACAAGAGTCACTCCCACTATCAACAATAACACCAAGACCACTTCCCTTTTCTCGACAAAGCCTACAGACTTGTCTCAAAGTTCGGTCGATCTCATGGTCAATGTTATGTGTGGGCGGACCTTGAGATCTCCTAAGCATCCACCAAAGCTAAGAAAACAATTCGCAATGACAAGAAGGATAAAACGAGCAAAAGAAAAAGAAAAGCAAATAAAATGACTCTAACAATAGCAAAAATAAATGCAAAACAAGCCACGTCCCCGGCAACGGCGCCAAAATTTGATCACGGTGAGTAGGTCGTTGAATCTACTACCCTAATCAAATTAATTATTTATAAACCTAGACCTTCACTAAACTAGTTAGTGGCAAGTATAGAGTCGAACCACGAGGAAGCACACAAGTTAAACATCAAATCCACTAATGCAAGAGTAGATAGGAGAATATTTTTGTTGGTTTCTTTGATTAAGGAAACTAAAGCAATAAAGAAAGAAAGATAAAAAAGGATTAAACCAAAGATAAGCAACGCTAGGGGTACGGGGGTGTCAAACATGATCAAACAAAGATGGACAACGATGATTATCATGAAAAACATGCCATATAATGCTAAGTTCTACTCAAACAACTCACTTTTATGCAATTGTTTAAGAAAATCAATGAATTAAGCCTTGTCCTAATTGAGATCACTTTCATACATCCAATTAGTCACTAATCATGGCAAGAGATTAAGAGTGCACAATACATAAAACTCTACTTAAATAATTCATTTTCATGCAATTATTAAAGTAAAGGTGATCTTAATCTAATTCAAATCACTCTCATGCATTTAAATTAGGGAACATCAAATAATGTGCTATTAATATTCTCAAGCTATCAAAAATCATATATTTCATCAATTTATGGCATGAGTTCAATCAAATCATCATCAATCATCAATATGAACTCATGGTTTTCACCCCCTTCCCCTAGCTAAAAACTTACCCTAGGGAAGAGAAACTAACCATCATAACAAAACTAAACAAGGATTCAATAAGCACAAAACTAAACATGATTAAAAACAAATAAAAACAATTCCAACAAGTTCAACTAAAGAGATAGATTAAAATAAGCAATATCCAAGCAAATAAATCAAACTAAAAGAAAGTTTTAGAGATTACTAGAGAGGAATTGATTAAAGATGAAAGCTTGAAACTTTAGCATTAGATTGAAATAACCTTGACCAAGTCTTGAATACAATGAAGAAAACTTGAAGAATAAGCTACTTTCTCTCACTAGATTAGGGTTAAAATCTGAATAATCCTTTCATTACATCCATAAGGTTATTTATACCCCCTCATTCCCCTAAATTAAGTTTATAAAAAGAAATAAAAATGCACGGAATACCCAGTAGAGCGGCCGCTCAATCGGGGGGAAGCGGGCGCTCTAGAGGGTTAAGACATAATCATCCACCCAGGGGAGCGGGCGCTCCTACAGGTGAGAGCGGGCGCTCCTACAGGGGAGAGCAGCCGCTCCAATAGATAAGAACGGGCGATCTTACAAGAGAGAGCGGCCGCTCCTTTAATCTGATCTAGATCTTCGAAATCACTTCATGCTCCACTCTTCACCTCTTCTAAAGCATTCTAAAGTATAAGCGAAGCCTCGGGGAAGGTAATGCACGCTTTCCATTCAACCTGATCAAGCACTCATACACAAAATAAGCAAAATAGCGAAGGAAAGAGATAAAGAAAGAAGAAAAGGGGGGGAACATGAAAAAGGGCAAAGCATCACAAAAACTAAGGTAAAATGCTTTGAAAAAGCTCAAACAAGTGCAAACGAGGGGAGAATTCTTAGTGAAAACAGATAAAAGAGTGGCATAAATGCCACTTATCAGCGTCGTTTGCGGCTACCTCGAGAATTTGGCCTTGAGGGCCGCTAATTCTTGAGGGAATATCTGCTTGCCATTTGGCGGCCCCTGAAAGGTCCGTTTGGAGGCCTTCTCAAGTGACACGTGGCGAGCCCTCATTGGGCCATGTGGTAGGGTAGAAATACCCAAATCACCGGATGTCATAATTAGTGCCATCAAGCTTCTCAGTAGAGGACAAATCACCAATCAAGGTTTTGGATCCCATTTCTACAAATATTTAACAATGGACATTAGGCACATTAATCAATTAAATTATTAAAATCTTTTATTTATACCACAAGTTCGAAAATTTCGCTAAGCTAGTAATCATCACTTATGATAAAAAAAAAAAAAAAAAAAGATAAATAACAATTTAATTATTATTCATACATAAACAATACATATATAAACTTATGAAACCAATTCATATCCCATTATTTAATAAAGTGCCAATCAAATTAGCCAAAATAAGATCATTCACATAGATATAAGATCAAGGAAGCATGCATGCATTATTTAATTATAAATTATGCTAAACATATTTGCAATAATTAATAATATAAAGTCAAACATGCTTGAGTATAATTTGCCACTCGTCACAAAGACATGCAAGTGACACACGGAAACTCACAAAATGTGATTTTTTCATTTAAAAGTAGAATTTTCATTTAAAAGTAGTAATTTTTGAGATTAAAATAGACAGTGGAATACAACTTTTCAAACATAATATTGCAAGCTCATTACTGTAAAAAAGACCAACTCCATTGAGCCATTTTTTTTTTATTTAAACTTCCATAATACAAATAGTCAGTGTATTTAGAATGAAAACAGAGAAACACATCCACAAAAGAAACACATCCCTCCCATTCTCTAGTTTACTTTCTTATCTATTATAATAACAAAGTACTCTCACAAACATATGAAAATACCTCATCCGACGATCACATAAATCGCCACTTATCTCTTGTATTTCCTTTTCAAAACATTGATGTAACTAATACATATATCGGTAAGACGAACCCCCAGATACGACATAAAAATAAAAGTCCAAAATTGATTGATACAAGGGCGTGTGACAAACACTTTTTAATTTTTTTTAGGGGTTTTGGTAAGTTAAGTAATCATGTACTCTGTACTAAACAAGAATACATAAAAAAATCTGCTTAAAACTGTGAACTGATATAAAGAAGATTAATCAAACTAATTGAAAAATCCATATGAATTTATGTAATTTATAGAACTTAATCATCAAGGAATTAAAGTACATCGATTTATATTTGGAAGAGTAGTACACAACTTATTCATCTTGCAATCATGATTTTGACTAACAAAATAAGTAAAACTTGGGATCATCATACAACATAATATTCAAACTTAGCTATATACAATTCTGCAAGCAAATTGCTACGCCAAAATTGATCCGTCCAAGACAATTTCAATAAAAGTGTTTCATCTAATAATGAAATATGCCAATTAGTATAAATACGACATATGATTGTAAACTAATTATAAAATTGTACCACATACTTTATATTACTCAACAAAAATATCAGAGACATTCAAAGGAATAAAGTATTGAAGCCGGCATGATATTGGTGCATGATCTTAATTAAATAATCTCGTAAAATAAAAAACATGAAATCAAGAAGTCAACCATCTTCATTAGCTAACACATGATAGCAGACATGGTAATATAATTACGTGACTTGACACTTGTTGACAAAACATGATTTCATGAATTATATTAGCGGCGAAAACGAGTACATGGGCTCTTGATACCAATATAGGAATTAAATGGGTAAGTCACGATACTAACCTTTTTAGCGGAAGCTCAACGTGATCTACAACTCACCTTATGAACCACACTAAGAGGGCTACCAGAGTCCTCAATAATTGTCACACTCCAAAACCCAGAGTCTAGGACGATGACTTTAATGGAAACACTCTTAATTTTTGTGGATTATTTTCTCTATGAAATTGTACGTATATTGGCTACAGCGAATGCCATGTTTATAATATTAGGAGTCCCTATCACTTAAGATTTTAGGTGTAACCAACTCTCAATGGGATAAATATCATCTTATTTACTTTCCTAAAATATAGATATTATCCACTTAAGTGATGTAGATCAAGTAACAAATACTTGCTTAAGATAGGTTAGACTTTGGAGGCCATTTAATCTCCAACAACTTTGATACCACATTATCATCACTTACGGCATTCTCCAGAATTTCCCATATTTGTGCACAAATTATTCTTTTCTCTATTCCTATTTCAATGATTTGCATAAAGTGCAGCAAGTATGATGCTTAGATTTGTGCTTATATGAAGAGTAGTAAAATATAGCATATGAGAATGAAGAACTTTGCCTGATTTTATGAGAATGAAGAACTTTTCCTGGTTTTATGCAGGGGCGGATCTTTGAAGGGGCGGGCAAGGGCTTGGCCCCCCTTAAAATTTGGCCCAAATTTGTTTCTATGTTCAATGTCTAGTAAAAGCCCAAAAGTTACCTAAAGAAATTGGTACCAAACTCCAAACTTACTAGGAGTATATGTCATACTAGTGATACTACAGTATATGACTTTTTCACTTTATCTGTCTTGCACAAATTCCAAACCAAATGACTCACACGTTACTACTACTGTAGCTATTTGCACTACACAAAATTACAATATTACCCTTTTAGTTATCTCTTTTTGTTATTCTATTTATGCATTATTTTTATCCAAAATTCCAATGTTATGAATTATTAGATCCTCTTCATTTTTTTTGTTGTGCCAGATTTTTTTGTCTTACCTAATAAACTTAGCTATTATTTGATTTTCTTATCTATCCACCCTTTGAAGTTATGAGTTATGGAAGTAGTGTCAAAGGTTAATTTTTTATTTAAATAGAATTATATCAATGATTATTTTATTTTTATGGTATTTGTATAATAATTAATAATATTAAGGTAATAATATACTTTACTATATAAGTATTATTGTATTTGTATAATTAATACTTTGGACCCCCTTAAAATAATTGTCAAGATCTGCCACTGATTTTATGGTTTTGGAGTTGGTGAGAAATTGCAAGGCCACGCCATGTTGGAACCGATCGGTGTTAAAGTAGTAAAAATGGAAGCCTCGAGACTTTATCTTTTCGATCTTTTTAGATCTACTCTTCTTAGCTTTGAACTAGTAATTTTGTACTAAATTCGGGTGAATACAAGGTTGAAATTTGTGATCTACTTGATCACCACCTCGGTTGGCGGTGTATTAAGCTTATCCTTCTCTCTCTCACTTGCTTGTCCTTAAAACTTTGTTGGCTAGTGCTTCAAGGTCAGGTTGGTTCGCCCCTTCTTCTAGCGCCAATTGTTTTGGGTGTACTCCGATGGGAATATCCGAACCACTGACTGCACCGCTGGACTCTGGGGCTGCTTGCTGGGTCTTAGCCTAACTGGACCACGGGAAATTCCGTCAGCACCACTGGAAGACCTGCAAGAGAGAGAAAGTAAACTGCCCTCGGGGGTGGTTTCGAGGAACCCCCTCCGATGGCTAAGTAAGTGTTTGCTTTTTGAGAGAGTAGAAAGCTTAATATGCTTAGAGAGAGAGAGGGAGAGAGAGAGAGAGATTAATCAACCCCCTTTATGAGGCATATGTGGGGGTATTTATAGTGTACGATAACCTTAATTTCAGTGATCAACCTGTAGCCGACTTACTATGGTCTGGCTAGCACCCGGGAGCCTATGACCAACTTACTCTAGTCGGGCGGCAGCCGGGAGCCTATGACCGACTCACCCTGGTCGAGCTGGCAGCTGGGAGCCTGGAGCCGACTCACCCTGGTAGAACTGGCACTCGGAAGCCTGTGACCGACTCACTCTGGTCAAGCTGGTAGCCGGGAGCCGAGAGTCGACTCACCCTGGTCAAGCTGGCAGTTGGGAGCCTGTGACCGACTCACCCTGGTCGGGTTGGCAGCCAGGAGCCTGGAAGCCGATTCACCCTGGTCGGGCTGGCAGTCGGGAGCTAGTGACCGACTCAACGAGCTCAAAATGGTACTCGAGGTACGCCATCCCCAGAGGGGCTGAGAGCGGGAGATAGTGGAACAGGAACTACCCTATATAACTTTTTTTTCACCATCTCCATAGCGTCTGACTCAAGGGTGGGCTAGAAATATCCTTATCACCTGGCCTTGACTGCAAGTGATCTGTTGCCTATATGGGAGGTGCAGTATCCCGCATGCAACTCTTCGATAACTTCTTGCCACTTTTCTGGGGTAGCACACTTCAATAGGGGCTTGAAGAAACCCGTTATAAAGAGTTCTCCATTTCGCATCTCAGAGATTGCAGCACGTTTCATCATTACAACCGCTTCCTAGGCTAAGTCAAGCAGCGTGTCGTCTAGCAAATATGCCCGGATGCCATCCATTTAGGTAGATCTTCGGTCAAGTACTCCAATGAGCTTTTCTTCAACAATACTTTGTTTTTCCATCACATCCCAGAAGACCGACCGAGGCGTATCACAAGAGGCGGATGATGCCAATTTGGACAAGGCATCCGCCTGATTATTCTCATACCTGGGCACTTGACTTAGGTGAAATTCTTCAAGTGTCTCAGCTTTAGTTTTGACTACTTGAAGATATTTGATCATAGCCAGATGGGTGGCCTCATAGTCACCATGGTACTGGCTAACGACCAACTATGAATCAAAGTAGGCGTCAATTTTGGTTGCCTCTACGGCCTTACACATACGGATGTCGGCTAGCAGGGCTTCATACTCTGCCTCATTATTTGAGGCCCGGAACTTGAACCGCAGTGCACACTCATACTTGTCCCCTTCAAGAGACTAATAGATAATGTCTGCACCACAGCCGTTCATAGTAGAGCTCCCGTCCACATACACTTTCCAAACCTGATCAGAATTCTCCAGTCCAACCGGCCTTATCATTTCGACAATGAAGTCGGCGAACGCCTGACCCTTCACTGCCTTTTTTGGTTCGAATGTGATTTCAAGACTTTGCATTTCAATAACTCATTTGAGAATTCTACTTAATGACTCCAAAGTTGTCATTGGCCGCTTGAGAGGTTGGTCTGTGTAGACTACAACCGGATGTGCCAAGAAATAAGGTTTCAACTTCTTGACAGCCATGTAAAGAGCAAGGCCAAATTTTTCAACCATGGGGTACCATAGTTCAGCATTTCTAAGTACATGGCTAATGAAATAGACCGGGAGCTGGATGCCGTCTCTCTCAGCAAGAAGAACAACACTGAGGGCATGATCTGAAACGGTTAAGTACATGTAGAGCGTCTCTTTAAGTAGAGGGATAACAAGCCTAAGCAAAGAGTTTAGATCTTCTTTTAATTTCTGAAAGGCCACCTCATCATCATCCCCCCCATTCAAACCTTTTCTTCTTTTTGATCTCTTGGAAGAAATAGAGGCACTTGTCACCTGAGCGGCTGAGGAATATCCCCAATGTCGCAAGACAACCGGTTAGTTTCTGAACTTCTTTGATAATGTGGGGTTACTTCATATCAATTACCGCATGTATCTTCTCTAGATTGGCCTCTATCCCTCTTTGATCAATTAAAAATCCGAGAAACTTCCCAGACTCAACACCAAATACACACTTCTTGGGATTGAGCATGCCCTTGTGCCACCTGAATGTGGTGAAGGTTTCTCGGAGGTTAGCAAGATGATCCATCTGTTGCTTGGATTTGACAATCATGTCATCGATGTACGCCTCTACATTCCTCCCAATTTGATTAATGAAGACTGTATTAATCATACGTTGGAAAGTAGAAGGCGCATTCTTCAAGCCAAACGACATCACAGTATAGTAGAATAACCCCCGATCAGTGACGAACGCCGTCCTTTCTTGATATTTTTCCACAGGGGAATCTGATGAAAGCCTGAGTAGGCGTCCATAAAGCTCATCAAGGCATGCCCGGCTATAGAGTCGACCAGACTATCGATCTTTGGAAGCAGGGTAACTGTCCTTTAGACATGCCTTGTTCAAGTCAGTATAATCAACACACATGTGCCATGTACCATTCGGCTTCTTTACAAGCACAACGTTTGCAACCCAATCAGGGAGTTACATGGTCGAATGAACCCAACTTCTAATAGCTCTTTAACATCGGCAGCTGCCGCCTAACTTCTCTCCTTATCGTGATTTCTTTTCTTTTACCCGATGGGCTTCTTTTTTGGTCCACGGCGAGTTTGTGGACAGCGAGATCCGGGCTGATCCCTGGCATCTCTTCCACTTCAAAGGCAAAGATGTTTTTGAATTCTTTCGGCAGAAGGTGCAAGTCTGCACCCAACTTTGCAAAAGCAAGCGTTCCCACCTTAACAGTTTGCTTTGGACGACTGTCATCCAAAGCTATATCAATGTGCTCACCAGCCAGCTGGGGACGCAGTTCCTCTGACCGTTCCCCGGTCAATGATTGTTATTTCTTTTCCTTCTTTACCACCACCAGCTGATTAGTTTTTCTTTTCTTAGCGGCTGGTGGGGCTGGGTCGAGATCCTTGACGTCGTCAAGGTCTATTGTCTCATTCCTTTATCCTGCTACTGCAGCCGTGGGTTTGACGTCTGAGAGATATCACGCCCTAGCCTTCTTCTGATCCCCGTTAGGGAGCCAATAGATCCATCATCCCTTTCATACTTTAGCAGCATGAGATCTGGGATGATGACGGCCTTCCACTCGTTCAGAGTGGGACAGCCTAAAATAAGGTTATAGGCGATCAGCTCTTCAACCACCAAAAACCAAACGACCATGTGGCGCCCTTTTCCCTTTTCTCCTATCCGGATGGGTAGATCTACGTGCCCGCCGACTAGGTGAACAACTCCCCCTCAAAAACCATTAGAAGGGTGGTAGACGCTGCGCATGATGTCGGCTTTGTACTTCAGCCTGGAAAAGAATTTGTAGCTGATCATATCAGAGGAGCTACTAGTATCTATCAAGATCTGGCCAACCAACTGATAGGCGAACTTGCACTCAATGACGAATGGGTCATCATGCGGCCGGTGGACTGAGCCGCGGTCCTTTTTAGTGATGACAACCTCAGGAAATTTGCTGGTAGACGCCTGACCATCATCAGCATAGTTAACATCCATTTTTCTCAAATGGTCCTTGGTGCCTCGGGTGGTAGCCCCTCCAGCAAAACCGCATGCTATGGTGTAGATCGGTTCTTTGTCAGTGTCCGAACTACTTGTAGGCTGTGCAGTTTTTTTGGACGACTGTCTTGGGTTTGTCTTCAGGGTGACCTTGGACTTGAGGATGTAGGACTTCAACACCCCTTGATCAGCCAAACAGTCCAACAGTCGCTTGAGGCTATAGCAGTCATTGCTGTCATGGCCAATGTCCTCATGGAAATGGCAGTACTTGTTTTTGTTCCTTTTTTTGGCGGAACCTTTCATTGCAACGGGTTTTCCAATGGTCACCTGGTCTTTTATCTCCATAAGGATGGAGTAGCAGTCTTTATTAAATTCGTACTTGGGGACGTACGATTTAAATTCTTTCTTCTTCTTTTGGGACGGCTGATCAGAGTCGTCAACCGCCCAGATCTCTTTTCTCTTTTTGCTTTGTTCAGCTTTGGGAGCCGGCTGAGCAGACCGACTCTCCTTTTGTTTATCCGACTTTTTAGAGTCTGATTGATTGCTGGGCGAGCAGAGGTCGGTTTCTTGTATAAAGCTCTTTCTGCCTCCATCAGCGCCTCTTGGAGGGTAAAAACCCTCTTCTTGACAAGGTCAAACTTAAAGGTTGACCCGTCCTTCACACTCTTAAAGAAGTCTGTGTAACTTCGTTAGACAGTCCTTGAATCTGGATTCTCACCAGATCAAACCGCCTGACGTAGGAGCGAAGCCCTTCTCTCTCTCCCTACCGGATGGTGCTCAAGTCGAGACTTGTTTTCTTGGCAGGGTTGTTCATCGAGAAGTTTGAAGCAATCAAGAAGGCAAGCCTCTTGAAGCTATGAATACATCCGGCAAGCAAGTTGTTAAACCATTGTTGGACTATGCTCTTCAATGTAGCCGGGAAACATCTGCACTACGTGGCATCATCCAAACCCTGTAGGTACATGAGGTTAGTGTAGGCCATGAGGTGATCTTCAGGGTTGGTGGTACCATCATAGGTACCAACCAAGACATTCTTAACCTTGGTCGGCTATGCTGCCTTAATTATCTCCCAGGTGAATGCAAAAGGTTGTTCACCAAGTTTCAATAGTCGGAGCTGCCTGTGTAGGGGCTGGACATTGTATGCCGCCTGTCCCCCGAAGAGGGACGACTGTATGTAAGGTGGGGCATACTGCCCGTATGGCATTTGAGGTACATACGAGGCTGAGCCTATCATCTGAGGGCCTGAGTAGATGGACTTGTCGCCTGTATTGCTCTCATGCAAGGATTGAGTATTCCTTGCCGAGGTATTCTTGAAGCTGTCTGGGAAGCTCGACGTAGAAGCTGACTTAGACAACTGCTGATTTCTTTTCTACTCGATGATGTGTCGAGCATCACATAAAGATTTTTTGCTGCCATCCGGCTAAACTTCCCGAATGACCTTTCTTGTGCCCGTCTGAGGCAAAAGGATTTTAGACCAGTCAATCGCAATTGAGGCCTTCTCCTTTAGATGTGGAGTAGGCTGCCCGTCCTTGACTAGCTTTCTTTCTTAGCCTGAGGAGTCTTCTTTACCGACTGACCCTTGCTAGAGCCAACCGTCCTTTTGTTTATGAGGTTCTTGATCTCCCCCTTAAAACTAGTCATGAAGTTCATTAGTTCATCCCTAGTGACGGGAGCAATCCCTCTTACCGACTGGGTTTCCTAGCCGGTGGTCTAGTGAATTTACTTGGACCGGCTTCATTGTTGCCCCGTTCTAGTTTATCTCTAGGGCGGATGCGTTTAGAGATGAGTGACCTATCAGGGGCCACATGAGTTTTGACTTCAACGTCGTTATTTGTATCATGGTCTGAATAGACCTCTCCATCGACTCGAGGTCGGTTGGGTTCAAGTGGCGGTATAGACTCTTGAACCATCTTAGAGGTAGAGACGGCGCCAAATGTTTATGGGTTTTTTCTAATCCCTCGGGAGAGTTACGTCACTAAGTTTGGACTCTTCTGTCTATACCTGCAAAATAACGGAGACTCCGGGTGGTAGGAGCTCTGCCTCCGACGATCAAGTTAGAACGTGTTCGAAGAAAGGAAAAAAGTGCGGAAAAGGTAAAAGTGAGATGTTCTCGGATTTCGAGATCAGGTGTTTTCTCTGATGTGAGAGAATGTAGGTATGTTGTAATAAATGAACGTGACCTAATGGGCTGCGCTGTTTTGCGGCTTTCTCAAGAATTGGGCCCTGAAGGCCGCCATTTCTTTTGCTGCTTTGGGATGCCACGTGTCAGGGTGTGAGTGGCCCACGTTGGACCTACCCTGGGCTAACACGTGTCCCGCTCTGATTGGGCCACGTAGCAAGGGTATTTTTACCCAAAACAAAGCTGAGTTAAATTATCCTACCATGCAAAAAGAAATCCTTGCAGTCATTAGAGGGATCAAGAAGTTCTTAATCTTCTTAGCCCCTAAATAGTTCTTAATAAGAATAGATTGCAAAGGCATACTTGGTTTTGTTAAAAAGAATTTGTCTAATATGCAAGCGTAAGGGAGAATCCTGCGTTAGCAATTATGGCTTAACCAATTCTCTTTAACTATTGAACATATACAAGGATCGAAGAATTCTTTGGCAGGTAGTTTGACTAGAGAATTAGCCAATGGCGAAGAAGCACAAGACATCAGAAAAACATCCTGCCCATCAACTAGAAAAGATGGAAGCAGAGAGAAAAAATCTTATTGAAGAAATTGATAAAGCAATGGAGCGGGTTTCACCCTCCACTTGGGCCTTGATGGAGGCCATGATTGTTTTATCAAAAAAGAGATCTCGAGATGGTTTGATTAAAAGTTGTCATGTAGCAGTTCGAAGGTTCCCAATGTACAAAGTAATGGTCATTATCCTGCGACTCATTCCAGATATTCGGAATATAATACTAAATAAAATAAAAGATAACGATTTTAGATTCTAGTACGATTTAGTTGTATCAAGGTCATACAAGTTGTATGATGTCTATGATATATAGGGAAGTAGAATAATGTTCAACACCAATTCCAGAGTGGGTATTGTGTCAATTAATCCACATTATCTTGAATGGATGGCACCATATGTGACGGAGCACTACATAGCTTGGGATTATGTAATGGTTCATAGCATTGTACCATTTCCTGATAATAATACTACTTTCTTTAAGAAGCTCACAAAATTTCGAATGTATATATTTAGGAGAATTTATGATGCAACAAGATACAAAGAAAGAGTTGAACAAGTCCAAGTGCAAAGTGCAAGCATTAAAATGGTTGAAGGAAAAGTTAGCACTTCACATTTCCTAATCATGTTTAAAGATGTTCATCGCAAAGTCAAAGATCTGATTTGTATCCAGCAGAGACGAGTAAAAGATCCTACGGAGGCAAGAGCTTATGGATTTTTCTATATTGCTCAGTATCATAACTGATTTGGGTATTTCTACCCCGCCACATGGCCCAATGAGAGCGCGACACATGTCACCTGAGGAGGTCCCCAAATGGACCTCCTAGGGGCCAACACGTGTCAAGCAGACATGTCCTCAGGAATAGGTGCCCTTCAAGGCCCAATTCCCGAGGAAGCCGCAAAAACGGCGCAGCCCTAAATCCTAGGTCATCAAACCCTAGGACAGTGATTTGGTTATTTCTACCCCACCACATGGCCCAATGAGAGCGTGACATGTTCACCTGAGAAGGTCCTCAAATGGACCTCTCAGGGGCCGACACGTGTCAAGCAGATATGCCCTTAGGAATTAGCGACCTTCAAGGCCTAATTCTCGAGGTAGGCGCAAAAATGGAGCAGCCCTAAATCCTAGGTCATCAAACCCTAGGATAGGGCACACCTTTCTAGGACCCTATAAATAAGGAGATTCCCCCAATTATTGAGGCAACCTTACAATCATTACATCATTTTACTATTCTTAAAAATAGAGAAAACACCTGATCCCGAAATCCAAGAAGATATTTACTTTCCCACGTTTTCTACTTCGAACCTGTACTAACTTAACCTTCGGAGGTGGACCTCCAAACATCCGAAGTTCCTTTGTTTATAGGTACAAGCGGCTTAGATCCAGTCTGCGAGCTATAACTCTCCCAAGGGACACAAAAAACCCAGAAACATTTGGCGCCGTCTGTGGGGAGAGTACCTCAAAGATGGTTTCATAAGAACCTGTACCACCCTGCAACGAAGGTGAAGACTCGACCCTTGATTGATCTTTCAAAAAAAAAATTCCTAGAAACGGCAAAGAGAACAGCCATCCGGCATGTTCAGCCGGACGGCAGTAAAAAGACCTTTTCTAATACTCGACTTTACATCGAGCAAAAGAAGAATCAACAGCTATCCGAGTCGGCTTCCACGTCGACTTACCCAGATAGCATCAAGAATACCTCGGTGAGGAATTCACAATCTTTACATGGACAGGTAGCTTACAATTTCAAGCCTATGGACTGGAAGCTCCGACTGCAAAACCTTGTAGAATAACCCTCTACATTCTCTAGGGAGATAACTGAGGCCGAATAGCCGGCCAAGGTTAAAAATGTGTTGGTTGGCACCTATGATGGTACCACCAACCCCGAAGATCACTTTCTCGCATACGCCCACCTCATGTATCTACAGGGGTTAGATGATGCCGCCTGGTGCCGCCTACCCTAAAGGGCATAGCCCAACAGTGGTTTGGCAATTTTCCAGCTGGATGTATAAACAGCTTCAAGACGCTTGCGTTCTTGTTTGTTTCAAACTTCTCAATGAATATCCCTTTAAAAAAAACGAGTCTCGATCTGAGCAATGTGCAGCAGGGAGATAGAGAAGGATTGCGCTCCTACGTCAGGCGGTTCAATCTGGTGAGAATCTAGATTCAAGGGCTGTCAGACGAGGTAGCATACACATACTTCTTCAGGGGTCGGAAGAACAGGTCGATCTTCAAGTCTATATACAGGCGACCGAACTCTTCTCCTCCAATAAGCAATTGGACTCTAAAAATTCAGATAAACAGAAAGAGAGTCGGCCTGCTCAGCCGGCTCAGAAGTGTGAAGAGAGCAAAAAGAGAAAAGAGATCTGGGTGGTTGAAGACTCTAATCAGCCGTCATAGAAGAATACGAAAGAATTTAAACCATATGTTCTAAGGTACGAGTTTAACAAGGAAAGTTACTCCATCCTCATGGAGATAAAGGACCGGTTGACTTTAGAGAAGTCGAATCCAATGAAAGGTTCCGCTGAAAATTAGAACAAAAACAAACACTGTCACTACCATGAGGATGTCGGCCACAACACCAATGATTGCTATAGCTGCAAGCGGCTGCTGAAACATCAAGCAAGCGCCTTCCTAGAGGTCGTCATCATCGAACAAGACCGGGGCAAGGTCCACCGGCCGCATGATGACCCAATGGTCATAGAATGCAAGGTCGCCAACAAACTGGTTGGCCGGATCCTTATAGACACAGGTAGCTCCTCTAACATCA
The DNA here is from genome assembly GCF_948465745.1 of Chenopodium album. NCBI lineage: Eukaryota > Viridiplantae > Streptophyta > Magnoliopsida > Caryophyllales > Amaranthaceae > Chenopodium > Chenopodium album. The sequence continues at coordinate 34,256,339 of NC_137851.1, read as the reverse complement.
TCAGCTACAAGTGCATGTCCAAGCTGAAGTACAAGGAGGACAGCCTGCACACCGTCTCCAACCCTCTAGTTAGTTTTGGGAGAGGAATCGTCCACCCAGTCGGACAAATTGACCTGCCCATCCAGATGGGGGAGAAAGGGAAAGGGCGCCATATGGTCATCCGGTTCTTGGTGGTTGATGAGCTGACTGCCTATAACCTTATTCTAGGCCGCCCCACACTAAACGAGTGCAAGGTCGTCATCATCCCAGCTCTCATGTTGCTGAAATATGAAAGGGATGATGGTTTTGTTGGCCCCCTGAGTAGGGATAAGAAGACGGCTAGAGAGTGTTATCTCTCAGATGTTAAACCCACAGCCTCAGCAGCCGTACAGGGGAAGGATCCAATAGACCTTAACGATGTCAAGGATCCTGATCTAGCTGCAAAGAAAAGAAAAATTGATCAGCTAGTCGTGGTTAAAAAAGAGAAGCAATTGTAATCACTGACCGAGGAACGGTCAGACGACCTCCGTCCCCAACCGGTTGGCAAGCACATTGATATTCCTCTAGATGACATCCGTCCAGAGCGAACTGTTAAGGTGGGGACGGTTGCTTTTGCGAAGTTGGGGCCAGACTTGCACCTTTTGCTAAAAGAATTCAAGGACATTTTTGCCTTTGAAGTAGAATAGATGCCAGGCATCAGCCCGGATCTTACTGTCCACAAACCCCTTGATTGGGTTGCGAACATTGTGCTCGTAAAGAAGCCAAATGGTACCTGGTGCTTGTGTGTTGATTACACTGACTCAAACAGAGCATGTCCAAAGGACAGTTCTCCGCTTCCAAAGATCGACAGTCTGGTCGACTCTATAGCTAGACATGCCCTGATGAGTTTCATGGACGCCTACTCATGCTTTCATCAGATTCCGCTGTGGAAAAAGGAACAAGAGGAGACAGGATTCGTCACTGATCAGGTGTTATTCTGCTATATAGTGATGTCGTTTGGCTTGAAGAATGCGCCTGCTACTTTCTAACGAATGATTAATACAGTCTTCATTAATCAGATTGGGGGGAATGTAGAGGCATACATTGATGACATGATAGTCAAATCCAAACAACAGGCGTATCACCTTGCTAACCTCTGAGAAACATTCACCACACTCAGGCGGCACAAGGTCATGCTTAATCCTAAGAAGTGTATCTTTGGTCTTGAATTTAGGAAGTTTCTCGGATTCCTGATTAATCAGAGGGGGATAGAGGCCAATCTTGAAAAAACACAGGCGGTCATTGACATGAATTCACCCCGCACTAACAAAGAAGTGCATAAATTAACAGGTTGCCTAACGACCCTGGGGAGATTCCTTAGCCAGTTAGGCGACAAGTGGCTTTACTTCTTCCAAGCAATAAGGAAGAAAGCTATGTTTGAATGGGGGGATGATGCTGAGGCGGCCTTCCAAAAGTTAAAGCAACATTTTCATTCTTTGCCAAGGCTAGTCAGCCCTCTGCCCAAAGAGACGCTCTATATGTACTTGGTTGTCTCAAATCATGCTCTCAGTGTCCTGAGAGAGTAGAAAGCTTAATATACTGAGAGAGAGAGAGAGAGAAGAAGATCCCATTAGAGTACTTGACCGAACCTCTACCTGGATGGATAACATCCGGGCATATCTACGAGACGGCATGCTGCCAGACTCAGCTCTAGAAGCAGTGACACTGAAAAAGCATGTGGTCAACTTTGAGATTCACAAAGGAGAGCTTTTTAAGAAAGGGTTCCTACAACCCCTCTTGAAATGAACCACCCTAGAAAAGGGGTAGGAGATTCTAGAAGATTTACATGCGGGTTTTTCTGCCTCACATATAGGCGGCAGACTCTAGTAGAAAGGGCCAGACGGCAGGGCTACTTCTGGCCCACCCTTGAGGAAGATGCCATGGCTTTGGTAAAGAAATGTGACAAGTATCAAAAATTTGACAAACTAATACACCGTCCGGCCATGGATCTAACGGCCAGACATAGCCCAATACCATTCGCCAAGTGGGGCATGGACATTCTTGGGCCATATACTCCGACATCAGGCGAACGGAGGTACAATCTTGTTGTAGTGGATTACTTCACCAAATGGGTGGAGGTAGAGGCGGTCAAAAACATTAAGACAAAGGACGTCATCTCCTTCATTTGGAAGAACATCATCACCTGATTTGGGGTGCCTATGTCTATGGTTTTTGACAATGGTCATTAGTTTGAGACACCTCATCTCAAGACTTGGTTGGGAGATCAAGGGATCTCCCATTGTTTTGCATCGGTTGGCCGACCCCAAGCAAACGGCCAGGTTGAAGCTTTCAACAAGTCAATCTTAGACGGCGTAAAAAAGAAAATTGAAAGAGCTGGCGGCCTATAAGCGGATGAGTTACCTCACGTCCTATAGGCCATCAGAATAACATCCAAAGAGGCAACTGGAGAGATCCCATTTCTCATGGTTTACGATGCTGAAGACGTTTTGCCCATTGAGCACTATGAGCCGACTCTTCGAGTCATGCTATATGACGAAGAGGCAAATTGGTAATCCATGCGACTAGCATTGGAATCACTTCCCGAGCGCAAGGGCAACGCTGCCCTGCGACATGAGATTTACCGTCTGAGAATGACTAGAGCCTACAACAAAAGAGTACACAAGAGGCCCTTAAAAGTGGGGGACTTTGTGTTACGAAAATAGAGGCAGTCGGTAGAGCAAATGAACAAGGAAAACGAACCCCTAATTTGGAAGGCCCCTACCGAATCTATGAAGAATTAAGAGGCAGCACCTACCGTTTGGAAACACCAGACGGCAGGCAACTAGCCAGAACTTAGAATGTAGATAACTTGAAAAAGTACTACTTCTGAAATTTTGTAAATTTTTGAATGAAAAGCTTAATCAATGAAATGTTGCTTTTTATTTTCAATCCTGTTTGTCTATTGATTTATAAAGATACCGCCAACACAATGCGCAGACGGCCTGCATTCACTCAACTAATATAAGCTGAGTTAAAAAACTCAGCGGCTAAACCCTCGTTCCAAAAACGAGTTAACCAGGCCAATGGCCAGGTGTAATCTAAAAACAACCTACCTTCTGCTCCAACATGAGTACGACAACCGGCGACACCCATTTGGGTGAATTCGTCGAAGAGAGCATCTCCCATTTGGGTGGTACATTGCTCTATAAACCAGAAAACAAACGGCCCTACCGACTATTTGGATTAAGATAACGCTCGTAGCTATTTGACTTAATCTAATTTGAAACCTAAAAAGCTTGAGTTTCTCAACTGTCCTAATACAGGCGGGAAGCGGCTACTATTTCATTTTAGAGGCTTTAATACTCATGTGTTACCGCCTGTTATTGCCCTGGGTCAATGCAAGCGGATAGATTCTATTTATCGACTATAAGTTAAGTCCAAAGACATAACAACTTAGAGTTGCTATAAACAATTCATTGAAGGCCTTTGGCCGGATATTTTAAGCACTTACCCGTCTGCTCAAGGTGGCCGACTGTCCGCTTGGTTTGGGGCAATCACCATAGTAATTGATTGACTTAGAAACCAATCATACTCTTTTAAGTATCAATAATTTCTAAGTCAATCAATCCACCTTTTAAACCAAGCGAACATCTGGCAAGGGGCAAGACATCCAGTATTACATACAATCGCATAGTATATAGGCAAATTAAATACTTAAATTTACGCATATCAAACAAAACTAAAAGATTTAAAATTTTTTAAGACAAAAACAAAATCAATATGATAAAAACCGGTCATATGACCGAATAATATTCATTAATAAGCCAGCCGTCCCTACGGACGACTGTAAAAGTTAACCAGTACAACCGCGCGGAAATTGTAGATTTACCCGACCCCTTGGACGGTAAAAATACAAGTTTACACGGCACGCAGGCCAGAAGAAATTTCAAGTGGCCATTCGGCCTCAAAAAAACATGAAATGCTTAAGTATCGGGAGTGGGGTTTTTAGTGTTGGCAGCCGCATCCTCCTGGTTTCCCTTAGGCGGCAACTCATCAGATTCGTTATCCTCCTCCTCCTCCTCTTGATCATCATTATCCCCAGAGATCGAGTCCTCTGTGGAGGCGGACACCTCAGCATTGGCTGCTACTTCTTCCTCAGCCTGCTTCAGAAGCTGGGTGTTGAACTCGTCATTTTCTTCATCAAACTTGGTCTTCCAAGTTTTGAAGTCAGAACTTGGATGGACCGCCTCCCAGGTTATTCGTATGATAACGTCGTAATCCTCCATCATTTGTTTGACTAAGGCCTTCTTCTCCTCCTCAGCCCAGGACTTGTATTTTGTTCTAAGCTAGGTCTCCTGGTTCTGCAGCCGACCCTTGAGCTTGTCCACCTGCCCCTTCAGTCGGCCCGCCTTCTTGTCCGCCTCCTCAAGGGGCTCGAGCTTGTCCTTGAGGCCCTTGACCTCCGCCTCGAGCTTGGTTATCCGCCTCCTTACTCCATCCAAGTCCTGCTTGACCTACAAGTTGGCCGACGCCTTGGAATGCATCATATCAATAGTCAAAAGCTCGTTTTGAGCAATCTCAAAATTGGCAATATCTAATGAGGAGGCGGCCCGAGCTTTCGCAGCCTTTACCTCTTTGGACTTCTCGTTAAACGGCTGAGACCGTTTACGTGCAGCATAGCCTATATTCGGCCAAAACGGGAATAGTCAGTACCAAACGGCCACACACATTATGCAAGACATAAAAATTATAAAAATTTTAAAAGTATTATACCTCGCAAAGAAGCGCCGAGATAGCATCAGGTTGAGGGAGCCAACCCCCCTAACGGATGCTTTTTCCTCAGGCTCAAGCGCCCTCAGCATCATCTTGGCTAGCTGTTGGACATCCGGCCTCGGAGGAGGGACTTCTGCACATTCAACATTTTGTTAGTAGATGTTATGTGTCCGGCCGAATGATCGAGTGTCTTTAGAGGTGCTGGACGACTTTGCATTGAACTTTACCCTACAAGGATAGGGTAAAGGGTCAAAAGCAGTTATACCTTTATAAGGAATATTTCAAGCATCCCACACTTAAGCCCCACTGTGATCATACACTTAAGTATGGTGGCATCCAAACGGAAGGAAGCTAGAGCAAAAACGTCGCCAACAAGTTTTAGGAACTTGTAAACCGTTCACAGGGTGAAGTTTACACCCCTTCATGATCCATGAGATCGGTAACTCCATAGTGGTGTGGAACCATGACTGGATATTCGGGGATGAAGGTACAAATCCGACGTAAAAGAGATTGAACCTACCCTAAAAATAAGCCTCTACTTTATTCTTCTCATATTCATGTGCGCTTTTTGACTAACATACAATCAATATATTAATCCTAAACCTGTTTAACCTATGTTGGTTGAATATTAATGCACAAACAAATCTAGTATTGGCGATCACTTGAATTAAAATCATATTAGCCTAAATAAAATTATTAATTATCTTATTAAGCGTGATTACAAGTACAAATTCCCTTTAAACTTACAAGAGAGGGCGTAATCAAGCAATAACAATAGTAATAATCAAGCAACATAATAACAACAATCATCATCATAATAATAATCTCATCAAAGCATAATAATATTAGCAAGATCCTAGGAATGATACTAACAAGATTAATAACGAATCCTAGCATGTCATTAAACATTAAAAATCAAAGTTTTAGCCCTAACATGATACCAACATGATAGAAGAAATAGGAAGCAACCTAAGCATGATACTAGAAAGCAATAAAAGCATCCTAACATGATACTAGGAATTAAAAAGACATCCTAACATGATACTAGGAATTAAAATAATCTAAGCATGATTTCTATATCAATAGAATAATTAAGCAATTAAATTACTTACTTTGATGCTTCGTATCTCTTTCTATCAAAACAATACACACGTTAGTAATTTCATGGAAAATATTAAATCAAATAATTGATTAAATAATTAAAATAGGGATTTGGGACCAAACCCTCAGAAATTATCAACCTTTCACGTCTAGGGCGAAGGCAACTTCGAGCTTGGCTAGGTGTGTCTAGAACTCGTGAATGCGGTATTTTTATTTGAAAAAGGCTAGGCTTAGAAAGAGGGAGAAAGAATAAGCTTCTAGCTTGAGAGAGAAGAGAAAAAGAATTAGATGATTGATTGTTGATGATTGAAAAAATGGGGAAATACGACCTTATTTATAGAGAAAATAGCCCAAAAAGGATAAGAAAAAGACCGAATCCTATAAGGAGTAAAACTAAATGACAAGATTTGTCTCTTATACCGATATTTTTCAATATGATTATGGATTTAAGGTTCCTTTTACTCTGTACTTCTTCAGGGTGACATTTGAAACTCCATTCTTGACAAAAACAATGTAGGATATAAGATGTGGATAATTCATTTCTAGATACATAGGAAAGCTACATAGCACCACCTTCTAATTACATAATTGCAACTTTCCTTGTAATGTTTAGTAGTACAAGTCCAAAGCCTCATGTTTATTTAGGATGTATGAAACCTTGTCATGTCCTCGCTCAAAAGTACATTTCATTTTACTCTTAGACTACTAGTTTAACACTTTTTTCAATAAATTCTCATTATATTTACTAATTCTCTTTCATTTATGAGCTAGGGAGTGAGATCCCATAAGTTTCGGAGACGATGGAAACAAATACTTCTATTTTGTTACAAGGACACAAGAAATGTGCTTGCATATATGTAGCTGTCGTTGTCATTGTTATTGATGCTCCTATAACTGATGCCTGCTGCTATTACAGTTTGTTATTACTGTTGTCTGTTGGCTTGGTACCGCTGACTGAGTTTACTCCAACTACTGCTATCTGCTGTTACTGCTAGCCTAAAACTGGTGACTGATGCTGCTGCTACCGGCTGTTGCTACTATCACCTGATATCGGCTGTATTTTTATTTTTTTTGTAATTTGGGGGTGTATTCTAGAGGCCGAAGTTGACGTTCTTTTTGTTTTGTTTATTAGATTGTTTAGCCAAACAAAAAAATTGGTGCTCATGGAATTTTTTTTAAGAAATTATATTAATTCAAGTTATTTTCTATTCTATATGTTAATTTTGCATTCGTTGTTGTTGTACAAGTTAATATTATTTTTGCATTTAAAAAATAAAGTTGCATATTTTAACTAATCATAATAGTAATGATAATAATCATAACAATTAAAAAGCTGTTATATTAATTTGCAAAAAGTGATACATAATGTCCAAAATAGTGTAACTATATCTTAAAAAGATGATTGAAAAACGTTACCTAATAATCAACAAGGTGTTACATAGGTTTGAAAAAGTGATACACAATGTCGGATAAAGTGTTACTATATACTTGAAAAATGTTACTAAAGATAAGCAAGTGTTACATAAAAAATAAAAAGTAACACTTTAAAAATGAAACTAATAATATTAGAAATATTACATAAGAACGTTTATAGTAACACTATTCTAAGTGTTACCATATGATACCCAAAGTGTTACATAAGACCTTAGGTAACATGGGCGGATGTATCACCCACTAAATTGTTACCTATTGTCTATAATAACACTTTTATCACTTTATGTAACACTTTTTAGGTGTTACTTAAGGTTAGTTATGTACTAGTGTATTCATCGGAATTAAGCTTATAATATATCATTTGGAAAGCTCTTTTCGAGCCCAGTCCAAGTACACTATTATTGGACCCTTATTAAGAACTAAACTAAATTGGATTGGACATTTTCACAAATAGAGTTCATTTTCAAAAACAGAAAGAAGAGAATATTTTTATTAAAAACAACTGCATCACAAGACTTTTCACACTTTCACCTCGTTTGATAATCAAATGACGTGAAAGGTACTCATCACTAGGTTTGGTTTTGGGGGAGACATAATTAGGTGTCTACAAAAGCCCCCACTTTGACTGAGTTTGGAGAAACGCATGTTTCGAAAACGAAAGTCAAAGTAGCGATAGGGACGGAGAATGATTCAGAATGTTCTATGATCCTAAATCATTCTTGTAACGCCGATACTTGCAAACTAGCGTTAGTTAAACAGATAAAAGAGTTAAGAAACGCGTATCTAGCATCGTCGAGCACACGTCTCTAGGGTAACCGATTTTGTCTGACGACCTCCACAAGCTAGGGGATATCGCTTGAAGACTACTCTGCTTGTAGCTGCCTTCATTTCCGCTGTACAGTCTTCCACATATTAAGGAACACCATCGAAGATTGATCTGCTTGTAGCAGTCTTCTGCTGTTTTGTGACCATCTTCCACAAGCCATGGAACATGATCGAAGATAACTCTGCTTGTAGTCATCCTCAGATTTTTGATAATTTCTCACATCTTAGGAAAAACTGTTGAAGATAGCTCTGCTTGTAACCATCTTCAGCCTTTATGACAATTTTCCACATCTTAGGGATCATCGTCGAAGATCACTCTGCTTGTAGCAATCCTCTATTCCGCGTGATAACTTTCCTTGGAAAGCTATCGAAGATCACTGCTTGTTGATCCTCAGTTTGCTAGTGCTTTGTTGTAATGCTTGTTGCACTAATGCTTGTATTTTGCTGTGCTTTGATGTTTGCGTTTTCTGTTTGCTTTATGAACCAATATTTTGGTGCTTGCGATGAGCCAATTCTTAGGCACTTAAACTAAGTGAGACGATCATTATCAGGTCGATCACTTACTGTGATTGTAATCGAGCCAACTACTAATCATGTCAATTTTCTTATAGGGGCTAACTGGCGTACCAAGGAACCCAAAATTGTTGCATGAGGTCCGCATAAATCAATATGGGAGCCACAAATTATGTCGCTGAGGAAAAAGATCCAGCACGTGCCTTACGTTCTATCGCGGTGTGCCAGGCTTGTCGCAGGGCGACATGTCTGTCGTTTTGCGCTGGAGTCAGGTTTTCTGGATTTAAACCCCTTCTCCTTCATTTCGTTGTTCGTGCCTCTTTTGTTTCTTTTTCCCTCGAAAATTCTCTTTACTCGTTCTCCTTCATTTCTCAACGAGTTTTGCTCAAGTTTTTTGCAAATTGAAGCTTGTGATCTCTAGTTTGCCGATCTATATAAGTTTTGCTCAAACTCGCTTTATTTCACGCGAATTTGGTGCATGTTTACTCGCGGTTTTCCGGAGAAACCGAGAATGTTCTTGCTTATTTTGCTTTGTTTGTCAAATTTTATGCCATGAATTTGCTTGCTTATGTTTGTATATCACCTTAGGAGTGTTTTGAGACTTGTTTGGCTCAATTTGGTGGAGAAATGAGCGATTTTCCATTGTTGGACTCCTTGAGTTTGTGAGAACAATGTGACTTGTTCTTCATGTTTTTGCTAGCTATTCATGCTCAATTTGTCACAATATTTGTCCTAGTATTGCAAGAAATTGTTTGATTGCTTGAAAATGCTAATTATGCCAGAATTGAAATCATGCTCTATTTTAGTACTACGTACTCTTTTTTTGACGAACATATTATCATGCGGCTAGGCGAACCTTAGATACTATAGAACCTTTGATTTACTGTTTGCTTGCATAATTAGCATGTCTCGACGACGCGGTTCCGGCTCACGCTCTCGTGGGGCTCAACGAGAGGACGAGCTCGTCGATGCCGACGAGGGTACTTCCACCAGTCTGGGGGAGTTCCCTGAGTGGGATGGGCGTACCTTATACTTTGAGCCTTTGTTTGACATCTCAGAGCAAGTTCGCCGCAGGATGACTGACGAGCAAGTTCGTTACCATGGCTCGGGCAACGATACTATCGGACAGTTGTACGAGTCCTACTTCCTCAACAACGAGGAGTTGCGTGGGCTGTGGGAGTCTTGTGGTCTAACTCCACTGTTGTAGGCCACTCAGGCTCTCTATTCTTCGTCCTCGTGTCGTTTTCTGATTCGAGCTTTGGTGGAGTTCTTCTGGGATACCACTAACACTTTCCACTTCCCTTGGGGTGAGATGACCATCACTCCTGTCGACTTCTCTCTGATCACCGGACTCGAGTTCCGGACTGCTGCGGTTCCATTTGGTAGCGATATCACCGTTTTCTCTACCGAGGCAGAGGAACTACTCGGTCCTATCGCTATTCGAGCACGCGGCGAGGCTCGGCCGATGCAGATTAGTAGCCGATGTATTACGCGGTCTATGCTCGTGGAGGCCTTTCGAGATGGTGCGACCACCCGGAGCAGCGGGTGCTCATCTTTGTCCTTATTCTTTTTTCAGGGACTTTCTCTCCTGATAAGGGAGCTGAGTGCTACTCTACTATTTGCCTGCCCTTCACAACCTTCGTATGGTCAGGTCATATGATTGGACCAGCTTGGCCTATGCTGACTTCTTGCTTGGATTGCGACTCACTTGTCGCCATCGCAAGTTTGAGGAGAAGGTCACTCTCTCTAGCTTCTGGAGGGTCGTAGAGGTATACCTTTGTTTTTCTAACTAAAGTTTATTTTAGACATGTGCTAGCAACTTGCTGATGCTTCTCCGTCATTTACAGGTCTGGTTCTACGAGTACTTCCCGTCTCTTTCACCAGCGAGGCCCTCGCCTCGTGGGATCCCCGTTGCTGCTAGTTGGGGAGGCCGTTACAATGACCAAACTGCTACTGCCCGCGTTCGAGAGTTGATCCTCTCGGTATGCCTTGCTTATCGTTTCCATCTTTTCCTACTTAGTAGGAATCTATCTCATGGGTGTTCATTTTGTAAGGGCTTAAGGTCCAATTTCGACCATGGGCCGATTTCGATCATCCTAGACGAGTTGTCCAGTATACAGCTCAGCATCGCTATTTTTCAGGAGACATATGAAGTTGTGGTGTATTTGGGCAAGAGAGTTGCGATTCAGCACTCTATCGAGTCTTTTGTGGTTCTCGCTCGTCCCCCTCAGCACATGTTTGACCAGACGGCTATAAGAGTCCAATTTGGCGATTTTCCATTCGAGCCGGAGTTATGGCGAGAGTCACATGCCGCGTTTTCACCTCCATGTATATCGGAGGAAGCACAAGTATATTTTGTGCCTTTGATTTGTTCTCTTAATAGCCCCCTAGCGGATTTTTAATCACCTAGACTTTGTTTTGACAGGCTACCGCAGCGGCTAGGGATTTTGTGCCTCCACCGGTGTTTATCACCTATCAAGGGTCTTTTGGCCCGGTCGAGGAGATGATTTCTCTGGCCCCTGAGCCTTGGCGGTTGATAGAGGAATCGATACCTCGCCACCAGACCTAGGTAAGTCTTTTACCATTATCTTTTCGCGTAGATGTTCTTTGATTATTTTTGACTTTATTGCTTGATAGTTCTCCCACGAGGTGATGACGAGGATGGCGAGAGGCATAGACGCTTTTCGGTACCAGCTTGTGAGGTTGAGTCACCGACCTAGGTGTCGTGGAGACAATGGCACGGAGGTATTTCTTTTGACCTTATTACTTACTTTACTTATTTATTTTGCCGTTCTTGACTTGGTTTGTTCTTTCTATTTCAGCCTGTTCCTCCGACGCGTACTCGTTCGAGACCTGAGACTCGAAGGGAAAGATCCGGATCTGGCTCGAGGCGCCGACCTACTTCGACAAGGAGCCAAGGTGGTCGAGCGGAGTCGGACCACACCGTACCATTGGAGGATTCGAGCTCTTCGTCTGAGGGTGCTTCGAAGAGGACGACTAGCCAAGGAGGCGCGACATCGACTCCTTCAGCGGGTGGTGGGACGTATGAGGTTGGCTCATCGTCGCAGCAGCCACAGCAGCCTCAGCAATTGGGAGTGCAGCCGTAGGGTGAGGCAGGATGGACTGGCCCCATTCTTTCGATCCTGACCACCAGCGATCCTAATGCTGGCGAGGGGTTGACTCCACGGACTACACAGTTCTTCGACATGTTTGGGGTTCCTCCACATTTGCGTCCTCCGCCATCATAGTTGTACCTGTATATATTTTATTTTGACTTGTAGGACTTTGCTTATTTTGACTTGACACTCCTGTTGGACACTTTGTAAATATATCTTATGATTAATATGTCTATTTTGTCTTTGCATTTTTATTTTTCATTTTGTGTGCATATGAGTGTGTGAAGAAATGTGACTAATTTTTGCGCAAAATTTTCCGTCATTTTTATTATCAATGGAGGGTATCTGACTTTCTCCCCCAAAAAGAAAAAAAAATGAAAAATAAAGTCGAATCTGATAAAAAAAATGAGCTTAAATTTAATTAAACTCAAAATAATCAAATATGAGATAAGTGTTTGGATAAGATTGGCAAAAAAAAAAAAAATGTTTGGATAAGGCTTTGAAAAGCATCAAAACCGTACAGTCAAAATACAAATCCAAGTCAAGGTCGGATAACATATGGTCAGCGAAACGCGTAACGCTGACGCGGGAAAAGACAAATCTGTCGCGGCGCGCTGACCCCTGTCGCGGCACGACAAGCTTGTCGCGGTGCGCTGGGTTTATTTGTCCGAATCCTTCCAGGATTCGGTTTACGTCAGCTCTGTTAATAAAAAGCCCCCAAATTCGTCGATTTTCGTACAATTCGAACTAAAAAAATAATCTCCTCTTTAATTTTTCATCATGTCTAAAAGTTTTAGCGATTTTACTCGTGAGTGGTGTCGGTCTTTGACTGCTAAAGAGAGAAAAGAGCTTGACTTTTTTCACTTGGGGGGATCGCTTTGCATTAAAGGGGTAGATCTTGACGTAGACTTTATTCATACCGCCTTAGAGTATTGGGACCCAAACACTTATTGCTTTAGATTAGGTCATGATGAAATTTTCCCTTTACCGGAAGAATTTGGTGCCATCCTTGGCTTCCCGTCTTTAAATCTTGCGGTAATTCCTAAAGTTAATGAATATTATTATAAAGATTTTGAGCGTTTCCTTAACCTTCGGGATAGGGACTTGAAAGATATAGTGCATGGGAATGTGGTTAATTTGAAAGAATTTGCACGCCTTTATTTTGATAGACCACGCTCGGAGTCTTTTCATGTTTATAAGAGAAGAGCTTTTCTCTTTTGCATGGTTAGCCAATATCTCCTCACTAGTGGTAATATTCGTTAGGGTCAAGCAATATTAGTGTCTGTCATGGAGCAAATTGAATAAGGGAGAAATCCAATGCCATTAATTGTTGGAGAAACGATGCTTAGCTTAGATGAACTAAAAAGAGATCCAAAAGCACCTCTTCGAGGTTCTCCAATTTTATTACAGGTAGAAAATTGATATTTTTAATTGCATAAATCAAAAATATAATTTTGTATAGTAATACTAATATTTACATTGAATTTTTGTAGGTATGGCTAATGGAGAGACTTGAATTAATCAGTCCTTCTGACAATATTGAAAAATATACACCAAACTGCTTTGTAAGAAGGAAGAAACGCTTCTCCATAAAGATGGGCCGCAGGGAGTGGAGTAGAATTTGTGAAACCTACGAATTTGCTATCAAGTGGGTTGTTCCTTGGTGGAAGATTGAGAAGATGGTTGGTGTCAATAGCCAACCTTTTTGTCGTCTTCCTAGTTTGTCCAAATTGACCTTTTATTACCCTTCTAGAGTGAAGAGACAATACGAACTTGCTCAAACCATTCCCTCCGGAGATCTTCGTCGCCCTTATGAATTTCCGGTATCACAAGACATAGATAGGTTTGATGACTATGGGTGTGCTAGACCTTTGTGGGAAATAGTTTCCCAAAAGGTTCCTCATTCTTTATCTAGGGATGTGAAGCAATGGTTAATTGGTAGATCTCAAAAGGACAAGAACAAAGCCCGAAAGTTGAGTAAGAACAATGTGAAAGATCGCCTAGGAGACAAGAAAATTCCTCCTAAGGAGAGCTTAGGTGAGAGAGTTGAATTCAAGACCCCTGTTATGCCTAAGAAGAAAAGTACTACAAGGGGCAAGGAGAAAAGAAATACTGACTTTGCAAAGAAGAAAATATGGGTTGAAAAGAAGCACGGTGTAATGGCCATTGGAGAAACTATCAACTCCAAGATTGTGTGTAGGTCTTTTAAGGGATCCCTATTGGTAAAAGAGAATGGATTATTAAGAAGAAGCAGAGAAGAATTGGAAGAGGGCCGGAAAAAAGAAGATAGATTAGACATTGCCTTTACTATCAATTTATTAGCCGATTTTATATTTTTTTTAAAAGTTAATTTAAGATTTTATTTTTAATTCCATTAATAATGTAATTTTATTTTTATTAATGCAATTTTCAGCTTTTAAATTAAATTGACTCTTTTTTTTTACATTGAATTAATTATTAAAGCAATGAAAACGACTTGAATAAATTTCGAAAATTGTTCGAGTACGAAAGTCAAAAATTCTCGAAATACACAAAAATCCGCCCAGATCGACGAAAAAATGCTGGCACTAGACTTTAGAATTTGTTGCAGCGCGACAGTCTTGTCGAGGTGCGCTGGATCTGTCGTTGCACGACAGATGTTATCGTGCAGCGCTGGATTTGAATTATGTGCGCCGCTTGTTCTGCGTTGACGCACTGATGCGGGGATGCAAGATTTGTAAAAATTAAAGTGGCCGCACCCTGTAAAGGGTTGCCTATGTATCCTTTCTTAAGGAATCAGGCCAAACGTAGCTCTCTTGAGTATGTTACTCAAGTTATTATGGATAGAACTTTTTAAGTTAGTCAAGATTTGTCATGTTTGAGAATTCATTACCATCCATATCAATTAATGTTGCAGCACCTCCTTATAAGATAGTTTTGACAATGTGTGGTCCGGGCCAATTGGGCCTAAATTTGCTTCTTGGGTCTAGAACATTTTTTCTTAGTGCTTTTAACACCAAGTCTTCCACTTTAATGTTTCTTGTCTTGACCTTTTTGTTAAAGTGTCTCGTCATGCGAGTTTGATAGCATTGAGTATGATGTAGAGCTTCTAGTCGTTTTTCATTAGTAGAATTAGCTCCTCATACCTTGCTCTAGTCCATTCGACTTCATCGAGTTTACTTTCTAACGCGGTGCGTAGAGAAGGTATTTCTAGCTCTACAGGTTGTACGGAATCCATTCCGTAGACTAAGGAGAATGGCATATTTCCTGTGGAGGAGCGAATTGACGTGCGATAAAACCAAAGAGAAAAATGGAGTTTGTCAAGCCAATCCTTGTAATTTTCTGTCATTTTCTCGATGATATTCTTTAAGTTCTTATTAGCTGCTTCTACTACGCCAAATAGAAGTGTGCCACGTGGCAACGCCATGTGGCAGCACACGTGGCAGCGCCATGTGGCAACACACGTGTCAACACACGTGGAAGCCACCAAGTGGTAGCGCGCCACGTGGCAGCCACCATGGTGGTGGCATGCCACGTGGCGGCGCGCCAAGGTGGCGACGTGCCACGTTGGCAGCCACCATGGTGGTGGCAGCGCCATGTGGCAGCACACGTGGCAGCCACCATGTGGCGGCGCGCCAAGGTGGCGACGTGCCACGTTGGCAGCTACCAAGTGACAACGCGCCACGTGGCAGCGTGCCACGTTGGCAATGCCATGTGGCAACGGGCCGCCGACCTGGGTGGCGGGTCATGGACGTGGGCCAAAAGGTGGCTGCCCAACTGAACCCAACTTAGGGCTCAAGGTTGGGTGCCACATGGTTAGATCACAATGCATGTGAGTTGCCTTGGGGAGCAAGTGAGGAAGTGGTCCTCACCTAACCATGTGACACTTGTTACTTTGTTATTCCTTGGTTTATTTAACTAAGGATTGAATTCAACATTCTTTCTATGTGGGATCTTTTTTGTGAAAAAGTCCCACATTGAAAGATGAGTGGAATTCAAAAGGAAGCACTCCTTATAAATAGCCAAGGCATACCTTGGGATTGTTCACTTGAGTAAGGTGTTGAAAAAGGCATCTCCATTGAGAAAAACTTTGAACACATATAATTACTCGGGTTTAGGTCGGGCTTAGCTAACCCCTAAGCATTGGACCATTTTCGGGGGCTGAGTTACGGGTGGACTTCCGTTGGAGGTTCTCGTGCAAGCGAGACTTAGAGCTTTCGAAGTCAGAGCTCTTTTACTGAGCGAAGCACGCGCCAAAGGTGTTAATCTCTTTCTTAATCTTGTTGTTTAATTTATTTATGCTTTATATTATAATTATTGTGAGTGTGGTCTTGGCTCGGGTTTTCTTCCGCGGTGAGTCAAACTCATCAAAACCCAGCAGATATCCTAGGAGGGGTGATTTTTCCAATAATGTCTATACCCCATGTTGAGAATGGCCACGGTGATGTATAAGTGTAAAGGAGTGATGGAGGAACATGTTGCAAGTTAGCATATATTTGGCATTTAGGGCATCTCTTTACATATTGATGGCAATCCCTATTCATGGTAGTCCAATAGTCTCCTTGGCGCATTACTTTTTGGGCTAGCATTTTGCCATTCATATGAGTTCCACATGCTCCTTCGTGGATTATTCTCATTGCTCTTTGAGCGCCCTTTTTGCCTACACATAGCAGAGCTCTACCTTTAGGTACCCTTTTATGAAGCTCATCGTTTATGAGTACATATTGGGAAGCCAAAAGTCTTAGAGCTCGCTTTGCTCTTTTGTCAGCATGAGGCGGATATTCACCTTTGGTGACATAATTGAGGACGTTAGTATACCAAGGTTCTTCCACTTCCTCTTGTTCCTGAGCTTCCTCATCATCTTCTATAGCTTAGATGTAAGCCGGTTCATGCCTTTTCCCTATTGTTAGAGGCATTTGCTCGATTTCCTTAGGAATTCTAACTATTGAGGCTAGTCTTGCCAAGGCATCAGCAAATTGATTTTCCTCTCTTGGTAGATTTGTGTATTCTACCTTTTCGAGTTGGTCAGTAAGAGTTTCCAGATATGTTTGATAAGGGGCTAAGCTTTCACTCCTTACTTTCCATATTTTGGAAATCTGATTGATGATTAAAGAGGAGTCTCCGAATATTCGAAGTTTCTTTAATCCTAATGCCAAAGCAGTTTCGAGGCCTACCACACATGCTTCATATTCCGCAGCATTGTTGGTAACGTCGAAACCTAGCTTTATAGAGATTGGGACATGTTCCTCTTTATGTGATACTAATAATACCTCTACGCCACAACCCTTTTAGTTTGAAGCTCCATCGAAGTATAATGTCTAAGTATCATCTTCTGTAAACGTCAAATCTTCGTCTGGAAATTCGTTTTCATGCATTGGTATCGAATCTTCTATTGGGAAATCTGCTAAAAAGTCTGAGACCACTGATCCTTTGATAGCCTTTTGAGGCATAAACCTTACATCGAATTGGGCTAGGTTGACTATCCATCTTGATATTCGCTTGTTAAGTGTAGATTTCTCGAAGAGATACTTTAGTGGGTCCATTCGAGATACTACATAGACTGTATGAACGAGCATGTAGTGTCTTAACTTGGTTGTGGCCCACACTAGTGCGAGGCACAATTTCTCAAGTGGTGTGTAACGAACCTTATACTCGAGCATCTTTTTACTTAAGTAGTAGATGGCATTCTATTTGCCTTTTACTTCTTGCGCAAGCATAGCTCCCATTGTCTCTTTAGCGACTGTTAGGTATAATCGAAGAGGAATTCCCGGAAGTGCTGGCGCTAATACGGGAGGGTTAGCGAGATAGGCTTTGATTTTCTCAAAGGCTTTTTGGCACTCGTCGTCCTATATTACTGATACATTCTTTTTGAGCTTCTTGAATATTGGTTCGCATATCATGGTTATCTTGGATATGAACCTACTTATATATTACAACCGGCTAATGAATCCTCGAATTTTCTTCTCAGTCTTGGGCGGTGGCATTGACATGATTGCTTTAATCTTAGTTGGGCCTATCTCTATTCCTCTAGAGCTAATGATATAACCTAAGAGTTTTCCTGAGGTGACTCCAAAAGTGCACTTAGATGGGTTTAGCCTCATATTGTATTTCCTTAGCCTTTCGAAGAATTTCCTTAAGGCTACTGAATGTCCTGGACGATCTTTTGATTTTACAAACATATCATCCACGTAGACTTCTACCTCTTTGTGAATCATGTCATGGAGTAAGGCAGTCGCTACTCTTTGGTAAGTGGCACCCGCGTTGTTTAACCCGATTGGCATTACCGTGTAACAGTAAGTGCCCCATGGTGTTATGAATGTAGTTTTCTCCATGTCTTCTTCTGCCATGAGAATCTAGTTGTATCCTGCGTATCCATCCATAAATGAGAGAAGTGCATGATTCGCTGCATTATCTACCAAAATATCGATGTCTGGTAAAAGGAAGTCGTCCTTTGGACTTGCCTTATTTAAATCTCTATAGTCGAAATCTCTGTAGTCGACACACATTCTTACCCTTCCATCTTTCGTGGGGACTGGTACCACATTTGCGACCCATTCGAGGTATTTGGATACCCTTATAAAACCTGCTGTTATTTGTTTTTGAACTTCTTCTTTTATTTTTAGAGCTACGTCGGGTTTCATTCGACGTAACTTTTGTTTTACAGGTTTCATTCCTGGGATTAGCGGTATTGTGTGTTGAGCTATTTCTCTATTTATTCCTAGCATATCTTTGTATGACCAAGCGAACACATCTATAAATTCTTTTAATAGATTTATTAAATCGGTCCTTTCTTCTTTATTAAGAATTAGACCAATTTAACTTCTCTTTTAATGGTTGGATCTTTTAAGATAACAATCGTTTCAGTATCTTCAATTACCGGTGCTTTATTCTCAAGTGTTTCCATTTCCTTAATTATTTCTTTGTCATTTTCATTGTTAGCTAAGCAATGCTCATTATCTTGAATAAGGGAATGACACGAGGAGTAAGCGGAAGAAGACATATTATTAAGTTCGGAAATCATTACATCAAATAAAGATATGTCCGTTGGGACTTGACTACTAATTATCCTAGGGGTGGATTTTGAAGTAGAAGGGGGAGAAGAAGATACTTCTACAGAAGGTTTAGAAGACTCGACTAAGGAAGACTTGAATTCAGACTCGGACTCTAACTCAGACTCGGATGACTCAGACTCGTTGAACATTGGTCCTTGTCCTGTTGTTATGGAGATCCTTCTTCCACTTGGTGTAGTCACCTTCACGGTCTTCCTCCATCCTTGGACTAATCCCTCTGCCGGATTAATGAGTTTTGTGGGATCAAAGTCTTCACTTTGCAAGACTGTTTGAATAAGCACTGAATTGTCATTGATGCGCTTAGGCTCGTTTTTCTCGTAGCCAAAGATTAATCCCATGACATTAAAGTCGAAGCATGGAGGTGCTTTCTCCTTATGGGTAGGAGTTGGGATATCATCCAAGAAATTGCAATCCAAGAAGATCTCAAACCCGGGTTGCCTTATCCCATCTTTGACAAAGGGTTCAGGAAATTCGTAACAACGGTAGTCCTCACCCTCTCTTATGAATTGACCATTTAGAGTGAGAGGATATTGGTCCATTAGGATTGCTTTCTTTTGAGTACGAGCATTCCTCCGTGCATTAATCTTTTCCCGGGCTTGCTTATAGTCTTTCGGAGTCAGTTCAAAACTAAGTCCAAAAGTATCTAATTTAGGAAGGTCAGGCGATCCCATCGATAAAAGAGACCTCTTCTGCATTAAAGCCCTATAGGTCTTCATCATTTTCATCGTGCTCCACATTTATAATTGGCTTATCAATTGTCTTAATTCTTATTGTAGAAGTATCGATAGTGACAGGAATTCCTCGAACTATGGCCTTCACTTGTTGATGAAGGGATGAAGGGACGGCCTTAAGGTCATGAAGCCAAGGGCGCCCTAACAACAAGTTGAAAGAAGCTTTGATATCTACCACTTGGAAAGTAGTAGCATGTTCAATGACACCTGCCGTGACATTCATAGTGATAGTCCCAAGAGCTTGGCGATGAGTGTTGTCATAAGCCCTTATTCCTTGTGTAGATGGAGACAAATTTTCATCTTTTATCCCTAGCATTCTCGCAGTTCGAAGTGGGAAAACATTGATTGTTGACCCTCTGTCATTGGGACATTCATTCTCTTGCAGATCACTGTGAGGTTTAAGGCCTTATTATGCTTATCACCCTCTGGAGGTAGATCCTTGTCAAAAAAGGTAATTAGTTTGATAGGACTTGGAAGATCACTCGTGAGAAAGTTAGCTAACCCTTCAGAAGTGGTTTCAGAATCTATCCCTACTTTAACCAAAGCATCCACTACTGCCACTCTATGCTCATGGGATGTGGCTAGCAATTTTCAAACATTCATCTCGACTTTAGTCTTCTTGAGTTGTTTTACAACATCATTGTCTTCAATGAGGGGTATGAGAATTTATTGGGTAATAGGAATAGCTTGTGTAGTAATGGGAGGTTGCATTCTCCTGGATCTTGTGAGGACATGTATGGGTGAGTCTTCTTTATCCCAAATATCGTCTACCGGATAGATTGTGGAAAGTGGAGTTTCTTCCAAATCTTTGAGGTAGACATCCTCATCATCGCTTTCCTAAATTCCATTGATGTTAGCATCTTTTTCTAGAGTTATTTGGACTAACTTCTTGCTATCAATTAATCCTTGAACTAGATCTTTGAACTTAAAACAATGTTTAATGGTATGTCCCCCAAATTGATGGTATGGACAATAGAATCTGTCTGTCCTTTTCAGTGATTCAAAAGGTCCTGGCTCGAGAGGTTTTAATCTTCCCATTCTCGAAGAGATTTTGGAAACATATTTGCATAAGAGGTCCCAATTGGAGTATAAGGTTTATTGCTCCTTTTGGGTTTTTCAACCACTTGGAGAGGAAATGACTTTCTCTCATTAGTCTTAGCAATCATTGCCTTTTCCAAATCACTCTCACTTTGAATTCTTTTTAGACGATCGAGGAGTTCACAACATGTATCACTTGCTTCTTTTATCGTGTTTATGAGGTGCCATATCTCCTCTTTACTGGCCGGCGATTTTCCTATAGTGTGTTTCTTGGCACCGAAAAAGATTTCCTCCTCTTCTTCGATGGGAAGAGTCTTTTCTACTAGTTCAATGAGGGTTGTTGGATCAACATGATCTTCCTCATCAGAAATAGCCAAGGAGTTTGAAAGTGGAGCGTTATTGATACTTGGTTTCTTGCAGGAGGCAATGGAAGTTTGTTATTATCAATGAGGTCTTGACTGGCCTCCTTTAACTTCCAACAATTCTCAGTATGATGGTCCCTGCCTTGATGGTATTTGCAGTGTGCATTGGGGTTCTAACTAGCTGTCCTCTTTTCGACCGGTGGATCCCCAAATGGTCCAATGGGAGTTATAAGACCTTTTGCATGTAGGCGATCAAATGCGGTGTCATAACTCATGCTAATAGGTGTGAAGTTTCTCCTAAATGGCTTCTTTTGTCCTCGGTTGTTCATAGCAAGGACCTCATTCAGATTAAAGGTGCTAACATTATTCGAGTGGGTAGTTTTGGAAGAAGAAGGATTGTCGCTCTTCTTTCCTTTCCAGCCACTGTTGGAGTTGTTAGCAGCTTTTTGCTTTGCAAGGTCGTCTTCAATGTTGATCCCTACGTCATAGACGGCCTTAAAAGTGTTCAAATTGCTTTGGTATTTGAGATGCTTAAAGTACTTTTCCTGGAGATTCTTAATGAACATCCTTACAGATTCTTTCTCAGTAGGCACCTCAACCATTTTAGCGGAAGTTTCCTTCCACTTGTTAAAGAAAGAAGTAAAGCCTTCATTCTCTTTTTGTTTCAACATCTCAAGCTCTCTATAGTCAGTTTCGACTTGGATGTTACACTTGTACCTATCTATGAAAGCATTTACTATGCCATCCTAAGAAGAGGTTTTCTCCTTTTCAAGGGAGAAGAACCATTGTTGGCAAACGGTCTCTAAAGATAGTGAGAACATAGTGTGGAAAACTTTCCTTTCAATCCCCTTTATCACTAGTAGAAAAATACAATTGGGAAGCCCTAAATGGGAAGCGGTTATTGAGTTTCGCTTCCAAAATCCCACTTTTTTTTTAAAAAAAAAAAACAAAAAAAAAAAAAAAAAAAAAAAAAAAAAAAAAACTGAAACATACAAATGGGAAGCGGTTTTGGGTGAACCGCTTCCAAATATTGTAATTGGAAGCAGTTTGAACATTAAACTGCTTCCCATTTGCTAAAAAACCCTAAAAATTAAAACCTCATTTCATTTCTCCGCTCTCTCTCCTCTAGCTCTTCCCTCTTTCTCACGCCGCTCTCTCTCCTCTCATTTCTCAGTTTTCCCCCTCCATTATTCTCATGCCTCACTTATCTCTCCTCTCTCCCCTCTCCCTCTCCCCTCACGTCCTCTTTCCTTTCTCATCTCCTTTCCTCTCTCCTCTTATCACCGACAACATCCACGACGTCGAGCACCGCCGAGCACCACCGAGCAGCCCACACCCACACCGACCACAACAACCACTGACGCCGAGCACCACCGATCAGCCCAAACCTAGCACCCCGAGCAGCCCACACCGAGTACCGCCGAGTAGCCCACACCGATTTTCAAATCTATGTTTATGGTAAGAATTTCGATCTAGTTTCTTTTTTCCCTTCAAATTTCATCATCTATATGAATTTCTGGTTGTTAGATTATGTTTTGCTTTGAATCGGTTAGATTTATGGTTTTTTTTTTTGAAGTTTTTGAGTTCTAAATTGGTTAGGGTTCGTTTATAGTTCTAAATTTCTGGGTTCGTTTTTGAGTTTTTTGAAGTTTTTGAGTTCTAAAAGTTTTTGAATTTTTTTTTTAATCTAAATTAGATCTTTCCTTATTAGATTGTTCGATTTTTTTATCTAATTTTTTAGGTCGTTCGTGTTTTTAGATCTTTCGTTTTTTGATTTTTTTTTTTGGTTTGTTCATATTTGCTTCAGATTGCGGTGGTGGTGGCAGAATAGCACGGCGGTGGTGGGCTGGTGGCTTCAGTAGAATTGTTTTTTTAATTAAAATGTTTTTTTTTTGAAACAATATTAAAATGTAATATTACATCAAATTATCAATGGAAATATATATCTTTTACATATGTTTAGTTATTGTGTATTAATTTCTGAGAAAAAAAAAATTATTTTTTAAAGGCATAATGGGAAGTGGTTTGGCGCCAAAATCACTTCCCTTTCACTACAAATGGGAAGCGGTTCAAACCGCTTCCCAATTAACAGGCTAATGGGAAGCCCCCCAAGTGCATGCGGTTCAAAACCTCTTCCCTTTAGGGGGTTTGAACCGCTTCCCATTTGCCTTATTCTACTAGTGTATATTCATTATGTTTTCAAAGGCCCTTAAGTGAAAATAGGGGTTGTCAGTTGGTTTAAACTTAGGGATGTCATTGGCATTGAACTTTTGCGGAAGAAGTTCCTTGTCCACTAAGACCCCTTGTGAGCTAATCCCTTGGAACTTATAGTAATTGGAAAGCTTGCTCAAGATTTCCTCCATTCTCTCTATTTGTTGTTGTTTCGCAGGGTCATTGACTTGAAGAGCTAGGGTCTTCATCATCTCGGTCAAGTTAACGAGGCTTTGCCTAAGCTCATCGACTTCTTGTTGGGTTGCCATTAGTATGAACCTTTTTCTGTGTCTGATGGGCTTATCGAAAAGTAAAACTTGGACGAAGGTGTTGTCTTTGATTAATTGTCCCTCTCTTCTTGACCAAGTACTGTAAATTAAACCATATTTGTTTAAATGACTTGACTCAAATTGACTTTGACTTTATTGGTTTTAAAGGCAAAAATAGGGTGCATATTTTTGGGAATCAAGTATAGGGTTCAAACAACATGGTTATGTTTGGAGGATTAATATCTGACTTACCCCCCTAAAAAAATGACGGAAAACACGCGCACACAAGACTCTCTAGACATGGTCAAGGTGTAACATACATATAAAGTGTGTGCTTTAGAAGTGAGTGAAAGTGACATGATTCTACTCTTGTGTAAGACCATGGGACAATGTGCCTAGACTCAATTAAGGACTCAATACGGTTAATGTCATTAATAAATTGATTAAACAGACTAGGCGTGAAGATTCAAGCAGAAAACTAGACCATCGCTAAAACGACGGGACTGTCGCGATGCGCCTGCTCTATCGCGGCGCGCCATTTTTTTCGCGTCGTGCCAGACACTAGCGTGTCGCCCCATTGACCAAACTTCGGCATCATTGCTGAAACGTCAATCTGGGTCTGTTTCCAGTATTCTAGCTTAGAGGGAAATTCCTATAGACGTACTAAGTAAGGTTCGATCAATTTATTTAGACTTTAAAAACTCATATTAATTGATTAGTTAATTAAGCAACGTCCTTTAGTCATTAATTAATTTATTTAAACTCAAACACAAGTCAAACAAACGGTTAGAGTAAACATGCACGTACAAGAGATGCACAAGTAGTCAAGTAAGCACAATTTGATGCAATGAGTTTGCAACCTAACCATGGCTCTAGTTCTCTAAAGTTCAAGGATAAAGGTTAGTCAAAGAGGGTCCATGGTTATGAGTCCGGATTCACTGCGAGGAAGCCTTACCTTTAGAAGGGTTGGCGCGTGTGGATAGGACCCCGCAAGTTAAACTTGCTTCCACGGTTTGGTGAATTCACAAACTCGGATGTACCCTTCGTTGCCATGAGCGTTCGATTGGGTAGATGGAGAGTGAATTCCCAGATGGTTATGGCCATATGTAGAACACATATGGGTTCAGAAAAGTGAGAAAAACTCAATCAAAAAGTAGAATCGAGCAAACAGCACTAGAACTAGGCAAAACAAGAAGGTAGATTTCTTGCTCGGTATTGGAAGAATGTAGCGCGAGACAACAGACTCTGTCGCCACACGACATTGTTGTCGCACACGACAGGCTCTGTTTTCTCAGCGCCGTTTCTTACATGCCTCAGCAGCTTTCTGTTCATTGAATTTTCTAGCTTTTCGCAGCGTTATTTCGATCCTAGTTGTGAAAGATATTTCCCACATTTCCTATGTGTAAAAATCCTATGTTTTTGACGCATTACGGATGGTCTATCCAATGCGGATTTTTTATGCATATGCCGATAATGTCAATCAAAATTACGCACATGAATAATTAGAATGTTTCGAGTCTCATCCACTCATTCTAAATTATTGCCAAAATAAATTTTAGGAATTAAAATAGAAATCCTCCTCACTGGAGTCGCCAAAAACTGTAGGGAGTATTTCAAGCATCCCACACTTGAGCCCCAATGTGATCATACACTTAAGTATGGTGGCGTCCAAAGGGAAGGAAGTTAGAGCAAAAGAGTCGCCAACAAGTTTTAGGAACTTGTAAACTGTTCACAGGGTGAAGGTTACACCCCTTCACGATCCATGAGATCGCTAACTCTATTATGATCTGAAACCATGACTGGATATTCGGGGATGAAGGTACAAATCCAACTTAAAAGAGATTGAACCTACCCTAAAAATAAGCCTCTACTTTATTCTTTTCATATTCATGTGCGCTTTCTGACTAACATACAGTCAATATATTAATCCTAAACCTGTTTAACCTATGTTGGTTGAATATTAATGCACAAAAAAATCTATTATTGGCGATCACTTGAATTAAAATCATATTAGCCTAAATAAAATTATTAATTATCTTATTAAGCGTGATTTCAAGTACAAATTCCCTTTAATCCTACAAGAGAGGGTGTGATCAAGCAATAACAATAATATATCAAGCAACATAATATTATTGATACAACAAATCATCATCATCATAATCTCAACCTCTTTAAAGCATAATAATAATATTAGTATGATCCTAGGCATGATACTAATAGGATTAATAACAAATCCTAGCATGTCACTAAACATTAAAAATTAAAGTTTTAGCCCTAACATGATACCAACATGATAGAAGAAATAGGAAGCAACCTAAGCATGATACTAGAATAAATTTAGGAGATATTGCCAAAATAAATTTTAGAAATCCAAATAGAATTCTTATCTTCATAAAAAATATAATTATCATTCTTAATCCCATTAGAACTCAAAATAACCTTCTAGATTATTCTAGAAGATTAAAATTAATCCTAATAATTTTAGAAATATTAATTAATGGGCCCTCCACTAGATCATTGGGCCATAAAACCATTTCAAGTCCAATTTAGTATTTTGGCCATAACTTCCTCATTATTCATCGGAATTGGGCTTATAATATATCGTTGGAAAGCTCTTTTTGAGCCCAATCCAAATACACTATTATTGGACCCTTATTATGAACCAAACTAAATTGTATTGAAAATTTCACAAATAGAGTTCATTTTCAAAAACAGAAAGAAGAGAATATTTTTATTAAAAACAACCGCATCACAAGACTTTTCACACTTTCACCTCGTTCGATAATCAAATGACGTGAAAGGTACTCATCAATGGGTTTGGTTTTGGGGGAGACATAATTAGGTGTCTACAACCTTTCGTCTCCTTCTCAAGGGAAGCTTTACTCCCACCCCCTGCTAGGCCGACATCAGTGTGGAGTGGCTTGCCACTCTTCGATACCCCTTGGGCATCCGGCCTTGTGTGGGTCCTACCAGTTGTAGGGTAGGAGCCGTCTCCAGCCTTCTTCCTAGGCTTGTGAGCAATGTGCTTTCTAGCCTTACTAGACACATCACCCCCATCCTTCTTCTTAAGCTTGGGGTCCGGCTGAGTAGAAGGGGAGCATTGGACGAGCCACCCTACACTAAACAAGCATGTTAGAAAGTAGGCGACGTTAAGCACTTCTAATCAATTCAAAGTTGTAAAATATTTTACCTTAGGAGTTCTGCCCTCTTCAGACTCCTCATTCCTCCATTTTCCCAGAACGGACAAACAGTAGTGCGCTGTTGAGACAGCAGCCGGCTTCTTTGTGGCCGAGAGCTTTTCCATAGCTTTATCTGCACCAATAAACAAGTGTTAGAAACCAACAAATAAAAATCAAGATTCAACAAGAAATAAATAAACAATCTGTCAGCTACCTCTCGGCTTATCTGTGCTAAGACCGCAAGCGGCTAAATATAACCCGTCTGATAGCCACTCATGACGGGGAATATAGCTTTGGGGGGTGACCTCCTTCTCCCCCGCTCTCTCATTGGTTCGAACGGCCATAGTGAAAAGGCTCGATCCAATATTTGTTCCTTCGCCTTCCTGGGGACAGGCGGCAAAGCCTCCTTACCAGCTAGGAGGGGAGGGTTCCTGTTCCACCTATTATATCTTTTACTTTTCAGACGGTCGGGGGAAGATATTATGTAAAACTTCCTCCTCTAGTCCTTCCATTTGGACTCTTTCCCGACAGTCATCATAAAGCCCTTGTGGCTGGTAAGGGTGAACCATCCGGACCCACTTGACTTTGGGGTCCGGCTGAGGTAGTGCATATGGGCGAACACCTCAAAGCTTGGCTCTACCTCAAGCATCTCGCAGGCGATAACATACCCCAAGATATTTACCTAAGAGTTTGGGGCAAGTTTCCAGACATCCAACTAGTATCCATCTAAAATCCTCTCCACGGCCAAATGGAGAGGGAATCTAAGACCTGGTTGGATGGCTGCCTCATAACAGCCAAAACATTTGTCATGGTAGCTGGACCCTTCTGGCCACACTACCGTATCAATAGCATCTGGGACGCTGAGGAGAAAGCCATATCCCATGACATGATCAGAGATAAATTGCCCAAGTTTATCTTTCATTGTTGTCTGTCTGCCTTGGGGAACATGCTGATAGTAGGCAGCAAAATCCAGTCGGCGCAAAGCAGATGGCTCGGCCCAGCCTTCGCCCCTGTCAACTGACAGGGACTCCCTTGCGGCATCCAGCTTAGAGTGCGCCTCCTCCGAATCTATGGAGGCGCTATCAGAATTGGACGACTCAAAGTCGTCATCAAAGCTCTCGGACTCCGAGTCCGAGCCGGGGGCCTTGTGGCTAGGGCCAACAGTGTCTCCCCCTTCTCCTCATCCGAAGCCAGATCAATTAGCTCGGAGACCATTCTTTGCATTTCATCCCCAGACTCCTCCAAAATCGAAGAGCCCGGGGTACTAAGAGTACTACTAGGTGGATGGTTAGAAATCTCATCCACATGCGCTCTAATGGAGCCCTCTGAATAGATGGTAGAACTCTCCGAATGGTACTAGGAACCATCCTTTCTATACGCCCTACTTGTCTTCTTTGTTCCGGTCATGATGTCCTGCACAAACACAGATACAGTCGAATTCGGAGAAGTTCGCAAAGGGGAGTCCAAGAATAAGCAGTCAGCACTCCTAGTTCTAGATTCAGCCGTCCCCGGTGACTGACTGATCGCTAACCTAGGTCGTGCCGCATGCATTTGGGAAACCATTTTTCAAAAAGAAGACAAAAAAAAAATTGAAAGAAAAAAAATAGACAGTTACCTAACGAGTGAAGGTATGAGAGCCGCTTTGAAGATTTGGGACGTCTGATTACAAGCGGACTAGGTGCCGAGCGTCGGATGCTTTCACAAATGTGGACAAAAGTTTTCAAAGTCAAAGATTCAAAGATTCTCTCTCTAAAATTCTCACAAATGTGTGAACACGAATGAGGGGTTAACCCCTATTTATAGAAAGGGTGAAAAATTTAGGGTTAAAACCCTAAGTTTTACCCATGGTAAACGGTAACATGCCGGACCAATACCTAGCTGACACCTATCACAGGCGTCATGTAGCATGCCACGTCACCCTGTGAGGGGCAAATGATTTGGGTATTTCTACCCCACCACATGGCCCAATGAGAGCGTGACACGTGTCACCTATGAACGTCCCCAAATGGACCTCCCAGGGGCCGACACGTGTTAAGCAGATATGCCCTCAGGAATAGGCAGCCTTCAAGACCCAATTCCCGAGGTAGCCACAAAAACGGCACAGCCCTAAATCCTAGGTCATCAAACCCTAGGACAGTGATTTGGGTATTTCTACCCAGCCACGTGGCCCAATGAGAGCGCGACACGTGTCACCTGAGAAGGTCCCTAAATGGACCTCCCAGGGGCCGACACGTGTCAAGCAGATATGCCCTCAGGAATTGGTGGCCTTCAAGGCCCAATTCCCGAGGTAGCCGCAAAAAAGGCGCAGCCCTAAATCCTAGGTCATTAAACCTTAGGATAGGGCACACCTTCTAGGACCCTATAAATAAGGAGATTCCCCCAATTATTGGGGCAACCTTAAAATCATTACATCATTTTACTATTCTCAAAAACAAAGAAAACACCTGATCTTGGAATCCGAGAAGATATTTACTTTCCGCACGTTTTCTACTCCGAACCCGTACTAACTTAACCTTCGGAGGCGGACCTCCAAACATCCAGAGTTCCGTTGTTTTGCAGGTACAGACAGCTTGGATCCAGTCTGTGAGATGTAACTCTCCCAAGGGACACAAAAACCCTGAAACATTAACCAGTTCATAGCGATAAAGGAAGAACCACCCGTCATAATACATGTCGGAAATACCACAATAGCAGCACCAGAATGGTTAAGAAATTATTTAGAAGAAGGAGTATTACATGGCGAATCAGTGTATGATTATCTTGAACAAGTTGAAGTTGGGAGATATTTATCCTTAGAAGGAAAAGAACACTTATTGGAAATCTTTGTCACATGGGATGAATCCTATGCGGCCAAATGTGTGATGGATCTCAGTATAGAAGAAGACAACCAAATGTATGTCCATTATGAAGACAGTAAGGATAGTAAATTAAAGGTGGTCTACAAGATATGATGGAGTCCTGAGCCCACACCAGCAATAATGTATTCTACTTATACTATTGTAGCACATTTTATTTGTTTTAAAGAAACTTTAGAAAAGCAGTGAACGAGATTCACTTGTTGAATTATGGTTTTTTGTAAACCATAAAAAGTGTCGGTGACCTTTGTGAGCCTTTCCCTATATAAAGGGCATTAGGGAAAGAAGTGAAGGAAGGCTTGAAGTGAGTTGGCTAGAGTGTTTATGAAAATAAGAAAATTCTCTAGAGAAAATCCTCACCTTAAGAGACAGGTTGGTTCTCCATCTCTCTTAAAGTATAGAAAAACTCTATTTCTTGTCATGTCTGTTTAGACTTTCTGTTTTTAATTCTGTAAGAAATGAGTGTTGTAATCTTTTTAAATTAAATAAAAAATTTCCTTTCAAAAGGGAACGTTATCCTCTCAAAACTTATGTCACATATGAGTTATTTTTATGTTTAAAAGTACCATCACAAATACAATAGAGATTGTTTGAGTAGAGACTACAATCTAAGGTAGGAAACGAATTAGATTTGTGTTGTGCCTGATCTAAGGAAGATAGGGTTGGGGTTAGCTACCTTGGTAAAGCCGGAAGCTCAGAACACCGGAGGTTCCATTGTCGACTAAGTTCAGGTATTGGTCAAAACTCTCTAACTAAAACATTTTGTATTGCGAAGCATGGTGGGCTATTAAATATAAATGTTAATTTGTTTAAGATATAAGTAGTATAGTATAGTGATACCTAGTACCAATAAAAGTCATATAAGTGATTATCAAATTGAATTATAGTAATAATCAGTGTATTATTAAAAATTGTTATTTTAAATTAAGGTGTTGTTATTAATTTATTAAGTACTATTGTAGGGAATATTTCAAGCATCCCACACTTGAGCCCCACTGTGATCATACACTTAAGCATGGTGGCGTCCAAAGGGAAGGAAGCTAGAGTAAAAGAGTCGCCAACAAGTTTTAAGAACTTGTAAACCGTTCACAGGGTGAAGGTTACACCCCTTAAAGATCCAGCAGATCGTTATCTCCATAGGTCTGGAACCATGACTGGATATTCGGGGATGAAGGTACAAAACCAACCTAAAAGAGATTGAACCTGCCCTAAAAATAGGCCTCTACTTTATTTTTCTCGTATTCATGTGCACTTTCTGACTAACATGCAATTATTAGGTTAACCCTAAACCTATTTAATCTATGTTGGTTGAATATTAATGCACAAACAAATCTATTATTGGCGATCACTTGAATTATAATCATATTAACCTAAACAAGATTATTAATTATCTTATTAAGAGTGATTACAAGTACAAATTCCCTTTAATCCTGCAAGAGAGGACGTGATCAAGCAATAACAAATAATAATCAACAATCATCATCATCTCAATCATAATCTCAATAAAGCTTAATAATAATAGCAAGATCCTAGGCATGATACTAACAAGATTAATAACAAATCCTAACATGTCACTAAGCATTAAAAATCGAAGCTTTAGCCCTAGCATGATACTAACATGATATTAGGAAAGAAATAGGAAGCATCATAATAATATAAATAATATCAGAAATATTAGTTAACCCTAAACATGATACTAGGAAGCAACAAAACATCCTAACATGATACTAGGAATTAACAAAATAATCTAAGCATGATTTCTATACCAAGATAAAGATTAAATTAATTACTTACTTGGATGCCTCGTATCTCTTTCTAATAACAAAATACACACGTTAGTAAATTCAAGGAAAATATTAAATCAAACAATTAAATTAAATAATTAAATAGAGATTTGGGACCAAACTCTCAGAAATATAAAACCTTTCACGTCTAGGGCGAAGGCAACTTCGAGCTTGGCTAGGTGTGTCTAGAACTCGTGAATGTGGAATTTTGTAAGAGGGAAGGTTTAGAAAAAGAATAGAGAGAAGAAGCTTCTAGCTTTAGAGAAAGAAGAGAGATGATTGTTGATTGTTGGTGATTGTTAATGAATGAAAACGGGGAGACACAACCCCTATTTATAGGAAAATAGTCCGAAAACGATAGAAAATACTTCAAGTTCTATACGGAATAAAACTGGCATCTGTCGCCAGGCGACAGACATCAGCGCCAGGCGACAGATGTTAGCGCCAGGCAATAGACTCTGTCGTTTTGCGCTAATTAAAAGATAAAATTCGTTTGTACACAGAACCCTCTTCTTAATATGATTAAGCAGCAAATTCCGTGTTTATCAAATTAAAATCAGGCTTATCATGAAACACTTATTTTATTCCAAATAAAACTCTTTAAAATATAACTATTAATCCTAATTCCATTAGAATTAAAAGGAACCTTCTAAATATTCTAGAAGATTAAAATCAATCCTAATAACTTTAGGAATAATAATTAATAGGCCCTCCTCTAAATCATTGGGCCGCATATAAAATTCATTTCGAACCCAATTTAATTTAATCCATAACTTCCTCATTATTCATCGGAATTGGGCTTATAATATATCGTTGGAAAGCTCTTTACGAGCCCAATCCAACTACACTATTATTGGACCCTCATCATGACCAAACTAAATTGGACTGGCTATTTTTATAAATAGAGTATAAAAAGAAATATTTTCAAAAACAGAAATAATGATATTTTAATAAAAACGACCACATCACTAGACTTTTCACACTTTTACTTCGTTCGATAATCAAATGAGGTGAAAGGTGTTCATCACTGGGTTTGGTTTTGGGGAGACACATTTGGATGTCTACAACTGTTATTGATTTACTAAGTACTTTTATTTACCTTAAATTAAATATATTTTTTTTAAAAAAAAAGCCTGAGGTCACTTGGTATTGGACGAGGTGACCTATATATACCGGGTAGCGGTCCCTCATTCCCCAATACAAAGAAGAAGAAGAAGAAAAAAAAAATATTTTATAAAAATGTGTGGCGGTTCTAAGGCTAGCTATTAGCTTACAATTTAAATAAATTTTTAGAGCAACTCCAACGGCAAGCAAATTTGACAATTAGCTTGGCATGCCACATAAGCTTTTAAGCTAATTGTCATTGTAGCTATTATGAACTCCAATGGCTAGTTATTAGCTTACAATTTAAATAAATTTCACCTCCTTAATTAATTTTTTATATTTCATTTTATTGATTGTATTTTTATTTTTATTTTTTTTTTAGTAAGTTTTTCTCCAAAGACAAAGCTAATTTGCTTAGCCAAGCTAATTGCATTTTCTAACACTAATAGTCAAGCTAATAGTTAGAGATTATTTAATATTGCAAGCAAGTACCTAAATACAACTATTGGAGTTGCTCTTATACCCCCACAACGTCACCAATAACTCCACATTTCCACGAGTAATAGCCGACAAAAGTCCTTCAAAAATACCAAATGTGTCCTCTGAGAATACCTTCTTCGCCAGCCCATTATATTTGACAAACACATTCCTTGAATCATCGAGGGCAATCTGTCACTGAAATATTAACCATTGAGCAATAATATTCGCACACCCAAGTCGACCTCACTGCACTCCCTCTCTCTCTCCTCTTCTCTCCCCCGTCGTTGTTCTCCCTCTGTTAGTCCGATCAAAATGGCTTTGGATTCAGAACCTCCTAAAGATGACAGAATCTCAAGAATTCAGTTTTCTATTCGTGTCATCCCTAACTTCCCTAAACCTGGTTCGATTTTATTAACCTTATTTGTGTTACTGCTATTTCTAAATTTGTTAAACAGTTACTTTTAACTAAGTAATGATACTGCTTTGATATTGTTGTTGTTTAAACGTGTGCTTAATTTAATTGATGATTTGGATGTGCTATTTAGTTTAATTTTGTGGGTTTGAGTTCTTTATTGATACTGATTTAAATTTTGTATGTGGGTATTTTAACTAAGTAATGATACTGTTTTTTTTTCTAAATTTGATAAACAGTTACTTTTAACTAAGTAATAATACTGCTTTGATATTGTTGTTATTTAAAATGTGTGCTTAATTTAATTGATGATTTGGATGTGCTATTTAATTTTATTTTGTGGGTTTGTGTTCTTTATTGATACTGATTTAAGTTTTGTATGTGGGTATTTTAACTAACTAATGATACTGTTTTTTTTTCTAAATTTGATAAACAGTTACTTTTAATTAAGTAATGATACTGCTTTGATATTGTTGTTGTTGTTTAAAATGTGTGCTTAATTTAATTGATGATTTGGATGTGCTATTTATTTTTATTTTATGGGTTTGTGTTCTTTGTTGATATTGATTTAAATTTTGCATGTGGGTATTTTTGAAAACAGGGGTAATGTTTCAGGATATTACTACCATGCTGTTGGATCCAAAGGCATTCAAGGACACAATTGATTTGTTTGTTGAAAGATACAAGGGAAAAGATATTTCTGTTGTTGCAGGTAACATATTTCTCGTTTGATAGTTGTAAATATGATGTTTTTTTGCTCTATACTTTGTTGTTGGTGGGATTGTTCTATAGTCTAGTACTCATATTGTGACGATCTAAGAGCAATTAGGAAAAATGAAGAAATGAAGAATTTGTGTAACACAGATATTAATTGATGACTTTTCGTTTAATGTAAAAGTATAAAATGTGCTAGCATTATTTTTTTAAACAAATTTTGTTCACTTCACTTTATTTCTATTTTTTGATTTTTGATAAATACTCTTTTTATTACTATATCCGTTTTTGTATAATTGACACAATTAAACTTGACATACTTAATCAATGCACTAGTTTGATATTAGATGTATATGATTAAATGTTATTAATTTTTTTTTAAAATGTTGATACTATGAAGCTTTGTATTAATACTTATTTAACAATATATATCATATTAAAATTTGTTTTATATCTAAAAAGCAAGGGTCAAAGTTAGTATATGAATAGTGAAAAAATTCAAACGTGTCAATTATTTAGGAACGGAGGTAGTATCATATCCCCTCAACCAAAGAAAATGGAGGAAGTGATTTGTTTTCTTGGTTATTCAATATCAATTGCCTGTATTTTGTGATTTGAGTTGATAATGTTATAATACGTTCTTGACTCATTGATGAAGCTTGCATAGGTGGTTGAGATTTGTTCTATGTTATGTTATGCATATATTATTTATGCCTATTGATGGTTTTTCTTTTGGAAACTGTTTGACAATCTACATATTGATGATCATGTGATGTCGCGTGCTATATTGTAGGGGTTGAGGCAAGAGGCTTCATTTTCGGTCCACCCATTGCATTGGCCATTGGTGCTAAATTTGTTCCAATGAGAAAGCCTGGGAAATTACCTGGTTTGTTACGGCAACTTTATCTATACATTTGTCATAAATAATTGATTGTTTAAGGCCCTGTTTTGTTCACCTTCCATTTATTTCAGGGTTAATAAGTTCAGAAAAGATAAGTTCGGGAAAAATAAGTTCACATAAATTGTGATAAGGGTTAATCAGGGCTACCAAATTTAATTTATAACTAAAATAAGTTCTAATAAGGGCTAATAAGTTCAGATAAGATCATGTGAATAGAACGCACCCTAAGTGGTATCCTTGTGGCTAGCTTTGATTAACAACCAACAAGTGAATAGAACGCACCCTAAGTGGTATCCTTGTTTGTTCTTTCTAATCACACATTTCGACAGGATTATGGATACTTTATTATGGCTGCTTGTTGCATTTAATTGGACTCCCAACTAGGCTATGCTCTGTTATGTATGCCTACTTATATATTAAAACTGGAAGAATAAAATGTGGCCTAATTTATGGGAAGGGTGTGTAAATAGTAGGCTGTTGAAGTTTAGCTCTAGAATGTAGGCTGTAGTTTCTCATAAATTTCTCTTATTAACGGCAAGTTTATTGTTTTTTTTTTATCTATCGATTTGACTGTTATGTTATGAGTCTTATCATTTGTTTGTTGTGGTATTACTTAAGCTGCATATAAACTTTTTTCTTTTCCTTTTTAAAATCTAAGTACTATCCTTATTCTGTTTGAAATTTACTCCCACAATTACTTTTTGACTTTTTAAGTTTTTGCTAAATGTATATTTGGCCATTTGCTGAATTTACATTTTTTACCAATATTACATAATAGTCAAAATTTTAAAAAATTTGTTCTTTTTTTAAGCATTCATTGAGACTATGTGATAAACTTGCTTCACCAACACTATCACATAATACGAAAATAACTCAGGAAATTGTGGAGAGGCTGATTCTTGGCATAATTAAAGACACCAGTTGATAGTTTGAGGTTACCACTTTCCAAACGAATATTGCTCTTTCCCTCAACCCTTTTCCCTCTTATATATTAAATTTTGTCTCTCTCACAACCACCCAAAGGATTTTGATTTGTGCCCACTAAGTGTTGTGGCTGCTGTCCATGTGGCATTCCACTGAAGTGTTGTGGCTGCTGTCCATGTGGCATTCCAGTGAAGTGTTGTGGCTGCTGTCCATGTTTCTGGCATATTAGTGGGTGCTGCTCTCCCATAGTAGTCTCGTACCTTTTTCTTCTACTTGACAAGTGGCCTCTCTCTTACGAATCAAACAAGTCCAAACATGACTTTTTTCTTTTTATATATATGAGTAATAATATAGGAGATTTTCTCAAATTGTGCATACTTATAAGATTACAAACAAGAACATAAAAAAGAAATGGATGGAATAATGTTCAGTATTGGATTACTATTTTGCTAGTGAAGCCTAACACATTTATTTATTCTTATAAATGTTGCCAGTTTATCACATATGTTTTGCTTGAATTATGGTTGGTATAAAATGTAGTATTCCTAAATATAGTGGTGTTAAAATGCTACAATCATCACCTGGGGCCACATGAGATAAAATTTGCTTAACACTATGTTTGGATAACAATAGCGAAGGGAAAACGAGAGGAGGGAAAGTTTGACATTTCATTTTCCTTCCAAATAGCTCCAACTGTGGAGAAATTTGGTTTGTTAAATGGGGAAGGAAAATGGATCCCTTTCCTTTCCTTTCTCTAACCCCTTGACTTATCCAAATTAGGGAAAATTTATCCCTCCTTTCCTTCCTCCTTTTCCCTACAAATATTTCTATTCAAACATACTATAAAATTCAATAAATTGGCTTATGCAAATCACAGCCTTTTTTTTTTTTTTTTTTTCTCCATATAATTCTCTTATTATAAGTCCTTACGTCTTTTCAAAAAAAAAAAAAAAAATATCTAAAAGTGGGAAATGAGGAATATCAGAAAGGTTAAGGGTAAGTTAGTGCATTAAAAAGCTCTACTAGGCATTAAGGCACTTGCTGAAAGAGGTTCAACGCTTTTTTAAGCTAAATGAATCAAATACAAAAAGTCACACATATTTATTTTTCACACCAAAGGTTATTTTATTTTATATATGTCTGCCTACCATTTTTGCTTCACAACAATGAGGTCGACCAAGGCGTGCTCAGGTGTAACAAGACCGCTATGGCCTTAGTGTATCTTGACCTTTTTATACACAGCTAAGGAAAGGGGAGGGTAAGGGAAGGAAGAGGAAGGAAAGAGGAGACTTAGGAGAGATTGAGTGAACTTGTACGCTTTCTTCGAGTCATTCCAAGAATTTGGTTCATTAGAGGGGATTTAAAAATGACACCTTGCAATTCCTTTCCTTTCCTTTCTTTCATGTCATATTTAAACAAAGGAAAATGAAATCATAACTTCTTTTTCCTTCCCTTTCAATTTGCTCTACCATATTGCAAGGAATCAGGTTAGAAACAGAGAATGCATCACTTGCACCAGAAAAAGAAACAAGGGTAATTTGTGAGTTTCTCTTATATAGTAGTTGAATTCTACTAGGCACCTCCTTTTTACAGTATTCTAATCACTGCATTTAGTGAGATGATCGTCGCTCCCAAGGTGAAATCCCCCTTCAAGGTAATTGTTTCTTCCACTTTGTAATAAGTGATGGTTTGGTGTACATCATCCTTGGTTTTTCCATCCATTGATGCTCATTTTCCAAAGGAAGAGGTAAGAAATCCTCAACCACTACTTAGCACAACCTCTGAGGCAATCTCCTTCTCCTTGCATTGCATCTCTAGTTCATAGGAACACTCCAAAAGACTTGGATGGTGTTAGAATTTCTCCACCGCAATGGTGGAAATGAGTTTTGCCTAGATCTATCATCACCACAACTTCATAGTCCAACCCTTAACCTACCATTTTATTGGTTTTTGAAGTTAAGCTTAATGAATGGATTTAGGGATGTATGCAATGTTGCACAGATTCGCCAAATGGCTGTCATCTCCCGTACCGGATACATTTTGGGGACGGGTACGGTATGGGTACGGCTAGGAAACGTCCCCAAGGCATCCCCTTCGAAAGTGGTACGACAAGCTAATTTAGGGACGGCTAGCCTCTAGTTTGGATACGTATCGGGGACGGCTTGGACCATTTTATGACGTTTCCTTAGAATCCCAGGCCTTTCTTTTAAAAATACCTCAATTTAGTGAATTACAAACCTGATTTTCAATTTTCCCCAATTTTCTAAAAACCCTAATAATTATGAACAACGATTCCTTTGGAGGTGCGACCTAATTTAGTTGTCTGCGGCGGCCGGAGAGGCGGAGACCACCTAAGACAACCCGGACACCGGCGAGGCTTCGACCTGTAACTGTTTCACTTTCTTCTCCCTATGTTTTGCTTCTAGACTTCTAGTTCTCGTTTTTTCTCTTTCCTCAAACCTGCTGTTACTTTTCTTTTTTCTTTATTTATTTATTTATTTATTTTAATTTTTATTTGAAGTCAGTGAGTGTAGTGTGTAGATGGCACTCTAGTAGGTAGAAGTCACTTTCCGCTTTTTTATTTTATTTTATTTTTTCTTTTTAAATAGTACTATATTTTTAATTTTTTTTTACATTTTATGGATTTATATTTTTTTATTGTCGTATCCATGCCGTACCCGTTTTTAGAAAATTTGATTTTGCCATATCCCGTCCCCATATCCGTACCCATTTTTGTCCCCGTATCTGTTTCCGTGCAACATAGGATATATGTGGTTGTTGGTCATCCGTTTGTATCTCCTCCCCACTCCTTGTGTTTCTTCCTTATCTTAGGCCATGTTCTTTTGAGCTTCTGGGCGAGGGGCGAGCACAGCAGAACAGATTGAGTGTAAAGGAGAGTAAATTCAATAAAGTAGAGTAGTGCAAAGCAGCTCTAAAGAGTAGCGCCTTACTCTTGTGCTACTAACACACTCAACTCCTTCCTTTTGCATGGGCCCCACTGTCCACTAATCATTACACCTGAAAAATAGACCTCTCTCTCGTTTCATTTGAAATTTCATATCACTCAACCTCCTATTTATTTCTCGCTGAGGGCTTGGAATGAAAAGAGCTACTAGTGGGTGTGGTGGGAATGTAAAGGCTGTTTGGGCTTACTGTGTATAAGTATGTGTTTAGTTTAGGTCCCCCTTTTATAATGAACTTCTTATGCCAGACTTGGGTCTGTATAAGTCCAAATTTAACTTGTCCTCTACCTTAATGGACAACTCTATAACCTGATCCGAGGATTTTGCGTTATGTTAACTGAGCTCCGCTTTTACTCTTCTTTACCACTCAACGGAGCCATTCGCTTTATAAACTGCCTACAATATTCATGCACCGTACCATTGTTCATGCAGAGAGCCGGCTGAGCTTTGGCCGAGATTGTCAGAACAACAGAGCTTCAACTCCTAGAAAATTAAAGATCGTAGGCTATTCTCTCATGGGAACCAAAAGCAACGCTTCTCCCTCAAGCACCACCAGCTCATCACTGCTACTTCAAGTTATCTTCCCCACTCAACCTGTAAAATCGGATTGATCATTCACCTCAAAGGATCCACCCATCTTGGTTTGACCCTTTAATTGTCGGAGATACAACTTTTCATGCCTTCAACATCCCCTACAGCCTCCACATGACCCTCCCATCCATTGGGAAGCACCTGGGTCGTTGATATGTTCGCCTTCACTTTTTTTTGGGTTGTATACTCTGGCTACACCCCCGATTCCCACCAATCTATTACCCATTGTGTTGCCACCCACATTAAGTCCAACCTCTGCCAAAAGTGAGGTTATTAAGTTTGTTAATGCTGGGAGCCATCACCTCCGATCGAGTAATCTGAGTCGATCTGAGCAGTGAAACAGCCGACTGCATCTTGATTTAAACTTTGACTTATCGTATCTTAATGATGTCATCAATGCTTCTTGTTTCTCGCACATCTGATCTGAGCAGTTTACAATGATGTCATCTGTGTCGTCGCAGCTAGTTCATCACTTTGCTTCTTTGTGGCTTGTTCCAATCTCACAGCAATTTGGTCCTCTATTGTTTGCTGCATCGAAGCTATGGGGCCTTGCATACCTGCTGTGATATGTTCTGTAATTGTGGTGTAAATTGAAGCTAGCTGTTCCTTCACCCCTTCCGTTCTAAGGCGCAACTTAAGGAACACTCCCTTGGGGCGCACAAAGATGTTATTCAGAATTTTTTTTTATTGAATGAGGCGCACCAAGGTGTACAGTGGCGCTGGGAGCTCTGAAATGCCTTGGTGCGCCTTGAGCCTTTTTATACATTGGGCAAAGTATATTGCATTTGCTATATGTATGTATGTGGTATGTCAACCAGCTATTAAGCCTAACTGCTAAGACACTACACTATATCATGTGTGACTTAAAAGCCTTTTGACCTGGCAAAGTCAATTTCTTAGTAATTATATATGATAGACTGCATACTTTTCTACTGGTTTTATATGAAATGCTGTTATTGATTAATTCTTGTTTTTTGTTCTAAGCTACAAGTTTTGCAACCTCTATTGTATATAGTGTAAACTTATAAATTATAATGCTATTTGTTGTAACTTGTACCAGTTATACTAATATTGATGTTATATAACAGGGGATGTTATTTCAGAAGAGTATTCATTGGAGTATGGAACAGACAAAATAGAGATGCATGTTGGTGCAGTAGAAGCAGGAGAGCGTGCCATAATTATTGACGATCTCATAGCCACTGGAGGCACCTTATCTGCTGCGCTTAAGCTGCTTGGTAAAGCTTTTGTTTAAAACTTTGCTGGACACTGTTAGCTTTCACAAGTGCTTCATTCTAGTTGTTGCTGAAAACTTACTGGAGTTCATTGTAAACTACATATCTAAAGATTTATATTAAGCTTTTTTTTTTTTTGGTTTATTTTATTTTATTTTATTATTTTTTTTTTATATAAACTTTTTACTTGAAATTTAATGATTTTTTGAGCCTCCGGTCTAATTTATGTGTGGTTTAATTGCAGAGCGTGTAGGAGTACAGGTTGTTGAGTGTGCCTGTCTTATAGAGCTGCCAGAGCTTAAGGTATTTCACTGCTGTCAACAACTGTTGACATTTTTGCAAATTTATTTTCTCAAGCTATTTATATTAGCCATGCATGTTTAGTTTTGAGTGTGAGAACATGGTGTATTTTGTGCTCAATGTGTGTGATCATCTTTCTTTCATAACTTGAATTGATTATGCTCCAAATATTGATCTATGCCAAATCTCTCCGTAATGCTCCCAACTTTTTCTTTGTTTTTCATAAAATACAAACATTCAACATTTCAACCCTTGTGGCCTTGTCCCATTCCTCTTCCCTTCAGTCTTTCAATGTGTTTCTATCATTCTACGTATTCTTTTTGGTCACCTTTCCTTTCCTTCTCCAAGCAAATGAATATGTTGAATTAATCTTATTTTTTACAAAAATCAAGATGCACAGATGCACATTTCCAAGAAAATTACACTGATTACTTTCGTCACATGTATGGTACATGGACTCTTCATTTTACCTTAAACACCATTGTAGGATCCTTGACACTAGGACATGAGTAGGACGCTTTTCATTGTGGGCAAAAATCATAGAAATTTTTAACAAAATAGCTGAGTGAGACACTTGGACACATCCATGTCAGACAATGGTATCCGGGTCCAACTAACATACACGTCTTGGATTGTACACACACAACATGGCTGTTTAATATTTTGTTTTAAATTGGATTGTACATTGATCTAGCTTATTTTGCCCCCGTTCTAATGCTGGGCATGAATATGTAATTTTTATTTCTTCATTAAATGCATTTCTCAAATACAATCTTTAACAAGAGCAAGATGTTCAATATAGTATCTAGTTCGAGTATCTGTTTTAAAAAAAAAAAAAAAAAAGTTACTCGTGCTTCTTGTTAAGCTTATCAACTATTGGTTGTATTGTCTACTAGTCAAAGGTTTAGATTTCTACTAGATTAACTTTGGCCTGGCATTTTCCATAAGAAGCTATTTGCCTTTGTGCAGGGTCGAGAACGGTTAGGCGACAATCCTCTATTCGTCCTTATCAAATCAGCTTGATTTAAGCCCTCTTTCTTTAACCAAGTTTTCAGCATCGCATGCTTTCCACATCTTTTTCATTATCTTTCCTATTTGCTGTGAAAGGTTAATTAGTTAAAAATATTCTATTTTCACTTTTAACTCTTTTTGGTTTGTGTTCCATTGTTGATTGATAAAACTCGGCATGTCGTATGCCTGTATTATGCAGAAGATTACCACATTTCCTTTATGGTTGGGAATAAAACACCTTGACTGTATTGTAATTCTAGAATCCAGTGAATTCCATATCAAGCATTAAATTTCTTTTGCTTTCACAAGAAAAGTCTTATATTTTTAGTTTCTACTCCCTCCGTCTCTTTATTAGAGTCCCTTTCTAACATTTATTACTCACTAGTCGTTGGTGCCCCCCGACGGCAAGATAAGTAAAATTCGTGGTTGTGTTCGGTTGTTGTGATATTCGTGGTTGTGTTCGGGTTTTGTAATAGCAAAGATACATGAATTTATAAGTGTCTATGGGGAAATATGTATGAAAAACAATTGTTATAAGTGAAGTTATTTAGAATTTGCTATAATTTAAAGATTCTTTAAAAAAAAATATTACTCTCTCCGTCCCTTAATACAATTCCTCTTTTGAGCATTTATTCCTCACATAATAAAGAGAAAGAGACATTCTATTAAGGGACGAAGGAGTATTGGTTTAGATATTATTTTAGAATGCAATATAGTCTCTTATTGATGAGTACCTAAATAATTTTCGAATAGCTTCGTTTTAGCATAATTGTTATAATAAGGAGTAGTTATAAGGAAATGCAATAATAAAGGATAAAGTTATGAAACATGGATTAAATGTAAAATATACTCCGTACAAAAGTATTGTATATTTGTTTGTTAGATTTTTAAAGTTGAAAATTTTTAAGTGGTTTGAAATTTTAGTGTTTCTTGGTCACTTTGTTTCTCTATCCTTTTAACCTTCATTTATGTCTTATAATTGAGTATTTTAGAAAGTTTTTAAAAAGTATTTTATCCTTCCTTCCTTTTTTTTAAATTTCCTCAAATTCTCATTGTCTCTTTCCCGATCCCTATGTCACTCTTCTCCTTCCTCCTTTTAGATGACCTTTCATTCTCTTAGCCACCCTCTCTTCCTCTTGACCCTTCTCTCTCTCGCTTACTCTATCCCCCGACATGCTCTTTACTCTTAACTTATGGCCTTGCTTTTCTCTGTTCCTCATTCAGCCCACCTTCCCTCTCTTTCATAGCACTTTTCTCTCTCAGTCTTGCCTTTGCTCCCTTTCCTTGCACTTTTGTCTCTCAGCCCACCTTCTCTCTATCTCTCTCCGATTTCTTTTCCTCTCTCTCTCTCTCATAGCCTTTTTCTTTCTTAGCCCCCTCTTTCTCTCTCGGCCCCTCTATTCTCCCCCCCCCCTTCTTTTTTTTTCTCTCCTTCACCTCCTATTTCTTACTCACTATATCTCGTTCTCTCATCTCTCTAGTCTCTCTCACTCCGTTTCCTTATCCCCCTTTCTACCTCCTACTTCTATCTCTCTAAAGTTATCTATAATTATGGTTGTACAAATATTAAAAAGATCAACGCTCGCTCTCTCTCTCTATTTCTCTTTCTCTCTCAATGGTCATGCAAACCCCAAAAAAAATATTTGCGTATGGAGCGCGCGCGTTGCACACCCCCCAACTTTGTCCACGTAACTTTGTAGATGTGTTTTTGCACACTGGCTTGGTAAGATTTTTTACTTTGTATGATTATTTATTGTATTATGTGAATTGAATTCAGTTAAAGTGCAAGAAGCCAAGAGCTAATCGGTGAAATGTGATTGAGCATTATTTTTTTTTTTTAAAAAAAAAAAGAAAAACTAAGCAAGTTTTATCATGTTCTTACTCTAAACCGTTTCTCCATCTTTCCTTTATTTTCCAAAACCCTCTATTTCTCATTCTTAGGGCCTGTTCACATTTACTGAACTAAACTGAACTGATTGGAGTTGAACTAAACTGAACTGAATTGAGCTGAAATGAATATTTTATGAGAGAGGGAAATTAGGAGCTGAACTGAACTGAACTAAAATTAAGTAAATGTGAACAAGCCCTTAGTCTCTATCTCCTTCTTCTCCATTCTCCTTTTTTATGACTTCAAAACTTATAGGTTTCCCTCTAGTGTATGAATATTTATGCAAACTAAAGAAAGTAACTTCTTATGAATCTAGCATTAATCTATCTATCTACCTTAAGGTTGATTTTTTGTTTAAAATGTAGTATTAACTAATCAATTTGAATTTCTACATAAAGTATCTCAATACCTTGTAAATCTTAAAACTTAGTTGATTTTAAATCAAGTAGGTATACAAAGATATAATTTCTCTACTAACTACTACAATCAACT
The DNA here is from genome assembly GCF_948465745.1 of Chenopodium album. Lineage (NCBI taxonomy): Eukaryota > Viridiplantae > Streptophyta > Magnoliopsida > Caryophyllales > Amaranthaceae > Chenopodium > Chenopodium album. Next base: position 34,212,126 of record NC_137851.1, on the reverse strand, counting down.
TGAATTTCTACACAAACTATCTCATCATACCTTATAAATTTGTGTTTATTTTTTATTTTTTTCTTTTGTATTAAATGTATTATTAATCAACTTGATATTAACCTCTTTTCTTAAAATAAAAAAAGACACCAACTTGATACCTAGCCTCAAGAACAAAGATATAATTTCTCTACTAAAATCACAATACACATATTGAAGTTGAAAACAAGTACACATTATGCTCATATATTCACTTATATGCTCTTGCATTACTTCATCATTTATGTATCTAATTCTACCCATTTCTACCGTTTAAAACTATAAATTAAATACTACTCGTACTACAAATGAAATTAAATCCCATAACCTCAACCTATAACACTATAATACTACTCATACTACAAATGAAATTAAATCCCATAACCTCAACCTATAACACTATCACCATCTCACACATGCTTCATCTGGTTGTATCCTTGTCTTCTTGGCGCCTTTAAGCACGTGCTCCACTCCTACAAGTAACATCTTAGCCCTAATATTTCAGTCTTGCTCACTTCATCCCAAAATTATCTGCATAAAACAGTAGAATAAAAAAATAGAGCTAATCACATATGATAACACGATAAACAATTACTTTGTATTTTATGTGAAGTTCATATATATACCTGAAGTTCATACAAAAGAAACCTACAAGTAGTTTCCTCTTCTGAAAGAGGAGCGAGCATTCTGAATGTCACCCACATTAAGAGATATTTGTAACCACCAAATTATTAACCTGCAGATATATCAATTACATAGATAAGCAAACAAAAAAGAACAAATGTATTAACTTGCGGACATATATTTAAGATATCTAAATGATGATGAAGGCATATGCAAAAGCTGATACTTTAAATTCAAGATACTTAATTCTATTATTCTCGCTGCCTTTAACAGCTTATACACTTAATTTGCGATAGATCTATGGGGAAAAGCATGGCCTAGACTTATATCCACAAGGCACGATATAAATATATAATGCGAAAAAAAAAGAAAAAAAAAACACTAAGCTGCATACACGTCTGATCAGAAATCAAATACAAGAAATCTCACAATAAGCATTCCATAGAAAATTGTGGGTCTTCCCATGAGAGCCTGTGCGAGCAGCCATCAACCAAAAATGCTTAATATATACAAGCAATAACCAAGTTCATTGTCTATCATGTTGACGAAAAGATTAATGTGCTGCCAATTTCTCTAATCTAAATATACATGTACTGTATAAGGCAAAGCATCATAAGAAGATGAGAGGTTTTACCAAAGCAGTATATCTTAAGAAATAAACCCAAAAACAATTCATAGAACCAACTATTCATTCAGCACCATTATTCTGGAATGCCAATGATGCCTTCATCCCAAGCCTACTCAAGAACAAGGCATACATGATGTGCAGAAGAAACACGAAGAAGCAACAATTTAGCAAGAGCTTCCAGAAAAAGAGAGTGTAATCTTGATGGCTACATTATACAAAATAAACTAATAAAGAATTGATTTTTTTTCTCTATTTATAGTAACAAAGCCTGAATGTTAAATTCAGAAATTTGTAAGTCAATAAAATCTTTCTTTAAAGATTAATAAGGATAGTTATAAAATACAGTTAAATTCATACAAGCACAACAAAGAAAAAAAACCCTGCAAAAATCCATAAAAGCAAGAAGTCACTCACAGCTTATTATGAGGTTCGGAGCTCCAAAAGCATTTGAGCAGAGTGATTGAGAACTTCTCTAAGATTGTCTTCCTTTCGATCTTCTCCTCTTTTCCCCCTGGAACTCAACAAACCAGAGCGAGCGAGTGAGAACTACAGCAACTTTAGAGTTACTACAACTTAGTTGTTGTATCAGGGCTAGCTGACAGATTCAAGGGGTACATTATTGCTCACAGATTATCAAGATTTTATACATGAAGACCTGTATAAAAACACACAAAACAAGTATGAATAGCATAAACATTGATGTAGATAGTTGCAACTGAAGTATAAGTGAGCGATCTAAATAATCAAAGAAATAGGAAGAGACGTACGCTTAAACTCATCAAGACCTCCGACCAGATTTTGAATTTAGGTAATGCCCACCTGCGAACGCAATCATATCATAGTAGGGTGTCCTTTTTTTTTATTTTTTTTTATCTATGCCTAGGCAGAAAAGTCTGCCTCCTTTTCAAATACTTTAAGAACATGGAACCCGTCTTCTTCACAAGATTACAAGTAAGAGGAATCTTCGGAACATTAAGTCATCTATTTCCTTACGTGCACTTCAAAAACTTCTGTCGGTTTTGTAGCACACATTATGTGTTATAGGAGTAGATAAAGTCATAAATGACAAATGACATAAACAATATTCAATTTCGGGTCATGACTACGTTGTTTGGTGATCGTGATGAGTTGTATTTTCCTAAAGTAATGACTACTCTCTAAGCTTTAATGAGTATTGGGCCATTGGCAGGCTTTTAATAAATACAATCAAGAAAATAAAGTAAACAAGCAGAGATGTAAAATAACTGAAGTGCTCAAGAACATAAAGTCTAGAAGAGTAGTATATTGTAATAATCTCAAACAGAATATCTTGATATACTTTTAGAATCCATCGCCTCACAAACTCATGGAGATTCATAGAAATGCAAGGTCTAACAATGATCTAACTTTGCACATCTTTTGAATAAAAACTAATTATTACTTCAGATACAAAGGATCACGATCCTGCTCACCATCATTAAATTTAAGCAGGAAACGGCACACATACTTGCCATACAACAATAGGAGATAAGAGTGAATATATTTGAAAGACTAACCTCTTTACTCTAACAAGGATGTCCAGGCTGCTTTCTCGGTAGTTAAGTTGATATGGAATCAAGGAGGGCCACGCAGTTGAATTTTCTTTTTTGTTATAGAAGCATAAGACTAACTTCAAGCACTGCATTATTTCGCACCAACCTGCAATTGCTGCTAATATTACAGTAGAAAAGATAAAGGATTCTCAAGTTATCAGTTGTATGGTGTAAATTACTCTCACGTATATATTAATAAATTATAAGGAGACTATCATATCAAACATAACTTCTTTGTTGACTCCTTAATACTTCCCAAACTCACTTGATAAGTTATTACATTCATATAAGTAGAACACAACCCTTATCTAGACATACCACATGTACAAACCTTTACATATATATTTTCTCACCTCATTTAATAAAAACAACAAAAGGCTCATGTAATACGAAATAAGAATTAATTAAGAGTGATGAATAAACTTGGGGAGATTAGTGTTCGTTCATCAAATCTATTTTATAAACATTTAATCCCTTCAATACATTTAAACTAATTAACTTTAGTCACTCACACATTTCAAAATTTAACATACACATTAATCCCTCATCACTTTGGCAAATTATCAATTAGGCATCATCTAAATAGTCATTAATCAAAATTGTCCACATTTTAACTTTATAACTAATGTGTGAATAAAGGAAGAAGGGAAGACAAAATAAATAAGAGAAGCCCAGGCATTCATTTTAGCACCCCAACCAACTCAACACAACAACACCACATAGGCATCAAATGAGCAATAACAGCCCGTTGCGATAGAACCAGGGCAGCAGACCGTAGTAAATTCCAGAAGGCATAACTCCTAGCACACAACTCCAAATCGAGAAATTCTTGAGCCTAGATTGAATAACTTTTCGAGATCTAAAACATTGATGAAGGGACTATGAGCTAAAAACAACTTCAGGTCGATGATTTTTGGACGAACAGAACATCAGTAACAGGGCAGCACCAGAATCCACCAAACCTGGGTTCATCTTCCTCCTTGAAAAAATTAAATTTTTAACATCTAAAACACCCATATAATGTAAAATAGTGAAATTAATAATCAAATAAAGTCAATATCTTGAAAACTTATAAGACTAATACCTTAATTTTGGTGGGGTTGAATCAAAGATCCAAAGTAATCTCCTCTTTCTGGAAAAATACTGAAGAACATAAGGAGACCTGAATAGCAACAACCCATGCTCCGAACATCAATCCATGGGATCGAAGCTGCGGCAGAGCTTCTTCCTTGCTTTGTTTCTTCTAGAACATTCCTTTGAACATCTTTGCTTTAGGAAACCATTTGAAATCAAATTCAATAAAAAAAAACTACATGAAAAGCCCAGAAATAAATAAAACAACCTTCATATAAAAGGTAAAATCTAATCGAGGAGATGAACATCAAAGTATCGAACCAATTAGAACAAGAAAGATAAATGAACCTTAGCAACCGCGTCGCCAAAACTGATGAAATTGAAACGCTGAGAAGAAGCGAATCCCATCGCCATGGTTTTTCAAGGATGATCGGTGATTTTGAGCTCATCGCCATCATTGTTGAAGGGGGACAAATTTTCTCTCTCTAGGTTTCTCCTTCCTTATTTTCCATCAAGATATCTGAGCTTTTTTTTTTGAGATGAGGAGGAGGAAAGAGAAGGAAGTCTGTGAGGAAGAAGGTGCAGAAGTCGGTGAGAGAGTAAGGGGCAAGTAAAGGGGCAAAATTGACAATGCATTAATTTTAGGGGCAAGGCTGTAATAGCACCACAAAGTACTATTCACCAGCTACAGTAAATTATTTTGCATGTTTTATAATGGTTATAGATATAATAAAGAGAAAGGGGAATCTAATAAAGAGACGAAGGGAGTAATTATTAGTTTTTCATATTATCTTTCTTCTGTGAGTCCATTGATAAGTCCATTTTGCTTGTTATCTTATCAAACCAATGTGCTTGTGAATTTTTTTGGAAAGTATACGAGAAAGTTATAGCATACAGAACGATTTCCAGCTGTTAGTCCTGTCATTACAAACTGAGGATTAGACAGCTAAAGCTAAAAAGGATTTTTCAGGAGACTTTGTATTGCTGTACATGGTTATACAGGTTTTGGTGAAGTCTGATAACAAGTTGTGTCTTCATAGTACACACAAATCGAAAACGTTTTCCGAGCATGTAAAATGAAGTGATTTTTTGGTATGTGAAATACATCGATTTGTGTGTCAAGTTAACTATGGGTTAAATATGTTAACTAAGGGTTAATTGATTAATTAAAAGGTAATTAAAGGTTAATAAAAAAACATAGAAATAATAATAATAATAAAATATAAAAGTTTACTTGTTGCCAACGAAATTAGTGTCCACCGTGTCATTATTGGCATGCATTGCATCACAAACAATTGGTAGTGTATTAGAGACTGTGCACCCAAGTTACACTTCATGGTTGAAAAGCCAATTTTATCTTCTATAAATGTTGTCAAATTAACATAATATAATTATCTCATTTCTTATACTACCTCCGTTACATATTAGTTGCAACTTTTGCCATAAAGGGGTGCTATACATTAGTTGCAACTTTCAATTTTTTTCCTTATTTAGTAAGTTTTTTTAAATGAAATTACAAAAATATGCTTACTAAATATTTCATAAACACAATTAGTTATCTAAATCAGATTTCATTTAACTTCTAATCTAACTTAATTAACATAATATTGTCATCCAATTAAATCAATAATCAATTTAAAAAATCATTCACATCCATCATCATCTCCTACAAAATTATCAGACCACTACTTTAGCATTGCTATCGCTACCTCAAACCACCACCTTGAACGCTGCAGCTGATCGCCACCTCCAACGCCGCCTCCTCCCCCGGCGTTCTTTTCTCTCTTCTTCTTCTTCTCTTCTTCTTCTTCTTCGTTTTTAAAAAAATAAAATTGATTAGATTTGATGCTTGGGATGGTATTGGAGTGCCTAGAGGTGGTTTGGACATCACCTTCTTAATGTCGCCGCCGCATCTAACCACAATCGTTAACGTCGTTGCTGCTCGAGGTCGTCGGTGCTTGAAATCTGTTACTGCTCGAGGTCGTCGGTGCTCAAGATCTGTCGCTACTCGAGGTTATTTCGATGCTCGAGGTCGCTGCTCAAGATCTGATTTCAATGGTGCTTTAGGTTGTTTTGATATGATTTAAAAAATCAAGTTGATAGGGGTGGTTTCGGTGTTGTTTGGGTTGAGAGAGGGTGATTTAAGGGTTTTTTTGGGCTGTAGGGGATGGTTTTAGGGTTATTCGGGATGCTTGTGGGTGGTCAGCCTGAGAAGAGGGTGGTTTCGGGCTATGACATGGTTGTTTCAGGCTGAGAGGTGGTTGTTTTAAGGTTGTTCGGGTGTGTGTGGGTGGTTTCCAGGTGGTTCAGACTGTGAGATGGGTGGTTTTTGGGTGGCTGGTGTTGGGCAATGGTTGTTGGGTGGCTGTTGTTAGTGGTGTAGGTCAATTTATTAATTACCTTCATTTTCTCTCTCCTACCCTTAATTTGCGATACTTTAATTCATTAATTAACCATTATGAAATTTTGTCTTAAAAACCGTGTCGAACTCAAAGTTGCAACTAACCTGAAACGGAGGTAGTATATATTTGGACCTTTATGTAAATATAATTTCCATTATATATAGTGAACTCTATTTAAATATAGTGATCATTTATTTATTTACCGATATATACAAATGTTGGCTTTTGTAAATAATTTATTTTTAGGGAAATTCTATTCGGTAACATCGAACCTTTAATTTTTCTTTTTGGTAAATTGCAAAAAAAAAAAAAAAAAAAAAAAAAAAAAAGAACTTATTATTGAATTTGATAATCATGAATTTTAATAATAAGTCAACCATAACAATAATGATATATTTTAATTAAATATTTAAATGTAGTTACGTTGGTTTTTTTTTTCTCATTAATTTTATAATATAATTATTATAGAAATAAAATTTTCATTAAAAAATTCACTTCTTTCTCCTCACCAGCTAGTTATCCCTCCCCCACCTTTGTCACACCTCTCCCCTTCCCGCATCCCCCCATCCTCGAACAACCCGAGCTATATCTCTTGTATCAGGTTTATTTGGATGTCCTACGGGAGAGTTATGTCACTAAGTATGTATCCTCGCTGTCTGTACTTGAAACAAACTGAAGCTCCAGTTTTTCGGAGTTCCGCATTCGACGGTCAAGTTACTATGTGTTCAGAGAGTAAAATGCGGAAAGTAAAAGTATCTTCTTGGATTTCGAGATCAGGTGTTTTCTTTGTTATAAGAGATTTGATTGGAATGGAATAAATTAACGTGCCCTCAAATTGGGGTAAATCTCCATATTTATAAGGTCATCGATAATTATGTCCTTACCTAGGTAACTCTGACCTAGGTTTGGTGGGCTGCACCATTTTGTGGCTTTCTTGGGAAATGGGTTTTGAAAGCCCTCATGTCCATTTGGGTTTTCGTATGCCATGTGTCAAATCCAGATAGGTCTATTTGGACTCTTTCTACGATGACATGTGTCACACACTGATTGGCCCACGTGGTTGGGGTAAAAATTTCTAAATCTCCTCTATTAAAATATAGTGAACAAATATCGTTATCAATAATTACATATAATGACCCATTATTTAGTGTTTACCTTAAAAGTAACCAATTTAGCATATACTCATAATATTCTTTTCATATCTATATCCTATATAGAATTCAAACCTACATCATTTTGACTATGTAGTTAACTAGCTAAGTTTTTTGTGGAATATTTCAATAACTATGTCAATTAAAACGTGGTTTTAATTTTGGGAGAAAGGTTACTAGTTAAATTTTGTTAGAGAGAGAGTGACTTTCTTATTTTCAACAATTTTTGCATAAACCCCATTTATAACAATATTAGTGTACATCGAACGAATTTAGGATAACTTTTAGTCAATTTGGGTTAACTTTTAACTCTGTTTGGGAAACTTAATATGATTTTAATAGTATTTATAAACAATGGTGGAATTTTATAAATGATACACCCTTCGTCCTCTATTGATAGTCCCTCGTGGGCATTTTCACGGGAATTATAAACACAAATAAGAATAGTAAAATTCCATTGAAAAAGTAAATTGACATTGGGTATGCAACAAAGTAGAGAGAGAAAGTAATAAAAGTACATGGGAAAACAAAATTTACATGGGAAATTTAAATTTGCACAAATATTGTTGCAAATTGGAGGGAATTTTGGTAAAAAAATTAATATTAATGATTGTTGGAAAAAACAAATGGGGTGAACATTTTGGGACTAAAATTTGTCCACAAGGGAACTATTATTTGGGGACGGAGGGAGTATTAATTATTTTCACTCATTTGAATTTTACTAGGTAACTTTATCCATTCCCTCTAGGTTTCTCCTTGGGATGGTGTTTTCCTAGTTTTTGCTAGGGTTTTTCGATCTTTTGGGTTTTATTTCAATCTTCTCCCTTCTCTCTTTTTTCTTCTTCATCCTTTTCTCCTTGATCTCGCTCATGAATATTGGTAGGGGATACCATTAGTTCCTTTATTAGTGGTAATCCTCAAAATCCCCTTTTTAATCGTTTATAATAATAGATTTCATCCTTACGACAGTCTTGATCGGTATAGATGATTTCTCTCTTGCCATCAGAAAATCTAATTTGTTGGTGGTAGTTTGTGTGGCGTTGAATCGGTTATCTGATCAACGACTACAATTAATTGAATCAGTTTCTATTCAATTCAAAATCAATTACTTTGATATATATTTGGATATTAAATTTTTTATCTTAAGAGATCTATTTAAATCTATCTAACGTGGCGCGACACTTGACGAAACACTTGACGAAAAGTTGAAACGCCAAGTGTCGCTGCCTCATGACCTGGCTAAAAGTTTAGCTTTATATATTTATCATATGATTGCTGATCACTTCAGTTGTTCTAATCTTCTAATCTTATTTTTTAGTCATATTTTTAGTATTGTAGATACACGGAACATAGCCCACCTTTTTGCAACCACAAGACGGCACACTGTTGCTTCAATTACTCTGTATTTATTTGTTGTGCTAGCTCTGTTTTTATTTATGTTGAAGTCAGATTTATCAATATGACCATGTTAATGATTTAATATTTTTCTTAATTGAAATCTTCACTTATTTGATTTTATTATTCCACTGTTTACATTTTAATTAATTTTTTTTTCCTCCTTGAAACTCCTTAATACCCTTGCAATTATTCTTTTACTATCATAACTCTCGTGCAGGGGTGGTTCTGAGCTGTGTAGGGTGGTCGATCGTACAACATCCTAAGTGAAACTACTATAGAAGGGCCCCAATATTTGAAATTTATTATCCAAAGTAAAGAGAAAACTTGATAATCATTAATCTATTGTTCAATTTTATCATAAAATTTATAATTTAGTAAAATATTTTTCCTTAAAAAAATGATTTAGGGTCCAATTTAATAAAATTGCACCGAGCCATTTTCTCATGCCACAAACATTCACTCTTTTTGTTCATTTTTATTACTATCTCCGTTACAGATTATGTACACTTTTGAATTTGTAATATCTCACATACAAATAATACCCAAGTAGTTAGGGGTGTCAAAAGCCGACATGACACGAAAACCCGACACGAACCTGACACGAAATAAGCAGGTTTGGTTCAAAAATTCTCAACCTATTTAAATAATTGGATCGACACGAACCCGACACAAAACGGGTTAGGTTTGGGTTGAAATTTTCAACCCGAAACCGACATGCATAACCCGATTATTAATAATGGGTTGAATGTCAACTTGTTAACCTAAATTTGACATGCTTGACTTGTCTATTAAATTAGTCAACATAATTGAATTTTTTAAATGTCAATCTTACTAACCCTCCTAACTACATAATTTAATAGTATATATATACATTTGTAAAACTTTTACTGGGGAAATTTTTGGTTTGGGTGGACAAATTTTACTACTATTTCACTTTAAAGTCTTCTATAATTAATAGCATACGTGGGTAAAAGATTACTCAGATAACCGGTTAGGTTTGGGTCAAGGGTTTTCAACCCGTACTTTTTTAATACGGGTCAGGTTTGGGTTGAGGGTTTATTAACCCGTTTAATATTGACATGAACACGAACCCAACACGATATAACACGCTTGACAGTACTTACATTTGACTTTTATTGTCATTTTTTTTAATTAAGTTTTACCCTTAAATCTAAATATTATAGACATCAAAGCCCCACTTCATCCCTATGGTAAACAAAAGTTGTTTATCAAATGACAAAATTATAAATATATCAACAATTTTTCCTAGTCTGCATGGCTTATTTGTAAATAAATCAACAATTGTGGGACTCAGTTTTAATAAATAGTAAAAAAAAAAAAACCTTCTTGATTTATTTATAGTTTTACCATTTGATTAATCTTTTTTTTGTAAAAAGATTAATCAAATGGTAAAACTGTAAATAAATCAACTTTGTTTAATAAGGAGACAAATTAATATTTTTACAGGTTAGTTTTGCTTTGAAATATAATTTTAAAATAATACTTCTTATGTTTCAAAATAATTTACATGTTGGAATTATTAGTAATGTATTAAAAATAAAAGGGTTTTTCTAAGCTATGCCCCTAAACTTCTTCAATTTCTAAGTTGTACCCATGTTTTTACAAATGTCTAAGCTGTGCCCTCAACCTCACTTTTTTTAATTAGCAATAACCTTTGACGTCAACATTAATTAACGGACATTAGGGTTCGTTAATTGTCGTTGCTATTTACATATTAAAAATATTAAAAAAAATAAAAATAAAAATAAAAACATAAAAAATTTTAAAAAACCAAATTCTTAATTCTTAATTATTTTATTTTCTGATTTTTTAAATTATTTTTAAAGCGTTAGACCAATTAGAACGTGACACATGCAGTGTCAAATTAATAACGCCACTTAACTCCGTTAATGGATATGGTTGTCAAAGGATATTGTTGATAAAATATTGTGAGGTGGAGGGCACAGCTTATAACTTTGAAAAAGCATGGGTACACCTTAGAAATTCAATATGTTGGGGGGCATAGCTTAGAAAAACCCAAAATAAAATTTTTATAATATCAACTGTATATTGTGCATTTCATTACACTTGTCTAAAGTTTGACTTTGTCAATATTTTTGGGACAGAAAGTAAATTTTTTTAGCAATTTTAATAATATCTTATTGATATATTTGTGGTAAAAATGCATATTGGATATCAAAAAATTTAAAGGTATAGAATAAAAATGAATGAAGGGAGTATTATACTATATTTACTTCGACAAACTTTTAAATAAATCGGATGTATAATGAAATATTGTACATCCGTTATAAAGTTTCCCTAAAATGAGCAAAATTTACCCTTATATAAACAAAAGTTATCTTGACATAAATAAAAGTTACGAAGTATTTATACTTTATTGATAAAAGTTATCCAAAAAATTGTAAAAGTGACCCTCAATGTACAGTAAATACTGTACACCGTTGGTACATTACTGAGGTTCAATTAATTATAGTTAAATAATGGACTTCAAAAATGTATCAGTTTCAAATGCCAATGCTAAGGAGATCTACTCTATAGCCAATGTAGCCGGTCACCACTAATTATTGATCACTTGTGAAAGTACAATTTTTTTTTTCCGGATCTAGTTCATAATTAATTTCAATCAAAAAAATTATATTACAACCAAATTGATTTCAAACCAAAAATAAGACACAAAAATCAATACTACAACCAAATAGTAAGTAAAAATTCCATCTTACAAGCCTAAAGTACTACAAATAACATATTACAAACAAATGGTACTATTTAACTATTACATTAACTTTATGGGTTTTTTTTTAACTTAATTGAGAAGCTTTGGGAAATTTGTACACATCAAAGATATAATTAGAAGCAAAAAATAAATTAATAACGTAACCGGTCTCTTTGATATTGCTGCACTTTCAGAGCACGAATAGAAGTATCAAAGATTTGATTTTTTATTTTTTTTTGGATGGTGATGCACATGCACCAATGTGCATATACGAAGTTCCACCTCTTAATGTATCATAAAAAATGGCCAAAATATATAAATGTCATATAAGATGGATATGCTCAATCAAATAATAGTTTAAGGGTTTGTTCTATTATCTGTTGATTGTCACTTATCTAAATTTATCTTATCTTATCTGAATTTATCTGAACTTATATAAACTTATTAGACCTAATAGCACAAGCGGGAGCCATGGGGAAGGCCTTCAGGTTACTGGTCGAACTCCCAGGGAATGGCTTTCTACTAAACACGTGTTTGCAATTTGAATTCCAGGTCAAGATTAAACTTATTTTAATTGTAAGTTTTTCGTTTGTGTAAAGGTTGTGATTGGGTTAAAGTTATGCTTGTGATTGTGAGCATGTTGATTTCACACTGGTGTGTGTTATGATGTGCATATGTGTGATTTTGCCTATTAATGTTTTTTTGGATTGAAATTAATTATGAGCAAGATCTAGAAAAAAAATATTTTATTTTCACAAGTGATCAATAATTGATGGTGACTCATCATCTCGAAAATCTTGGATCGCCACTAGCTTTGTATGTATCGTTTGATAAGTAAAATTTTTAAGACTTGCCCCGTGGAGTTGATTGAAGAAATCAAGTTTAGTATAGTTATTTGAAGTTAAGTGATTTAAAAAATGCTTCTAATGTTTTTGATAAGTAGACGAAGTCTACAAAATACTGCATAAATTAAAATTATTTTGATGCAAAATTATTCTACTCTTTATTTTTAGTTTTTTATTGAAATCTCAAAGAAAATCCTATGACTTTTCATACTCCCTCCGTGTTTTAATAAGTGTTACACTTACCAAATGCACTCGTATTTTAATAAGTGTTACTCTTACTTTTTTGGCAAAAGCTATATTTTAATATTATATCTCTCTCATCTCATGGTCCCCAACTAAACCCACTACAACTCTATTTTTTTTTTATTTCTTCTCCTCTCACATTTATTACTTTTCAATAAATTATTAACCCCACTATCTTCCTTTTATAATTTTATAATATTCCAACTATCCCCACTTACCTCTTATTTTTTTTTTATAAGTCAATTAAATTACCTATGCCGGTAAAAATGTAACACTTATTAAAATACAGAAGGAGTATATGAAGATTATTTTGGTAGTATGGTCAATTATTCAAAAACAATGTAGGCAATATATTGAACCCACCTTATTTATGTCAATCTTCATTGCAATTTACTTAGTTAAAATATTTTATATATAGCCTATTAGCTCAACGGGTAGAGGTTTGTGCAAATGCATAAAAAATGTGGGTACGAATTCAATATAGGACTTGTATAATGTGGATACAAGTGTTTGAATCAGTATGAAAAAAAAAATAGAACATAATAAGAAGTTTGTAACATAGAAAGAAAAATTAGAACATAGGAAAAAATAAATTTAAACATAAGCTTTAGAACATTAGAAAATACTTTGAACATAGAAAAAAAAATTACAAACAGCTCTTGGTTGCAGATATGTTGCTTTGGCTTTTGGCATGAACATGATATTAAGCTATTGGGCTTTTAGCCATTACATTGATTGGCCCAAAATATGGACCCAAACAATACTATTGTAAAACCCTATTGCTACTAGAACGTTCTGTAATATAAATAGTTGGTACTCCCTGCATTTTTAAATACTTGCTCCATTTTTTCGTGTGCGGAGTTTTAGGAGAAAATAATAAAATATGGAGATAGTGGTGTAGGAGGAAGAATAAAAAATTATAAAAAGCAAAAGTAGTGGATAGAATTGGGGGAGAGAGAATATAAAAAAAAAATATGATTTATGTTGAGTCCACCAGATGAGAGAAATGAATTAAATATTGTAAAAGTATTCCAAATAAGGAAATGGAGCAAGTATTTAAAAACGGCCGAAAAAGAAAAGTGAAACAAGTATTTAAAAACAAAGGGAGTACATCTTACTGAATCGAAAAATGTTTTTATTGTATTAACTATAAATAGATTTTTTTTTTTTTTTTTTTTTTTTTTTACTATTTAGTTGAACACATTTTGGTACCAATGTACCAACATATTTTATTATAGTCTTCTCAGACTTGCAATACAAGAGGTATAAAAGAACCTTAAGATTTACAAATTCATACTCATTGATGCCCATTACAACTTACACTCCAAATTCGTTAGAAAGTAAAGTAGCCATGCTCGGACGAACTTTAGACAAGGCTTCCAATGGCTTAGCTTTAGGCATAGTAAGTCCAGTGGCTTGAGACATATCAACCATATCCAGATCAGGTCTTTCCATGTCAAAGCACTGAAGTACTGACCCTAACACCAAACATACCGCTCTTTTACCCATAGCATACCCAGGACAAGCCCTCCTTCCAAGCCCAAATGGCAATAGTTTATAAAGAGATTCCCCTTCTTTCTCCTCATATCGTTCTGGAATGAACTTTTCGGGCTCCATCCATGTCTTTGGATCTCGGTGGATGGTCCATAAACTTACCATTAACATTGTTCCTTGGGGCACATCATAGCCACAAATAGTTGTGTCCTCCGATGACTCGTGTGGGAGGAGAAGTGGTGTTGGTGGGTATAAACGAAGTGTTTCATTTACGACATTTTGAAGGTAAGTTAATTTGGATACATCATCTTCGTTCAAGAGGCGATCATGTCCTACTACTTCATCTATCTCTTTTTGTGCCTTCTTCATTGCTTCTGGATGGTTTAAGAGAAGTGCCATTGCCCATTCAATGGTTGCTGCTGTAGTATCTGCTCCAGCAAGTACTAGTACCTTCAAAAGAAAAATTTGAAAACTCAAAATCAACTAAAAAAATGGCTTACTTAGGTTATGTATCGTGAAAATAGTATATTGCATCCGGGTGCACCATGCGCATGGTGCACTCGGAAAGAACATTAGACATATTATAAAGAATATAGGCAAAAAAAAAAAGAACATTTGAGTGTTTGAAAAAGAACCCACCTGTGTTTGACAAAAGAATATGTTTGTGTTTGACAAGAACATGACATTACAAAGAACATAAAGTCTTTACAAAAAAAAAAAATGTTATTTTTCATGGTTACTCGGCTAGTTGAACGTGTTTGAAAAAGATCATTATATTTGACAAAAAAGAACATGTTTGTGTTTGACAAAGATAGAGGTGATCATTGGGCAGGCCAGGCCAAGGTTAAAAAATCAGCTCATTTATCGGGTCGGGCCAAGTTTTAGGCCGAAATTTTTGTGCCCAAACCCTCCCAAAATGGTCCGGCCGTGCGGGCTTTTCGGGTCGAGTAAAAAAAACAACTAAAATGCATAAAAACGCATTTTCAAACCCGCCCAAAAATTAAATTTACGATCCGGGTCCGACCCGATTTTGGGTTCCTAAAACCCGTCCAAAATCGGGCCGGGCCGGTCTAACTTTAATCACCTCTAGCCAAACAACATAAAGTCTTTACAAAAACAACATGATAATACATTAAAGAACATGTTCTTTTTCCTGGTTACTCGGGTGAATTTTTTATTTTTTATTTTTTTAATTTTTTTTATGTACATATACATTAAAGAACATATTGTATAATTTAAAGAAGATATAGTTCAAACTCAAAGAACATAATAATCAAACTTAAAGAATATATTATGCTTGCGTTCTTTATAAATATCTATAATGTTCTTTTTTTCGCCCATATTCTTTTAAATATACCTAATGTTCATTCCGGGTGCACCATACTGCACCATGCGCATGGTGCACCCGGGTGCACCAACCACACATTATCCACTTCTGTTTACTTTCCCTTTTTACCATGTTTCTATTATCCACACATTATCGTGGAATGTTTCTATTTCAAGGTGTTAGTTCATCTTTCTCCTACTTCTGTTTACTTTCCCTTTTTACCATGTTTCAATTCGAATCTCTGCGTGTTAGACCCAATATGATTTTGTTTAACCTTGTTAGATTTATTTCAATTTGTATTTTATTAAAGTCTAATTTTGATAAATTTTACCGGTAATCAAAGATATTAATTGTTTAAATTGTGCATTGTTAAGTGTAAAACTCTTAGTAATACATGTAAAGTAAGGCGGAGAAAGTACATTAGATCGATTGTACTCACCATAACCATGCCCTTTATGACTTCGTTGGTGAAAAAGACAGGGTCCTGTTTTTGAGCTGAAATTAGAACATCAATAATAGCCTTAGAACCATTTATGTTCACTCGACCTTTTCGCTCGTCTAGGAGCTGTTGATAGAAGTTGTCCGTTTTGTCCATCCATGCAACCATCTTCTTCTCCAATCCTCGAAACATAAACTTAAGCATAGGAAGAAAATCTCCTGGATTATCAGCTGCACTTAACGCTGATCCCTCTCTAATTATCTCGCTGAACTCTTTCGCTTTACTTATGTCCTCGACTTCCTTTCCATAGTACCTGAAACAGAATAATAATACAAATAAGTCATTAGAAAATACATTTACGAGTACCTTTTGTTGCTCATCACTTAGTTTACATTTTTTGTTTCCCACTGTAATCGCCGGGATGCCCCAGTTTCTCATAGTCTCACATGCCATTTTCGTAAATAAACCAACACTTTTATTCAATTGTAGAGCCTACAATAATGAAAAGGTTGTTGATTTATTCACGAAAATGCTCCCATGAAAATATGAGAAACAGAGAATTTTCCGTAATTGTCACTATGTTGTTGAGGACCAACAACAATGACAAGTTCAGCAAGGTGTTTTCTATTAAAGCATATTGAATTGAAGAAACTTATGAACTTGTGTATTTTTTTAATTTTTTTTTTCTGAATTAACTTCACCTTCTCCTCTAAATATCTTATCCAACAAGCCTAAGAAGTCTTGCTATATCAAAACAGAATTACGGAACTATGATTTCACAATTATTGTATCACAAATCTAACTTATATTTTTCTTCAATATCTATATTATTTGAACTTAGTTATGGTGGTAAAATTGATCTAGACCCTTTATTTGTAAAGACCAATCTTCTCCATACATTCAATGACTTTAAAAATTATTTTTTAAATATATAAAATAAACAAGGAAAAAAATTATTCTGCAGTTATTTAAAAAAAGGAAAATTTGTCAAAAATAACCTTTATGTAATTAAATCAAAATAATTCAACCTTTTGATTAACTAAAAATAAGTTAATCTCTTTATATAGTATCTTTTTTTATTAGGTCAAATGACCTACAACCTGCTAAACAAGTCACCTTTATTAATTTTTTAAAATCATCCACCTTTTGAACTAGCACCTACCCAGCCACCACCTTGAAGCCATCCGACCACCAATGTAAACCAACATAGTTATCCTCATCACAGCTGCCACCAATGTAAACTAATACGTAGTATAATTAATTAATTATCCTTATCACTGCCCCCCATCGTCAAATGTGGGAATTCAAGCTACTATTACAATTTGTTATTATTACTATCTACTAATATCAATCTGCTCCGATATCACTGATTTGCAATCCCCATTAACTAAATAGCGACCTACCATCATCTTTATTTTCCCTTCCCTAGCAAATTCCGTTAGGCCTGCAACAACTTTTAGGTGGAGAATCACAATTCCATTACCGGAACAGTATGGGTTCCTGCATTGGCACCGGTGTAATGGTTTCAGAACAACGGCCTGGGGTTTCAAGGAGGATCGAACTGGGCTAACAGATTTTCTGTTCAAGGAATTGGCCTGGCCCGTTTTTCGTCGGCTTCCACGGCTACGTCGGTCAGAAATCGGTGTTGAATCGCCAAAAAGAGTGGTTGTAGACGAGAAGACTCAACTCAAACATGGGAATCTAAGCTATTTATTTACTCCAGAGTTGAGTTTCATCAACAATTTTAATGGTGACAATTGGAAGGATAAGTTTGACAAGGTGTTCATCACTTTACTCTCAAAGCAAGAAGCTGAACTTAAGCAGGTAGTGGAGGGGGAGGAGAGAGAAAGGGTCATGAGAAGGAGGAGAGGAGAGAGGTTGGGGTAAAAAATAAAATAAAAATTTAACACAAAATTAAGTGAAAAACTTTAAATAAAAATTTCAAAGTCAGACCAATGTAATGCAACACCTGTCAAATAAACTTGTTTAACCTGTTTCCAACCAGTAAAGGCTTAACTATATTAAATTCAACTTATTTTTAGTTAATTAAAATAATAGCTTATTTTGAGCTAACCACGTAAAGATTAGCTTATTTTTGACAAATAAGTAAAAAAAAAAAAAAAAAAAAAAAAGGCTTGTTACAATTGAATCTCCATGGTTTTTGAAGTTTCAGCCTTCAAATTGAAGAAACCAGTTTGCACTATTGTAGTCATAAGCACTATATTCCCATCAAAATTAGTAAATGAACCATCATCTTCCTTATATACAATTACAAAACCATAAACAAACGTAATTAAAGATGGAAGAATAAACTAACAGAAACCGTGATCTTTCATTCACTTACACTAGTCACTAATTCAATTTCTTTTTAATAGAATTAAGAATTATATTAGATGGCTAATGCCATTAAACGTATCATACAAAGTGATCCAGAATCTCCCAATAAGGCTAGAGAAGACGAACTCCGCACAACATAGTCCTAAAGCAGAAACTACAATACAAGCTCTACAAACTGCATTTAAAACAGAGTATCTCGCTAAGGAAGATGATCTAAATTTTGATGCAAATGAGGGGAGATAATCTGTAATTTTATAAATTTTATATATTACTAATAGAATTGTATAGTCAAATAAATGAATGGCTATGATTTAATATTGCATAGTAATGGTCCATATTTAAAAGTTACATTATTGAAGCCAATGCAAAACTATCCCACGATTAGCTTATCGAAACAAATCTAATTATGACTATAGTTTACACTAATTATTACAAACGCTGCAAATTATTTGTTACCAAGTATATAATGGATACTCATAAAGCATAGTTTACACTAATTGCGCAGAGGCCTGAATTGAATGAACTGTTGGTGCACAATTGAATAAACAAGCTTAAGAGTCTACCTCGGAACAGAATTTACGTAACTATGTTTTCACAAATTTTGTATCACAAGATTTAACTTATACATCTTGAACTTATTTAGGTGGTAAATTTTACTTTATTAACAAGTTGAAGCAAACTTGATATAATAATGAGCATAATTGACACTAATAATTACCAAGGTTGCAAAATAGTTACCTCTTCCCGGCTGTCATCTTGGTCATAATGTTGAGAGCCAAGTCATTAAACCCCTGATTCAAATTGACCTTCGCCGGCTCCTCAGTGGCAGCTTCATGGTAAAGGTCGCGAATTAGGAGACTGCATTCATCTTGTCGAATTCCAGAGAAGAGGGGAATCTTAGTAGACGAAAACACCTCCTGTGTCATGAGCCGTTTTAAAGCCCGAAAGTGATCATTATAAGGTGAAAAGGCAATCGATGTGCTATTGTAGTGTAGGAGCCTCCCAACAAGAGTGTCTGGGCGGTCAGCAAAAATCGTGTCGTTTTTTACTAGACATTCCTCCACCGCGGAGGGGGAAGAGATGAGGAGGACTTTACGGACTCCGAGCTTCAGGAGTAGGATTTCACCATAGGTTGTGGCGATTTCATGGAGTGTTTGGTGAAGGGGTAGTGGTCGTTTTAGCATGTGAAGGTGGCCGATGATCGGAAGAGAGGGAGGACATGGGGGCAGCTTTTTCTTGCTGTAAGTTAAAGATAAAAACTTGTAAACTATGAAGACAATCAAAAGTGAGAGTGACAAAGTGAACAAATTTAGATTATCCATAATGAATACTCTTACTATGTAACAATGCTATAATGGTTTGATGACCAACGATTTCATATTACATGCTTATATAAGAAATTAAAAAATTACAAGTTATTTGTCAACAAAAGACTTGACTAATTTACCTTAAGTGAAGAACTGAAGAATAAAGCAACGTATTCTAGTTTGGTGTGCAGTGTTGCTTGGAACGGCGATACATTACAAGATGATTGATTACCAATTTCTTATAGTCCAGAATGGTAGGAAAAATAATAGTATAAAGAGTCAAGCATGCTTTTATTGAAATTCGTTGTTAGTCAAACTATTACTTGTAGTTATACAACACACTTGAAAATAACTTAATCTTGCTGACTAATATTTTTATTAAAAGATATCGAGCCACTTTTTAGACTAAATATGTTGCAGGAAGAATTGATCGAGGTGGGGTGCTAAAGGGCCAGCCCACCAATTTTTGGGTAGGCGGTTTTGGGGTTGGCGGGTGGGTCAGGTGGGGTGCTAAAGGGCCGGTTGACCGATTTTTGGGTCATTAAGGGGGTGGCCAGCTGTTTTCCACATCTCTTTCATTATCTTTCCTATTTATTGTGCAAGGTTGATAAGTTAAAGGTATTTTATTTTCACTATAAACTTTTTTGGTTTGTGTTCCATTGTTGATTGATAAAACTCGAGTCATTTGCTCTGGGTTGATGCATGTCGTATGCCTGTATTATGCAGAAGATTACCACATTTCCTTTATGGTGGGTGATAGAGAATATGTTTTATACTTTATCACGCCCCCTCACACGAGAGCCCGTTTGGGCTAGAAGTGTGGATGCAGCACGGGCCCTCCTCATACCCAGCGCTTAATATTTCACTTGAAAGTGGGGGGTGGATGAGATTCGAACCCGTGACCTTTATGTCACGCTGACTCTGCTAACAAAGTCATTACCTCTCGGCATGTCACTTTTGCAAAAAAATATTTTTCCTTTCTCTAATATCAAACAATTTAGAGAACAAGATTATTCTTTATAAGACCATGACCTAGCACCATCCATCACTCACCAATATATGGTGACAGATTAACCCACCCCTAAAGCCGGCCCAATACCAACCTCCAGCCCACCTTTATCACCTGTTGGGCAGAATAGTCCACAGGCTGGGTGTGGGACTGTTCAATCAGCCACGGCCCAACTGCAAGCTACCCAACATATGGGCCTAGCTCCTCTCACTCCAAATTCCCTACCCAGCCCGCCCTGCCCAATCCCTTTTCCCTCACCAGCTGGCCTAGTTACTCCAAGTCCACATTAATCTCTTTCACCCCAAATGCAGACCCGCTCCAAGCATGGAATTTTCAAACCAAAGTTCCCATTTAACCTTACGGTTCAATCTATTTCTCCTTTGCCTAAGAACTCGAAATTAGTCTTGCTTGATCCAAATTGAAATACGGCCATGCATGAGGAATTTAATGCTCTCACTAACCAACATACTTGGGATCTCGTCCCTAGACCGGAAGGGGTTAATATAATTCGGTGTATGTGGATATACAAGCATAAATTCAGAGACAATGGTGACCTTGAGCGACATAAGGCTCGAATTATAGTGAATGACAAGTCACAAGAGGTGGGTGTCGACTGTGATTTAGTCCGATGGTGAAGCCGGCCACCATTCGGACTGTTCTAAGTATTGTTATGGGGTATTATTGGTCTATTCATCAATTGGATGTGAAAAACGCTTTCCTTCATGATGACTTAAAGGAAACCGTTTACATGCATCAACCACCGGGATTTGTAAATCGGCATGCCCAAACCTATGTATGTCACCTTCAAAAGTCCCTTTATGGCTTGAAACAGGCACCTCGCGCTTGGTACCAACTCTTTGCTTCTTACCTCTTGAAAATTGGTTTTACTTGCAGCAAGAGTGACACATCTCTATTCATTTTCCGTCAAGGCAGGGATACAGCTTACTTGCTTCTTTATGTGGACGATATTGTTCTCACTGTTTCGTCCGAGGGATTAAAGAGCCACACTATTGACTTACTTAAGTCCGAGTTTGCTATGTCGGACCTCGGTAAGCTCAGTTATTTCTTGGGTATCTCAGTCACCCGTACTCCCAATAGCATGTTCCTTTGCCAAAAGAAATGTGCTGAAGAAATCATCCATAGGGCTAAGATGATGAACTATTAGTCGGTAGCCACACCTGTTGACATCAACTCCAAGCTAAGTGCGCATGATGGGGAACCGGTGGCAGACCCATCCTTGTATTGAAGCCTAACTGGAGCACTGCAATACTTAACCTTCCCTCACCCTGACACTTCATACGCGGTGCAGCAAATTTGCTTGTTCATGCACGCCCCTCGCGAACCACACTTTAATGCTCTCAAACGTGTCATCAGATATGTCAAAGGTACACTTCACCTTGGTCTTCATTTATTTCCATCTTCACCAAACCTTCTTATAGCTTACACTGACGCCGACTGGGGAGGCTGCCTCGACACGAGACGTCGGGTTATTGTGTGTTCTTAGGGGATAATCTGATTTCTTGGTCCGCAAAAAGGCAAGCAACTTTGTTGAAGAGTAGTGCCGAGTCGGAGTATAGGGGGGTCGCTAATGCTGTCTCCGAGTCATGTTGGCTCAGGAATCTACTACTTGAGTTATTTTTTCCACTACGACGGTCTACCTTGGTCTACTGTGATAATGTTTCCGCTGTTTTTCTCTCTAGAAATCCGGTTCAACATCAACGAACAAAGCACATCGAGATGGACATCCACTTTGTTCGTGAGAAGGTGGCCTTGGGTCATATCCGGGTTCTGCATATTCCTTCTTCATACAACTATGCAGACATATTCACCAAGGGTTTACCGCGACAACTATTTCTTGATTTTAGATTCAGTCTTAGCGTCCGTCCTCCTACCGCTATGACTGCGGGGGTATGATAGAGAATATGTTAATATTCTCTAGTATATTTTGTGAATATCCTTTTGAATATTTAGGTTAACTCATATGCTAGGTTGTAATCCCTATAAATATTGATTAATGAGAATAACCTAATCAGGGAGATTTATACATACTTATAGTGGGGAATAAAACACCTTGACTGTATTGTAATATTAGAATCCAGTGAATTCCATATCAAGCATTAAATTTCTTCTGCTTTCACAAGAAAAAAGTCTTATATTTTTAGTTTCTAATTATTAGTTTTTCATATTATCTTTCTTCTGTAAGTCCATTGATAAGTCCATTTTGCTTGTTATCTTATCAAACCAATGTGCTTGTGAATTTTTTTGGAAAGTATACGAGAAAATTATAGCATACAGAACGATTTTCAGCTGTTAATCCTGTTATTACAAACTAAGGATTAGATAGCAACACTCTGCTAAAGCTAAAACGGATATTTTAGGAGACTTTGTATTGCTGTACATGGTAATACAAGCTTTGGTGAAGTCTGATAACAAGTTGTGTCTTCATAGTACACACAAATTGAAAATGTTTTTCGCGCATGTAAACTGAAGAGTTTTTTGGTATGTGAAACACATTGATTTGTGTGTCAAGTTAACTATGGGTTAAATATGTTAACTAAGGGTTAATTGATTAATTGAAAGGTAATTAAGGATTAATAAAAAATATGGAAAAAAATTAATAATAATAATCCTCAACCCTTAAAAGGTTTGAACTTGTTCCCTTATGAACAGTGCTCAAGCATGACAATTGCATGTTTGAGAGCAATGTTGACGTGGCAAAGTATGATTTGTCTTTTTTATTTTTGTTTTTGTTTATTTGATGGATACCACATATCTTCTTCTACATTTGCTCTCTCTCCTCCTCTCTTTCATGATTCAGGCAAAATTGCTTTTGACCTTTGGCTTTAATATTTTTACTCTTTTCTTCTCTTCTCTGAAGTGTATCTATGTTTTACCCCCACAAGATGATTGCAAGAACTACCTAGAACTCCATTTCATCCTACCATGCATTGCCAACAATGGATATACATATACGATAAATTTATTAAGAAAAAAAAAATTCAATTTATGGTTTTACATGGCGATGGGGCAGCTTGTGAGCCTTTTTCTCCTTCGATGAAGCAGCTTATGGCTTTCTCTCCTCATTGAAGCAGCGTATGAGGTAAATATGTTTTTTTTTTTTTAATATTATTCATCGAAATTAATTTCACAACCCAATTTCTGTTTCAATTTATTTTGGTTTTAGTTTTAATTTTAGCTCATTGTTGTATGATTATTGCTAATTTCTCAACGGAAATCTGGTTCAATTCAAGTGTTTCTTGTTAATTTTGTTATTCATTATTTAAATTGAAAGGTTTGTATATAATTTGCTATCGACATTTTGGGATTAAGTGTGTAAATTGGGGAATTTTTCATGAAATTCTAGGGTTGATGTCAGTATGGGTTCTATTAGCATATACAATACAATCCTGTTTAGTTTTTTTTTTTTCCTCTTTTTTTAATTCGAATTCAATTTCTAATTTGTGTTGCTCAATTTTTCTTTTTCGAATTCAATTTCTAATTTGTGTTGCTCAATTTTGTTGTTCCTCTATTTATAAAAAAACATATAATCAATGTTCAATATCTTTTGATGCTGATGTAGATGACGATGATTATTGAACATTGATTTATTTTGATAGAACTGCTCTACTAAATGGCGCCATAGTCGCCGACAGAGGCCAGCGAAAGAGCGGCTAGGTCGGTCTTCAGTTTTCGGTGGGTCGCATTGTGGGATTCTTGAACAAGGGCCGAGATGCTCCAAAAGGTCGATTCTGGTTCTTGTCTACTTTTCTGCTGTCCTTGATTATCTCGCTGCTGAGGTACCATTTCCTCACTCTTTCAATTTTTCTGGATTTTTATTGAGTACATATGTAGATTTCTGGTGATTTTTCTGGATTTATGTCTCAGTATCTAAAGCTTTGAATATTTTGATTTGAATTTGAAGTGAAATTTCTGGCTTTGAGTATGATTTTTTATGTTTAGAGCTTTTTTCGTTGCTAATTTTATGGCTTAAACGATTTGGGTATTTTGAGATTTTATTATGAATTTATGATATTTTTCATATACTTGTTATCTTATTCAGATTTAATATTGATTTGATTTTATATTCTTCAACTTGTGATTGTTAAGATTGTGTTAAAGGTAAACATCTAATTTAGGATTTGATTTGAGAGGTACCAATTCCTTGTATTTATGAATTTATCCTCAATTTTATTAAAAAAAAAAGGTACTAATTTTGTATATTAAATAATGATTTATTGCAATAAATAAATTAAATAGTTGTAGGTGAGGAGGTCGACAGTGATGGATTGCTGATTGAATGATTACATTCTTAGTGGTGAGTGGGTCATCAGAACCCTAATTGTCTTTCTTTAATGGCTTTCATTATTGTAGCACCTTATGATGGAGTGCGATGGCTAATCAATTACTACCTCCGTTTCATCTTTTTTGCAACTTTGTAATATTTTATATCTCACAAATAATGTCCAAAGTTGCAAAAAACATGAAACGGAGGTAGTAAGTTTTTTGTACCTCCGGCTGCCGTTATTCTGCCTCCGCCGCCTAACCCTGTCTTCCCTATGCTGCCACCACCTCCTCTCGACAATTGCCTCTCTTTTATTGAATTATTATTGAATGAATTGATCAAATTCAACGGAATTACCGTTAACGGTGATGTGAAATTGCAAGGAAAGATACATGTAAACTTTCTGATGCTTGTTAGTAGATATCGTGATAATCTGGAGATAGTAAAAAATTCAGTTTTTTAAAGTAGTTGTGATATTTACAAGTAGGTGAGACAAGTTCAGAAATACGTTGAGACTTTGGATCTGCTAAAGGCAGAAAAACTGGACACCGACAGCAATGGAGCTCATGGGACAAATGAAATTTCAAATGGGCATGCCAGGAACTCAGTTAATGGTTATGGTAATGGTAATGGTAATAGTCAAGAGAAAACATCAAATTTGGGAAAACCAAAAGCTTTCGATGATAGATCATTTGTAATATGTAATTCAATTGTTGCTTTCAATAGCCATGGTTCCAACTTCTGGCAACCAGAAAAAGGTGGTTTATCTAATTATTCATCTCCCATATTTTCAATTCAATATTATGTAATGTTGATTTAAGAATAATAGAAATGGATTTGTTTTTTTGTTTTTTCTGTGGAAATTGCAGAAGTGGGGGTTTTAGCGTTGCAGGAACTTCTCATCTATATCAAGAAGACGCTCTGCTTCTGCCCTATCAACCCACAAAAAGCAGAGCCGCTTCTTTTTACTTGTGTCAGAGCACTGTGTCATCAACAATCGCCACCGTGATTGTTATGTCAATCTTCAAACCGTGTCGACCATTTTACGATATTGTGCTGCTTTCCTTCTTCTTGTCTAATGAATTAGTTTGAAGGCAAGGCAAAAGGGTTTGTATTTTTTAGTTTATTTTATGTTCATTCATTTCTAATTTTCTCTATCTTAAATTTGTCGGTTGCTCTAAAATGCAAATCCTATATAAACCATTGATGTATTTAATATATAAAAAAAAAACATTTCCCATTTCAATATGTAAAGTATGTTCTTTACATAGAATTTGTGATTTAATGTTTACCCTAGGCCACCTTTAGAAGAGAGAGACTTAGGGTTGACAATCTTAGCCACTTGAGCGTGTTTGGGCCATTGTACTAGGCTTGTGTTTCTTATTCTAGCCTTTGTTTTTCATAACTACTCGACTACCTTGAATTCAATTTTAATTATCATTTTTATACAACATGTAATAGTTTTGCTAGACCTGAACACTTTATCCCTGAACAGCAGAAAGCTACAACCAAGAATGATGAAGTCTACCATTTCATACACTATTTACCCTACTAAGGAGTCTTGTACTAGCTAGATGGGTTGAAGGAGGAACTCATTAGCATTGACCCTTGCGTTGGGGGGACAAAATGGCTCTCAGTGGCTGCAAAAGGTTAAGGTTGTCATCCCAGAATACATTGAGAAGTACTCGAAGAATGAGATAAGGTTTAATCTTTTAGCCCATAATAATAAAAAAAGAAAGCCTGTATATTGTGGATCTTAAGAAGCGTCTGAGAAGTTGAGAGCGAATTTTACAGCAGCTCTTTGCTGCACAATCAGGGACAACATGGGACCGAAAAGCACCAAACTTGAAGAACTTAACAGGAGTGCCGGAAAACAGGAACTTTGAACTTTGAATTAGTCTATATATATGCTTGGTTCAAGTTGGTTTGGTTTACTTTGCAGTGGAAAGTTCAATTTGATGATGGGAGATGAGAAAAATAAACATTAATTGTGATGTAGAATAATAATATAGAGAGAGAGCTTTTTATACCAAGGGAGTAGTGAATATTGTTTGATCTATGTGAGTTTAAATTTTTTAATATTTATTTTAATTGATTTTTTTCTCTGATCTATCATGTTGGTGTTGGCATTATTAGATTGAGGAAAACTTAATAATTATCCTGCTACATGAATTTTCAGACAAACATTTGAGGCAACAAAGTCAAGAGCTTGAAGGAGGTAAGTAAAAACTAATACTTCTATGTTCACACTTAATAAGCTTGTTCCTCGCTGGAGGAAGCTCAATTCATATTTAATGAGGTTGCATATCTTTTCACCCATCCTAAAGTTGGTTTGTGGACCGATTTACAGATTAGTTAAAGGAAATATATATTTTTAATAGACATGAGATTTTCAATGCTAAAGTTTGGAACTAATACCCTTGAGTTTGTTCTTACAAAGGCGATATCTTCAGCAAAAATTCATCCTACCCACTGTATCATATTAGCTCAAAGATGAAAAAGTAGAAGTATCAAAAGTTAGATCATACAATTAAGCTAGCTGCATATGTTAGAGATCAAGGTATTGGCAAAACTATTTGTTGAGTGATTTGCAAACAAAGGTGTTAGTTGCAAAGAAATATTACCTTTTTACTAATGTTTCAGTGTTACACTACCACATTAGATATTAGAGCAAAGGGAATTGCATTATTTTTCTTTTTTTTTTTTTTGAAAGAATTGCATTAGTTTTCTTTAATCACTTTTTCGATGACTATTATATACCAGCCTAATTAAAGTTTTTTTTTTTTTTTATTTTTTTGTTTTTTATTTTTTTTTTAAAGTTTGTGGTCTTTAATTATGTCATTTTATATTTGACATTCTTTATGTTGTGGGTTTTGGATATTATACAGATGAGGCTGAATTTTTGGGGTTTGTGGTTTTAAGTTGGTTTATTAAAATCTATAAGCTACATATATACACTTCCAATTTAAACACGAGTTAGACGTCTAATAAAAAAAAATCAACTCATTTCACAACACCGGAACACACATGCACTATCGCGTGTGACCCAAATGATCATACACTAACCTCAAATGTAGCTATACCTTTGCATTTTTTTTATAAAGGTTCTACCAAATCACTCCGCACATAACGCGCACGTGAAGCTACCCTAGTAAAATATAAAAGTTTACTTGTTGCCAGCGAAATAAGTGCCCATCGTGTCATTATTGGCATGCATTGCATCACAAACAATTGGTAGTGTATTAGAGACTGGTGCACCCAAGTTACACTTCATGGTTTAAAAGCCAATTTTATCTTTTATAAATGTTGTCAAATTAATATAATATAATTATCTCATTTCTTATACTACCTCCGTTACATATTAATTGCAACTTTTGCCATAAAGGGGTGTTACACATTAGTAGCAACTATTTTTTTTCCTTTTTTAGTATGTTTTTTAAAATAAAGTTATAAAAATACCCTTACTAAATATTTCAGAAACAC
The DNA here is from genome assembly GCF_948465745.1 of Chenopodium album. Classification (NCBI taxonomy): domain Eukaryota; kingdom Viridiplantae; phylum Streptophyta; class Magnoliopsida; order Caryophyllales; family Amaranthaceae; genus Chenopodium; species Chenopodium album. Next base: position 34,183,760 of record NC_137851.1, on the reverse strand, counting down.
AATTAGTCATCTAAATCAGATTTCATTTAACTTCTAATCTAACTTTATTAACATAATATTGTCACCCAATTAATCCAACAATCAATTCAAAAAATCATTCACATCCATCATCATCTCATACAAAATTATCAGACCACCACTTTAGCATTAATGCCACTACCTCAAACCACCACCTTCAACGCTGCTGCCATCACCATCTTCAACACCGCCTCCTCTCTCGGCGTTCTTTTCTCTTCTTCTTCTTCTTCTTCTTCTTCTTCTTCTTCTTCTTCTTCTTCTTCTTCTTCTTCTTCTTCGTTTTTAAAAAAACTAAACTTGATTAGATCTGATGCTTGGGATGGTTTTGGAGTGCCTAGAGGTGGTTTGGACACCACCTTCTCAACGTCGCTGCCACATCTAACCACAACCGTTAACGTCGTCGCTGCTCTAGGTCACCGGTGCTTGAGTCTGTCGCTACTCGAGGTCATTGGTGCTTAAGATCTGTCGATGCTCGAGGTTGTTTCGATGCTCGAGGTCACTACTCAAGATCTGATTTCAATGGTGCTCTAGGTTTTTAGGTGTAATTTTTTTTAAAAAAATCAAGTTGACAAGGGGTGGTTTCGGTGTTGTTTGGGTTGAGAGAGGGTGATTTTAGGGTTTTTTTTGGGTTGTAGGGGGTGGTTTTAGGGTTATTCAGGGTGCTTGTAGGTGGTCGGCTTGAGAAGAGGGTGCTTTCAGGCTTAGACATGGTGGTTTCGGGCTGAGAGGTGGTTGTTTTAAGGTTGTTCGGGTGTGTGTGGGTGGTTTCCGGGTGGTTCAGGCTGTGAGATGTGTGGTTTTTGGGTGGGTGGTGTTGGGCAATGGTTGTTGGGTGGCTGTTGTTGGTGGTGTGGGTCAATTTATTAATTACCTTCATTTTCTCTCTCCTATCCTTAATTTGCTATACTTTAATTCATTAATTAACCATTATGAATTTTGTCTTAAAAACTGTGTCGAGCTCAAAGTTGCAACTAACCTGAAATGGAGGTAATATATATTTGGACCTTTATGTAAATATAATTTCCATTATATATAGTGAACTTTATTTAAATATAGTGATCATTTATTTAGTTACCGATTTATACAAATGTTGACTCTTGTAATTACTTTATTTTTAGGGGAATTCTATTCGGTAACATCGAGCGTTTAATTTTTCTTTTTGGTGAATTGCAAAAAGAAGAAGGAAAAAAAAACCGATTATTGTATTTTATAATCATGAATTTTAATAATAAGTCAACTATAACAATTATGATATTGTAGGGAATATTTCAAGCATCCCACACTTGAGCCCCACTGTTTTTATACACTTAAGTATGGTGACATCCAAATGGAAGGAAGGTAGATCAAAAGAGTCGCCAACAAGTTTTAGGAACATGTAAACCGTTCACAGGGTGAAGGTTACACCCCTTCATGATCTATGAGATCGTTAACTCCATAGTGGTCCTAAACCATGACTGGATATTCGGGGATGAAGGTACAAATCCAACCTGAAAGAGATTGAACCTGCCCTAAATAGGCCTCTACTTTATTCTTCTCATATTCATGTGCGCTTTCTGACTAACATACAATCAATATATTAAACCTAAACCTGTTTAATTTATGTTGGTTGATATTAATGCACAAACAAATTTATTATTGGCGATCACTTGAATTAAAATTATATAAGCCTAAATAAAATTATTAATTATCTTATTAAGCGTGATTTCAAATACAAATTCCCTTTAAACCTGCAAGAGAGGGCGTGATCAAGCAATAACAATAATATATCAAGCAACATAATATTATTGATACAACAAATCATCATCATCATAATCTCAACCTCTTCAAAGCCTAATAATAATATTAGTATGATCCTAGGCATGATACTAACAAGATTAATAACAAATCCTAGCATGTCATTAAACATTAAAGATCAAAGCTTTAACCCTAACATGATCTTAACATGATAGAAGAAAATAGGAAGCAACTTAAACATGATTCTAGAAACATACATGATATTAGAAATATTAGTTAATACCCTAAACATGATACTAGGAATCATAAAGACATCCTAACATGATACTAGGAATCAAAATAATCTAAGCATGATTCCTAAAGAAATAGAGTAATTGGATTACTCACTTTGTTGCCTCCTCTATCTCTTTCTATCAAAACAATACACACGTTAGTAACTTCAAGGAAATATTAAATCAAACAATTAATTCAAATAATTGAAATAGGATTTGGGACCAAACCCTCAGAAATTATCAACATTTCGCGTCTAGGACGAAGGCAACTTCGAGCTTGGTTATGTGGGTCTAAGACTCGTAAATGCGGTATTGTTTTTGAAAAGGGTTAGGCTTAGAAATCAAGAGAGAGAAAGAAAAAATAAGCTTCTAGCTTTTAGAGAGAAAAGAAAGATGATTGTTGATGATTTAAAATGGGGAAATACGACCCTTTTTATAGAGAAAAACATATGGAACGATAGAAAAAAGTATGAAATCGACTTGGAGTAAAACTGCTCCTATCGCGATGCGATAGACTCCTCGCAACGCGATGGCGCGGATATGATAAAAATGCTGTACGGAGTCCTTTTCCCAATATAATTAGGTAATTAGACTCCGTAATTATCACAATTTAAATCAGTTTTATCATTAAAACACTTGTTTTATTTCAAATTAAACTCATTATCTTTTCTAAATAATATAAAAGTATGATTATTAATCCTAATTCCACTAGAATTTAAAAGAACCTTCTAGATTATTCTAGAAGATTAAAGTCAATCCTAATGACTTTAGGAATAATAATTAATAGGCCCTCCAATTGATCATTGGGCTGTATATAAAATTCATTTTGGGCCCAGTTTAGTATTTTGGCTATAACTTCCTCATTATTCATCGGAATTGGGCTTATAATATATCGTTGGATAGCTCTTTTCGAGCCCCATCCAACTAAACTATTATTAGACCCATATCATGGACCAATCTAAAATAGACTGGACATTTTCATAAATAGGGTACGAAAAGAAATATTTTGGAAAACTGAAAGTAGTATTTTTATTAAACACTAATGCATCACGAGACTCTTTCACATTTCACCTCGTTCGATAATCAAATGATGTGAAAGGTATTCATCATTGGATTTGGTTATATTGGGAGACACAATCAGGTGTCTACAGAAGCCCCCACTTTGACTGAGTTTGGAGAAACGTAAGTTTCGAAAACCAAAGTCAAAGTAGCGATAGGGACGGAGAATGATTCAGAAGGTTCTGCGATCCAGTATTATTCTTTGCAACGCCAATACCTGCAAACTAGCGTTAGTTTAAACAAATAAAAGAGTTAGAAACGCGTATCTTGCACCATCGAGCACACGTCTCTGGAGTAACCGATTTTGTTTGCTGCATCTTTGTTATGACGACCTTCACAAGCTAGGGAATATCGCCGAAAACCGCTCTGCTTGTTGCTGTCTTCAATTTTTTGTTGTGACAGTCCTTCGCAAGCTAGGGAACACCATCGAAGATTGCTCCGCTTCTAGCGATCTTCTGCTGTTTTATGACCATCTTCCGCAAGTTAGGGAACATAGTCGAAGATAACTCTACTTGTAGCCATCTCCCGTTCCTTGTGACAATCCTCCACATCTTCGGGAAAATCGTTGAAGGTGACTCTGTCTGTAGTCATCTTGAGTTATTTGTGACAACCCTCTACATCCTAGGTAATTTCGTCGAAGACCATGTACTTGTAATCAGGTCGATCACTTACTGGATTGTAATCGAGCCGACTGCTAATCATGTCAATTTGCTTATAGGGGCTAACTGGCGTACCAAGGACCCCAAACTGCTGAATAAGGTCCACATAAACCAATATGGGGCCTAAGGAATTGCATCGCTTAGGAAATAAGACTATCGCTCGCTACCACGTGCCATTGCGACGTGCCAGATTTATCGCGCCGTGATAGCCTTATCGCGGCATGCGTTGCGATGGAGTCGGGTTTTCCGAATTTAAACCCCTTCTTCCTTATTTCGCCGCTGCTGCATCATTTTTTAGCACGAGTTCAAAAAAATTTACTTTGCTCGTTCTCCTTCGTTTCTCAACGAAATTCGCTCAAACTTCTTGCAAATCAAAGCTCTTCATCTCTAGTTTGCCGATATATGTAAGTTTTGCTCAAACTCACTTTATTTTTGGCGAATTTCATCCGTTTTTGTTCGCGGGTTTTCGAAAATTTCAAAAACAATTTTGCTTGTTTTGCTTTGTTTGTTGAAATTCTTGCCATGAAATCACTTGTTTATGCTTGTATATTGCCTTGGGAGTACTTTAAATTTGTTTGGCTCAATTTGGTGAAGAAACGAGCAAATTGCCATTGTTGAACACCTTGAGTTCGTGAATATAATGTAGCTTGTTCTTCATGTTTTCACTTGCTTTTCATGCTTAATTTGTCACAATATTTGTTATAATACTGTAAGAAATTGTTTGATTGCTCAGAAATGTTGCTATTGTCGAATAAAAAAATACTCTATTTTAGTACTACGTACTCTGTTTTTGATGAACATAGTATCATGCGGCTAGGCGAACCTTAGATACTATAGAACCATTAATTTACTGTTTTTTATGTTCTGAACATAATTAGCATGTCACGACGTTGAGGTTCTGGCTCTCGTTCTCACGGGGCTCACCGGGAGGACGAGCCTGTCGACGTAGGCGAGGTGACTACCACTAGCTTTAGGGAGTTCCCTGAGTGGGACGGGCGTACTCTGTACTTTGTGCCTAGGTTCCACATTTTAGAGCGTGTTCGGCGCGGTATAACTGACGAGCGGGTTCATTGCGATGGTTCGGACAACGATACCATCGGGCATTTGTACGACACCTTCTTCATTAACAACGCGGAGTTGCGCCCACTGTGGGAGTCATGTGGCTTGACTCCTTTGCTGCAGGCCACTAGGGCTCTCTATTCTTTGCGGTTGAGCCGTTTCATCATTCGAGCTTTGGTGGAGTTCTTTTGGGACACCACCAACACGTTCCATTTTCCCTGGGGTGAGATGACCATCACTCCCCTCGACTTCCCTGTCATCACTGGACTGGAGTTCCAGTCGACCGCGATTCCTTTGAGTAGGGATATTACCCTTATGTCATAAGAGGTGGATGAGCTGCTGGGTCCTATTATCGTTCGGGCCCGTGCTGAGTCGAGATCAGTGCAGATGAGCGGCCGATCCATTCGCCGGGCTCTACTAGCAGAGGCCTTCTGAGATGATGTGACCACCCTTGAGCAGCGGGTGCGCTTCATTATTTTGATTCTGCTGTCAAGGACCTTTTCTCCTGACAAGGGTAGCCGAGCGCTGCTCTACTATTTTCCTGCTCTTCGCTGCCTACAAGCGGTATGGACATTTGACTAGTCCAGCTTGGCCTACGCTGACTTCTTGCTTGGATTGCGACTCGCCTGTCGCCATTGTAGCTATGAGGAGGAAGTCACACTCTCTAGCTTCTGGAGGATCGTAGAGGTATATTCTACAACAGAAGCTTACGTCTGATATATGTTAGCTTTTGCTGACTCTTCCTTGTCGTTACAGATGTGATTCTACTAGTACCTTCCATCTTTGGCACCAGCCAGGCCTTCACCACGAGGGCTCCCCATTGCTGCTAGTTGGGGAGGCTGTTATGTTGGCCTGACCACTACCACACCTGTTCGAGAGGCACTTCTCTCGGTATGCATTGTCGTTGCTATTTCTGTTTGTTCTGTTTAATATGATTCTGACTCATGGATGTCTCTTTTATAGGAGCCTGAGCCTCTTTTCCGCCCATGGGCTGAATTGGACGTTCCTGCGCGAGCTGTCGCGTATACAGCTCAGCGTCGTTACTTTTAGGGGACGTATGACGCTGTGGTGTATTTGGGCGAGAGAGTTGCGATTTAGCACTCTACGGAGTTTTTTGTGGTTCCGAGACATCCTCCACCGCATATGATAGACCAGGAGGCTCTTAGGACTCACATGGAGAGGTCACCCGGCTGGTGAGGGTTGGCAGAGACATAGCCTCCGACCTAGTGCTATGTTAGGAGACACTTGTCGTGATTAGCTCCACCACCTTGCATATTAGAGGAAGAGGAGGAGGTATGCTTTATATCTTTTGGTTTGTTTATCTTTCAGTAGCCTTCAACGATTTTGATCGTTAGAGTTTATTTTTGCAGGATACGGCTGCTGCGGAGTTTGTACCTCCGCTCATGTCCATCACCTACCAGGGGTCCTTTGGGCCCATAGAGAAGATGATACCTCCAGCCCCGGAGGAGTGGCGTCTGGTGGAAAGATCGATCCCTCAACGTCAGACTTCGGTAAGTTATCTTTGATCCTTTTCTGTATGTACTTTTTGACTATTTCTAACTTCTTTTACTTTTACAGTTTTCTCGCGAGGTGATGACGAGGATGGCGAAAGCCATGGATTCCTTTCGTTACCAGCTCGTGAGATTGAGCCACCAGGTATCGTGTCGTCGTGATGGCGATGTGGCAGAGGTATGTCTCTTTACTTGCATTGGGTTACTTTAGTTTTTTCTATGTATTTTAGTTGGCTTATTTTTTCTATTTCAGACCGTCCCTCCGACGCATACTCGCACTAGACCTGAGGGTATGAGGGAGAGATTTGGATCTGGATCGAGACATCGCCGCACCTCAGTTGAGATACAGGGCCGACGAGAGGGGTCGGATCGCACTATTGTCATAGAGAGCTCTGGTTCCTTTACTGAGGAGGAGGAGAGGCAGCCCCCTAGTCCGGGTACTTCGGTGCCGATTCCTTTCACGGCTAGTGGGACGTACGAGGCTGGCTCGTCGTCGGAGCAGCAAGAGCCTCAACAGGGTGAGCCAGGATGGGCTGGCCCTACTCTTTCGATTCCTCCGATTGGAGAGGATGATGCTGGGCAGGATGTGACTCCGCGGACTTCGCGGTTTTACGATACCTTCGCCATTCGTCCTCCGGGATCATAAGTGTACCTGTGTTTATTTATTTATTGGACTATGTAGGACTTTGCTATTCGCGTTGTATTATTGACACTTATGCTTCAGTTAGACATATTGTATATTCATGTTATTATTATGTCTGCTTTATTTCTTGCATTTTATTTTTCATTTTATGTGCATGTGAGTGTGTGAAAAAATTTGTGACAAATTTTTGCGCAAAAATTTCCGTTATTTTTATAACTAATGGAGGGTATGTGAATTTCTCCCCCAAAAGAAAAAATGAAAAAATAAAATGAAGTTTGATTAAAAATAAGCTTAATTTGTTAAATTTAAAATAATCAATATAGGATAAGCGTTTGAAGGAAAATTGCCAAAAGTAGAATTGGATAAGGCTTTGAAAGGCCCAAAAACCGTAAAGTCAAAGTACAAATCGGAGTCAAAGTTGGAAAAAATGCGGTTAACATAACGCGTGGCGCTATTGCAGGCTATCGGCGCGATAATGCTTTTATGGCGCGACGCGCCTATCGCGTCGCGATAATTTTAAATTTTCTGAATCTGTTCAAGGATTCGGTTTGCGTCAAATTCTGTTTATAAATAGCCCTCTAATCTGCCGATTTCAGCATAATTCGAGTAGAATAAAAATTCTTAGCTTTTAATTTTCAATCAAGTAGTCATGGCTAAGAATTTTAGTGATTTTATTCGTGAATGGTGCCGGTCTTTGACCGCTAAGAAGAGGAAAGGGCTTGACTTTTTCCACTTGAGGGGTTTATATGGCATTAACGGGGTAGATGTTGACATAGACTTTATTCATACTGCCTTAGAATATTGGAATTCAAGTACCCATTGCTTTAGAGTAGGTGATGATGAAATTTGCCCTTTACCGGAAGAATTTGGTGTCATTCTTGTCTTTCCTTTCTTTAAATCTTGCGGTAATTCCTAAGGTGAGCGAGTATTACTATAAAGATTTTGAGCGTTTTCTTAACCTTAGGGATAGGGACTTGAAGGATATAGTGCATGGTAATGTAATCAATTTAAAAGAGTTTGCACATTTTTATTTTGATAGACCACGATCTGAGTCTTTTCATGTTTATAAGAGGAGAGCTTTCCTCTTTTGCATGTTTATTCAATATCTCCTCACTAGTGGAAATATTCATGAGGATTAAGCAATATTGGTATCTGTCATGGAGCAAATTGACTCAGGGAGAAATCTAATGCCATTAATTGTTGGAGATGCTTAGCTTGGATGAATTAAAAAGGGATCCAAAAGCACCTCTTTGAGGTTCTCCAATTTTATTACAGGTAGAAAATCAATACTTTTAATTACAGAAATTAAAAATATTTAATTTTGTATAGTAATACTAATTATTTGCATTGAATTTTTGCAGTTTGGCTTATGGAAAGGCCTGAATTAATTAACCCTCCTGACAACATTGAAAAGTATACACCAAATTGTCTTGTGAGAAGGAAGAAACGTTTTTCCATAAGATGGGCTGTTGGGAATGGAGTAGAATCTTTAAAACTCGCGAATTCTCCATTAAATGGGTTATTTCTTGGTGGAAAATCGAGAAGATGGTTGGTATCAATACTCAACCCTTTTGCCATTTTCTAAGTTTGTCCAAGTTAACTTTTTACTATCCTTATAGAGTGAGAAGACAATATGGTCTTGCTCAAACCATTCCTTCCGGGGATCTTTGTCGCCCTTATGAATTTTGCCGTTTCACAAGATGTAGAAAGATTTGATGGCTATTGGTGTGCTTGACCTTTGTGGGAAGTTGTTACCCATAAAGCTCCTCCCCCTTTATCTAGAGATGTGAAGCAATGACTACTTGGAAGATCTAAAAAGGACAAGAACAAAGTCCGAAACATGACTAAAGACAAAACTAGTGTAAAGGATCGCCTAGGGGATAAGAAAATCCCTCCTAAAGATCACCTTGGTGCAAGAGTTGAATTCAAGACTCCTATGATGCCTAAGAAGAAAAGTGTTGCAAAAGGCAAAGAAAAAAGAAAAGCTGATTCTACGGAAAAGAAAACATGGGTTGAAAAGAAGATTGGTGTAATGGCCAAGGGAGAAACTATCTCTACAAAAATTGTATGTAGATCATCTATGTAATACCCCATATTTTCATACGTATTTTTTAAATAATTAATTAGGAATTATTTTATAAAAAGGGGTATTTTAGTAAATTTATTATTTTGAGCCAAAATGATATTTGAATTTTGGTGCCAAAAGTATTTTGAAATATAATTAATTATTGTTTTGGATAAGATTTATTATCCATTTATCTTATTTTAAAAAACCGGATTATTTATATATTTCAGATATTTTAATTAAAGCAAAATTATATTTTATTAATTACATTAGATGGCCGAAAATTCCCATTATTTAGCTAGGGATTTCGGATTTTTTCTTAGTTATTTATTGGTGAATAAACTGGTATTTAATTAATTAATTATTTATTTAATTAATTATTCTATATTAATTACATAATTATTTTTATTCCTTAAAAACCGAGCAAAATCTTCCTAAATACTACTAGAGAAGTCCGAAAATCTGAGCTATGGAAAGCTCAAGATTTTCGGCCCTCTTGTATTATTTTGGGGGAAATTATTTTTGGTAAATTGTATTTTTAATTATCTCCCAAAAATTCTATTATTTTCCTTAATTCTATTTTTTCCATCTTCTTAATATTTGATCATCATATTTTCCTACCTTTTATTCCTCTTGATTATTTCCCAAGTAATCTTCCTTGCCATATTATTTTTCAATTCATGACAAATATACCTTCCATATTTTATTATACACAATCACCTTAATATCAATACTTTTCATATTTCTTTCATTCTCTTCTCCAAGTAATTCCTTAATTCTTTTTACCATAATTCTTCCCACGTTATCTTGCCATAATTCTTGCATGAGCTAGCCTATAAATACCCCTTCATACCTCTCACATTATTCACACCAATTCTCTTCTTCTCCTCTTTTCTAAAGAAAATCAACCCTTATATCTTTGGAGCCAATTTTCGGGCACTTCTGTTCAGTTTTGGGGTTTTGCTATTTCCCAAAAAATTGTTCCTCCCGAAAAATCCTTGAGGTTAGACTCAAGAATCACCCAATTCGGAGTTATATCGAAGGAGTTACAGCCTCTGCAAGCCTATTCTTTCCAACACAAATCTAATTTTTCTCTTTTCCTTGGTTTTCTATCTTTTCTTCTTCTCTTTTCTTATTTAATTAATTATAATTATTATGAGGGATTTATAAAAATTATTATAACTAGTTTAATTAAATAAAATCGGATTTTTAATGATGTTTATGAGAAATTAATTTAAATGGTTCATGTACATATAGTTGGGGGTTTTTAATTTAATTATTGTGATTATTTGTTAACCTTATATTGATTAAGGTTATATTTATTTGTAGGGTGTGTTCGATCAAGATTCTTGAGGTTCCTTTTGTGTGATTTTGCTAAGCAAGGATCAAGGTACGTTAGGTGGCTAGATACCTTGAAAGTGATTGGTTTGAATAAGTATGTTGAATGATTTTATGATGATTGAATTAAAGTAAATTGAATTATGATTTATGAAATAAAAGCATGTTTAAATAAATTGGTTTTGATAAATAAATTGGAGTATTGATTTTATATCATGTTTTAAATAATTAAAATTATTATTCATGTTTAAAAGGTTTGATTTTGGAAGCATGTGAAATTAAATAAAAAGGAGTTTGGATTATTATTATTATTAAAAGTTGGAATTATTGGATTTAAAGAGGATTTATTGAATTATTATTATTAATGTTTTACAAGCATGTTGGTAATCCCACTATGCGGATTTGGTTTATTGATAAGGCCTTGGACTTTGTATGACCGGGTCTTTCCTCAAGAATGACCTTGTAACAAAAGGAGACTAGCTTGGGGGGTGTGCACACTTGGGTGAGGAATTGGTTTTAAACGAATTGGATTTTAAAGAGGAATTGGTTTTATTAAATTGACTATTGATAATCATTGAAATTGGTTTTGTAATTTTTAGTTGGAATTATAGGTTAAATTATTGGAAAGGATGGAATTGATTTCAAAAGCATGTTTGCTAATAAATTGAGTTTAATTATCTTGCACTTATCGTACTTAGCATATTTTGCTAATCCGTATTTCTTATTTTGTTTTGGTTCGCCCTGTTTACCTTAATGGTAAGCAGTTTTGACTAATTTCAGGTGGAGTCAATAATTGAGCATATGGAGTCCCGGGAATGGTTTCACCTAGATTAGGAAATGTTGGTTTTTATGTTTATTTTTGAGTACTCATGACAATGGTTACTATTTATAGTCTATTATTAATAAAATAAGAGTATTGAAGTTTTCCGCTGCAAAGTATTGGTTGTTTAGTAAGTTTGAGTAGCCTTGCGTAATCACGCGGCGGTAATACGCCTAAGTCTGTCTCTACGGTATACTTATACGTATTATACTAGTATTTTCGTAGAGGGAGATTTGGGGGTGTTACAATCTAAGGGATCCCTATTGGTGAAAGAGATGGATGATGAAGAGGATGCAAACAAGAATTGAAAAAGGGCTAGAAAAGAAAAGACCGATTAGAGCATTGCTTTTCTTTCAGTTTATTAGACATTTTATTTTTTTATTTTCACGTTAATTTTATTTTTAAGCTTTCTTTTAATTCCATCAATAATGTAATTTTACTTTATTAATTATTAATGCAATTTTTTAGCTTTTTCAAATTAAGTTAACTTTTTATAATAAAAATAAAAAATTTATTTTATTAAAGCAATGAAAATGACTTGAATAAATTTCGAAAATAGTTCGAGTACAGAAGTCGAAAAATTCCCGAAATACATCGAAATTTGCCTAGATCGACGAAAATACCTGGTGTTGGAAATTTGAACCCATCGCAGCATGACAGGGTTGTCGCGCCGCGATGATCCTGTCGCGGCGCGATAGACCTTGTCATGGCTCACTGGCCTTGAATTCTGCACGATGTTCATTTTGTGTTGGCGTGCTGATGTAGAAGTGCAAGGTTTGGAAAAATTAAAGTGGCCGCACCCCATAAAGGGTTGCCTACGTATCCTTTCCTTAGGAATCAGGCCAAACTTAACTCTTTTTGAGTATACTACTCAAGTTATCATGGGTAGAATTTCTTAAGTTGGTCAAGATTCGTCATATTCGAGAACTCATTACCGTCCATATCAGGTAGTTTTGTGACACCTCCTAATAGGATAGTTTTGACGATGTATGGTCCAGACCAATTAGGCCTAAATTTGCCCCTTGGGTCTAAAACATTTTTCCTTAATGCTTTTAACACCAAGTCTCCTACTTTGATGTTTCTTGTTTTGACCTTCTTATTAAAGTGTCTAGCCATGCGAGTTTGATAGCACTGAGTATGATGTAGAGCCTCAAGTCGTTTTTCATCGAGTAGAATTAGCTCTTCATATCGCGCTCTAGTCCATTCAACTTCATCGAGTTTACTTTCCAATGCGATGCGTAAGGAAGGTATTTCCAGTTTTACAAGTTGCACGGCATCCATTCCATATACTAAGGAAAATGGCGTATTTCCTATGGATGAATGAGTTGACGTGCGATAACCCCAAAGAGCGAAATGGAGTTTGTCAGGCCAATCCTTGTAGTTTTCTGTCATTTTTACGATAATAGTTTTTAAGTTCTTATTGGTTGCTTCTACTGCGCCATTTTCTTGAGGTATATATGGGGACGAGTGATGATGTTGAATGCCATATTTTGAAGCAATTCTTCACATTCCGCTTGAAAGTGAGTTCCATTGTCACTTATCATTTCATGTGGGTCTCCATATCGACATATAATGTTCCTTTCGATAAAGAGTGCTACATGTTTTGCGGTGAATTTTGCATATGATGCTGCTTGAACCCATTTTGTGAAGTAATCAATTGCTACAAGAATGTATTCATGGCTTCCTGTCTCAAGAGGGCTGATTTTTCCAATAATGTCTATTCCCCATGTTGAGAAGGGCCATGGTGATGTATAAGTATAAAGGAGAGATGGAGGAACATGTTGCAAATTAGCGTATATCTAGCATTTAGGGCATCTTTTTACATATTGATGGAAATCACTATTCATGGAAGTCCAATAATATCCTTGGCGCATTATCTTTTGGACTAGCATTTTGCCATTCATCTGAGTTCCACATGCTCCTTCGTGGATTATCCTCATTGCCCTTTGAGCTTCCTTTTTGCCTACACATAGGAGAGACCTACCTTTAGGTACCCTTTTATGTATCTCATCATTTATGAGCACATATTGGGAAGCCAAAAGTTTTAGAGCTCGTTTTGCTCTTTTGTCGATCTGCGTGAAGTGGATATTCTCCTTTTGTGACATAGTTGAGGACGTCAATGTACCAAGGTTCCTCCTCCTCTTATTCTTTTTTGAATTACCTCATCATCTTCTATAGCTTGGATGTAAGTTGGTTTATGCCTTTTTTCTATTATTAGAGGCATTTGCTCAAATTCCTTAGAAATTCTAACCATCGAGGCTAGTCTTACCAAAGCATCAGCAAATTGATTTTCTTCTCTTGGTAGATATGTGTATTCTACCTTTTTGAGTTGATCAGTAAGAATTTCCAGATATGTTTGGTAAGGAGCCAAGCTTTCACTCCTTACTTTCCATCTTTTGGAAATCTAGTTGATGATTAAGGAAGAATCTCCGAATATTCGAAGTTTCTTTACTCCCAATGCCAAAGCTGTTTCGAGGCCTACCACGCATGCTTCATATTCCGCAGCATTGTTGGTAACGTCGAAATCTAACTTTATTGAGATTGGGACGTGTTCTTCTTTAGGTGATACCAATAATACCCCTACACCACATCCTTTTTGGTTTGAGGCTCCGTCGAAGTACAATGTCCAAGTATCATCTTCTTTAACCATCAAATATTCGTCTGGGAAATCGTTCTCATGCATTGGTGTTGAATCTTCTATTGAAAAGTCTGCTAAGAAGTCTGAGACCACTGATCATTTAATGGCCTTTTGAGGCATAAACCTTACGTCGAATTGGGCTAAGTTGACTATCCATTTAGATATTCGACCGTTGAATGTAGATTTCTCGAAGAGATACTTAAGTTGGTCCATTCGAGATACTACATAGACCTTATGGACGAGCATGTAGTGTCTTAGCTTAGTTGTGGCCCACACTAATGCGAGGCACAATTTCTCAAGCGGTGTGTAGCGCACTTCATACTCGAGCATCTTTTTACTTTAGTAGATGGCGTTTTCTTTACCTTCTACTTCTTGTGTAAGCATAGCTCCCATTGTTTCTTTAGTGACTATTAGGTATAATCGAAGAGGGATTCCTGGAAGCGCTGGTGCTAATACAGGAGGATTAGCGATATAGGCTTTGATCTTATCAAAGGCTTTTTGACACTCATCGTCCCATATTACTGGCATATTCTTTTTGAGTTTCTTAAATATTGGTTCACATATTGTAGTTAGCTTAGATATGAACCTACTTATGTATTGCAACCAGCCAATAAATCCTCAAATCTGTTTCTCGGTCTTGGACGACGGCATTAACATGATTGCTTTGATCTTGGTTGGATCTATTTCTATTCCTTTAGAGCTAATAACATAGCCTAAGAGTTTTCCTAAGGTGGCTCCAAAAGCACACTTGGCTAGATTTAACCTCATGTTGTATTTGCTTAGCCTTTCGAAGAATTTTCATAAGGTTATTTGATGTCTTGGACGGTATTTGATTTTACAATCATGTCGTCCACATACACTTCAACCTTTTTATGCATCATGTCGTGGAGTAAGGCAGTCGCTGCTCTTTAGTAAATGGTACCCGTGTTTTTCAACCCAAATGGCATCATCGTGTAACAGTAAGTGCCCCAAGGTGTTATGAATGTAGTCTTTTCCATGTCTTCTTCAGGCATGAGAATCTGGTTGTACCCTGCGTACCCATCCACAAATGAAAGAAGTGCGTGATTCGCTGTGTTATCTACTAAAATGAAGATGTGTGGTAAAGGGAAGTCGTCCTTTGGACTTGCCTTATTTAAATCTTTGTAGTCGACAAACATTCTTACCCTTCCATCTTTCTTAGAAACTGGTACCACATTTGCGACCCATTCGGGGTATTTGGATAACTTGATAAAACCTATAGTTATTTGTTTTTGACTTTTATCTTAAGAGCTACGTTGGGTTTCATTCGACGTAGTTTCTGTTTTACAGGTTTCATTCCTGGAATTAGTGGTATTGCGTGTTGAGCTATTTCCCTATTTATTCCTGGCATATCCTCGTATGACTAAGTAAACACATCAATGAATTCTTTTAGTAGATTAATTAAATCAGTTCTTTCTTCTTTGTTAAGAGTTAAACCAATTTTAACCTCTCTTTTAATGGTAGGATCTTTTGAGATATCAACTTTTTCTGTGTCTTCAATTACTGGTGTTTTGTTTTCAAGTGTTTCCATTACTTTAATTATTTCTTTGTCACTTTCACTGTTAGTTAAGCAATGCTCGTCATCTTGGGTGAGAGAATGACACGAGGAGTAAGCAAATGAAGACATATTATTGAACTCGGAAATCATTACATCAAATAAAGAAACGTCCGTTGGGACTTGACTACTGACTATCCTAGGAGAAGGTTTTGAACTAGAAGGGATAGAAGGAGACGCAACTACAGAAGGTTTAGAAGACTCGACTACAGAAGACTTGAATTCAGACTCAGACTCAAACACAGACGATTCAAACTCATCAAACATTGGTCCTTGTCCTGTTGTTATGGAGATCTTTCTTCCACTTGGTGTAGTCACCTTCACAGTCTTTCGCCATCCTCGGACTAATCCTTTTGCCGGAGTAATGATCTTCGTGGGATCAAAGTTTTAACTTTATAACACTGTTTGGATAAGCGCGGAGTTGTCATCAACACGCGCTCATTCTTTACGTAGCCAAAAAGGAGTCCCATAACATTAAAGTCAAAGCATGGGGGTGCTTTCTCCTTATGAATGGGAGTTAGGATCTCATCTAAGAAGTTGCAATCCAAAAAGATTTCGAACCCTAGTTGTCTCACCCCATCTTTGACAAAGGGCTCAGGAAACTTGTAGCATGGATAATCTTCCCACTCTTTTATGAATTTTCTATTTAAAGTGAGAGGGTAATGATCCATTGGGATTGCTTTCTTTTGGGGTACGAGTATTTCTCCGCTCATTGAACTTTTCCCGGGCTTGTTTATAGTCTTTCGGAGTCAGTTCGAAACCAAGTCAAAAAGTATCTAATTTGGGAAGGCCAAGCAATCCCATTTGCTTCGCTACTCCTTTCTTCTTTCCTAGAGTCATTCCAAGAAAGTGTCCTTGTTTTCTAAGAATGCCATTGACTATCATGTTCAAATGGAGGTCGTAGCAAAGAGGGGCCTTCTCTTCTTCCTCGATGAAAGAGACCTCTTCGGCATTGAATCCCTACAAGTCTTCATTATTCTCATCATGTTCCACATTTATGAGTGGTTTATCAATTGTTTTGATCCTCATAGGGGAACCATCGATTGTGACAGAAACTCCTCCAACTATAGCCTTGACTTATTGATGAAGGGATGAAAGGACGACCTTAAGGTCGTGAAGCCAAGGGTGTCCTAACAATAGGTTGAATAAGGCTTTAATATGTACCACTTGAAAAGTGGTAGCATGCTCAATAACTCCATAAAATATAGCCTTGACTTGTTGAATGATAGGAATGTTAGCATCTTCATCCATCTCAAGAACCACAAAATCCACCGGAATAACAAATTTCCCAACCCTCAAAGGGACATCCTCTACCTTACCCTTAGGAAACGTAATTGACCTATAGGCCAATTGCAAAGTGATGTTAGTAGGTAAAAGTTCCCCTAGCTCAAGTCTTTCGTACACCGAATATATCATAAGGCTAACTCTAGCTCCTAGGTCACACAAGGCATTCTCGATTTGCATTTTGTAAATGGCACAAGGGATGGAAAAGTTTTCGGGATCTTTTAGCTTAGTTGGCATCTTGTTCATTATGATTGCACTAAAATTCTCGATCAAGTGCACCGTCTCTACACCATCACAAGTCCTTCTACCGCTCAAAATGTCTTTGAGGAATTTTGCGTAGTTGGGCATTTGGGTGACAACTTCGATAAATGGTAGAGAAAGGTGAAGTTGCTTGAGCATGGCAATAAATCTTCCAAATTGTTCAGCTAACTTGTGTCTCATGAATTTTGTGGATAAGGAAGCTTGGGTTTCACAATTTCTTTCTCCACTCTCACCTCACTAGGCTTCTCAATCTCAACTTCACACAAAGATGTACCATCTCTCTCATCTTCTACAAAACCTCTTTTATGGCCTCCTTTGTCTCACTCTTTCTAGGCAAACTCTCCTAACGAACCTTACCACTCCTTTTAACAATAGAATTGACCGGTCTCTTGGGATCTAGGCCTTGGGAAGGTAAAGAAGAAGGACTAGCTTGGTCTTTCAAAGCATTAGCAAGTTGAGAAATTTGGTTTTCAAGCATCTTATTATGAGTCATCATTTCATTAAATTTCTTGTCACTTACGGGCATGTAAGTGTTCAACAACTTTTTTTGGTTTTCAATGATTTCTTCTAAATTGGTCTTATAAGAAGAAGAAGAGGATTGAACATAGGAATTATCATTTTGGGTCTTTGGAGCAAATCCGGGTAGGGGACCTCTTTGAGAGTTATTTTGAAAATTTCCCCTATTTTGATTGTTCCAATTACCTCTACCTTGATTATGGCTACCATAACCTTGGTTATGATTACCATAATTTTGGTTTTGATTTTGGCTAATATAACCTTGGTTGTTATAGTTACCTCGGAAATTTTGGTTCCCATGGTTCCTATTACCACTACCTTGGTTGCAGTTGTTAAAATTGCCATGTTTGTTGTAATTCCTATTCCATTTACCTCTTTGATTCTCAAACCTAGAATCATTATTGTTTGACACATAGTTCACATGCTCATTCACATTTCCATCTTGATCATCACAAACATCCATACATGCATGAGGGCAATTAGAAACATCATGATCATATGATCCACAATCATCACAAAACAAGCATACACTAGGCATGTTATTAGAAGAGGGAAGGGGTTGATAATTAGAAGACATACCTCTCCCCTTAGATTGGGAGGGAAGACTTGAAACTTGGTAGGTAGCACTTTCCAACTTTGCCTTGATAGCGAACATCTCCTTCCCTAAGTTTGTCATTTGTGAGGATAGATTGTTGATTGCATTTAGATGATCAACCGAGTACAACAAAGAGCTACTCTTGCTAGTTGACTCTCTTTCTCCATATTGCCAATCTCTATAATACCTCACTACGTCTTAAATTATGTCTACCACTTCCTCTTCCGTTTTGTTCATGATAGGACCTCTGGCTCCTCCATCTAAACATAATTTTCCTTGAGGACTAAGGCCTCCATAGAATATTTGAATAATTTGGTAAGTAGGAATTCCCTGGTGAGGACATTCTCTTTGATACTCTTTGTATCCCTCCCATGCTTCATAGAGACTCTCACTAGGCTTTTGCTTGAAACCTTGAATCAAAGCTCTAACCTCCGCCGTTTTCTTTTGTGGATAAAAATGGGATAGAAACTCCTTGGTCACTTCGTCCCATGTCCTTAGAGAATTCGGCTTGACCTCCTTGTCTAGCCATTCCAAGGCATGCCCTATGAGGGAAAAGGGAAAGACCTTGAGGCAGATAAATTCTTAGGAAATTCCATTCACCTTGATAGTATTGCAATATTTTTCAAACTCCTTTAGATGATTTAGTGGGCTTTCATGTTTGGCCCCACTAAATTGTCGCCTCTCTATCAAAGTGATCATTGTCGGTCTTATTTCATAGTCATTCGTTGGTGTTGTAGGTGGAGCAATCCCACTCTCAAATCTATATGCACCGGGAATCCCCAATTCTTTCAACGCCACCCTTGGATTTTCTCCCATTCTTGCTTGTTCCTCTTGTTGTGGTTCTTCTTCCTTGAAGTGCTAGGGCTCAAAGATCGTCTAGCAACCCTTAATCTTGCAATAGTTCTCTCAATTTCCGGATCGAATGGCACTAGTGAACGGCCACGTGCTCTATGCATTCAATCTCAAAAGAAATAATTAGTAGCACGGCTACAAGTGTAGCCTAAAAGAAAATCCTTTTGTATTTTCAATTAAGGATGAAATTGACTCAACAACTATAACAAAGCACCAATATCACTCCCCGGAAACGGCGCCATTTTTGACGCAAGGAAAATGTAGGTCGTTTTCTACCCTTTCCTAGAGCCAAAAAAAAATTTATAAGCACTCGACCAAGCTAATACGAGTATATGGTAAGTCAAGGGTCGAACCCAAAGGAATGAGTAGGTGCAAGCTATAGCCTAGGTCAAGCTATTTTGAAGATTGTAGAAAGATATGGTTGGTAGCTAAGGTATCGAGAAAGCTAGATAAATCGAAAAATTCAATATACTAAACACTAGGGATATAGGTTCCACATGCAAGCTCAATGATTATGCTAATTTATGGGTCACTCAATCAGTTCAAACATTACAAAGGACAAACAATAGTTGCAACCAAATGAATCCAAAAGCTATCTGCTATAAGCCAAGATAGGGTTCACTATGAATGGCTAACTAGGAAAATCACAATCAAATTCAATAAATTAAAGCAATTCTCAAATCAAGAGTTCATGTCATTGAAATTTGCAATGCAATCTAGATTAATCTTATAGATTGATCACTCCTAGTCTAATTAATCACATGCACAACTATGTCAACCAATTTAATTGCAACTATTCAATCAATCAAGGATCTTCAACTAGCAAAAATCATCAATCAAACATGCTTCCCCTTCTCCCTAGCAACTAATCTACTCACTAATCATGTTGAAATTGAGAAACAAAACAAATTCAATCACAATCATATTCATTTCAAGTTTAATCAAGAAGAAATTCAATCACTCAACAAATTTCTAAAGCAAAGATTAAAGTTCAAATCAAACATTCAAGAATTAAAGGAAATTGCAATAAGAGTAAATTCAAAGGAAAGATATCTCACAAACTTTCATTAAATTGGAGAAGAAATTCCAAGATCAAGTTGAAATCAAAGATCAAATTCAAGTACAATATAGTAATCTTAAGCTTCTCTCTCTACTTTCTCTCTCTACTAAATCTGGAAAATAAGTGTCAAGTACAAAATAAGTTGTCACCCCTAAAAAAGGAAAAGTCTAAGGGTATAAATAGAAAATTGAGCGAAGGGGAACGGGGCGCCTGGTGCGTGCGCACCACCAGGCCGCGCGCGCGCACCACCTATGCCACGTGCGCGTACCCCCGCTTGGTGCTCGTGGCCTTGCCTCGTTCTCTTGCTCGATCGATCTCCGCGCTCCCGAGCATCCCTATCATTGGTGCACTCGAGGCGATGCTTGTGAGAAGGACATCTCCTTTATCTTCCAAGCATTTGAACACTTCGAGCCAAAGCATTGCTTCCAAGGTTCTTGTGCTTGCGGAGCTAGCTTGAATTGCATGTTTGGATTCCCGAACTTAGCTCCATCAACTTCCTTGAATTTTCTCGAGCTTCCTCCTTAATAATTAAACCTCGGGAAACTCAACACACCTACAAAACAAGTCAAAGAAATGAAGAAGCGAGAAAAGATAATCGAGAAATGAATAAAATAGAAAGAAAACCATCAAAAGCACACATTTCTCTAAACTTACGCACAAACATGCAAAATAAGCATTATTATGCAAAACCACGACATAAAAGACTAAAAACGAGCATAAAAATACAAAGAAAACCTAAACTAAGAGTGCCATAAATGACACTCATCAGTAAGGCTAGGGGTCAAGGCGGGGTAAAAATTTGAAAAATTTGGTGATATTTCCTAAGTGAAGTAAAAGAGGGGTCAACTCTCAAAAACAAACTCAAGAAGTCACCAAACATTAAACAAAAATACCAATAATGACATCTCCCCCAAAGCTTTGTCAACACCAAAACATAATATATACAAAAACGAAGGAACGCTTCCCCCCCCCCCAAGCTTGAACGAAGCATTGTCCTCAATGCTTGAAATATGGAAGAAAACGAAACGAACTAAAATATTTTTGTTGTTTTTGTTTCTTTTCCAAATTTTTATGGATTTTTTTTTATTTTTATTTTTTAAAAAATGGTGTCCTTGCCTTTTGGAACTATGGACGGCTTTTTCTTGAATGCAATTGCTTTATTAAACACAATATATACAATTTACTTTCTTACTTGGTCCAAAAGAGCATATTGCTTTCTCATTTTCATTCAAACCATCACAACACAAAACAAACTCTCAAACCAAAATGCTTCACAATAATAAATGGTTAGGGAAACAAAAGGTCATTAGGCTTGTAATGTGGCTCATAATCAAGAAAGGGAATAGCTCAAAGGGGTAGCACGATAGGCAAATGCAAAATAAAAACAAAATATGTAACAAAACAAAAAGATGATAAAGAAAATGAACAATGCCCTTGTCCTCCCCTAGAGTGGCTCGGTCACGATCTTGGGAGCTAGAGGTCAAAACAAGGATTAAGACATGCATAGCTAAGGATCCTTAATTGACGCCCAACAAGGTGATGAAGGCTAGAACAAATGAAGCTCACAAGGGATATAAAGCAATTACCAACTAATGGGCTTCAAATCCACTATAGAGAGCAACTCCATCTTACCACATTCTCGTGAACTATGGCTTCATGGAACCCAAAAGTTCTTAAACTGGCTACCTTATCATATAGTATCCTAGAGTCAACCAATGACACTCTCAAACCGTGCACACATTTGCCACTTAGGAAGAAAAACATTCAAGAATACAAGTCCCAAAATAGAATGTCTAAAACAAGAACAAATAAAATACATTTTTCCAAAATTACCTTGAAAGTAAACAAAAATCTTTTTGGATTTTTCGAAATATAAAAAAATACATGGAAATGCATATACACAAGTTCATGGCATATATGAATCAACATCCCACCAAACATGATAGAATACCCTCCCCCAAGTTTGAATGAGACAACATGCTCAAACATAAATCACAGAATCCATAGGAGGGGAAAAGAAAGAAATCAATCCAACAAACCAACACATGTCCAACAAATCACCAACCATTAGAGGAAGAGCAAGGAAAGATATTACCTGATATAGGTGGGTGTAAATACCCGCAAATGACCCAATTTAACCTTTTGAAGCCAATTTCCTCTTAAATTGAATCTTGGTTTCCATATGCTAGCAAAAATAGGCGTCAAACTTCCTTGATTCTTGATCCAAACCATTGCATAAGAGTATATCAAGTTATGTACCTAGCAAAAGGCACATAAACATTTCCATGAGAGAAAATCTATACTAAAAAGAAAAGAAAATGAAAGCAATAAAACACGGGTTACTTCTCGAGAAAGGCTTGTTTAACGTCCAAGTGAGACCGCTCTAGTAAATAATATTGCAACGCACGCAAGAGCTTGTCAAATGCACTATTAATCATTTTATAAGATAACAAGTAAGAAAATGACGAAATAAGAACGTGCAACAAGATTATTGCACGTAAGTGAGGAGGAAGATGCCAAAAGAAAGAAGAAAAATCAAAAGAAAAATTAAGAAAGTAAGAAGAAAAAGACGTAAAAGGAAAAACCTCCTCAAAATGTTTTTGGGTGGCATAATCACCCATTTCCTCAATAATGGGAGGATGAGAAGGAAGAAGCTCCAAAGAGGAGAGGGTCCTCAATAGGCTCTTTGACAAAAGAAGGGAGGAATATAGGATAGTAAGGGATGTGATCAAATTTCCTTGAAAAAGGGACATGAGGAATGGGAGGAGAAACAATGGTCTCAAAAAGCTTCACATCACCAATGAGGGAATGAAAATCAATCATAGAATCCTCAAAATAACACTCATGAATCAAATCTCCCTCAAACAAAAACTCTCCAAGAGAATCAACCTCATCATCCTCTTTATCACACCGATGCACAACAACTCCCTCAATAAACTCAAAGCCTAGATTCTCTAAACTATGCATGAAAGGATAAAGGTTTCTCTCAAAATCATCCTTTTCCCATGAAGCATTGCCAATGAACTCTCAAAAGGCTATAATGCTTCGTTACACCTTCAATGAACATACTAGTCATATCCTCAAATGAGTCCAAAGACTCATGGATAGAAGGGTCACAAACATGCAAGGTAGACTCATCAAGATGGGGAAGGGGGTTGGAATCCTCAAAATTGACATTCTCTTCATTCTCAACTCCTCCACCATCACTCAAGGGACTCCTAATCTCTCTTGTTAGCTCAAACTCATCATCATCATCCTCATGAAATCCCTCATTTAAAATTGAAGATGGCTCACTCACATCCTCACCAAGGGTAGCTCTCAAGGGGGGTGAATAAGGGGAAGGATGACACTCAAACTCAAAAGGGGAATGAAAAGGATCAAAATCCTCAAAAATCCTCTCATCACAAGAAAATCTTCCCTCACCTTTACACCCTTTTCCCATATCATCCTAAAAAACATTCTCACACTCCAAATGATGTGCCTCACATCCATTTACATCAACCCTAGCACTCATCACTTGGGCAAGTCTCACTTCTCTCAATTTTTGTTCCCCTTGAAGCTCTTGGACTTGTTGGATGAGATATTATATTTGGGAAAGAATTTAGGCATCAATGTTATTGGGTTGAGGTTCATGGTCAAAATCAAATTTCATATCATCAAAATTAGCACAAACCTCATCACATTGAGCATAAGAAGGAAAGGGGTCAACATGCATATTTGGATCATCACAAGGCATATTAGAAGCATAAAGAGAATTCATGCAAAAATTAAAAGAATCTTGACATTGAGAATCAAAACAAGAAACATGACATTCTCTATCATAAGAATCTCATGCAAGCCAAGTGAAGAAATTCCAAGCATCATGCATAGACAAAAGATGGAATCTACCATTATACATATTCTCAACCATTCTCCTAGTATACTCATTCATACCCCAATAAGCTATACTACAAGCATCACTAAGAGAACACCCATGAGAATTAAGAAAACCATCTAATCTATCAAAGTAAGCATAGAAGGGTTCATCATCAAATTGAGGAAAAGATAAACATACCATTTTTTTTTTACAAAGAACAAAGAAAAGCAAACAAAAAAAATCAAATAATATACAAGAACCTAGCTAATCTAATCAACACACATTAACGAACGCCTTAGTCCCCGGCAACGGCGCCAAAATTTGATCGCGGGTAGTGTAGGTCGTTGGAACTACTAACCCTAACCAAATTAGAAATTTATAATACCTAAAATTACACTAAGCTAGTTAGTGGCAAGTAAAGGGTCAAACCATGAAGACTAAGTGTATCAATCTATGCTAATTAGACTATTAGGATGATCGAGATATAGAGAGAGGTGCAACTAAAACACTACTTAGAGCAAACAACGAAAACTAGGGAAAGTGGAATCTAATTACATCAATGCATTTAACAACAACATTGTAATTAAATGAAAATGACCTCAATTAGGAACAATCAACACACTCAACTCACTCTCACGCAATTAAGCATGCTACTTATACTACTAAACTAATTCACTCTCGTGCAACTAGCCTAGCATATGTTTGGAAGAATTTAGACTCTCAAACAACTCACTTTCGCACAATTGATTGAAAGCACAATTAAGAACATAGAATCAATTAGCTAGAAATATTCTAATCCATATAAGCATCATCCATACAAAATAATCAAAAATCAATTGCATATCACAATCAATCATTCAATTCATCAACATAATCTTTATCCAATTCCCTAGAATAAAATCTAAGCTAACATGATAAAGAAGAACATGAAAAACAAGGTAAAACTAGAATTAAAGCTAAAATCAAACTATTAAACTAATTAACAACTCTAATCAACAAGCAAATAAAAAAAAAATAAGAAATAAAGGAAAGCAATAAAGATGAGAGAAAGTTAGGAAGACTCATTGAATATAGGAGGAGAAAATCCACAAATTGCTTCTTCAACCTCTCAAAACTCCATGAAAAGTCCAAGCTTTCTCTCTCTAAAACTACTCCTAAACTTGAGAGATAGACTCCTAATTTAACCCTAAGAGAGAGAAAATAAAATAGACTAAACTAATCTAGGATGAATTATTTGTTATGAGAGTATTAAACCCCCAAAGGGTATTTATATTACAAGTGAAAAATAAAAAGAAAATAAAAAGAAATAAAACTAAACAAAATAATTAAAATAACAAAACTTAAAATAAAAAGAAAAATAAAAAGTAAAGTAAAACCCAAAAAACCCCCAAAATCAAAGAAGATCCACGAATTTCGGTTCCTCTTCATTTCGTGGCTGCTCTGCTACTCATCTTCACCACCACCACGCATCATCACGATTAATCAAATGGTTTAAAGTTCAATCATCAACAAATCGCAGCCAATAATTCGACTCAATGCATCTCAACCGTCCAATTTCATTAATCCGTACAAATATTAGCGAGAAATCGGAGCGCCCGCGGCTAGGCATTTCCTCGGCATCTACCGAAATTTGGGCAAGGCTGGAAAATAGAGCCTGCGCCCACGGCAACATCAGCCACGCCCGCGGCAGACTGGGTTGCTACAGTTGTGAATTTGGGTTCGATTGATGTGGCTTCTCTGATTCGGTGCTGCTGCGAGGTGATGCTATGTGATAGAGAATATCCATAGAATATTCTCATCCTAGGTTTAGGATATATTTTGTATAAGATTATCTTTGATATCTGTACATATCTTATAGTTACCTAATATGATTAGGTTTCTCATTGTAACCCTATAAATATTGATCAATAGAAATCACTCTGATACCATGTTAGATAATATAAACTCTGTTAGATAATATAAACTCCTCAATCAGAGTGATTTTTATTGATCAATATTTATAGGGTTACAATGAGAAACCTAATCATATTAGGTAACTATAAGATATGTACAGATATCAAAGATAATCTTATACAAAATATATCCTAAACCTAGGATGAGAATATTCTATGGATATTCTCTATCACACCCCCGCAGTCAGAGCGGGAGAAAATCGGATGCTCAGACTGGATTTGAATCACGCATCGAACGGTAAGGATAGTATGATAACCCATGATCAAAAGAGAAGTAGTAGACATGTGCCGGTGATGGCGACGAGAAGCAACAACCACAACCTACGTAGAGTAGAGATAAGCACTGCTAGGCCAGAGGAGAAGGAGAAGAGCCGCACACAGACTTGGGCTAAGTTGCAGATCCAGAGAAAAAGAAGCTAAGGGATCAAACCATCACCGTGAAGAAGACACTACACTACTACATGAAATCACAGTTGAAGAAAAGCAAATAAATTTGCTCAAGAAGCTACTAAAATCCCACCACTTAACCACTTGATAAAATTACCTCAAAAAAAAAAAAAAAAAAAAATGACCCACAAAAGGAGATAAATTCCACCAAAAATAACCAAAGTTGCGGCTATGCACTTGTGACAAAAATAAAAATAAATCAAAAAAAAAAAATTGTTGCTAGTGCAAAAATAATCCAACACCTTCCTTTTAAGTTGTTGTACAGTAGTTGAATAAGGCTCCAACCAAAGAATATGACCTCCGCTGGGGAAGGGGGCTCGGAGTGAGCGAGACGACAACTAATTAAGGTGGTGGAGGGCGACTTTGTTGGTGGTGGTGCTGTTGCTGAGGAAGATTCTGCCAACAACGACATAGAGAAAAAGACTAACAAAAAAGGTGGTTCGTGAGTCTGGTTCAACCAACTAACCAAGACGGCGAAATGTTATGCAAGCTTGCAATTCACTCACAGATTAGGCTAAAGGAGGAGGACTGAGAGTGAGTAAGGTGGCGTATTAGGTGGGGAACCAAGAGGTAGAGGTGGACAAATCTTTGGTGTGTGGTGGGAAGTCGGAGCACATGAGAGGCTGCCAGGCTGGTCAACCATCGTACTCCATAATTAAATCGCGGAAGCAAAATAAAACTATGTTTTGTATAATTGTTTGTGAATCCCGCCGGTGGAATTAATTTTCTAACCCACCGGCAGGGGAAAAGAAAATTTTAGATCTAAACAATCCCAAGATCTAACCTAAGCTGTGATACCATGTTAGATAATATAAAATCCTCAATCAGAGTGAATTCTATTGATCAATATTTATAGGGTTACAATGAGAAACCTAATCATATTAGGTAACTATAAGATATGTACAGATATCAAAGATAATCTTATACAAAATATATCCTAAACCTAGGATGAGAATATTCTATGGATATTCTCTATCACTATGTGTGGAGGAGATGGTGGCAGGCATGGGTGCTGCTGCATTGTTGTGAGTTGCTGCGGCTGGTGGTTGTTGTGGCGGTTTTGGTAGTAGCCTGAGGGGGCAGCTCGTGGTGATTTGAGGTGGTTGTTGTTGGGGATTTGTGGTGGTTGCGAGTGGTTTGGTGGCAGCTGGTGCGACGATCATTGGGTGTTGGAAGAGGTGGTGCTACAAATTGTTAGCGTGGTGGATGCGGGTCACAGGGGCAGCACGTGAGTGGTGGTTGTTGTAAATTGTGGTGATTTTGGTTGCAAGTTGCTATGTGGTATTTGCGTGGGGAAGCAGGGGAGAAGCAGGGGAGATGGTGATGGAAGGTGTGGTGTAGGTTTAGGTGATTGTGGGGTGTAGGATAATCTGCTAGCAAGACGGTAATTAGTAGCATGGAGCATTGTGCATTTGCCTTGAACTCGATTTGAACTTGAAATTCGACCAAGGACCCGAAAACACCTACAACCAAAAACAAACACGAGGGAGAAACGGGACAAAGACTAAAATAATAAAATAAAACGAATTGAAATAAAATAAAATATGAAACTAAAATAAATAAGAAAACAAGAGAAAAGAGAAAAATTAACTAAAAATACGAAATTAAACTAAAAACTAATAAAAATGCAAAAATGACCAAAATTAAGCGTAAAAGACGGGAACAAGAAAATAATAGAAATAAAGGATAAAAAGAGCTAAATTATTGGAAAATAAGCCGGAAAATGACTCAATAAACACCCCTAAAAGTGACATAAAAGTCACTTATCATACTCTTTTCGGGATATAAATAGTTGTTCCAATTTTCTGGCCGTTATTAATTACTTGTTGTTCCACTTTTCTTATTTGGAAAGTTATTATAATATTTAATTCATTTGACGCACATAGTGGACCAAATATTAGTCATATTTTAATAATTTTAATTTCTCACTCATCAAATTCTCTCAACTACTTTTGCTATTTAAAATTTAATATTTTTCCTCCTATATTTTATTATTTTCTCCAATTTGTCCTAAAAGCTCGCGCATGACAATAGCCCATAACTTTATAAGTTTATTTATTGACGTGGCAGTAGTAAAGAGTTACTCACTTACTAGTAACATATTCAAGAGAAATAGATGCTCGATTTTATATGATAATTTGTTGGAAATATTATGGCTGACAAATGGATGATATAATAAATCATGTATGTTTTGATTTAGTTTCACCTCCCATTATTACTATGATGAATATAAGTAGGGAAAATGTAAGTTTTCTTGGAATAGAATCTTTGATGAGTTTTTTTTTGTCAAAGTTATATATGAGGTTATTGAATCTGATAATTTCTTTCGCCGTATATAATATCTTTCTTTATACATTTGCATAAAGGCTCTCATGGCTACCCTTACAGCTTCGTTTACAGTTTTCTATGATTCTGAACAGCAAAGAAACCTGGTATGACACAAATATGATTCTTCATTTAATTTTGTTATGGTTGTAAGAAATAATTGTGTTTGAGAATGTTTGTATTATTTTTTGGTGTTATTATGCTTAATAATTTTAATGACTTTTCCTTTTATGAAACGATGCTTGTATGTTTAGCGTATTCTTGATGTGCTTAGAGAGGTATTAGATGATGGATTTTTGAGTGTAGAATTATCATTGCATCGCAGTTGTAGAATTTGGAAAGTAAGTATGGTTCATGAAGAGGATGGAAATGGTTGGAAAACTACCTTGGAAGCTGGCTGGCCTGAGTTTGTGAAGGATAATCGCTTAAGACTTCGAGATAGATTATATTTTACTTAATCAGGGAATAGTGCATTTGTAGTTTAGATCTAGAGGGTTACTGGAAGCAAGAAAGGAAAGGGATCAGGAGAGGGTAAGGATGCTGGCAATTCTAGTAAAAGGCGTGGTCGTAAACATGCTTACGAAGGGTGTTCTGAAAAAATGAAAGTTACAAATGAATGGAGTGGTGACCTTGCATATAGGTGTCGTTCGCCGAATTTTAGATTTATTTTTACTGCAGCGTATCTTCAAAGGGGGATTATTGTAAGTATTGATAATAAGAATTTGATAAGTTTATTTACTGATGTGGCAGAAGCAAATTCAGTGAAATAGTGTTGTTTTATCTTGTAATCTCGTTTGTAGAATATCCCAGTTGATTTTGCTAGGCATTGACTAGTTCGCTATGGTGAGTTGACTGATGTTGTTCTCCAGAATTTTAATACTCAATTCAATGTGGAACAAAATATTATGAGGAATGAAGGTGCTGTCACTCAGTGCTCTTTAAAACATGGACTGAGTGAAAGGGGATTTTTTAATTATACAAAAGGAATTTCTCCAATATTTGATGTAGACCTAGTGCTAGTTTAAGAAAAAAATAAAGTGTTGTTATCCGTTATTTATTATGAACAGTTTCTTTAAATTATTAAGTGTTGTTATTTAGTGTATCTCTATATTTAATAGCAATGACATTTTTTTACTGGCCCATGTAACCTTCCTTCACCCCATCTACATTGTTCATGGGAAAAACAAAAAACAAACTACCTTCTCACCCACATTTGACTTTTAAGGGTTATGGATGAGTGCAATTACGAAAATAAATGATTTGATTTAGAGAGAAGGAAAAAGTAGGACACAAGTCACATGGAATGCAAAAAGGGAAGGGACTACTTGAAAAGGGGGGCAAGTGGCAAATGGTGGAGGAAGAAGAAGGGCCCCATCTAGAAGGAGCATGCTCCCAAATACTCCAATATAGAGAGTACTTTGGATAAATTACAAGCATTGAGCTAGAGTATCTTCCCACGTTGAAGAATAATGGGGGTTATAATTAGTACTCCTATTGCAAGTGTTCTAAGAGAAGAGGAAATTTACATAAATTTGAATAGATTTTAAACCCCCAATTTAACTTAATAAAATTTAAGCCTTTAAGGTTAGAATGTATACTTATTCTTATTAGATATTATCTTCAATAGAAGTTATAAACATCTTATAACCATTTTCATAGGTATAGTAGACATGTCTCTCGATCACATAAATTTATTGGAGCCAGACCCGATTAATATATTATATTAACAACTTATGTTAACATCAAAAAGTTGGGAGTAAATAAATAATACTAGTAAAAAAAATGAAAAGCTATCTTCTTTCTTACATCGCCAAAAAAAATGAAAAGCTATTTTTTCACCTCTTTATTATAGAGCACACAACCAACAACACCCTTCATCCGTTAATACCGGCACGATGGCGGCTTTGTCGCCAAATTTAAAGTAAACCCTAAAAAATAATACATAAATTAAGGGAATGGTTAACCTAAAATGTAGGTACTTTTGGATGGCACTTGGGCTTTAACAATGGAACTTCGTTGGGGTTCGATTTGACGAAAATCGCACTTGAGGAAAGCTGTGGGGTTCGATCGTTGATGAAATTGTTCAGAACACGTTGAAGAAGGTGAAAAATGTATCCTTTGGATGGTTTGACGGGAACAAGTAAGTTTTTGTTTGTAGAATACTCGTTAGGTAGTTGTTGAAGACTTGATGTGACCACTCATTATTCTCATCTTGTATTGTGTAGTCCAATCTATAATATGTTTTGTACATTTTGTGACATTGCAAAGTGAATTGTCGCAATGATGTTACATACTCAAATGTGCGTGGCTTATCAATTATGTATTGTCACTTTAAATAATGACCATGCATTGCATTATTGCATTATTGTCGCATGGAAGTTAGATACTCAAATGTACATGGCTTGTCAATGAGGTGTTGTAACTTTAAATTCTAGCAATTTTGATACTCAAATTCATCAAACAACTTCGTATAATTTAAGAGTTAATGCTTCGATGTATTGATGGGTTTGGCATGCCTATTTTGATGTTGCGAGGTTCCAACAACCAAAACATGTAGATTATGTAACTAGGTAACTCATTTTAAAAAAATGCAACCTAAACATATAGACTACGTAACAATTTATTATGAGTAGTAATGTTTTTTTTAACAAGTTGTGATGTTGTTGGGATATAGAATGATATAGGTTTCATTTTTGATAAAACATAAAAGTACAATAGTTGTCCTTATATCGATAAAAAATATTTTGTCCAATAACTTTCACCCATATTCATTTGTAGGCATGATGACTCATGAATACTGAAGGATTTATGTCTTCGTCGTGTGCAATTACTAGATATATAAATGGATCAAATTATGGAGATAATTAAGTTTGGACATTTGGGTCGTCGTTTTATCATAGCTAGAGGTACTAATGATCTTTGGGCTAGTAAAATAGCCCAAACCCCAATTGGACGGATCCTATAAGGTCACACAAAGGGTCTAGATCGGGCACGGGAGGACGAGGCCCATGATGGGCCTCATCCTCTAGTATGGCCGGCCATATGGAGTGGGATACGAGAGTTTGGGCTTCCTAACCCTAGTATAATTATAATGTGATTATAAATAGACTAGGTGCCTAAGGTTTGCAATAGATGCAATTATCTGATCAGTGAGATCAAACCCGAATTAGCAAACATGAGACCAAGCCCTCTCAAACTCTCCTCTCTCTCCTCCCTCGGCGCCAGTGTGGTGGTTCGTGGTGGTGGTGGATCGTAGTGGTCGGCTTAGTCCATTAAAGGTGGTGATCGCGGTTTTCCTCAATCACTCAACCAATCTAGTATTGGTGGACGGCTCGTTCGAAGCTCGTGGACTAAGTAGACGAGCAACGCTTGGGGCTCTATTCTCTCCTTGATTTGTCAATCAATTGCTACGTGGAATTCACGCTTCAAAGGTATGATTATGTGTCTTGTGTGTTATGCATGTGATCTTGGGAATAGGTACTTGATTGAATGTGATTCATGTTAATCCGCTGCGTAGTACCTATAAACTCCTACAGTGGTATCAGTTAGCCTCTTGCATGAACGCACTTGATCATATTAATACGAATAATTTGAATTCCATGTTAATTTTATAATCAATTAAGAGGGAGAAGTTAATTTAATTATGGTTCAATTATTATATTTAATGTAATTAAACTTTTGGAATTGATTAAATGCGATTTAATTATGCTCAAAATAGCCATGAAGAGGACCGAATAAAGCCCTAGAGTTTTCGAAATTTTCGAACCCTAGAACCCTAGTTTCGAATTTTCAAAATACCCTAACCCTAATTTTGGATTTTTGAAAATTCATAGCCTAAAATATGATTTTGGTTCTTGATTTTTGATTTAATTCGAATTGTTTTATGCTTCATAATTTTAATCGGATTGATTTATACATAAAAATGTTTTGTGTATGATCATCGATTTAATTTTAAGAGTTAGAATTGAATTGGGATTAATTTTATGATGAACCCTAATTTTAAAGTTGAATGTGATTTAATTTTAAAATTTGGACTCATTTAATTTAATTTTTATAAAAGTTATTTTAATTAAAATAAAAACCCAAAAAAAAAAAATAGTTTTAAGGCCGGCAGCCGCGGCTGGGTGGCGCAGCCACGGTGGCTGCCGACCTGGTGGCAGTCCAAGAAGGAGGGGAAGGGAGGGCGGCGGTCCAAGGTGGCTGGGGTAGCAGCTGTGCAAGCGTTGCACGCTGCTGCCGTGGTTGCCACTACTACGGGGTGCTGCTGCCTTGCGGTAGTGGCTGCTGCGAAGCAGCCAGCCACCGTGGCTAGCCTCGGCTAGCCAACCATGGTGGCCAGGAGCCGTGCAGTATGGTTTTAAAACAAAAAATTCTATTTTTTTAAAAAAAAATATTTCAAGATAATTACAAAATTATTTTGGGATAAAATTGGTTTTATTTTGGATAAAATCTTTTGTTTTGGGATTAAATCAAATCTTGCAAAAGTTGTTATATTTGATATTATCCATATTTGAAGTTGTTTAATTTGTAATTATCCATAATTATAGTGGTTAATTTTTGATAAGATTGATTAGGATATTCTGAGCATATTCCAAAAGGATAACAATTGATTTAAATAATGTGATTATCTCATAATTAAATTAGGATATAATTGATTTTAAAATTATTTTAGGAAATGCGTTGCCTTAATTATGAACATTCGATGTTGTTGTTTAGTCAAGCATGTTGAGTGATTTATTATATGGCACTTTTATAATATATGATATTATGTTGCTGTATATATAAACTAGTATGGCCCATAGATTCTAAAATACGATCTGCACATCGCGATGTATTTTTGTAATCTAAAATACGGTCTGCGTACCGTTAAGTATTTTTTGTAACTTTTATTTAAAGTAAATAGATTAGTTATTTAAATAGTGTTAGTCCAAAGAAGCCTATGAAGTGAAGGCCCAAAGGAGCAAGGTGGATGGAGATCCATGATGATTCAAGTGGGAGCTTTTCATTTCTAGTTTTCTTAGGACTAAGGGGCCATGCTATGTCATGTTTTATTGTAATAGTAGATTATTCATGTTAGATTTTATTTATGTTGATTGATGATGCACTAGAGTTCACTATAAAATCACAACATAAATGAATCTAGGTCCTAGTAATATTGAGATTGCTTTTCCAATTAAAAACCCGACAAACCCTTGATATTTATGATAGGTCATGCCAAAGCTGGGTGTCATTTTATATCTTGGGAGACTTGAGGTAAATCAAGTTTTACAATTTTAATTGGTTATGCTCAACAAGGTTACCTAAAGAGTTTAGAACCTTGAAGCAAAGGGAAATAATTAAACATGTGATGGTTAATTATTCAACCAAGAGTTACAAGAGTTGTGACCAGTAAAGAGTTTACTCACCTTGAAAATGTAATGGTTGATGGTAGGGCCAAAGTCCGGTCAATTATTGCACGAATAAAGGGTCTTGGAATCACTTAAAATTCAATTGGGATCAATTAATATTGACTACAGTGTTTTAAAGTTACCTATACTATTCGTTTATAGTACTTTAAATTTTAACTAAACATAATTATTAAACTTTGCCTTATTTTGACTTAGATGGGTAGCCGTAATCACAATGACAACAACATTTACAATCTTCCACCATTCCTTGAGAAGGATAGGTTGACAGGAGAAAACTTTTCCACTTGGGAAAGAATGCTAAGGCTCGTTCTAAAATCTGAAGGTAGAGAGGATGTCATTGAGACCCCATAGCCAGGACCTCTGCCAGAAAATGCAACTATGGCAGAAGTCAAGAAGCATAAGGAAGCTCATGATAGAGCTGTGCCTATCACTTGCTTGATGATTGCTACCATGGAACCTAGTCTTCAAAAGAGTTTTGAGGATCAGAATGCGTACACAATCATGCAAGCCTTGTTTAAGAAACAAGCAAGAGTTGAAAGGTACGAGCTTCATCGTGATATTCTGGATTGTAGGATGGAGAAGGGTGCCACAGTTCATGATAATGTTTTCAAAATGATCGGCCTTATTCAAAATATGGAGAAACTAGGGCACCCATACAGTGATGAGATGGAAACAGACATTCTCCACTCACTTCCAGAAAGTTTTAACCAGTTTATCATGAACTTTAACATGATCGCGACTGCAAAGACTATGAATCAATTGCATGCAATGCTAGTTAGTGCTGAAAAAAAAAATCCCTAAGGAACCTAAGAAAGAGGTTCTCATGGTTCAAAAGGGAAAGGGGTTCAAGAAAAAGGGGAAAAAGGCTAGTGCCAAGAGCAAAGGCAAGCAAGTTGCCAAGGCTCCTGAGAAGCCTAAGGTGAATCCAAAACCCAAGGCTGCGAGTGAAAGTTAATGCTTTTACTGCAAGAAGAAGGGGCATTGGAAACGCAATTGCCAGAAATACCTTGACTTCCTCAGGAAGAATGGAGCATCAACCTCAGGTATTATGTTATAAATATTTTTAACTTTCACTTAGGTATGTGATACCAAGTTGCAATGTTTAACATTATTAATGTTGGACAGGAACTGCAAAGAAGTGAGGCTAGCAAGGAAGTGAAGCTTGAAGGTGCACTAGAAATGTTCGAGTGGCCAGAGATAGCTTCATAGTTTTAATTTCTGAATATTTATCATGATTTTAGAACAATTTCCAGTTTTTGATGAGACAATTTTCAGTGTTAGTTTGAATACTGATTCGTTTTTACTTGGCTT
The DNA here is from genome assembly GCF_948465745.1 of Chenopodium album. NCBI lineage: Eukaryota > Viridiplantae > Streptophyta > Magnoliopsida > Caryophyllales > Amaranthaceae > Chenopodium > Chenopodium album. The sequence goes on along the minus strand of NC_137851.1, from coordinate 34,148,504 downwards.
TGACAAGTGTTAATCCATGACCAAGGTAATAAATTATTTTTATTTTTCTAGATACGAGTTAAATTTTTTTTATAACATTGATATAAGTAGATCACAAAAGCAAAATTAGATGATTCAAAGTAAACTTACTTATAACAAAGTAAGGTTAGGTCACATAAACCATTTGCACATCTAAAGTTACATTGGATGGACTCTTATTCTTATATGATTATGAATCACTTGAGAATTAGAAGTCATGCTTGATAAGGTAAGATGACCAAGTTACCTTTTAGTTGAAAGGGTAAAGGAGCTAATGACCTTTTGGAACTCATACATATGATGTGTGTGGACCATAAGTTCAAGGATTAGCAAAGAGATTTAACTATTTCATTGCTTTTACTAACGATTTAAGTAAATATATCGATAATTACTTAATGAAGTAAAGCATAGAATCATTGAAATGTTCAAAATTCTAAAATGAAATGTAAAATCAGTTTAAGATGAATAATTAACACCACAATATGATTGTTGTGATAAATATTTAACTCAAAAAGTAAATGATCATCTAAAGGGAATTGTTGAATTAGTTCACAATCCAGAAACATGACATTTAAAGTGTATGATGAAAAAAGGAATCATACTTCACTTGCCATGGTTCGATCCTAGCTTAGCTTTAAGGATTTACGAATATCGTTTTGAGGACATATATTACAACAACAATTGCGAATATACTAAACAGGAAACTTAACAAAAGAAGTAGAAAAGATGTCATAAGAGTTATGATTTGGAAATGTTCCAAAAGTTATCTTTTCTAAACAGGATTAAGGGTTATGAAATCAATGTAAAATGTTTACAAAAATGACATAATGCACCCTAAATCAGACAAATAGTTCTTCATGGGTTTTCTCATGGAAACTAAGAGATATTATTCCTACAATCGCGTAGAAACAAAGTGTTTGTTGCTCGCAATAGTGTCTTTATAGAAAGAAGTCTCTTCCTACAAAGCCAAGTGGGAGTAAAGTTAGATCTCGATGAGATTCGAGACAAGCAACAAATGGATGTGGATAACACTACATTAGAGACGAAGGCATATGAAATCAGTTAATTTGATAAACCATGTGTCGAAGCAAGCTAATTCCACTAGCAAGGCTTCTATCGTCCCACTTGAATGAAAGGCTTCAAAGAGTTAAAGAGAATAATTCTATTGTTGCTCATACCTATTGTAGGTTACTTGGGATCAAAACAAACAGTTTATTGAAATTCTGAGAAAAGATGGATTCTAAAATTTTCCTATTGGAATGGTTGGAATCCATGCCCTACAAGCAAGTTTGGGATAAGTGCCAACTCAGGAAGTGGCTTAAAGCCAAGAAATCCAGGATAGACTCCATGTCTATGAAGATGTGTTAGTCCATGATAGTCTTATAAATAGGGTCAAACCTATTAGTTAGGTAAGCCTATTCAGATTATTCTAGTGATTGCTGATTTTAATTACGAAGTTTAGCAATGGAGATAAAAAACGCCTTCATGAAAGGTTCTTGATGGATGGTGTGTATATGATACAACCTAAGAGTTTTGAAATCCAAAAATCATCGATGACTCTAGATGTTGATCTAGATGCATATTCGTGTCTATATGAAGAAGGACAGTAAGCTGGAAAGAGTTCAAAGCAGAATACAGTCGCATACTCATTGTCAGAATATGTGTTTTAGCTACGCTAAGAGTAGTTAAGGAGGAAGTTCAGATCAAACTGTCCTGTGACTAAAAGGATACCTTTGCCAAAACAAAGGAGTTAGGGTCACATCACAAATCCAAACAAATAGATATGAGATATCACCTCATTTATGAGATCAGTGACAAGCGGGATGTCGTGATCTGCAAAGTTTTATTATGAGTGAGAAATCACTAAACCCCTTCCAAAGACTAAGATATGAGATTCATACTAAAGACTTGGATTGAAGCAAGTTATGTAATTTAAGTTGTATATGTTTTGAGAAAACATATTACATAAGAAATGCATCAATTTGCTGAATTATGTTTAAACAGAAATTATTATTTCTCTTATTTAATTATGATTTTGGAAATTAAATAAAATGTCCAAAATAATTATGAATTGATGGGCTCATCAGGTTGATGACTTGGTGAATGAAACCCCACAGGTAAACAAAATTCATATATTATTTAAGTTCCTAGTTCGAAATCATTAAAGTGGACATAAATGATTTCAATAAATGGACTAGCATGTAAGATTGATTGGATAGCGCAGTTTCATGGGCTATAGGGGCATAGTGATGCTCGGTCAATCACTTGGATATGCATGAATGATGCATGATCGAACTATTGACCTACTTTGAAGTTCAAGTATAGAGCTTCCGAATATATTAGTGGATTCGTTTGACATGAGTGGAACATTGATTTCATTTAATGATTGATTTAACTGTGGTACACTCAAACGTCTGCCCGTAACTGGAGATTATAAAGTGTGTTTCCCGGTTACTTCCTGAGTTGAGTGGGAGCTTTGGTTGCCACAATATTGGATTGAGTCTACCTATTAAAGTAGGAAATGTGTCATGGCCGCTTGAAGAGGGAGAATTCAGAAAATTCGTGGCCGCGTTCAAATGCATAACTCAGTAATCATTTGGTTTTGTAATTCTAACTCAGATTTCAAGAAACGATTTGTAGATTAATATGATCTTGACATGTGATGCAATCATATTATCAAATCGACACATATTGACTTAAGGAATTTGAATATTGCACACTTGTCTCAGACAAGTGGGAGATTGAAGGATTTATGTCTTCGTCGTGTGCAATTACTAGATATATAAATGGATCAAATTATGGAGATAATTAAGTTCAGACATTTGGGTCGTCTTTTTATCATAGCTAGAGGTACTAACGATCTTTGGGCTAGTAAAATATCCCAAAGCCCAATTGGACAGATCCTATAAGGTCACACAAAGGGTCTAGATCGGGCAAGAGAGGACGAGGCCCATAATGGGCCTCATCCTCTAGTATGTCCGGCCAGATGGAGTGGGATAAGAGAGTTTGGGCTTCCTAACCCTAGTCTAATTATATTGTGATTATAAATAGACTAGGTGCCTAGGGTTTGCAATAGATGCAATTATCTGATCAGTGAGATCAAACCCGAATTAGCAAACACGAGACCAAGCCCTCTCAAACTCTCCTCTTTCTCACGGATCTCTCTCCTCCCTCGGTGCCAGTGTGGTGGTTCGTGGTGGTGGTGGATCGTGGTGGTCGGCTTAGTCCATTAAAGGTGGTGATCGTGGTTTTCCTCAATCACTCGACCAATCTAGTATTAGTGGACGGCTCGTTCGAAACTCGTGGACTAAATAGAGGAGCAACGCTTGGGCTCTATTCTCCCTGATTTGTCAATCAATTGCTACGTGGAATTCACGCTTCATAGGTATGATTACGTGTCTTGTGTGTTATGCATGTGATCTTGGGAATAGGTACTTGATTGAATGTGATTCATGTTTTTCCGCTGCGTAGTACCTATAAACTCCTACAAATACGACATAGCTACTCCTACTTAAGTGTCATCATTACTCATTACATAATTCAGGACATAGATTATGTATATTAATTTGTTCAAGTTATAGAATGTATTTAGAAATTTAGACCGTAATGTAATTACATTAATTAATAATTACTTATATTACTTGAGAATTGAATCAAATGTAGGTGCATTATAGGCGTGACAATAGCCATGAGGAGGTAGAGTTGTTCCAAATTTTCTTCAACCCTAATATGTACACACACAGTTTTTTTACACGCGGTAGTGGGCCCATGGCCATTGAGTGGTTGATACATGGCAAGAGGTTATTCGAAATAGGAGAATTTTTTACGTTATTTATTTATTTATTTTTTAAAGGCAACTTCTAAATGGTTACTCTCTTATTTAATACAATTTCCAAGTTTCAAAAAATACAAAATTGAATTTTTAACCCAAACGGTTTCTTTAAAAATTAAATGTAACTCCTATAAAATGATGAAGGAAGTTAATTCCAACATTCGTGTTCATTTCTCTCATTCCATCGTTCCCCTTCACATCACTCCTTGTTCCAATAACCATCATCTATCGCATCTCCATGAGCGCATCAATTTCATTACTCTCGAAGATGGTAAGGCGTTTGACTACACATAATTGTATCTTTTGCATTTTAATTTATGTTAATGTTAATCGTTTTTTAACACTTTTCATGATCCATTGTTGTGCAGGTGAATCCCTCGATTTATATTTGTTATAATGCTACTAGGTATAGCAAAATCTTGGTGAGTTTATGTTACGATTATATTATGATGAAGATTTGATTTGATTAGGAGTATTAGTTAGCAAAAGATAGAGTTTTGGTAATTTATGATTTGTTATCAAATATTGTTAACATATTTATCCTTTGTACGCTAATTATACACGGCCAAAGAGCTTAATATTCTCAAGCACTATTTTTCCCATAATTATTATTTTTCATGGTATCGGAGTCTCGCTTTTATAAAAAAAACATCAAAATTATACCGGGCCGGTGACAAACCGCCACCGCCACCACCACCATAATAAGATTGATACCTTGGATCGGAGATGGTATATTATTTGTCAGTTTACTTTACATAAAGGGGTCATTTTAATATATGTCTTGCATAATTATTGCAACCACTAGAGAATTGGTTTGGTGATCTCACCAGGGACGTGACCGAATATAAGTTGTATCGGGGAAAGATTGGTGAACAAAGTTGGGACATCTGTATATCTAAGAGGAGGGGATTTTACTTTATCGTAGAAGGGTGGGAAGAATTTGTCCGAGACAATGGGTTAAAAGATGGGACTCCGTCAAGCTGTACTATTGCTTTGACGGGGTTGTGCGAATTAAGGTTAAAAAGGGGTCAATTTGTACTCTATCCTCACGAAAACTATGGACCCTAGACTTTTGATATGGCCATTGGATTTGGTCACGGAAGAAAATCATCTCTTGCAGGTTCATCTTTTACAGTTACAAGTATAAGAGAAAGAGTGGAACGATTCATTAGGGATAAAGGACTAAAGCGAGCTTTTGCGATGATGTGGAATAAATCATACATTAGCACACGCATTATTGTAAGTTGATGTTTTTTTTATGTATTTTTAATTTATTAAAAGAGTTTAATTGAATTGATTATATAATAATGTGAATGTTGATAGTACATAATATAGATTTAACCTCTTGTAGAACTTCCTATTGCACTTTGGAAACAAATACTCCACCATAGCGACTTCAACAGAGGAGCCGCGTATGTTGGTGATGTGGGGTAATCCAGGTCGTTGAAATCTAAAGCACCACCAATCAAACAAATTAGAAAATCAAACTTAATCCAAGTATAGGGCAAGTCCGAGTTGTACCACGAGGAATGAGGGGGAGTATGCTATAGCCTATAGTTAAGTTTCAATCTACTAAGCAATGAAGAAAATCAATATGATAAACACTAGGGATTAAGGTTCCACATGCAAGCTCAATGACTATGCCAATCGATGAAGAACTCAATTGATTCAAACGTTGCAAAGGACAAACAATAGTTGCAATTAATAGAATTCAAGAGCTATCTCCTATAAGTCAAGCTAGGGTTCACTATGAATGACTAACAAGGAAAATCAAAATCAAATTCAAACAATTAAAGCAATTCTCAAATCAAGGGTTCATGTCATTGAAATTTGCTATGCAATCTAGATTAATCATCTAGGTTGATCACTCCTAATCAAATTAATCACATGCACAACTATGTCAACCAATTTAATTGCAACGATTCAATCATCCAAGAATCATCAACTAGCAAAAATCATCAATCAAGCATGCTTCCCCTTCTCCCTAGCTACTAATCTACTCACAAGACATAACAAAATTGAAAAACAAAACAAATTGTATCACAAACATCATCATTTAAATCTTAATCAAGAAGAAAATCAAATCAAACAAACTTTCAAACCAAAGATCAACAATCAAATCAACCATTCAAGAATTAAAGGTAGAATCAAGTAAAAAGTAAGTTCAAGGGAAGAAATTCTCATGAATTATCATTGATTAAGGAGGAAATCAAAGCTTAATGAAGTAATTTGAAGTACAAATCAAGTATTAAAGTGTTTATCTCTCTACTAAATCTTGAAAAATATATCAAGTACTAGAAAAAACGTCACCCCCTAAAAAGGAAAGGTCAAAGATATTTATAGCAAAAGAAAAACAAGTGGACGGGAGGGCGTGGTGCGTACGCATAAACACCCCCGTGCGCGCGCACAAAGGGGCCTGCGCGCGCGCACCTTTGGTGCTTGCTTGGCGTGCGACTCCTCTCGTTGCTAGCTCGTGGCCCCTTTGAGCGATGCTTCGATCTCAGCGCTCTCATGCATCCCTAAAGTCGACGCTCTCGTGTGATGCCCGCCAGGAGGGCAGCCTTGAAAACTCCATTTTTGTGCGTTCATGACCAAGACATGCGATGATGGTGATGCACAAGAGCGCTAAAGTCAAAAGAGGGACCTTGCCTCTTAACTTGCACATATGCCAATAGAATGATGCGAAAGCTTGTCCCAAGCATCCAAAAGACTTGGAAAGCCTTCAAAAATAAATCCCGAGGCCGAGCAAGTCTTGTAAAGAAAGAAAGTAGAGCAAGTAAAAAGGAAAAGACGAAAATACCCTTAAAATGCAAGAAATCGCAAAATAAAGGGAATGAAGAAACTAAATCATAAAATATTAAAACTAAAGTATTATTTAAAGAGAAAAGCTATAAAGTATAAGAAAAATGTCCTAAAATGCTACCATAGGAGTGGCATAAATGACACTCATCAGTCGGCTTATCGGACGAGGATGCAAACGTTGAGAAGGAGGTTAAGTTGAAGGCGGAATATTCAAGAGGTAAGTTGACCCGATGTGTTATTTACGATGACGCCACCGGAGACTACATTAGGAGGCATGACATTGTTGTGGGTCAGGGAATGGCTATTAAGTTCAAACGCCAAGATGACGTTTTGACCTTCTATGTGTGGCTTGTGTAATTAGTGTTAAAGCGTTTGTTTTAAAATTTGTGTAAGTAATCTATTGTTAGACATGTATAATGCATAAATTTGGTTAGTTATAATTATTAAGGACATGTATAATGGGTAAGTTTGAAGCTTGCATGTGATGTTTTGATGCTTTTACTAATTGTTGAACATTGAGATATTAAAAAGCAGTTTATATCTTTTATGAAATCTTCGTTCCATTGTAACTACAGAGTATCTTTTATTTCAGATGGAATGGAGTACAAAAAATGAATCAATCAATTACTACATACTACTAAAAGAGAATATAGAGGGACACTTGACAATATATTATTAAAAAAAATCCTACCAAAATTACTTTCTAAATAAAAAATCCTTTGTTATTTAAAAATAAAGTTTGAATCTATATTATGACTTTGATTTAATGTAATTAGTAATAAATAAACTTCCTAAGATATCAACTTGCACTATATAACTCTTACATATTTAAATATTTTTAATCATATGTTTACGGTGTTTTAATGTACTTTATGCATTTTAATACTTGATCAATCGATTAATTCCTTCATATCTTTATTATTATTATTCAACATCTGTGCATAGCACGAGGTTTAACCTCGATTTAATAATACGGAGTAATAACTTAAGAAATGACACTAATGTCAATCCAAATTAACATCAACATGCAACCAACCAGTGTTGGGCACATGGTAGCCATCTAGCCCTTTTAAAATTCATATTTTTATATTCTCAAAAATGCACCGACTCTTACCCTATACGAGGTAATATATATTCCCTCCATTCCCAAAGTTTGACCCTTTTGGCCTAATTTTAGTCCCCAAATAATCGACCCATTTGCATTAAAATACCCACCTATTTACAACTATATTTGTGCAAAATTAGCTTCCCCTTTATTTACTTTTAATACTTTCTCTTACTACTTTTTTACAAACTCCATATAAATTTATCTTTCTAATACACTTTAAATTCTTTTTATTAAACTTTCTTAATACCCGCAAAATCAACCCAAAAGGGTCGTTCTTCCAGGACGAGGGAGTAATCCGTAGAATAATAATTCACTTATAAAAAAATGAAATATTTACGTAATGCAAAAGGAATCATTCATCATTCTAGGGGGAATATTAATCTAGGACACCCCTTCATCTCACTCCTTCATCCAAGTCCTTCATCACAATCTCACTCCTCCATCTAAATCCTTCACCACAATCTTCCAGCTCAAAAATGGTAATCTTTTACTTTACCTTAGTTAAATTATGTTAATAATAATAATAGTTTTTTTATTGTTATACTATTTTCACATTTAAACATTAAATTTAACCTAATTCTTTTGTAGCCTCCTTCCCACCGCACTTAGTACTCATACCCGGAAGATAGCGATGTGCTGGTGAGTTTCTGCATACCCGGAAAAGTATTATTGATTTATATTCATACGTACTTGCAGGATTTGCCTACTTGGTTTGGTGATTACACTAGGGACGCGCCTCGTTATAAGTTGTATCGGGGAAAGATTGGTCAACAAAGTTGGGACATTCGTATAAATAATGTAGAAGGATTTTACTACATCAGTAAAGGGTGGGAAGTATTTGTTCACGACAACGGGTTAGAACATGGGGATAACATAAGGTTATACTATTGCTTCAATGGAGTGATGCGGATCAAAGTTAAAAGGTTTTCGATTGTCCTCCACCCTGAGGATAACTATGATCTCGAAGCTGTTAGATTAAGATATTGGTTGTCTGGTAAGGGAAGAAAATCTTCCCTTGAAGGTTCGTCATCGGCAGCTTCAAGTGCAAGAGAGAAAATGGAAAACTTTGTCATAAGTAAGGCAATAAAACCGGTGTTTGGAATGATGTTCATAAAATTGTACATCAAGAACGACATCATTGTAAGTCTTTTTAATGTTCAATAAATAGTGTTACTTAATTTTTTTTTTATGTGATGAACGCTTGTGGTATTATACATACGGTAAGAGAATGAAAATGAAAATATTTTGTAACGCTCATAAATTACAAGGAGTACACATCCTTAATATGATAAATATTGTTACTTAATTGTAAGTCTTTAATATTAAATAAATACGGTTATTGCCTAAGAATATTTACAGCTAACTTAACCACCTAAGAATATTAACATGATAAATTAAGAAAATACAAGGATAACTATTTAATGAGATATTAAACAATATTATCTTTATCACTTAACTCAAACTTAAAATTGTATAGAATATCCCTATGAAGTTTGCCGAAAGACACTTACACCATAGCGACTTTGATGGTGAAAAGGATAGTTATTTACGGGATGAAGGCAAAGTGACGGGGGTAGGGTTGCAGGCAGAATATACGCGTCTTATAGAATATGCTTTTCGTGAAATGGCTGTCACTCGTTGTGTTATAACCGGCGTCAAAGGGTACATTGCCAAGCATGGAATTCGCAGTGGTCAGGGATTGGTTGTTAAGTTCAAACACGGGGACGACGGCTGGACATTCTTCCTGTGGCTTGTGTGATGAATAATGAGGTCGAATTGACCTACTTTTGCTTAAAGCATGTTTTATTTGTCGGTTATGCGAATGTTGTGCAACCTGGTGCTATGTGTGTATGCTCTCTAATTTTTATTAACATTTAGTTTGTGTTTGACGTTTATGAGTTTGACATCTATGATTATTACATTCGTTGGATTAAATAGTGTTAAATGGTAACATCATGTATGTTTTAAATTTGGTTTGTCAAATTATTATGTTATGGGTAGTGCATTACTTAGGTTAGTGACGCGAATAAATAATTATTAAGTGAGTTGGATAAGGGTTGAAGTTGGTTAATTATAGGTCTTTTAATAATTAGTATTACCCATTACGCATACAACTATGCCAAATAATCTATACTTGGTTGTGGTTTCGGTCTGATTAATACGTAGTACTTTCATACTCCTATGACTTATTAAATTTAATCCTAGTGTTTTCATTTTGTCTACTAGTAGTGAATTAATCAATCCATATGACTAGTGCATTAAACAACATTGTATTATTGTGCATAGCAATTATTTAGCTACCACGTGGTCATGCACTATCAAATGGTTGTTTGTAAAAGTTTCCATTCAACGGCTATTAATAAGAGTGAGAAATAAGAGAGATAGTAAGAAATAGTGTTAGGAGTAGGCTTTTAAAATAATGAGGCAATGCCCTTCTTTGATCGGATATGCCATATATTGTAGGGGGTTAGGGCTTTTGAAAGAGTTTTGTTTCTACTTTACTTTGTACAAGACAAACCTTATCAATTTTGGTGTAGTACATTTTTGGGTGCCGTCGAATAATAAGTGGAGTTTGATTTACTTAATTTATACAAGTAAATGGTAAAAGCTTAATCATCATTAAATTAGATTTTTGGGTACTGTAAAAGGTGAAGTAGTTAGATCTTAGATGTACAATCTACTATGTAATTCAAATGGTAATTCAAATAAATTGAACAATATCTTTTGTAGTTGAATGTCCAAAGCTTTTGAAATTATTATTTTGGGGGAGCAAGTAGATTAGCTACATATAGAGTCGCCTAGTTTATTAGTTGAACCAACTCTATAATCTAGCCTAAACTACTACGTTTAGCTAATCGTTTATAAGAGTTAAGTATTATAAATCAAGTTATAGTTAGATGTATATGTGTTTTGTGAATAATCACCTTATTATATAATTAAGCTAATATAAGTATATTTTGACGAAATTGAGTAAAGGATTAAATAATTAACTTATAATTCGTGAAGGAGTAAATTCGTTTTAAAAAGAATAGTTGTTGATAGAGGTTGGTTATAATTAACTTATATAATTAAGGTAAGACAAGAATAGTTTGAGCAAATTGAATGTCAAATAATGATTAAAAGATACTCCGTATTACGTATCTTTAATTATATGCGAGTATCAAAGATATCAAATGATATCCATAGTGATAAATACTCCATTTATATAGTGACAAGACATGATGTGTTAGGTGTAGGATAAGAGCATGCAAAAATAGGTGTAACCGTGTAGGGGAGGCATGCCTATAGGCCTATAGGCTATATTGACAAATATGACAAGACAAGTCATGCAAAGTAGCTTTTCTTCTACTTTTGGGTGCCGTGAAAGGGTGAGAGTAGTAGCTTTTAGTTTTGTCATTTTCGTTGGTTTGCCAATTTTCAATGCTTTGCTATTTTCAATGCGTCAACTTTGATTCTCTTTTAATATATTCAAAGAAACCATTACCTAGAAGAAATTATAATACTAGAAAGTCTAAATTTTGTGATATCCATATCCACTAGACTTTTATTAATCTATGCATGGTAACAATTACCTCTACAAGACAATGTTTAGAGTCAAAATGTAGATAAATGAAGCAAAACAAATATTGCAAATTTGACAAACATGTAACGAAATTTCTCAACTAGTGTACAATGGTAGAACATTTGCATGTTTCTAGGGCTTCCGTGTTGTAATACTAAAATAAAATAGTATGATATTATTGAATTTAAAATCTTAAAAACATTGTACTCCGTATTATATTTATTCATACCATTGTTTGAATTTATTACACATCTTGTCGCGACATTTAATATATTAATTCCTCCATTTCTTTTTAGTTGACACGTTTCTTTAGTCACGTTTACGAATGCACTAATTCAACCATTAATATCTTTAAACAATATTAAACAAAAATTATAAAAAGTTGATATTTTAAAAATACATTTCGTGACGAATCTAACAAGATCCAATATATTTTTCATTACACATAAAGCTCAAAACACGGCCAAAGGAGGGTGTGTGAGTAGTGCTAACGTGAAAACGTGTCAACTAAAAAAAACTATAATGTAGAATAGTTTAGTTACGGTGTAAGCGATAAACTCAGTATCAATACTAACAAGAACAACGTCGTTCTTAGTGACTTCTAATTTGAGCCTATTTCCCATGCTAATTGTACTTAACAAATGTCTTTTTCCTATGATAAATAAGGGTGCCAACCTATAGGGCTAGTATATACGTTTTCTACTTTTCTTACTTTACCAATGCAAATTGTAACAATTTTCAATGACAAAGACAACACATAATGTACACTATTTGCTTGACAATGACAATAATTACTATATTTAATTTGTTTGACAAAGCAATACATAAACAATCAACCTATTTCGGGGAACGGAATCAAACCTAATATGGGTGTAGGCCTGTAGGGTGCTTATCGGTAATTTTGTACTTTAAAATAAGAGTTAAATGAGGCAAAAAAGCTGAATCTTTTAATTATTCGGGAATAATCAAATAATGACTCGTTAACTGCAGAGTATGATGCCCTGCTGAGTATGTCCTAGTTGAACATTCTATCATACTCCCTTTGCCCTTTATTTTAGCTCTTTTATAGCCAAATTCAAGTCCCAAATTGATAGTCTCATTTTCTTTCTGCAAAACCCATTAATATAAATTTTTTTACCAACATTCCCACTAATTTGCAATAATATTTGTGCAAATTTAACTTTTCCATGTAAATTTTGCTTTTCCATTTACTTTTATTAATTTCTCTCTCTACTTTTTTGCATACCTGATGTAAATTTACCTTTTCAATGTACTTTTACTACTTTTATGCATGTTTATTAATTCCTGTGAAAATTATCTATAAGGGACTATCAATAAGGGACGGATGAAGTAGAATTTAATTATTAGTATTAGTGAGTGTCATATACTTTGTACTTTTTCGACTTTATATGTTATCTGTTTGAAAATTGCATGTTTATAAAATTTGATATTTAAATTATAAATTTTTTTCTTTCACCTTGTATATCGTGGGTTGAGATTCACTAACTTATCGGATATACCTCGGATAACATTGGTAGTGTAATTCAAGTGACGTTTAAATGATTTCAAACTCATGTTCTGTCATTCTATTACTTTAGGGGGCAAGACACTATTTCTACTAAATTAGGTTAATTAACACCACTACTAAAGTCAAACGAAGAATAGTCAAAGAGAATTCAACCGCACTTAATATTCAACAATAGAATTTAATAATTACAAGTTAACACCAACTATTTTAAAAGCAAAATAGTGAACATTATCATTTTTAAAGCGATTTTAATACAACATTGTTCAAGAATAGCTAGTCAACCAAACTTATTTACTACTAGCCCCTAACGATTGTAATTTGTCAACTACTGCATGCAACCACCAATGTATTCATCAGTTATAGATTGACAAAACAATATATATGTCTTTTTCTACACCCTTAGAGTATTTATTTGTAATCAAACAATAACCATCTCAATTTCATTTCAATACATCACCATCTATCTATTTCTAAACAAACTATCTATTTAACAACTATCAATCTATTTTTTCGTGACCCGTTAATTTAATTTAGGTTATTAGAATGGTAAGTCAAGAATGGAGTATATGATCTTTTTGTCAGATATGTTTTTATATGATTTATTACATATTAAGAATTGAGATTTACTCGTTTTGTTATTAAAAAAAAAGGGATCAAGGGATGTATATCGTCATTTGTCGTGCTTTGATGTGATCTTCACTGAACACAATCTCACCAAGTTGGTACGTTATTACACATCACTTAAATTTTATCAAGTGTGTGACACTCTCTAATTATTAATATTGGTTATTGTTCAATAGTGGTGAGTGTGAGACTAAGTAATGTACATCCCTATCTAAGATGTCGTCAAATAATGAATAATTAGATTCTTTCATTGAATAATAAATATCCTATTTTACAATGCAGATATAAAGCCATTTACTTACATGTTATTATTAGGTGTCCCCTGATAGATTCCTCGGACTGCTTACTACATGCACCAGTAATTTAAGGGTGTATCGTGGATGTCACGAAAGTGAATACTGGGAGGCGGAACTAGTTAAAGTTGAACAACATCATGTATGGAATGTCGCTATAGGAGGAGCTGGGTAGGAGTTGTTCATTGATAAAAACGATATTCAATGTGGGGACTCGTTGATCATTTACTATGCCTTTAATGGAAAATTCTATGTAAGAATTAAAGAAATGGTCACGAAATCACAAAGATAGTGCAACCGGCTGCTGTAAGCAATGATATTGGGAAAAGTTATGGAAAATCATTGATCAATTTCATTGGCAACCGCTGTAGAGGACCGACTTTTAACATGACCTTTTCAACATCGTACATTACGCAAGGAATTATGGTAACAGTCACTTGTTGATTATGTACATATATATTTGCCTTATTGTTTGAAAAGGTGATGTTAAAGTACTAACTATATGATTACATTATTTTGAATTAATTTAGAATATCCCCTTATATTTTGCGCGAGAGAATTTTGCTGATTTTAAAAGTCAAAGTGAGGTGATTTTGTATGAAAGTATAAACTACTGGGTGGGTTAATTGAGGATTTAATGGAAAAAAGGTTAGATCACACGTTGCACAATTGAAGAGGCTATGGGTTTCATTAAGGCGCATGGCATTAAGGAGGTCTAGGAAGTGGTTGCAAAGTATGATATTAGCAAAAACAAATCGGGATTCAAGATGATTCTCATGTGACTTGCCTATACAGCTGCGATTTATTTTGGTTTTACCGCAGCAGCAACTTTTAAGTTTCATCAAAGACGCACTATAATGTAGTGTACTTACCACCTTTGAACGTTCCTTTTATAATTTTAATCATGTACTAATTATTAGCTATAATGTTAGTACATTATTAGTGTCTTTAATAAAGTAAAACAATAACAATTTATGCTAATCGTATTTGATCCAATTAAATTTTAGTTCATGTGAAATAATCTCCATTAGCTTCTAAGCTTGTTAGGTTGAAAAATGTAGGAACTTAAATTTCATGTCAATTAATTTCCTTTGTTTTATAAGTTAGATTACTTAATTTGGAGGGATAAAGCGAAAGACTATAGTATTAGTGCTAATAATCAAACACCTAAATTCTGTTATGGTTAATCCGACCCACCCTCTAGCCCCTACCCCCCCCCCATTCCCCTCCCACGCAATTCAAACAGCCATTCGCCCGTGCCCGTGCCCGCTATAAATATAGTGCTCCCCCTTCTCCTTCACCACTCAAATCCTCTTTTTTCTTCTACATCCCAATTATTTCATCTATCACCATTTTCCCATATCATTAACACTTCAAAACATATACTTTAACACACCATCAAAATTACTACCTTTATCATCGTTCGTCGGCCATCATCCCCTTAAAACTACTCAACTCCACTTTCCTAAAATCTTTATCCTATTTACCAAACAGTGTATTTGCTTCTTGTCTTAATCATCATATCGAATCAAATGGTAATTTGTTTATTTATAAATGCTTTTGTTTATTAATTCTTTAGTGTACTATTTGTCAAATTTTATTTCTAAATCATAATAATCCTTTGTTTATGCTAAAGGATTCCTTGTACGAAAAGAGGTGGTACGAAATATGCCTTGGTTTGATTTGATATTCGACAACTAACTACATGGAAAATTGTTGGTAAGCTTCGATCGCACCCATAGTATTTGAGTGCTTCTTTAGTTTGTCAATCCTAAATAATTAATATTTGTTATAAAGTTAACTATGTTTCGACTGTATATTTGTTGTTCACACACACCGACTCTGGTTATTTTGGACACCGTATATTTGTTTTTGTTTTTTTCAAGCATGTAACTTAAAATTCAACAACAAATACTAGTAAAGTGTGTTACATGTTTTACTTTGTCAACTACTTAACATAGAATTCATCTATTTTTTTTTCAAAATCATTGAAAATACTAGGCAAAAATCAAACTTCAACTATTTGACATAAAATACACACACGGATGTTTTGACATTGTTGTCTTTAAATTTAACAACCATACTAGTAAAGTGTGTCTCATGTTTTACTTTTACACCTATTTGACAGAAAATTCAACCATTCTGATATTGTATTTCAAATATGTCGTAAATTTATATTGCTTTTTATTCAAGAAATCAATTATTGCATGGATTTTTAATTTACGTTATCCGCATGTAGGAGGTACCAAGACATTTCAAGCATCACTTAGATGATATCAATGGTAATACTGTAAAGTTGTACCACGATAAAAACGATCAGCATTGGACCACTAAAATGGTACCTGTTTCTCATGACGATGCATTGATGAGTGTCATTTATGGCACCCATTTAGCCTCTTTTAGGATGAATTTTGATTGCTTATATATATCTTTTATCTCTTTTTCTCTAGTTTTACTTGTTATTTCTTTAGTTTGTGTTTTCCTTAGTTGTTTTCCCATTTTCTTGCATTTCTTAGTTTATTTTGCCTTTTCTCCTGTACTTGTTTGCTTCTCTTTGATTTCAAGAGATTAGTGATGTTCAAGAAGCGCAATGGCGTTTTCTCGGGGTTTATAAAGCTAAAGATGCAAGTCGGACTCTCCCATTAAAGCTCAAAAGAGAAGGAGTGCAAAAACCAAGTCTTCAAGGTCGCGCTCTCAAGCTGCGTGGGCATTAAAATCGGTGTTGAACCCACCGTGAAGACCTTTGGAGACTGCCACCCCCAAAATTTATCAAGTGGAGTGCACAGGAGCATCAACGACCGCATGAGGACCTCTCCCCTACTCCTAGGCGCGGGCGTGCAAGCCCTGTAAGCGGCCGTGCAGGTGGCAGGTGCGGCCGTGCACCTGCTCTCCCCCGGTTCCGTACCCATTTCTTTGCGGCCGCGCATTAAGAGGAGAGGCCGCGCCTTTTGGGGTTCTTTTTGGACGTCTAACTAGCTTCTCCTTTGTTAGTTTTACTATACATAGAATTTCTTCATTTTCTAGAGAGAGAATGAATAGAGAATAGCTTAGAATTAGATTTTTTATTGGAATTTTAGAGAGAGAAGCTCAAGATTTTGGAAAACATTGTTCGTAGATTTTAGAGAGAGAAACTTGGTAATTGTTGATTGCTACAGTTTGATCTTCATTCACTTTGATATTGATCAAAGTTTTGTAAGAATTCTTTCCTATTTAATGCAATTTAGTGTTTGATTCTTGATATATTGTTGAATTTCTATAGTTTGTTTGATTTACTTGTTGATATTTAGATTGCAATGTTGATGATGAAATTGATGATTAGTTTTGTTATGCTTTTCAATTTTACAATGTGTAGTGAGTAGTTCCTTTGCTAGGAAAGTGGTGAAGCATGTATGAATGATAAGCTATAGCTAATTTGGAGGGTTTTGATTGATTTGATGATGTGATTAAATTGGTTGATGGAAATTGTGTATGTGTTTGATTTGAAGAAGAGTAGCTAACCTTGATTTTCAAGCTAGATTGAATAGTAGTTTTCAATGACACGAAAAATTGATTTGGAAGCTATTATTATTAATTGAACTTGTTTTGCGATTTTCCTTTGATGTCATTTGTAGAGACATCTAGCTTGACCCTAGGAAATAGCTCTTTAAGTGATTTTGATTGCAAATTTCGTTTTCCCTCGCATTTCTTGATTAATCAAATTCTCGACAAATTAGCAAGTTTATCGTGAGTGCATGTGGATCCTAAATCCCTAGTGCTTTGATATTGAATTCTATTTGTTAGCTTTGATTGAGTTGATTTGCTATCTTAGACCAACCCTATTGTTTAAGATTTCAAAATAGCTTATCTAGAGTCTTTATCTTATACCACATTCCCTTGGGTTCGACCTGGACTTACCCCTATACTTAGGGTTGGGTTTGGTTATTAAATTTGGTTTTGATTGGGAATACTTAGAAATCAATGACCTAGGTTTTCCTCGCGTAAAAAATGGCGCCGTTGTTGATTGAGTCTATTCCATCTTATTTGAAAAATACAAAAAGATTTTCTTTCTTTTAGGTTACTTTTTTAGTCGTGCTATTGATATTTGTCTTTTAGATTTGTATGCGTAGGGCACAAGATCAAAATTTAGTGTCATTTGATCCGAAAATTGAGAGGACCATAACAAGGATAAGGGTTGCCAATCGTTCCTTGGGCTCAAGTCCCTCAAAAGAGAAAATCCATTAAGAAGAAGAAGAAGAACGAGAAAGAATGGCTGCTAATCCGAGAGTAGCATTGAAGGAGTTGGAAACTCCGGGAGCTTATAGGTTTGAAAGCGGAATTGCTCCTCCACGACACCGGAAAATGACTTTGAGATAAGATTGGCGATGATTACTTTGATAGAGAGGCGTCAATATAGTGGAGCCAAGCATGAGAGTCCCCTCAACCATCTTAAGGAGTTTGAGAAGTATTGCAATACCATCAAGGTGAATGGGGTTTCTCAAGAGTTCATTCGACTTAAACTTTTCCCTTTCTCTCTTATTGGATGTGGTCTAGAGTGGTTGGAAAAAGAGGTGAAGCCAAACTCTTTGAGAACATGGGATGAAGTGACTAAGGAGTTTCTATTTCGGTTCTATCCACAAAAGAAGACGGCCGAAGCAAGAGCTCTCATTAAAAGCTTCAAGCAAAAGCCAAATGAAAGTCTTTATGAGGCATGGGAGAGGTATAAGGTATACCAAAAAGAATGCCTACACCATTGGATTCCCATCTATCAAATCATCCAAATCTTCTATGGAGGTCTAAGCCCCCAAGGAAAGTCTTGCTTAGATGCCGGTGGCGGAGGCCCTATCATGAACAAAACGGAGGATGAAGTGGTGGACTTAATTGAAGATGTGGTAAGGTATCACATGGATTGGCAAGAAGGTGAGAGAGAGTTGACAAGCAAAAGTGATTCTATGATGTATTCAATCGACCATCTCAATGCCATCAACAATTTGTCCTCACAAATCTCAAACTTGGGAAAGGAGATGACCTCAATTAAAGCAAAGCTTAAGAGTGCTTCTTCACAAGCACCAATTCTTCCCTCCCACAATAAGGGGAGATGTACATCTTCTAACTCTACTTCTCCTTCTACTTCAAATAATATGCCAAATGGATGTGTGTTTTGTGATGTATATGGGTCATATGACCATGATGCTTCAAATTGCCCACATGCATTTGATAATTGTGATGATGTTGATAATAACGATTGTGAACAAGTGAACTTTGTTTCAAATAACAACAATGGAAAAAGATTTGATGGACCAAGGAACTTTGGGAATTGAAGTTCTCACCAACAAGGGAACTTTGATAATTATAACCAAAATGGTGGTTATAGGAACTAAGGAAATCAAAATTTTCGAGGTAACTATAAATCAAGGCTAATAATAATCAAAGTCAAAGTCAAGAGTATGGAAACCAAAGCCAAAGCCAAAACCAAGGCTATGGTAACCATTACCAAAACAATGGTCAAAATCAAAACTGGGGTAATTGGAGCAACCAAACCCGGGGAAATTTTCAAAACAACAATCAAATGGGACCCCTATCCGGATTTTCTCCAAGAACTCAAGGTAATGGTGAGAATTCCTATGCTCAACCTTTATCTTCTAGGAATAGCTTGGAAGAAATCATCGAGAACCAAACTAAGATTTTAAACACTAACATGTCGGTCAGTGACAAAAAGTTCAATGAGATGATGACACACAACAAGATGCTTGAAACACAAATAACCCAATTACAGAACACCATGAAAGAGAGTGTGAATGCTAGCCCTTCTGCTTTACCCTCAAAAGGAGTTGATCCTAAGAAACCTGTGTATTCTATCACCACAAGGAGTGGTAAAGTGCTTAAAGAGAGAGTTTCTAGGAAGAGTGAGGAGGGTGAGAAGGTGAGTGATTCAAGTGAGGAGAAAGAGCTTGATGTGTCAAATAAGGTGAGCAAAGAAGCCCAAGAGGAAGAGAAGATTGATGAAAATGTGCATGAGGATGAGAAACAAAATTGATGAACAATTTTGGTGATTTCTTGATATTCTTAAGGAAGTTCATCTTTCAATCCTTTTTCACCAAAGCCATGACACAAATGCTAAGATATTCTAAATTCCTTAAGGAAATTTTGAGTGACAAGAGAGAGTGTAATGAGATTGACTCGGTAAAGGTTGGGGAGTATTGTAGTTCTTTGATTCAAAATGATTTACCCAAGAAAATCAAATATCCGAGTAATTTTTCTATCCCTTGTAAAATCAATGGAAAATTATTTCAAAATGCTCTTTGCGATCTTGGTGCTAGTGTGAGCATCATGCCTTATTCGGTTTTTAGGAAGCTTAAGCTAGGTGAGCTTCTT
Source organism: Chenopodium album (assembly GCF_948465745.1). NCBI lineage: Eukaryota > Viridiplantae > Streptophyta > Magnoliopsida > Caryophyllales > Amaranthaceae > Chenopodium > Chenopodium album. The sequence continues at coordinate 34,128,386 of NC_137851.1, read as the reverse complement.
CCAACCAACATGACCTTACAATTGGCCACTGATCTATTAAGTTTCCAAAGGGAAGAGTTGAGGATGTCCCCCTCAAGATAGGTGAGTTTACGATTCCGGTTGACTTCATTGTGCTTGAGATAGCGGAAGATGACAACATACCTATCATCTTAGGGAGACCTTTCTAAGCTACTTTGGGAGCTTTGATTGATGTGAAAGGTGACCTTATTACTTTGAGGGTTGGTAACAATAAGGCTAGTTTTGAGTTTAAATCGATGCATGAATCTTTGTCTTTTGTGAAGGGAATTATGTGCATCAATTCATCTCACTCCAATGATAATGTATGCATGTTTGTTTCTTCAACTAACAATGTTATTGAAGTTTGTGATGATGTGCCTTCAAGTGTTGAAAGCAAGAAGGTTAGTGAAGACAACATGGAGCCTTCAAAGCTTGTGGATGAGGAGGTGATTGATATACCTTATTGGTTTGAGCTCTACCCGAGAGAGGATGAGATTGACTCCAAATGTGTTGATTGTGAGAAGCCGTCTACTACAAGGAGCAAGAAGACAAAGAAGAAAAAAAGAGCTTTTATGAAGAAGAAAATGAATTTGAAGCAAAGTAAATTTGATTCGGAATTTTCAACAAAAGAGAATACATCCAACAATGATGTGAAGTTGCCAAGGAATGATAAGAAGTTTGTTTCATCTATCACTTTGGACAAGGTTGTGTTCTTTGACCCTTCATAATTTAGAGGAAGGGTCGATTTTAGGACCTTAAGCAAGCACTACTAGGGAGGCAACCCGGTTTTCTAACTTTTTCTTTTGGTTTTATCTTTCTTAGTCTTCTTTAAATTGCTTTTCTTTCTTTCACTTGTTTTGTGTTTGGATTAATAGGTTGTTTTTCATGGGAAATCGGACCCGTCAAATGAGCGTGAGCACAATGGGAAGGAGTTTCGTGATAAATGATGAGAGTATGCTAGATTTTATTGAATTTCGAGTTAAAAGGGTAAGGTAATTAAGGAGGTAAGTTTGGAAAAGTTTTGCTAAAATGAGAAGTAAATTTGTGCTTGGTGGGCTCATTATGGTGCTCTCATTAATTTGGGATGTTAAACCCGCTGCCAAGGGGTTTAGAAACTGATGTGTTTAGTGGGTTCAATAATGCCGGGATGATAAAGACGCATAGAGCCCATAAATGAATGCACCAAGACAAGAATCGAGCAAAGAAGAGGAGCACCAGGGGTGCAGGTGCGCAGCCATGCGGCGCGGGCACACATCCCTGCTGTGTGGTCGCGCAGGTGCCCAGCCGAGTTTACCTTCTTTCTTTTCTTCTTTCTTTCCCTCATTTCTTTCTTACCCTCACCCTCTTCCACACTCTCCCTTCTCCTAAACGAAACCCTAACCCCTCAAACAACAATTTTCATCACTCAAATCCTCTTAACAACTCACAAAATCAACAAATTCTTACTCAATTTTCATCATTTTCATCAAAAATCAACTACTTTCCTCTACTTCATCTTCTCCATTCTCTTTCCTCCATTGAAGAGCAAATTGGGGATTTTCGTTTTGGTGGATTTTGGAGCTTGAAACTTGATCAAATTTGATTCTTGTATGGTATAATCATCTTCTTTACCTTTATTTTACATTATTACATCAATTTGTAGCAAGATTTTGATTATGCATGCCTGTGAATAGTAGTATTATTGTTTTGGTTGAATATGATGATTGTTCGAGTAAATTAGTTGCTTATATGTGTTGTTTGTTGATTAAAATTGCCCTACATTGTGTTGTTGTTTATTGTATAGCTTGATTGTGAAATTTGGTGGCTCTTTGTGGAAGATTAAAAATTGAAATTTTTGGCAGTAAGTTGGTGATTGGTTTAACTAAGTGGTGTGGTAGTGTTGCGGTTATTTGTGATTGTGGTGGATTGTGGAAGTTGTGATTGAATTTTGGTTGTGAATTTTGTGAAGCAAATATGTCAAATATCATGAAAGCCCTCACCTCCAAAAAGAGAAAAACCCAAGTGACCATTGAAGAACCTTCACCCACAAATTCCCCTTCATCCCAAACACAACAAAATGATGACCCTCTACCATTGCCTAAAACACGTTTTTCCAACCCAAGCCACAAACCTCTTTTGACTGAATTCAAGAAACGAATCATAAAGCCCTCACGGCACTATCATCGAGAGAGTATGATCAAGTTGGGAATCGATGAGGACTTGTGGGTCTTGTTTGACAATCTTAGGTTAGGTATCTTTGTCAACACATGCTACCAAACCTACCTTGAGCCTACTAGGGAGTTCTTAGCTTCATTGACTTCCACTCTGATTGGTGACAAGGACTACCAAATTTCCTTTCAACTCTTCAATGTTGTGAGGACCATGTCTTTGGCCAAATTCAATGCAGCTCGTGATTTCAATCCGGGAGTGGATATCCTTTTTCCCGAGCATGAGTATTTTGATGGGTTTGCCCAGAATGCATGGTGGCATAATATCTCGGGGTTGGATGAGTTCACCGCTCGCTACTATCTTCCAAGTGACATTTTCCAACCGTGCCTTCAAGTGCTTTATCGACTTTTAGGTTACTCGGTATTCCCAAATCAAGACTTGGGAAAGATGTCGTAAGCCGAGTGGCGTGTTCTTTGGATTGCAATTAGAGAGGAGTTGCGAGGAGGGTCAACTTTGGGAACATATTTTTGAGAAATTGCATGGACATGCGTGGTAAGAAGTCCGAGGACATTCAATGTCGTAGCATGGTGACTAGATTGGATAACAAGCTTGGTTTTGCTAGGTACCTCCCTTCTTATACTCCGGTGGGGGACGCCGACACTCTCTACCTTGACATTTCTCAGCTTAAGCAACTTCAATTCATAGCAAAGAGCAATGACGATGAGGTTTTTGATTGGTTGTTGAGGAATGCACATCACCTTCCTAACCCCTCCTTGACCTCCCACCACCAACATGTTCCAAATGTGTGGTTTGTTCCCCAAAGCAACCGCATCCCCGGTGAATATGAAGACATGCAAGATGTCCTCACTGAAGAGCAACAAATCCAATAAAATCAACATCAACAACAACAACAACAAAAACAGGAAGAGCAACAAGAGCCTCAACCTCAACATCAACAACATCAATTCTCCAACCCCGACATGGAAGCCTTGAGTGCTTAAATGCAAGGCATGCAACTTCGTATGGAGGGGATGTATGATCAAGACTTTGAGGCAATTTACAACCAAATGAGAGGCATCTCCGAAATGTAACAAGGTATGTTTCTCCAACAACAACAACTCTATGATGTGAGTGTTAACCATGGGGAGATCACCCCCGCGGTTAACTACCCGTATTTCCCTCCTTAACTCGGCCTCGTACCATCTTGGGAAGATGATAGGAGGGTGATGAGCGTCATTTATGGCGCTCAAAAGAATAAGATTATGGTTCATTTCCTATACTTTCTTTCATTATTTTCATATAATTTTCTTAGTTTTATTTGGTTTTCCGTCTTTATAACTCATTTTGGTTTTTCGTTTACTTTTATGAGTTTTTCATGATCTTTGTTCTTATTATGCTATTTTAGTTTAGTTTCAATTCATTTTGCTTTCTCCCTTATTTTTACTTGAATTTTTGTACGTGAAGTTTCAAAGTTTTATTTGACGCGCTCTCACAGTTGCGCTCTCATTGATTCTAGGTCATGAACACGCAAATATGTGAAGATCAAGGGCTACCTTCCTCGCGGGCATCATCACGAGAGCGCCGTCGATAGGGATGCAAGAGAGCTCTAGGAGAAAGACTTCACACAAGGGACTACGAGCAAGCAAGAGGAGTCGCGCGTGCCGCAAGGATGCAGCAGAGGTGCGTTCGCGCAGACCTCTCTGTGTGCGCTCACGGGCTTGTTGCGCGTGCGCACCGTGGCTCTCCGTCCTTTTTGTTTTTATTTGCTATATATACTTGCGACCTTTCTATTTTTGAACAACTTTAGACTAGTTTAGAATTTCACTCTCATATTTTAGCTTAGGTTGAGAGCTTATCTCTCTTGATCTAGGGATAGTTTAGGAGTAGTTTTAGAGAGAGAAAGTGAGGATTTCAATGGTTATTTGAGAGATTGAAAATTCAAGATGGCAATTATATTGAAGATCTCCATTATCAATCAATGAGGATTTCTCACTCTCTCTCCTCTTTATTGCTTTGTTTAATTTCATTTTTATTTGGTTTGATTTTGATGTTTGATTCTTGATTAGTGTAATTGTTCTTGGTATTTTGTTGATTCTTGATTGCTTTTGTTGTTTGTTTATAGATGATGATTCTTGAGTAGTTGTTTTGCTAGGAATTGGGTGAACCTTGTATGATTGATTGATTGTGATTAATTTAGGAATTGTGTTGATTTATTGTTGAGATTAAAGTGATTAATGAAGGTTTGCATGTGTGTAATTTGATTAGGCCTTGAGAATTATGCTAGATTGCATTGTAATTGCTAATGACACGACCAATTGAGTTGGAATTGCAATTATTGATTGGTTTGGATTATGATTCTCTTAGTTTGTTATTCATAGTGAACCCTAGCTTAACAATTAGGAGATAGCTCTTTGATTCCAATTGATAGCTCTTATCATTAGTCTTCACAATATTTGATTGGCATGATCTTCCCAAGTTGTTGCAATTGTAATGATTACTTATTAATCCCCATTCCTAGTATGTTATTTGTTTGGTTATTTGTTTGTTAGTTGTTAGTGTTCCATCTTCACCTTGGACTTCGACCTAGCTTAGGGGCATAATTTAGAGTGCTTGAACATTACCGTTCCTTTGGGTTCGACCCTTGACTTCCCTCTATACTCTTATTTAGGTTTGTTAAGTGTTTATAAATTTGTTTTGCTCTAGGGAAGATTAGATAACGACCTACATTTCCCCTACGTCAAAATGGAGCCGTTGCCGGGGAACGATGTCTATGTTTAAGTGTTTTTGATTGCTTGAGTCGAGGTCTTTGTATATACCTTTCTTTTATTTGATTTTTGTTTGTTTTGTGTGAAAAAAATGGCATGTTTTTCTTTTCCTCAATATGATGGTGAGTCTTTTAATGTCTAATTCCATAGACTTATAGGGTTTTTGAACTATAAATGTTGTAGTCTTTGGGAGGCTTGTGAGATTTGTTATTTTGGTTTGAATGAGCAAACTAGGGATGAAGTTGAAAGCATGCATAATGGTGAATTTAGAGCATTGTCAATTGATAATGCTCGGGATTTTTATGTTTGGTTTTCAAGGGATGTCTACAATAGGGGTAATCATGATTCTAATGTTGATGTGCAATGTGTTGATTCTTCTAATATTAGTATGAATTCCCATGATTTGTCACATGATCCCATTAGTGAACCTAGAACAAATGATTTCAACTCTATTTCCCCTTTTGTTCATGATGATGAGGTACATACTCAAGTTGATGCTAATGGTGTATTTTAATTTTCTTCATTATTTACCATGCCTTCTTGTGATGTGCTTTGTTCCCTTAATAACAAATCTCATATGTTTGGTTGTTCCCCAACTCCCTAATGTGATATATATGCCTATGATCTTAATGTTGATTTTTCCAATCTTAGTTGTACTTCTTCTTCTCTTGTTGAGCCTCAACCTTCTACACCTTTTGAATCTCTTATTGATATATTTGAGTCTCAAATTAGGCGGATTGAGCTTGATAATGATCTTGGGCCTAGTAAGGAGATGATTCTTAAATCTATGGGAGGTCAATTAGAGATAATGAAAAAGAATGTGGAGTGTCTTGAGGAGGAAAAGAGAAGAAGAGATGAGTTAGAAAGCCAATTGTCACCCTTGATGCTTGTTAGTGAAAAATCCCAATCTACTGTGTGTGTTGAGGATGATGAAGATGATTTTGAGCAACCAAGAGAGTTTGAGAATCCCATTAGTGAGCATTTGAGTGATGGTTAAGGAGTTGAGAATGTAGAGAGTGTTGATTTCGAAAACCCCAACCCTCCATCCCATCTGAATGAGTCTCTAGTGCATGATTGTGATTCTTCTATCTATGAGTATATAGAATATTTTAAGGTAATGTCCTATTTGTTTTTTGAGAGTCATATGAGGACTTATAGATTTTTGGATGATTTCATCGAGAACCCTTCTTGGGACTTAGATGAGTTTGAGATGAATCTACGTCCATTCATGCATGGTTTTGAGGCCTTGGGTTTTGAGATAGTTGAAGGAAAGGTTGTTTATTGTAGTGAAAAGGAGCTTGAGGTTGATTCCCTTGGAGTTTTTGAGCTTGAGGGAGGTGTAGATTGTGAGAGTTCTACATTTGAGGACTCTATGATTGATTTTTATGCCCTCATTGGCGATGTGAGACCTTGTGGTGAGGGAGTAACTACCCTTTTTCTCATTTCTCATACCCCTTTTTCTCAAATGTTTGACCACATCCCTCCTTTCCCTATTTTTCTCCCTTCCTATCTCAAAGAGTCTATTGGGGAGCCATCTTCTATGTATGATTTTCGTGTCCCTTATTCCATCATTGTTGAGGAAAAGAGGAAGTATGCCAACCAAAAATTTAGTGAGAAGGATTTGACTTTTTCTTTTTCTTTCCATTCTTCTTTTCCCCCTTCCACTTCTTATTTTCTTGAATTTCCTTTTGATCCCTCTTCTTCTTTCTTTTGGCATCTCCCTTCTCACTTGCGTGCAATGATCTTCCAGCAGGGGTGCGTTCGCGCAGACCCCCCTGTGCGTGCCCGCAGACCTCTCTGTGCGCGCGCACGGGCTTGTTGCGCGTGTGCAACGTGAGCCCTTTTGTTTTTCTTTGCTACATATACTTGCGACCTTTCTATTTTTAAACAACTTTAGACTAGCTTAGAATTTCACTCTCATATTTTAGCTTAGGTTGAGAGCTTATCTCTCTAGAACTAGGGATAGTTTAGCAGTAGTTTTAGAGAGAAAAAGTGAGGAACTTCAATGGTTATTTGAGAGATTGAAGATTCAAGATGACAGTTCTATTGAAGATCTCTATTATCAATTAATGAGGATTTCTCACTCTCTCTCCCTTTATTGCTTTGTTTAATTTCATGTTTGTTTAGTTTAATTTTGATTTTTGATTCTTAATTAGTGTAATCGTTCTTGGTATTTTGTTGATTCTTGATTTCTTTAGTTGTTTGTTGATAGATGATGATTCTTGAGTAGTTGTTTGTCTAGGAATTGGGTGAAACTTGTATGATTGATTTATTGTGATTAATTTTGGAATTGTGTTGATTTATTGTTGAGATTAAAGTAATTAATGAAGGTTTGCATGTGTGTAATTGGATTAGGCCTTGAGAATTATGCTAGATTGCATTGTAATTTCTAATGACACGACTAATTGATTTAGGAGTTGTAATTATCGATTGGTTTGGATTGTGATTCTCTTAGTTTGTTATTCATAGTGTGAAAGGAATGGTGTCCTTCGAACAAGTGTATTATTCTGATAGCGGGTTCAGAATTATTAGAAAGCTAATATATTCAGTAAGGTCAAGTGATCGGAATGCCTGGGTGGAGGCCGCTTACGATCAGTAATATTAATATAATTAATATTAAAGCTTAATCTTGACTGAACCCTTCGGGTGACACCCAAGCAAATATATGCGAACCAACTCGACGAATTAATTCGGAAGAAATTAATTCGTCGCCTGAGTGTTAAATATTTAGACGTCGGTAATTCGAGCTTAGAGCATCGAAACCGATCGTTAGAAGTCGAGTCTAAAATGATAAAAGACGAGACGCACAAAATAATAATAAATCGATCATATTCCCGAAAATACCCCTAGCATCGGTGTGCCCCGAGCATCCGAATGCTAGGGGCAAGACGAGCTAGCACACCGTGCTAGCAGCCCCGGCAGCAGCCGCAGCCGCACCAAACCGCAGCACCTGGTGCGGGCTGGGCTCGGGTCAGGTGCGGGCTGGGCTCGGGCCAGGTGCGGGCTGCCTGCGGGCCAGGCTCGGGCCGGGCTCGGGCTTAGCTCGTGGCTTGGCTCGGGCCATAGGGCCATGAATAAAGGGGAATCTTGGAATATGGGAGTAAGTGGGAGAGGACATGTGGCACAAGGAGAGTATTGAGTGGGGAGCAAGTATGGTCCCCTACTCTCCATGTGGTCCTCACCAACCCATCTCACATGGTAATGCCACTTGTAGATTTATTATTAGTTTGCAATTTTAATTTAATTTAGCTTTAAATTAATTTGTGGAATTTCATGATCCCACATTGATGGGATAGATATTCCCACTCATACTTTCCTCTATAAATACCAACTTTGGGATTTAGAGTAAAGTGCTTGAGTGGGAGTTAAAAAGAGCATTCCATAATTTTTGGGAAAACTCTTAAACTCACATAATACTCGGGTTTAGGTCGGACCTTGCTAACCCCAAGGTAGTAGACCTTAAAGTTGTGTTCGCCCATTTGTGGGTGGATACCGTCGGAGGCGCGGCGCTTGACGTGCTAGTAGCTTTCAAGTAAGAGCCCCGGGTTTTAGGCAAAGCTCGCTTCGAGGGTAAGATTCGTTATCTTTTCTTTGTGAATATTTATTTATGCTTTGTGATTTTTATTATTGCGAGTGGTTCCTCGGGAGGGGTTGTTTCCGCGGTGAGTCGGACTCACCAAACCCCAACAGCGGTATCGGAGCCCCGCTCGTTTATTTTTATAATCATGTTATTCAAGGTTTATTTTTTGGCTTAAATTTCTGGTTTATGTTGCTAATTAGATTAGTAGCTCGGTTTTATTTATTTAATCCCGTTTTTAATGTCGAATTTGGCCCATAACCCAGATTTTCGCCCAAGACTAGTGAATTTTGGGTGGAAAACGTGTTCTGGAAAGGGTTTTACCCCGTTGGGACTGTGATTTTAGCCAAATTCTGACCAGAAATGCCTTTTTCGAGGGTTTTTCGTTTTTGACGAAAAATTTTAAGTCTTTTCTAACCTTGAAATTAATGGCATAAATTGTTGATTATATGGTTGATTATTTGCATAATTTTCTACACTTTTATGTCCCCTTAAAGCACACTTACTTGGTAGTATTTGATGCTTAAAGGTTGTTTTATTTTCACATAATTGCAAAATAATTGCCTTTTAATGTGAAAATTTTAATTTTGAAGCTTCCTAAGTGTTAAAGATTCAATCTTTATTTGTGATAAGTGATTGAAACTTTGAAAACCACTAAATTCCATGTTATTTTGAATTGAACTTTGTTGTTTTAATCATTTTGAGTTGATTAGAAACATAAAGTTTCGATTTTTGTGATAGAAATTTGGTTATCTTCATGTTGGAAGATATAATTTTCAAGGATTCACAAATTTTAGATGTTGGAATTTTCATTTGAACATTAAAGTTCATATTTTTCCAACTTCCCTTTACTTTGTCAAATTCTCAAGTTTAATTTAAATGATTAAATTGAAAGTGAGAAATTGCCTCAATTTTATTTTGCACCAAGCTAAACCAATTTAATTAAAGATGGTTAATGGAATTATTTTGGTTATTGCACTTTGAAAATTTTATTAAGTTAGACTTGTTTAAAATTTTATTTTGCTCACCAAATTAGTTCTAAAATTAATTTAGAATTAATTATTTTTTGTCTCGCGGAAAAAGGGATCAAATCCCAAGGTAGTGGCACGCAAAACGAGGCAATGCACCACTATGGCGAGCCGGGCTGCACAGCAGCCCGCATGTGGCTGCCACGGTGGTTGCGCCGCCTTGATGGTGGGCCACACGCGCGGCAGCAGCCACGTACAGCAGCAGCTCACGCGCGGCAGCAGCAGCCACACGCGGCTGTGCTGTGGCAGCGGCTTGCGGCCATGTGCCGTGGGCCGTATGTTCGTGGTCTTGGCGTGTGCATATGCTTGGTGCGGTGAGGTGATTAGCCGTGGTAGGCTTGATGTTAGTTATTTTTCCGTTTATTTATTTTAATCAATTTTGTTATTTTTAATTAAAATTTTGGGAGGCTAGGCCTCGGGTTTTTGAGCGGCATTGGCAAAATTCCATTTTGACAAATTTGGGTGCTACCGACTTAATTAATTGGACTAATTAAGGGAATGCGGAATTTAGTGGGAGTTTCAATTATTAATGACGTAATTTATATAATCGGTTAAACAATTTTGACTAGTTTTAAATAGGCGTGTTAATCGGATTAACCACCTAGATTAGTTACTAGTGCGCGGGTTGTTTGAATGCATTTTACTTGTTGTTAATTTTGTACATTGCATGGTCCATTCACAAATAGTGAATGGATGAATGGAATATTTATATTTTCTCTCTCTCACGGGTTTTATGAAATGGCAACTAGTGGGACCCGACTAGGATAGAAAATACGGACTACGTGCCGTTATGTATTTTTGTAAATCTAAATACGGTCTACGCACCGTTAAGTATTTTTGTACTTTGATATTTAGATTATTCCTAGTTATAGACACTAGTTTTTTGCATAGTTTGGTTAAGTCTTGAAGACGGCGTATCTTGGAAGACAAAGCCTTGAAATGCAAATGAAGACCTTTTGAAGATATGAAGATTTCAAGGGGTCATGCTAGTTGCCAATATGCATCTATTGTTTCGCTTTATATTTTATGGTTATATATATGTGTGTGAAATATTCGTTAGATGCATGTTTAGGTTTTCTTGATGTTGCGATGATTAGTTAAGTTCACATAAATCAACCAACATAGAAATCCTAGGTCCCTAATAATATTGAGTAAAACTTGCCTTTCCAAAACAACACTTACTAACCGGACGATGGTGATGGTAGGCTACGCCAAAGCGAGGTGCCATCACTCCTCTAAGGGGCATAAGGCACACCGGGTGTGCACGTTGGTTTTGGTTTAAATCATCGGTATGAGTGAGGAGTCCTCACATACCGTGGCAAAAGAGACACATCGTCAAAGATGCATTAGATGCGACGATTGTCTAACCAAGAGTGGCTTAGAGCCATTAGCAAGGCAATGCTTACCGAGAAGATTGAGTGTTTAAGACAAGCCAAAGCATGCTTAACCACTCTTTGTTTCTTCGGATCTTGGATCCGCCTTATTTTCGCCAAATAGGGACAATTTTTAATGCGTAAATAAGACGTTTAATAAGATTGAAGTTTGCATGAATGCTATTAAATTTCAAACTTATTATGTTCTTGATAAATGGTCATACTTTGCACTTATATTTATAGTACTCTAAATCAAATAATATTGTTTCCATGATTGGTAAAGGAAATCCTTGAGAATAGTTCTCAAAGAAAGGAAAAGCATTTCTAAAATACAATTCTCATAAATGACTTTTATAACTAAGTCCGAAAGGACGGTTGGACATCATTTATTCAAAATACTAGGTAGTTTTGATAGAACATGAGGTATTGACTTGCAAACTCAAGATTGTCAATGTTTGACAACAAACGTATCTTTTCGCGTCATACATAATTGAGGACACATTGATGTAGTAATTCGAGTAAGAATTAATGGAAAAGATGGAACTTTGTTTTACGGCGCACTAGGTGCTTGATTATGCCTAACAAAGTATAAGAGTCAAGGTACTTAAAGAAATGATTCTTAAAGTAAGATTATGAGATATTGTATGATAAGAAATATAGGAAAAAAGGAACGAAGAAAAGGAATTAGATTTCATTTCAACTCATGAGTTCATGTTATTGTAGTTTACTTAGCAATCCGTTATCTTCACAAGTATCGGATACTGCTTGAGTGTTCCACTATGATAGTGACCTCAAACTATTGAAGTTAAGCTAAGTTATCGACTTACAAGCTTAGAATGAAGCAAGAAGAGCTACATCAGTTGTAAGGTCGTATGTTTTGTTTAAAGACCTTTTTAAGCCAAAGGCTGGAACAAGTAATGGTTATTATGTTCCATAATCAGCAATTGATCCGTTTACACACGGAAAGACTCACATTCAAAGTAATGAGCAATAGTTGCGAGATTTATTTGAATGGGATGGTTATCCAAGCGTTGAGTTAAGAATGCTTGATTATAAACAAACATTTCTCTAACATGATAAACTCACTAAGTTCAAGTCATGGGCTTGATTTGCGTTCCAAACATCTTTAACAATGTCACATCGACAAGAACGTACTCAAGGCTCTATTAGATAGGCTCTTGATAGTTGCTCGAATTGGAATCGTTCTAAGACAAGAAAGTCTTACTTGTTGAAACCGACAAAGCAGAGAGCTATTGTTCTTGGTATAGACAATTGACTCCGAAGGCTAAAGAGGATTCAATTACTTCAACGTTTCACAAAGAATTTGAAAGGATATGGCTATATTCATCAAATGTGAACAAACTTGACTTGAGTAGCTCAAGAGTTCAGTGAAGTACAGAATCGACTTGGCAAGACATCAAAACGTCTAGATTAGATCGAGCGATGTTTGCTTGAGCCAAGCGTGACTATCTCAAAGTTATGAATGGAAATTTTCATAAATAACTCCACAAAGAACATAGTGTGTCTTCACGGAGACCTCGGTGTCATTTGAAAATGACTCGAACGATGATGGTTCACAACCCTTCCTATAAAGTTCTTAAAGATTTGCACAAATGACTAATGTTACACTAAACAAAATGTCGAAGCTATGAAAGGACGCCATATTTAGTTATGGATAGAAATAACTTCTAAAAGTCTTTTCAAGTATATGTCTAAGGCTCTTAGTCTCAATGGGAGCTCACTAGCTCAGTGGGAGCAAAGTGGCTCAAGGGGAGCTAGGTGGCTCAGTGGGAGCTGAATGGCTCAATAAATACTAAGATAGCTCAAGTAGGAGCTAACTGTTTGTTTCACAACGAACTTTTACCCAAAGACAATATACATGTCTCTTTGTAAGCATTCAAGTGAGACTACGGGCATTACCTCCACATCTTAATTGAGAACATAATGGTTGTTGCTCTAAATGGTGTCTTTCTGGAAAGTAACACGTTTCCAAAATGACAAGTGGGAGGAAAATGAACTCGATGACCATCGAGCTTAGCAACAAACTAGAACTGAGAATTTCGTAAGACCTTAAAGGACTTCATGAGAATGCTTGATCAAGAATACTTAAAAGGACTTTACAAGTGCCTTAAAAGAGAATTCATTACTCACAAAACATTAAAGATGTTGGAGTAAGATCAACATAACAAAAGGGCTTTGAAAGCACCTTAAAACTCAGTGTTTGATGCAATTGCCCCGTATAGGTATAGAATTCACCAAAGGCTTGGATTGAATCCTATAAATTTTCTATTAAGTTAGAAATAAACCTAAGACTTACAAGCAAAGGAATAATGTCTTGTAAGATAGCTACGACAAATCCAAATTCCGAATAATGGTTAAAAGCCATGAAAATCCGAAATAGACTTCATGTTTGAAAATCATGTTTGAAACTTGATTAATTTGCATGAAAGGTGAAAGACCCATCGATTGCAAATACGTTTTCAAGGAGAAAACTAACAAATGTGGAAATGTATATGCATACATAGCTAGATTGGTTGTAAAGGATATAATTAATTTCAAGGAGTTGATTTTAATAAAATCCCATTCACCAATTGGAATGCTCAAGTCTTTTCGTGATTGATCTAGCAAAATTGCGCATATGAAATATGGCAAAATAGATACCACAACCGCCTTCCGAAAATGGAATTTTGGAAGTGACTATGGAATATTCTAAGGGTTTTGAAAATCTAAATAATGCTAGATTTGAAAGCAAACACATGGAATCCGTGATGGGATTAAAGGAAGCATTGCATGAAGGAATTGGAACCTGTTTTCTCATAAAGTTAATAAGAGGATTGACTTATGGAGAAACATAGAAATTCTGATGAACAAGAAGTTTAGTGGGAGCAAAAGTAATGGTCTAACAAGATGTTTACGAACTCTATTGTGAAACAACTATCAAATGCTAAATGCTTAGATTTGAAAGTATTTTCGACAATGGACCGAGCTAAAGATGATACTTAGTACATGTTGGGAATTAAGTTCTATGGTATAGACTTAATTAAATGTTTAAATGAGTAAAAGGATTTTACCATGTTAAACATGAAGGACTTTTGAAAGGCTTTCGACCCATATGTATAAAGCTAAAGTAAATGTTTGACCTATGTATAAGCTAGGCTAAGTACTAAGTCAAACGAGAAAGACTCTAGTAAGAGACTTTCAATCATATCATATAGCGAACAATTTGGCAAGACTCAGTGTAACTGTATGAGCTAAAGGTCGCATGGATGGAATAAAATTGAGAATCATTCTAGAATTAAATCCATCATGTAAGGCTATGATATGGAATCGTCAGATGACTTACATGCTTAGAGCATGTGAAGTACGTATATAATACCAATCGACATTAATCTAAGTATTAGATCATTAGATTATAGTCAAGAACATCCATAGAGCTTAGATAAGTAGTTGGATGAAGTTCTTGACGCATGGAAACAAATATAATTTAAGTTTTGATGTTGCAAGCACAAACCTTAACAAGGACTAAATCCTTAGGAAGAAATCCATTTATAAGCACGAGGCAAGAAGTGTCGTGGCTTGAGAATGGTAACATGGATGTGCATCCATGTATAATGTGCGGGAATTTAAGGAAAATTTCCATGCTCACAAGTGATTAGGGTATCCCAAATCGTTGTGAGTCGCTTGGAGTGAAACCCAAGCAAGGCATCATCGGGGAATCTACTAAAATATATGTTGAGAATATTGTTGCCTTAAAGGCAATAATAAGATAGATGTTAAATGGAAAGGTTCGTTGTTGAACATTAATGATTGTAGGTTGTCAAGTAGAAGGTCTCAAATCATGAAAATGAGTGGGAGCCATTGCTTGGACAATAAATCCTGAATCACATGTAATCCATTAACATTCTCAAAATTTTATCATTTTATTATGGAAATGGTGGATAATGAAGATGCTAAGGTTTGCAAAGTAATTATAACTAAACCTATGCAATAAGTGAACGACAACATTCATAATTGCATGAAAGAAATCAAGCATATCAAATATGAGTGTGATTTCTATGAATGTTTTATGAAGAGTACTACTCTTAAAACATTTGGGAAAAACCATTTATCATAAGATAAAACATTGTGAAGTTTCATAGTGGAATAAAATATTTCTAAATATTCCACAAAACTATTTAATTGTGGTTTAGAATTAAATAATGAGTCCATTCGATTTTAATAAATATTCAAAATAGGGTATCAAGTCAATGGCTTGGATAAAGAAACACCTATTAAGTGAACATTGAATATTTTAATCGAAAATTATCCCTAATCAAGGTCATATTTTGTGGACGAATAATGACCATCAGAGATTAGTGTGTAGTATGATTTGTAGCACCGTTTCTTGTGCTATGAGGATACAAATAATTTGCACAGGTATTGGTTTAGAACCATAATGGATAGACCTATGAGGATACTTTAAGAGATTTAAAAATCGTCATAAGTATTTTCTCATTATTACTATCGGAACTCTTTTCCTTTGACCATGAGTAGTGGGAGATCTCTTGTTTGAGTACTGGTCCGCTTTGGTATCCGCCAAACGTCTGCCGTAATTGGGGATTATAAAGACGGATATCGGGCGGGTGAGTCCTCTTAGTAAGAGAAGCTACATTACAAGACTGGAAATGTCCCCCTACTAACAATAGGGAACATGTATTGTTGTTTACAAGGCCTCTCGAAGAGCGAGACTGTGAAAAATGAATGGTCGTGCTTAGATGGATTCTAGGATAGAGTATGCTAAGGTAGTGTCTTTAGAACTTTTGGGACCTTGAAGCTGGATTCTAATGGTTTGTGGATGGTTGGAGTTGCTCCCTTTAGTGAATTTAAAACTAATAGTGAGTTATTACTACAACCATGTGAGGTTTCATTCTTTTCAAGCCTTATACATATTTTGCATGAGTGGCACATGGATCCTTGACTATTGTATTCTTTATCTAGAACTTGACTTTTGTCTCCCTAGATCGCGATCGAGCCATTTAGGAAGGACAAAGGCATTTTCGGGGTGATGATTTTTCCTTTTCTAGGATAGTTTTTTTTCTTTATTTTGGGTTTTCATTTGCTTACTTGCTAACCATTTGAGCCATAAACCTTCTTTTCAATCCATATCTTTAGATTTTGAGCCTTTTGTTTCATTCTTGTTTCCATTCTTGGTTTTTGTAAAGCAATTGATCATTATTGTTTGAGATTATGGTGCATGAGTTTTGGTTCTTTTAATGTAAGCAAGTTTGTGTTGTAAATATCTTGTGAATAAAAGGCAAATGCCTAGTTAAAAAGCCAAACATAGTTAAAAGAGGCGAGGATATTGCAATAAAGTGAAAAAATTGAAAAATGAAAAAATGAGAAAAAGCAAAGCACATTCAAATGCTTTGGCAAAAGTGAAAAATTGTGAAAAATAATAAGTTCAAAAATATTTTGATGTAAGTGTTTTCTCCCTATTTTAAGCATTGAGGACAATGCTTCATTTTAGCTTAGGGGGAAGCGTTCTTACGCTTTTTGTATATATGTTTACGATTTTGGCTTTGAATAAGCTTGGGGGTGTTGGTGTTTTTGTTTGGTGATTGCTTGATTACAGTGTTGAGGATTGATCACCCTTTACTTCACAATTTAGGTATACCACCAAATTTTAAATTTTAGCCTACCTTCACCTTTTTCGCCCTTACATTACAACCCTTTTCAAGACCTTTTAACCTTTGTGGTTGAGTCACAAGTCGGTGGAGGGAGATGTGAGTCAAGCCTATGGAGCGGTGTGCATAGCCAAGATGTTACGTAGCCCTAAATATCTTTCTTTTTCGTTTCCTTCGAGGAATCATTGAGATGCTCACTAGAGGTGGATTTGAAGCTAGTTGGGAGAACGTGGTAAGATTGTTTGAGATGAAAGTGAATCGTGTTTCATTAGTTCTCTATGCTTAGCATATCCTATGTTTCAATCAACCTTGGATATCTTAGAACGTGCATACCCTTATTGTATAGAAAGTTGTTTATTCACTTGCATTTGATCATTTGTAAAAGTACATTTCAAAAGCTATTTGTTTGAATTTTTTATTTTACTTTCTTTTATTGATTTACCTCATTTTTACCTTCAAGAGTTTTGGGTCAAACTCTTTGGATACCCTTATGAGACCTCACTCGTCCTCATTGGCGACTTTGGGGTTTAAAGGGCTTATCGTAGCTAAAAATAACTGTGATTCCTACGAAAGTGAGTTTTAGTGTACATTCTTATCTTTTTCTTTCTCTTTTCTTGTTTGAATAAGTTTTTCATTCTATTTCTACTTGCTTTTGTTTTCCTCAGGAACGAGCAAAAGTCTAGCTTGGGGGAGTATGATGAGTGTCATTTATGGCACTCATTTAGCCTCTTTTAGGATGAATTTTGATTGCTTTTATATGTCTTTTATCTCTTTTTCTCTAGTTTTACTTGTTATTTCTTTAGTTTGTGTTTTCCTTAGTTGTTTTCCCATTTTCTTGCATTTCTTAGTTTATTTTTCCTTTTCTCCTTTACTTGTTTGCTTCTCTTTAATTTCAGGAGATTGGTGATGTTCAAGAAGCCCAATGGCGTTTACTTAGGGTTTATAAAGCTAAATATGCAAGCCGGACTCTCCCCTTGAAGCTCAAAAGTGAAGGGAGTGCAAAAACCAAGTCTTCAAGGCCACGCTCTCATGTTGCGTAGGCATTAAAATCGGTGTTGAACCCACCGTGAAGACCTTTGGAGACTGCTACCCCCAACATGTATCAAGTGGAGCGTACGGGAGCATCAACGACCGCACGAGGACCTCTCTGCTGCTCCTAGGCGCGGGCGCACACAATTCTGGCGCGGCCGCACAGGCCCTGTGCGCGGCCGCGCAGGTGGCTGGTGTGGCCGCGCACCTGCTCTTTCCCTGTTCCGTATCCATTTCTTTGCGGCCGCACATTGAGAGGAGAGGCCGCGTCTTTTGGGGTTCTTTTTGGACGTCTAACTAACTTTTCCTTTGTTATTTTTATTATATATAGAATTTCTTCATTTTCTAGAGAGAGAATGAATAGAGAATAGCTTAAAATTAGATTTTTGATTGAAATTTTAGAGAGAGAAGATCAATATTTTAGAAAACTTTGTTCTTAGATTTTAGAGAGAGAAAGTTGGTAATTGTTGATTGCTACATTTTGATCTACATTTTGATCTTCATTCACTTTGTTCTTAGTTTTGCAAGAATTCTTTCCTCTTTAATGCAATTTTAGTGTTTGATTCTTGATATATTGTTGAATTTCTATAATTGTTTGATTTGACTGTTGATATTTGGATTGCAATGTTAATGATGAAATTGATGATTAGTTTTGTTATGCTTTTAAATTTTACAATGTGTAGTGAGTAGTTCCTTCGCTAGGAAAGTGGTGAAGCATGTATGAATGATAAGCTATAGCCAATTTAGAGGGTTTTGATTGATTTGATGATGTGATTAAATTGGTTGATGGAACTTTTGCATGTGTTTGATTTGACGAGGAGTAGCTAACCTTGATTATCAAGCTAGATTGCATAATAGTTTTCAATGACACGAAAAATTGATTTGGAAGCTATTATTATCGATTGAACTTGTTTTGCGATTTTCCTTTGAAGTCATTTGTAGAGACATCTAGCTCGATCCTAGGAAATAGCTCTTTAAGTGATTTTGATTGCAAATTTTGTTTTCCCTCGCATTGCTTGATTGATCAAATTCCCGACAAATTAGCAAGTTTATCGTGAGTGCATGTGGATCCTAAATCCCTAGTGCTTTAATATTGAATTCTATTTGTTATCTTTGATTGAGTTGATTTGCTAGCTTAGACCAACCCCATTGTATAAGATTTCGGAATAGTTAACTAGAAACTTTAGCTTATACCGCATACCCTTGGGTTCGACCCGGACTTACCCCTACACTTAGGGTTGGGTTTGGTTATTAAATTTGGTTTTGATTAGGGATACATAAAAATCAACGACCTAGGTTTTCCTCGCATCATGAATTTCAATGACTGGTATGAAGCGACCCTGATATTCACAGAAACGGAAACAAGAAAATTAAACGTTGCATCATCAATAATATAGGGGAAAAAAATGGATGACTGATTATTCGATTAAAAAAGGGCAAAGAGTGAAGATTACCTATAAGAATAGGAAAAACGTGCCCGGATTCAAGTTCACCCTCGAACGCCCACAACATTATTTTTAATTAAATCAGCTTGTGCACCTCCGAGATTGCAGTGTAATGTTTGTAATGATTTCAATTTCGGTCATGTCTTTAATTTGAACGTTTTTTGCTTAGTCTTCATTATAAGTTGATGTATTTCTTCCAACTTGGACTTTCATGTCCACTTAATACATCATCTTTTCTTTTACTACTACAATGAAATAATCTCATTTTAGCAAAGGGAAATAGAAGAAAACAATGAGTATGTAGAAAGTATCAGGCGGTACAAGTTTTATTCACAATTAATTATGTGCTGGGTGAACCCACTTGGTTGTTTGCTAAGCCCACAAAAAACAATCGAGTCGTAGTAATCGCTATTTCTGTTTAATTGGCTTCATTGATGGTTATCAGTTTATCACCGAGATAAGCATCATATATTCATATGTTATATTTATAACAATTTTAAAATAAAATTCCAAGAGTTGGAGACAAATATATACACATGTAGCCATAGAAATGTATGGGTAGAGTAATGATTGCCAACTATGTTGCATGTGTTGTTTTTCCCCACCATAAGTCATTACTATCTCGCCATACCATAACCCCAACTCCCATATATATACATATAGTTCCTAAGTCACAAATAATCCTAATGCAAGCCTACCACCATACGAAATAAATTTAGTAGACAAATATTGAAATGGAGAGAGGTAACCTTCAAATACCGGCCTCGCTGATTAAACCCTGCAAAACATCAACAAAGGGGCCCCATTATTTGGGAAGAAGAGGGCCGATGATGTTAAACAAGTTTGTTTGCAACTTGGGCCCGTGTTTAATCTTACGCACAGGTACGGTCGGGTTGGCGTGTAAGCAACGTCGACCGGTGGGTGGACAACCTTGTATTGGCAGAGGCCTCATTGGTCTAGTAAAGGATACCGAATTATCCATGGACAATTTAGTTGTCATAGACATAGTAGAAGCTTGTGAGGTTGCCACATGTGTGACAAATGGGATACAACACGGCTGTTACGTGCTCGTGTTAGGGGACAAAGTTGTGTACCTGACGTAGGGAAAAGTAGGTCGTTATCTAATCTTCCTTAGAGCAAAACAAATTTATAATCACTTAACAAACCTAAATACGAGTATAGAGGTAAGTCAAGGGTCGAACCACTAGGAACGATTATGTTCAAGTATTTCCAATCTATGCCTAAGCGGTCGAAGTCTAGGGTAAAGAGGTAATACTAAACAACTACTAAAAAAGTAAACAAACAAATGAAACACTGGGAATGGGGATCAACAAGTAATCAAAACAGTTGCAAAATTAGGGACGAATATGCCAATTAATAGTTGTGAAGACTAATGATAAGAGCTATCAATTGGAATCAAAGAGCTATCTACTATAAGTCAACTAGGGTTCACTATGAATGACTAACAAGGAGAATCACAATCTAAACCAATCGATAATTGCAATTCCTTATTCAATGGGTCGTGTCATTAGCAATCGCAATGCAATCTAGCATAATTCTCAAGGCCTAATCAAACTACACACATGCAAACTTTCATTAATCACTTTAATTTCAACAATCAATCAAAACAATTCCCAAATTAATCACAATCAATCAATCATACAAGTTTCACCCAATCCCTAGCCAAACACAACTAATCAAGAACCATCATCTAATCAACAAGTAACAAAAGAAATCAAGAATCAACAAAATATGAAGAACAATTACTCCAATGAAGATCAAACATCAAAACCAAACCAAACAAATATGAAATCAAAAAAAGTAATAAAGAGGAGAGAGAGTGAGAAATGCTCATTGATTGATAACGGAGATCTTCAATACAATTGTCACCTTGAATCTTCAATCTCTCAAATAACCATTGAAATTCATCACTTTCTCTCTCTAAATCTACTCCTAAAACTAACCCTAGATCTAGAGAAAGAAACTCTCAACCTAAGATAAAATATGAGATCTAAAATTGGATTAAAAGTTGTTCTAAAATTGTTCTCCTAATTTTACCCAAAAATGGGTATTTATATTTACAAGGTTAAAAGGGAAAATAAAAGAGAAAAGAAAACAAAAGAAATAAAAAAGAAATAGAAATAAATAAGAAAAAAATAAGTAAAAGAAAATAAAATGGGAAAAGAAAGAAAATTAAAAGAAATAAAATAAAATAACCGAAGTCAACTCAGTTTTGGCTCTTCATTTAGGAATTAGCCCATGTTTTGCACAGCAGCGCAAATCACCATCATCATGGTTCGATCATCAAACTTCATAAAATCAAAGGCTTCAATTCGAACCCAGCTGTGCACACACACTAGAGGGTCATCACGCACGCACTAGGAGGTTGAATGGGCTGCCGGCGGTGTTTGCGGATGGATGGAGCAGGGGTTGCGGTGCTCTGCTAGGTGCGGTTGTTGGGGGTTTGCTATTGCGGGATCTTGGTGGTGAAGGTGGCTGATTTGGTGTTTATTGCTGGAGCAGGGGAAATGCGTGAGGTGGTGGTTTTGTTGCGGCTGGAAGGTGGTGCGAAGGTGTGTGGGAACGGTGGTTGTTGCTAGGAGTTGGAGGGGGCAGCTGCTCGGTGTTTGCGTGGGTGCAATTAGTGAACGGTGAAGCAGGGGCTGCTCTGTGGTTTCGGGAGACAGAGATTGATGCGGGCTGGTGGTGATTGGAGGTGAATTGCGGTGACTTCTTTGTGTGAGTTGGTTGTGTGAAGCGGTGCAGCTCGTCTGCGCTCTCGACTGTCAACCTCATGTGATGCCCACGAGCAAGGCAGCCCCAAATGCTCAAATTTAACTCTTTCATCAACAAAATTAATGAGAGCGCAATCACGAGAGCGCGGCAACTTGAACTTGCAAATGGACTTGAAACACACAACTCAACCCCGAACAATCACCTACAAAAGACGCCAATTAAGAGGAGAAAACAAAATAAAATAAAACTAAACTAAAACTACGGATTAGGAATTAAAAATATGAAAGACTTATAAAAACTAATCGAGAACCAAAATGAGTTATTAAAATGTAAAATCAAAGAAAACAAAGAAAATTATATGAAAATAATGAAAGAAAATATAGAAAAAGAACCTAAATGTTATTCTTTTGGGCGCCATAAATGACGCTCATCAGTACCATGCCTACCTCCCTGATTTATCTGATTTGGCACTGCTTCTAGCGGCACTGAAGATAACAATCAGATGGTCACTTTTGAATAGTGGGGCAGGTCGGGGGAATAACATAGAACACGTTATCCTTTCGTCAATTCGTCACATAGTAGATCCAAGTTCTACTATCCCACGTATACTAAAAACATCTGCTTTGTCGAGTGGTGAGTTTCAACAGCATATAAACAGCTACTCAGACGATTAGAAATTATACTTTACAGAATATTTGGTATGCTTCACCCGCAATGCCATTAGATGGGAATGGCTCGGGGTCCATCGATTGGATGGCAGGAAAGTATCGATTAAATTCTCTGCAACAAGGAACACAACGGCAACAAAAGTAAAAATTACATTAATGGTGTGGAATTGTAGAGATATGGCAAAAGATACCTTCTTACCATATTTAAAACACCTTGTGGAGTTACATGTGCCAGATATGTTGTTGTTGACTGAAACACGAGTGTCTTTACTAGTGACATAAAATTTTGTTCTATGTCAAAAAACAAAATGTTGTGCAATGTATGGGAGTTCCAGTAAAGAAGCTAATGGCGGAATTACGTTCTTAGTCTTTACTAGTGACATAAAATTTTGTTTGGCCGTTCATGACATAGGTGATTCACACAACTGGAATATTGCGATGGTTTAGTAGTCAAATGTACAGAGTTGTGCATTGATTATCATTATCACAAATGAGATGTTTCAAATTTTAAATCTTTTGGGCCCTACTTCTAATGTCGATAGTTGTGTAGTAATCTACCATTTTTATAAATAAGATGTTTCGAATACTAAATGTGTTGGCCATATTTCTAATTCCTTGTCATGATCGGCCCATATGAATTTGTGACATTCCACTCCCATTAAATTCTGCTTTCATTGCATGTGTAACATTAGCCCATTATTGGTAACATGTAAACTAAAAACCCCAATGGGATTTTTAATGTAAATTGAATAGGATATTTGGACCCTATATAATAATGTATGGACTAAATCAAATACGGGCTAGTTGAAGTACAAAATTATGGCCCTTTGTATTGCTATGTATAACATTTGGGCCAAATGAATTTGCATTCTTTCACATGGGCCAATTGAATTTCCTTTAAATACGTGGGTCCTATAGTATATAACATTAGGCCAGAAGAAAGTAGATGTGCCTCATAGGCTCATACAGACTATTGCGTCACAACTAAACCAATGACTAGAAAAAGGTAATAAATAATTCTCGTTTTGTAGAGTATAATGCCGCTAATCAAACAAATGTAATTCTCGTTTTATAGAGTATAATGTCACTAATTACGTCACAACTAACTGACTAAACTGTTCACTCATCCAACTTACTACATCAGAGTACGAGTGGACTTAAAAGCCGCAAACGTAGAATCATCATGAAGATCTTCCTCTAGAATTGGCATATCTATGTCTATACCAAAATTCCCATTTATAGGAGCGATACACTTTGCAAACAAGGGTTCCCCTGTGCGATTTGGTCTCCTTTTCCTCTTAGGCTTCACGTATGACATTTCTGCTGATCTAGAAGCACATACCTGGTGACAGTCGGGTACGCATCAAACCACAAAATCATTAATATCAGAAAACATATTAAACAATATGTGATTACTAATGTTTACCGAAAAATGGGCACCGGTAAAAGGACCGTCACTATCCCGGGAATCCCTTGGATGTTTTTCCCCATACGCCACATCTAATATCTAAGCATGGACACAAATATTAGTTTAATTGCAATATCAATGAAGAATTACTTACCACACAAGTGAGGTGAATCTATCATTACTTACCCCTAGCTTTCCGTAATCACCATTTGCATAGAGACGATTGTAAACACCTGATTGTGTCTCCCCAAAAACCAAACACAGTGATGAATATCTTTCACGTCATTTGATTATCGAACGAGGTGAAATGTGAAAGAGTCTCGTAATGCGCCGGTTTATTAATAAAAATACTTCTTTTTGTTTTCGAAAATATTTCTTTTTGTACCATATTTATGGAAATGTCCAGTCTAATTTAGGTTGGTCCATGATATGGGTCCAATAATAGTGTATTTGGATGGGGTTTGAAAAGAGCTTTTTAACGATATATTATAAGCCCAATTCCGATGAATAATGAGGAAGTTATGGTCAAAATACTAAATTGGGCCCAAAATGATTTTATATGGCCCAATGATTGAGTGAAGGGTCCATTAATTATCATTCCTAAATTTATTAGGAATTACTTTAATTTTCTAGATTAATCTAGAAGGTTATTTTAAATTCTAATGGAGTTAGGATTAATAATTATATTTTTATATTATTTAGAAAAGATAAAGAATTCAATTTGAAATAAAACAAGTGTTTTAAAAGATAAAACTGATTTTAATCAAGATAATTACGGAGTCTAATTACCTAATTATATTGGGAAGAGGACTCCGTACAGGATTTTTATCCTGATCAAGCCATCGCGCTGCAAAGAGCCTATCGCGCCGGGATAGGCTTATCGGATCGCGATAGGGTCTGTCGAGTCGCGATAGCCCTATTGCGTCGCGATAAGTCTGTTTCACTTCGAGTCGAATTCTAACTCTTTTCAAAGCATTCCGGATGTTTTTCTCTATTAATAGGGGCGTTATTTCCCCATTTTCAATCATCAACAATCATCTAATTCTACTCTCTTCTTTCTCAAGCCTAGAAGCTTGTTCTTTCTCCCTCTTTCTAAGCTTTCCCTTTTCAAATACAATACCGCATTCATGAGTCTTAGATGCCCCTAACCAAGTTCGAAGTTTCCTTCGCCCTATACGTGAAAGGTTGATAATTTCTGAGGGTTTGGTCCCAAATCCCTATTTCAGTTATTTAAATTAATTGTTTGATTTATTATTTTTATTGAAGTTACTAACGTGTGTATTGTTTTGATAGAAAGAGATACGAGGCAACAAAGCAAGTTGTTTTATTGTTATATTCTTTAGAAAGCATGCTTTGATTATTTTAATACCTAGTATCATGTTAGGATGTTATTTATTTCTTTCTAATATTATGATTATGTTGCTTTCTATTTTCTCCTATCATGTTAGTATCATGTTAGGGCTAAAGATTTGATTTTTATTGTTTCGTAACATGCTAGGATTTGTTATTAATCATGTAAGTATCATGCCTAGGATCTTGCTAATATTATTATGCTTTGTTGAGATTGTTTTGATGATGATTTGTCGTTAATATTATTATGTTACTTGATATTGTTGGGTTTCGATGAGTCCGACTCACCGCGGAAGAAAACCCGAGCCAAGACCACACTCACAATAATTATAACCATAAAGCATAATTAACTTAAATAACTAGATTAAGAAAGAGATTAACACCTTTGGCGCGTGCTTCCCTCACTAAAAGAGCTCTTACTTCGAAAGCTCTAAGTCCCGCTCACACGAGGACCTCCAACGAAGTCCACCCGCAACCCGAGCACCGAAAATGGTCCAATACGTAGGAGTTAGCTAAGCCCGACCTAAGCCCGAGTAATTAATTGAGTTCAAAGGTTTTCACAATGGTGATGCCTTTTTCAACACTTACTCAAGTGATTTTCCCAATACCCCAACTTGGGTAATTATAGGGAAAGGTAAGAGTAAGATTTGCTCTTCCATCATTGTGGGATATTGATTTTCCATTTAATTTTTAAATCAAAAATAAAATTAACTATCAAGCTAGTAATAAATCAACAAGTGGCATATTCATGAGAGAGGTTAGGTGAGGACCATTTGGAAAGGGGGGGACCAAACTTGCTCCCCACTCCTTTCCCATAGTCGGCCAACATAAGACTCAAGCCCCAATCTATGCATAACACGTGGTACCCACACTTGGGCACCAAGGCACCCCAAGTGTGGGCTGCTAGCTGCTGCCGCAGACTCGGCCCAGCAGGGTACGCACATATGTGCGGGCTGCTTGGCCAAGGCCTGCTGCTTGCAAGCCACGCACCAATGTGCGGACTTCTATCCGTGGCCTACTAGCATGCCACACACATTTGTGCGGGCTGCTGGGCAGATCTGCTACTAGCAAGCCACGCACATTTTTGTGGGTTGCTGGCCGAGGCTGCTAGCACGCCATGCACATTTGTGCGGGCTGCTGGCTAAGGCCTGCTAGCATGCCACGTACATATGTGCGGGCTGCTGGCCAGCCTAGCTAGCCAAGGTGCGCTTGCTAGGCCATATGCCCCTAGCACTCGGTTTGCTCGGGGCATTTTGATGCTAGGGGTATTTTGGTAATTTTTTTAATTAATTAATAATTTTCTCGTCTCGTCTTTTATTATTTTTTACTCGACTTTCGACGCTTGGTTTCGAATTTCCGACATCTAAATATTAATTACTCGGGCGACTCATTAATTTCTTCCGAATTAATTCGTTACATCGGTTCGTTAGTTGCTTGGGTGTGACCCGAAGGGTTCAGTCAAGATTAAGCTGTAATATTAATTATTCATTAATAATATTGATCGGAAGCGGCCTACGCCCAAGCATTCCGATCACTTGACCTTACTAAATAATTAGCTTTCTATTAATTCCGAACCCTCTATCGGAATAATACACTTGTTCAAAGGACACCATTCCTTTCAATCTATCACTTGTCCTTCCGGACAACTGTGCTTTTAGTGTATAACCTTTTTTCCTATGTCACTTAATGTCTCTTAATGAACTGTAAGGTAAGATTTATTCGTCATCCTTATTATGAATAAACAGATGATTTCTAAAATCCATCCGAGTACAGCCATGCATTTTTACAGTCTTGCTCTTCGAGAGGCCTTATAAACAACAATGACATCTTCCCTATTTTCGTAGGGGGACATTCCCAGTCTTGTAATGTAGCTTCTCTTACTGAGAGGACCTAGCCGCCCGAGTGTTGCCGTTATAATCCCCTTTTAAGGCAGACGTTTTACAACATCAAAGCCATAATGGTCGAGAACTCAAACAAGAGAACTCACGATACTCATGGTCGAGGAAATATGTTCCGATAGCCATAATGAGAAGTATACTTATGACGATTTTTAATCTCTTAAACAAGAGAACTCACGATACTCATGGTCGAGGAAATATGTTCCGATAGCCATAATGAGAAGTATACTTATGACGATTTTTAATCTCTTAAAGTATTCTCATAAGTCGATCCAGTATGGTTCTAAACCAATACTTGTGCAAATGATATATGACAATCATGTCCTTGTAGCACAAGAAACGGTGCTATATATTAAACTACACACTAATATCTAGTGGTCATTAATCGTCCATCGTTTAAATGACCTTGATTAGGGGTAATTTTCGATTATAATATTCAATGTTCACTTAATAGGTGTTTCCTTACCGAGATTGGTCTTGATACCCTATTTTGAATATTCTCAGAATTGAATGGACCCATTATTTAATCCGAAACAACAATTAAGTAGCAAACGGAGTGATTAAATTATATGAAATTTAAATTACTCCAAAAACTTGAATGGTTTTTCTTAGTGTCTTACATTAAAATGTTCAATAACTAACTAAAACACTAAACAGGGAAATCAAAGCCAGTCTCCAACGTTCCTGATTCCCATTGCCTCAACGTGCTTGTTGTGCTTCACTTGAGGCAAAGGTTTAGTAAGTGGATCGGCTACATTGTCATCCGTTCTAACTTTGCAAATTCTGATTTCACCTTCTGATTTCCATTCTCGAATTATGTGAAACCACCGCTTGACATGTTTGACCTTCTAATGTTCCCTTGGCTCTCAAGCCTGAGCAATAGCTCCATTGTTGTCACAATAAAGGGCTATTGGACCCTTGATGGAGGGTACAACATCAGGTTCACCAACGAACTTACGAATCCAAACACCCTCCTTAGCCGCTTCAGCAGCTGCCAAGTATTCAGCTTCAGTTGTAGAATTTGCAGTTGTGCTCTGCTTGGCACTCTTCCAACTAAACGCTCCTCCATTTAGACAGAACACATATCCAGATTACGATTTAAAATCGTCTTTGTCTATCTGGAAGCTTGCGTCAGTATAACCTTCAACAACTAATTCCTCTGAACCACCATACACTAGGATTTTATCCTTGTTCCTTTTCAAGTACTTTAGGATATTCTTGGCCACAGTCCAATGGGCCTCTCCTGGGTCTGATTGGTAACGGCTGGTTGCACTCAAGGCATACGATACACCTGGCCTAGTACATATCATTGCATACATGATCGATCCAATTAGCGAAGCATATGGAATCTGATTCATCCTTTCCCGCTCATCAGGTGTCTGTAGAAACTGCTTCTTGCTTAGGGTTATACCATGTGACATGGGTAGGTGACCTCGCTTGGCCTCTTCCATGCCGAATCAAGCCAATACCCTATCAATATAAGTACTTTGACTAAATCCAATCATCCTTTTTGATCTATCCCTATAGATCTTGATGCCTAATATGTACCGAGCCTCTCCCAAGTCTTTCATTGAAAAACACTTTCTGAGCCAGGCCTTTACAAACTCTAACAACGGAATGATGTCTCCAATGAGCAATATGTCATCGACATATAAGACTGGGAAGGCGATGTCACTCCCACTAACCTTCTTGTAAACACAAGAATCATCTAGATTCTTGATAAAACCAAACTTACTGATGGCTTCATCAAATCGTAGATTCCTACTCCTGCTAGCTTGCTTCAGCCCATAAATGGACTTTTTAAGATTAAAAACCTTCCCAGCATTGTTTTGGTCAAAAAAACCTTCAGGTTGTGTCATATACATAGTTTCTCCAAAATACCATTGAGGAAGGCGGTTTTGATGTCCATCTGCCATATTTCATAATTGTAATATGCAGCAATCGCTAGGAGGATCCGAACACTAGGTGAAAAAACGAAATTGGCACCGCCCTAAGGGCACCGGTTTTTAAGAACCGGTGGGAAAAAAGGGGGAAAACGGGTGGGAAGAGTATTGCCACCGGTTCAAATTGAACCCGTAGGAAAAACATTAATCCCACCGGTTTTGAACCGGTGGCCTTGTTAAAAAAAAAAACCGGCCTTTTTTAATTACAAAGCCCACCCATTTTCTTCCTTCCTATATATAACCCCCTTATCCCAAACCCTAACCCTTTTATTTTCTCTCTCCTCCCTCATTCTCTCTTCACTCATCCCCTCTAATCTCACTCCTCCTTCAATTAATTCCTCTGATCTCTCCAAATCTCGCTCCTCCACTCCTCTGATCTCGCTCCTCCTTCATTCTCTCTTCTCTCGTCCCCTCCTCCCTCCTCTTCACCTCTTTCGACCACGAACCGCCGCCGCCACCACTTAATTTCGCCGTAACAGTACCAAATTTGAGGGGTTCAGGTCACTTTTATATATTTTTTTTGTTATTTTTGGTGGAATTCGTGGTTATGGTGGTGGTTTTTTGTGGTGGTTGTGGTTATGGTGGTGGGTGGGTTTAATTATTCGAGGTTATTAGGGTTTAATTTCTGAGTTTAATTTGATTTTAATCGATTTTGTGATTTTTTGAGTTTTTTAATCGATTTTAATTCGATTTTTATTTGATTTGAATTGATTTTAATTCTTTCTGGGTTTAATTCGATCTTCTTCTTGGTTTAATTCGATTTTAATTCTGGGTTTTTTTTTTCTGAGATCTTTAAAATCAATTTATGGGTTTTTTTTCTGGGTTTTTAACGAAATTTCTGGGTTTTGTTTTTATTTTTGTGGGTTTTTTTTATTTTCGCAGCTTCTGGGTACATGCATAGTCAGTTTATGGGGTTTTTTTCGCAGCTTATTTATTTTAGTGGATTTGTTTTTTTGTTTTAATTGATGCAGGTACGTATATTGATTTACATTTTAAATCGAAGAATCAAGATGCAGGAGTTGTATGGGTTTTTTTTTTATTTTGATGTTGTAAATTTTTTTTTGATTTATATTGTAATTTTTTTTTTTGATTTATATTTTTTTTATTTACATTGTAATTTTTTTTTATTTATTTATGTGTTGTAATTGATCTATATCGTAAATTTTTTTTGATTATATATTGTAAATTTTCGATTATATTGATTGATATTCGATTTATATTTTGATGTTCTTATTTATTTTAGTCTATTTAATTTTTAAGTGAAAAAAGACAAAAAAAAATTAAAAAAATAAAAAAATAAAAAAAAATAAATTTTTTGGGCACTTTTGAAACAATGAATTTAATTTTTTTGGCCAATTTTGGCATCGGTTAACCGGTGCCAATAACAATTTTTGCCACCGGTTTGAACCGGTGGCTTTTTATGCAAGTAATTGGCACCCCCTAAATTGGCACCGGTTCAAAATCGGTGGCATTGAGGGGTTTTGAACTGGTGCCAATTTCATTTTTTCACCTAGTGGAACAGATTTAAGCATTGCGACTGGAGAAAAGGTTTCATCGTAATCAATACCATGAACTTGTCTGTAACCTTTTGCTACCAATCTAGCTTTGTAAATGAATACATTTCCATCTTTGTCGGTTTTCAGTTTGAAAATCCACTTACAGCCGGTAGGTGTGTAACCCTCGGGTAAGTCAACTAAGTCCCAGACTTGCTTGTAGGTTTCCGGTTCATCTCCATCCATAATTAGGATGTCCTGATTCTCGATTAATACTATACCAAGGTATCTATCAGGTTGAGATCTCGGCCTCAAGACCTACGTAGGGTAACGGACTGAGCATTAAATTTGCATTGTCGGTTTGACTTTGCACATTTTGACCAGCGTCAACAGATGCTATTTGAGCACTTTGACTATCAATCTCATTTTGTTGCTCGTTCTCTCAAACTTCATCGAGTTCGATTTTCCTCCCACTTGTCATTTTGGAAAGGTGCTCCTTCTCCAAAAAG
Organism: Chenopodium album; assembly: GCF_948465745.1. Classification (NCBI taxonomy): domain Eukaryota; kingdom Viridiplantae; phylum Streptophyta; class Magnoliopsida; order Caryophyllales; family Amaranthaceae; genus Chenopodium; species Chenopodium album. Next base: position 34,097,356 of record NC_137851.1, on the reverse strand, counting down.
ACACCATCGCGAGCAACAAACACTTTGTTCTCGGATTTATTGTAGAAGTAATACCCTTTGGTTTCTTTTTGTAGCCCACAAAGTAAACCTTATCAGATTTGGGATGAAGTTTGTCATAAATCAATTTCTAAACATATGCTTCGCATCCCCATATCTTTAGAAAAGACAACCTAGGAGGTTTCTTCGTCCATAACTCATATGGAGTCTTTTCTCCAGCTTTTGATGGAACTCGATTCAGTGTTAGTGCCGCAGTTAAAAGTGCATGTCCCCAGAAAGAGATAAGAAGATCACTAAGACCCATTGTAGATCATACCATGTCTAACAAGGTTCGATTTCTCCTTTCGGATACTCTGTTCCATTGTGGAGTTCCTGGAGGTGTCAATTCTGAAAGTATACCCTTTTCCTTCAGATGGTCATCGAATTCTTGGCTCAAGTATTCACCACCTCGATTTGATCAAAGGGCTTTGATTTTCTTGTCAAGCTGATTTTCAACTTCACTCTGAAATTCTTTGAACTTTTTAAACGATTCAGATTTGTGCAACATGAGGTAGACATAGCCATATCTACTATGGTCGTCTATGAAGGTGATAAAATATCGATGTCCGTTCCTTGTGGCGGAGCTCCTTGGTCCACATACATCGGTGTGTATTAGACCCAATAAGTCTCCTGCCCTTTCTCCCAGCTTGGAGAATGGATGCTTAATCATCTTGCCTAATAAACATACTTCGCAATTCTCAAACGATTCCAAATCGAATGAGTCAAGAACACCTTCCTGTAGAAGTTTCTTGATGCGTTTGATGTTAATGTGGTCAAGACGACAATGCCACAAGTACGTCTAATTTGACTCCATGGTCTTAGCCCTTTTGGCGGTATTATTCACATTATGAACTTGTTTGTCTAAAGAAAGCACATAAAGACCATTTTCAGAATGTGCAATACCATATAAAACATTATCGAGATAAAACTAACATTCATTGTCCTTCACTCAAAATTCAATACCCTTAGCGTCCAACGCCGAAATTGAAATGATGTTTTTGGTAATGTTGGGAACATAATAACAGTTTTCAAGTTCCAAAACAAGCCCAGAAGGCAAAGAAAAACTAAGAGTTGCTACGGATACGGCTGCAATTCTGGCTCCATTGCCGACCCGGAGTTCAACCTCTCCCTTTGCTAGCTTCCTAATGTTCCTTAGTCCCTGAGAATTGGAACAAAGGTGTGAGCCACATCCGGTATCTAATACCCATGACGTTGAGCTAGTGAAGTTTAAGACTATAACGAATATACCTGATCCAAAAGCAACGGTTCCATTCTTTTTATCTTCCAATGTCCCTTCTTCTTACAATAGAAGCATTCGGATTCAGATTTAGAAGACACTACCTTTTTCTCCTTGTTATCCTTGGTAGCTTTAGACTTAGGCGGAAAGGACTTCTTCTTACCCTTCCCCTTAAAGCCTTTCTTCTTCTTGCCTGAGAATTTGAACGACTTGCCCTTTTTTATCATGAGCATGTCATGCTTTCCCTCATCCTTGAGCGTTTACTTGGCTTGCTTAAACATACCATGAAGCTCGGTGAGGGTTTTCTCCATGTTGTGCATATTATAGTTCATCTTGAACTGATCATAGGCTTTGTGCAGCGAGTGGAAAATGATGTCAATTGCCATCTCGGTTGAATACCCCGCATCAAGCATTCCCATGTTCTCAAAGAATCCTATCATTTTGAGTACATGTGAGCTGACTGACTCTCCTTTCTTGAGCTTGATCTCAAGGATCTGCCTGTGGGTTTCAAACCTTTTAGTTCGGGCATGCTCTTGGAACATATTTTGCAGCTCAGAAATGATTTCAAAAGCTGTCTCCTTTTCAAGAAAGTTTTTTGAAGCTCGGGAGACATTGTGGCTAACATGATGCATTTGACATCGCGATTGGCAATTTGCCATCGATTTAGGGCAGCCTGAGTCACCTCCTCATTTGGAGTCTCGGGCATTTCCTCATCAAGAACATATTCATTTTGCTCTTGCATGAGAGCTATACACAAGTTCCTTTGCCATTCAAGAAAATTTGGCCCACTCAACTTCTCCTTGTCGAGAATTGAGCGTAATGAGAATTGGTTGTTTGAGTTATTTAAAGACATGATTCTACAATTGAATGAATTTGAAATGAAAAACCATTCATAATATTTAAATAAGATTGAAATCATGCATTTTAATCAAACTTGTTTAAACAGCTTATTCACACATTAAAATTTTTCCCATTTTGGTGAGAATAAGTCGATTCCAAGATCCAAAGAAACAAAGAGTGGTTAAGCATGCTTTGGCTTGTCTTAACACTCAATCTCCTAAGGTAAGCAACTCTTTGCTAATGGATCCAAGCCACTCTTGGTTGGATAAATCGTCTTATCGAATGCTCTCTCAACAACTTATCCACTTTACCACGACATGTTAGGACTCCATCACTCATATCATTGAGTACAACCAAAACCAACTTGCATACCCGGTATGCCTTATGTATCCTAGGGAGTAATAGTGATGCCTCGTTTTGGCGTAGCCCATCACTACTCTCATTAGGTCGATAAATGTTATTTTGGAATGGCAATTGCACTCAATATTTTAGGGACCTAGGGTTTCTATGTTGGGTGATTTAAGTGAACTTAAATTATCACAACATTCGAAATCCTAAACATTCATCTAACATACAATTCATATATAAATAGTCATAAATAGATATATATCGAAAACATAAATAAAGATGCATTTGGCAACTAGAATGACCCCTTGAGACTCCAAGTCTTCAAGGGACGGCTTTTGCAACTTCATGGCTTCGTCTTCTAAGAACCTCCGTCTTCAAGAAATGACCATAATTATCCAAATACTAGTATCTATGATTAGGACCAATCTAAATATTAAGGTACAAAAATACTCAACAGTTCGCAGACCGTATTTAGATTTACAAAAATACATCACGGATGGCAGTCCGTATTTTCAATCCTAATCGGGCTCCACTAGTTGCCATTTTATAAAACCTGTGAGAGAATATACATTCCATTCATCCATTCACTATTTGTGAATGGCCCATGCATTTTACAACGATAAAACAAGTAACAATTCATAAAACACGCGTAAACTAGTAACTAATTTAGGTCGTTAATCTAATTAACATGCCTAATTAAAACTAGTCAAAGTTGTTTAATTGATTATGTAAATTAGTGCAATTAATAATTGAGGCTCATAGTAAATGCCGCATCCATCTTAATTAATCCAATTAATTAAGCCGGTAAACCCAAATATTTGCCAAAATTAAACTTTGCCAATGCCGCTCATAACCGAAGCCTAGCCTCAAAATTTAATTAAAATAATTAAAACCAAATTAAATTAATAAAATTATCAAAACGGAAAAATAAGCAAACATGAAGCTAACCGCACTCAAGTGGCTCACGCACTAAGGCTGCTTGCCCCTTCGCACCAAGCACCAAGCCTTGAGCATAGCTGCTCGCACTCCACGCAACACAGCAGCACGCACATGCTGCACTACGGCATCAGCATGCACACACACAACACAACCTTAACGCGCTGCTGCCTGGCTGGTGCTGCTGTGGCTGGGCGCACTAGCCACGCTGCTAGGGTGTGACGCGCACCAAGCATCACCAACCTTGGTAGCCACATGCGGGCTGCACAGCAGCCCGGCTAGCCGAAGGGGTGTTGCCTTGGTTTGCATGCCATACTCTCGGGATTTAAAATCCGAGTTTTTGCGTGACATATAATTAATTCTAAATTAATTTTAGAACTAATTTTATGAGCAAAATGTAAAATTAAACAAGTCCAACTTAAATTAAAAATTCATTAAGGTGCACTTAACCAAAATTATTTCCAAGAACCATTCATTAATAAAATTGGTCTAACTTGGTGCAATAAAATAAATAAGGGCTATAACTCACTATTAATTTAATTTAAATAATTTAAATTAATCATGAGATTTTGACAAAATAACAGGGAGTTGGAAATATGAACACAAAAGTTCAAATAAAGATTCCAACTTTTACACTTGTGAATCCTTGAAATATTATACCTTCCAACATGAAGATAAATCAAATTTCTATCACAAGATTCAAACTTTATGATTCCAATCAACTTAATACATGATTAAATCAAAAGTTCAACCAAAAAATTCATAGAATTTAGTAACTCAAAGTTTCAATCACTTAAAACAATTAAAGATTGAATCTTTAGTACTTAGAAGCATCAAAGAACAAATTTTTCACACTTAGTGCAATGGATTTGCAATTATGTAAAAACCTGGGTTCTGGGATGAAGACGGCTTGAATACGAGCTTAAAATTAATAAAACCGAGTTACTAATCTAATTAGCAACTTAAAACCAGAAAAATTAAGCCATAAAAATACCTTGAAAAATATGATTATAAAAATAAATGAGTAAGGCTCTGATACCGCTGTTGGGTTTTCATGAGTCCGACTCACCGCGAAAGAAAACCCAAGCTAAGACCACACTCACAATAATTATAACCATCAAGCATAACTAACTTAATCAACAAAATTAAAAAAGAGATTAATACCTTTGGCGCTGATCGCGGGATTAGGTAGTGTCGTTGGTCTACTAACCCCAATCAAATTAATTATTTATAATCCTAAACTACCCTAATACGAGTATAGGGGTAAGTAAAGGGTCGAACCCAAAAGGACTAAGTGTATCAATCTATGCTATTTAGACTACTAGGAAAGCTTGTGAGATAGAGAGAGGTTCAACTAAACACAACTAAGGACAAATAACTAAAACTAGGGAAAGTGGAATCCAATTACATCAATACATTCAATAACATCAAACAATTAGATGAAATGACCTCGATTAGGAACAATCAACACATTTAAATCACTCTTGCACAATTAAACATGTTAATTATCCTACTAAACTAATTCACTCTCGCGCAACTAGCCTACTAAAGGTATGGAAGAATTTAGGGCTCTCAACCAACTCACTCTCGCGCAATTGATTGAAAATACAATTAAGAACATAGAATCAATTATCTAGAAAGATTCTAATCCATAAAAGCATCATCCATACACAATAATCAAGAAACAATTTCATACAAATCACAATCAATCATTCAACTTATTAACATAATCTTCATCCATTTCCCTAGAACAAAATCTAAGCTAACATGGTGAAAAAAGACATGGAAAACAAGATAAAATAACAATAAAAACAAGATTAAACAGATAAACTAATTAATCTACTCAAAATAACAAATAAATAAGCAAAAACAATAATAAATGAAATCAATAAAGGTGAGAGAAAGTTAGGAAGACTCATTGAATAAATGAGAAGAAAAATCCACCAAAAATGCTTCTTCAACCTCTCAAAACTCTATGAAAAATCCAAGCTTTCTCTCTCTAAACTACTCCTAAACTAGAGAGAGAAACTCCGAATCTAACCCTAAGAGAGAAAAAATAAAATAGCTAAACTACTCTAATCTAATCTAGGGTAGAATAATGTTGAGAGTCCTTAGAAAATAATGAAAGGAATGGTGTCCTTCGAACAAGTGTATTATTCTGATAGCGGGTTCAGAATTATTAGAAAGCTAATATATTCAGTAAGGTCAAGTGATCGGAATGCCTGGGTGGAGGCCGCTTCCGATCAGTAATATTAATATAATTAATATTACAGCTTAATCTTGACTGAACCCTTCGGGTCACACCCAAGCAAATATATGCGAACCAAATCGACGAATTAATTCGGAAGAAATTAATTCGTCGCCTGAGTGTTAAATATTTAGACGTCGGTAATTCGAGCTTAGAGCGTCGAAACCGATCTTCGGAAGACGAGTCTAAAATGATAAAAGACGAGACGCGCAAAATAATAATAAATCGACCATATTCCCGAAAATACCCCTAGCATCGGTGTGCCCCGAGCATCCGAATGCTAGGGGCAAGACGAGCTAGCACACCGTGCTAGCAGCCCCGGCCAGCCGCGGCTAGGCACAGCAGCAGCCGCGCCGCACCACGGCAGCAGCCGCACCAAACCGCAGCAGCAGCTGGTGCTGGCTGGGCTCGGGTCAGGTGCGGGCTGGTGCGGGCCGGGCTCGGGCTTTGCTCGTGGCTTGGCTCGGGCCATAGGGCCATGAACAAGGGGAAGCTTGGAATATGGGAGTAAGTGGGAGAGGACATGTGGCACAAGGAGAGTATTGAGTGGGGAGCAAGTATGGTCCCCTACACTCCATGTGGTCCTCACCAACCCATCTCACATGGTAATGCCACTTGTAGATTTATTATTAGTTTGCAATTTTAATTTAATTTAGCTTTAAATTAATTTGTGGAATTTCATGATCCCACATTGATGGGATAGAAATTCCCACTCATACTTTCCTCTATAAATACCAACTTTGGGTTTTGGAGTAAAGTGCTTGAGTGGGAGTTAAAAAGAGCATTCCATAATTTTTGGGAAAACTCTTAAACTCACATAAAACTCGGGTTTAGGTCGGACCTTGCTAACCACAAGGTAGTAGACCTTAAAGTTGTGTTCTCCCATTTGTGGGTGGATACCGTCGGAGGCGCGGCGCTTGACGTGCTAGTAGCTTTCAAGTAAGAGCCCCGTGTTTTGGGCGAAGCTCGCTTTGAGGGTAAGATTCGTTATCTTTTCTTTGTGAATATTTATTTATGCTTTGTGATTTTATTTATTGCGAGTGGTTCCTCGGGAGGGGTTGTTTCCGCGGTGAGTCGGACTCACCAAACCCCAACAAATAACCCCAAAGGGGTATTTATATACAAGGCCTAAAAAATAATGAAAAGAAAATAAAATAAATAAAACTAATTTAAACTAATTTAAAAAAAAACAAAAACTAAAATAAAATAAAATTAAAGGAAATGAAAAGGAAAATAAACCCAAAACCCCCAAACATCCCACTAGACCCACGAAACAACAGACCCCAAGCTTTTTTTTTTTCCTTTTCGTGGCTGCTCTCTTATCATCATCATCCAACAACCATCATCAACGCCATTCATACTCCATCATCAATCATCATCAGCAATCATCACTTAATCGCAACCGTTCAATCTCACTAAATGCCATGTGCGAAGCTCGTGAAATGGTTCGATCGAACCGAAAGTAGGTGCGGCGGAACTATGGGTTGGTTCGATCGAACCATGTGTGTGTTCGACCACTCCTCTAAAAATGACAAAATCTCGAACGATTCTGCCTGATTTTGCACTTAAACTTCGACCGAACTCTTCGAATGGTTTGCTCGAACTCAATCAATTTGCGATTTACTCTGATTTGGGCTGTTGCTCGATTTGTTGCTGAGAATTGGTGCGTTAATGGTGGCGCAATTTCTGCTGCTGTTGGTGTTGGTTGCGGTGGATGCGTGGTGGTAAGGGGGTTGCGCTCGCAGGTGGTTGGAGAAGGTTGCGGTGGTGTTGGTTGCGGTTGCGGGTTGGTGTTGTTGATGGCGTGTTGTCGCTGTTGTTGGTGTTGTTGTTGGTGGATTGGTGGCTGTGAGTGGTGGAAGTTATTGTTGTGGCTGGTGGTGTGTGGAAAGCAGTGGAGCAGGGGAAGGTGAGATGCGTAGGTGTTGTAGGTTGTAACTGCTGTTGTTGTTGTTACAGTTGCTGTTGGTGTGTGTGTGGTGTTGCGGGGTGAAGCAAGGGAACAGGGGAGATGGGTGCGTGAGGTGTTGTTGAGGTTGGAGCAGGGGTGTGTGGTGGAGGATAAGGTGTGCGTGGTGAAGTTTAAGCTGGCAGCAACAGGGCAGCAGCTTTAGAACAAATTTGTGCCTCGAATCCCGGACTTTGAACTCGAACACGACTTTAAAACCCGAAACACCAAACTCGACCTACAACAAAAACAGGAGGGCATTATCAAAAGACAAAATAAAATAAAATAAAAATAAAATAAAATAAACTTAAAAATAAAATCAAAAGAAATTAAATAAAATAAAGTAAAACAAATATGAAAATAAAATAAAATAAGAAAATAAAAGAACTAGGAACTTATTAAAAAAAACAAGAACTAAAAACTTAAAATAAAATCAAAGAAAATAAGATAATTTAAATAAATTAAGAAAATAAACTAAAAACTATTAAAAACTACTAAAATACTCGAAATAAAGATAAAAGACGAGAATAAGTAAATAAAAGAAATAAAGGACAAAAAGGGTTAAATTATTGGAAAAATAAGCCGAGAAACGACTCGATAAACACCCTAAAAGTGACATAAAAGTCACTTATCAAACTCCCCCAAGCTTACCTTTTGCTCGTCCTCGAGCAAATTAACATGAAACACGGGAGAAGGAGAATGATTTATTCAAGCAAAGCTAGAACACTAAAGGAGACAAGAATGTACACTAACTCACTTTCGTAGGAATCACGGTCACTTTTAGCAACTAATGACAAGCCCTTTAAACCCCTAGATCGCCCTAGAGGACGAGTGTGCTCTCGTGAGGGTGTCCTAAGAGTTTAACCAACAACTCTAGACAAAAACCAAGGCACGACAATAAAAAAAAGAAAAGAAAAAGAAACGTAAAAAGAAAAAGCAAAACACAAATTCTTATTTGGACAAGAGATAGGAACAAGCACCAATGAATGCAAACCTTTCTAAATAGAGAAATGTATGCACGTTCTAAGATGTCAATGGTTGATTGAAACATAACATATGCTAAGCATAGAGAACTAATGAGGACTCAATCCACCCTAGCCCCATCCAATCGGGCCGCGTTCTCTCCACTAGCTTCAAATCGACCCTTAAGCTAGCTTCTCATGATTCCACGAAGGAACCGGAAAAACATAAAGAAATGAAAAACTTTGAGAAGGTAATCTCGACATCTCAACTATGCATACTCTCTCCATAGGTTTGAAGTCTATCTCCCTCCACCGTTCTTTGACCTAACCCCACTAAAGTCTAAAGGTCTTTTATTGGGTTGTAACGTAAGGCTAAGGGTTAAGGCGGGGTAAAAATTTGAAAAATTTTGTGATATTTCCTAAGTTAAGCAAAAGAGTGGCCTACTCTCAAAAACAAACTCAAGAACTCACAAAATATCAAACAAAAATACCAATAATGCCATCTCCCCCAAGCTTACTCAACACTAACACACAATATATACAAAAAAAATGAAGGAACGCTCCCCCCCAAGCTTGAACGAAGCATTGTCCTCAATGCTTAAACAAGGGAAGAGAAACAAAACCAAACTAAAATATATTTGTTTTTTTTTTTTTTTTTTTTTTTTTTTTTTTTTTTTTTTTAACCATGGACGGCTTTTTCTTGAAACTTCATTTGATTTTCTTGAATTGCATTTTTCTTTTCAAACTTTTTCGCATATTCTTTTCAAGCTCAATTTTCAAGACCTTACTTAAACCAATTCTCTTCATGATTAACACTCTCAAAACTCAAACCTCACATGCCAATGCTTCACTAACTAAAAGGGTTGGTAAACATAGGCCATTAGGTTTGTAACGCGGTTTAAACAAGAGCGGGAAACATTAGGCTCAAATTGGTTAATAAGTAGGTTGATGCAAAATAGAAAACCAAATTTGTAACAAAATAAAAAGAAGATAAATAAAAATGAGAAAATGTGCCCTTTTCCTCCCCTAGAGTGGCTCGGTCACGATCTTGGGAGCTAGAGGACAACACAAGGATTAAGTTATGAATAGTTAAGGATCCTAAATGCCACTCACAAAGGTGATGGAGGCTTGAACAATTGACGCTTACACGGGATATGAAAATAAGCAAATACCAACCAAGGGTTTCAAATCCACTATAGAGAGCAACTCCATCTTACCACATTCCCGTGAACTAAGGCTTCATGGACCCTTAAAAGTTCTTAACCCGACTACCTTAGCATATAGTATCCTAGAGTCAACCAATGACACTCTCAAACCGTGCATACATTTACCACTTAGGAAGAAAAACATTCAAGAATACAAGTCCAAAACAAAATGTCCAAAATAAGAACAAACAAAACACATTTTGCCAAAATTACCTTGTAAGTAAACCAAAATCTTTTTGGACTTTTCAAAATATAAGAAAAGACATGGAAATGCATATACAAAGGTGCATGGCATATATGAATCAATATTCTACCCAAACATGATATGATACCCTCCCCCAAGCTTGAATGAGACAATATACTCAAACATAAACCAAATAATCCATGGGAGGGGAAAAGAAAGAAATCAACCCAACAAACCAACACATGTCCAACGAGTCACCAACCATTAGAGAAAGAGCTAGGAAAGATATTACCGAATATTGGTGGGTGTAAATACCCGCAAATGAACCAATTTAACCTTTCAAAGCCGATTTCCTTTTGAATTGAACCTCGAATTCCATATGCTAGCAAAAATAGGCATTAAACTTCCTTGATTCTTGATCCAAACCAATGCATAAGAGTATATCAAGTCATGTACCTATCAAAAGGCACACAAACATTTTCATGAGAGAAAATCTAATCTAAAAAGAAAGGAAAATGAAAGCAATAAAAACCTCGGGTTACTTCCCAAGAAAGGCTTGTTTAACGTCCAAGCGAGACCGCTCTAGTAAATAATATTGCAACGAACGCAAGAGCTTATCAAATGCACTACTACACATTTCATAGGATAATAAGTAGGCAAATGACGGACGGAGGACGTGCAACAAGATTGTTGCACGTAAGTGAGGAGGGAGATGCCAAAAGAAAGAAGAAAAATCAAAAGAAAAATCAAGAAAATAAGAAGAAAAAGAAGAAGAAAAATAAGGCAAACTCTCCTTAAAATATTTTTGGGTGGCATAATCACCCATTTCCTCAATAACGGGGGGATGAAAAGGAAGAGTCTCATCAAACAAGAGAGGGTCCTCAATAGGCTTAAAGACAAAGGAGGGGAGGAACATAGGATAGTAGGGGATGTGGTCAAATTTCCTTGAGAAAAGGACATGAGGAAGGGGAGGAGAAACAATGGTCTCACAAAGCCTCACATCACCAATGAGGGCATGAAAATCAATCATAGAATCCTCAAAAGAATACTCATGACTCACATCTCCCTCAAACAAAAACTCTCCAAGAGAAACAACCTCATCGTCCTCTCTATCACAACGATGAACAACAACTCCCTCAAGATCCTTAAAGCCTAGAGTCTCTAAACCATGCATGAAAGGATATAGGTTTCTCTCAAACTCATCCCTTTCCCATGAAGCATTGCCAATGAACTCTCTCGAAAGGCTATAATGCTTTGTTACTCCTTCAATGAACATACTAGCCATAACCTCAAAAGAATCCAAAGACTCATGGATAGAAGGGTCACAAACATGCAAGCTAGACTCATCAAGATGGGGAAGGGGTTTGGAATCCTCAAAATCGACATTTTCTTCATTCACAACTCTTCCACCACCACTCAAGGGACTCTCAATCTCTCTTGGTAGCTCAAACTCATCATCATCATCCTCATGAACTCCCTCATTCAAAATGGAAGATGGCTCACTCACATCCTCACCAAGGGAAGCTCTCAAAGGGGGTGAATAAGGGGAAGGATGGCACTCAAGCTCAAAAGGGGAATGAAAAGGATCAAAATCCTCAAAAATCCTCTCATCACAAGAAAATCTCTCCTCACCTTCGCACCCATGGCCCACATCATCCTCAAAAACACTCTCACACTCCAAATGAGGTGCCTCACATCCATTTACATTAACCATAGCACTCATCACTTGGGCAAGCCTCACTTCTCTCAATTTTTGTTCCTCTTGAAGCTCTTGGAGTTGTTGGGTGAGATATTGCATTTGAGAAAGAATTTGTGGAGTAATGTTATCGGGTTGAGGTTCATGATCAATATCAAATTGCATATTATCAAAATTAGCACAAACCTCATCACAATGAGCATAAGAGGGGAAGGGGTCAACATGCATATTTGGTTCATCACAAGGCACATTAGAAGTATCAAGAGAATTCATGCAAAAATTAGAAGAATCTTGATATTGAGAATCAAAACAAGAAACATTACATTCTCTATCATAAGAATCTCTAGCAAGCCAAGTGAAGAAATTCCAAGCATCATGCATAGACAAATGACGGAATATACCATTGTGCATTTTCTCAACCATACCCCTAGTATACTCATTCATGCCCCAATAAGCTATACCATAAGCATCACTAAGAGAACATCCTTGGAAACTAAGAAAATCATCTTATCTATCAAAGTAAGCATAAAAGGGTTCATAATCAAATTGAGGAAAGGATAAACATGCCATTTTTATACAAAGAAAAAAAAGAAAAGCAAACAAAAATCAAATAATATACAAGAACCTAGATAATCTAATCAACACAAACTAATGAACGCCTTAGTCCCCGGCAACGGCGCCAAAATTTGATCGCGGGATTAGGTAGTGTCGTTGGTCTACTAACCCAAATCAAATTAATTATTTATAATCCTAAACTACCCTAATACGAGTATAGGGGTGAGTAAAGGGTCAAACCCTAAAGGACTAAGTGTATCAATCTATGCTATTTAGACTACTAGGAAAGCTTGTGAGATAGAGAGAGGTTCAACTAAACACAACTAAGGACAAATAACTAAAACTAGGGAAAGTGGAATCCAATTACATCAATACATTCAATAACATCAAACAATTAGATGAAAATGACCTCGATTAGGAACAATCAACACATTTAACTCACTCTCGCACAATTAAACATGTTAATTATCCTACTAAACTAATTCACTCTCGCGCAACTAGCCTACTAAAGGTATGGAAGAATTTAGGGCTCTCAACCAACTCACTCTCGCGCAATTGATTGAAAATACAATTAAGAACATAGAATCAATTAGCTAGAAAGATTCTAATCCATAAAAGCATCATCCATACACAATAATCAAGAAACAATTTCATACAAATCACAATCAGTCATTCAACTTATTAACATAATCTTCATCCATTTCCCTAGAACAAAATCTAAGCTAACATGGTGAAAAAAGACATGGAAAACAAGATAAAATAACAATAAAAACAAGATTAAACAGATAAACTAATTAACCTACCCAAAATAACAAATAAATAAGCAAAAACAATAATAAATGAAAGCAATAAAGGTGAGAGAAAGTTAGGAAGACTCATTGAATAAATGAGAAGAAAAATCCACCAAAAACGCTTCTTCAACCTCTCAAAACTCTATGAAAAATCCAAGCTTTCTCTCTCAAAACTACTCCTAAACTAAAGAGAGAAACTCCTAATCTAACCCTAAGAGAGAGAAAATAAAATAGCTAAACTACTCTAATCTAAGCTAGGGTAGAATAATGTTGAGAGTCCTTAGAAAATAACCCCAAAGGGGTATTTATATACAAGGCCTAAAAAATAATGAAAAGAAAATAAAATAAATAAAACTAATTAAAACTAATTTAAAAAAAACAAAAACTAAAATAAAATAAAATAAAAGGAAATGAAAAGGAAAATAAACCCAAAACCCCCAAACATCCCACCAGACCCACGAAACAACAGACCCCAAGCTTTTTTTTTTTTTTCCTTTTCGTGGCTGCTCTCTTATCATCATCATCCAACAACCATCATCAACGCCATTCATACTCCATCATCAATCATCATCAGCAATCATCACTTAATCGCAACCGTTCAATCTCACTAAATGCCATGTGCGAAGCTCGTGAAATGGTTCGATCGAACCGAAAGTAGGTGCGGCGGAACTATGGGTTGGTTCGATCGAACCATGTGTGTGTTCGACCACTCCTCTAAAAATGACAAAATCTCGAACGATTCTGCCTGATTTTGCACTTAAACTTCGACCGAACTCTTCGAATGGTTTGCTCGAACTCAATCAATTTGCGATTTACTCTGATTTGGGCTGTTGCTCGATTTGTTGCTGAGAATTGGTGCGTTAATGGTGGCGCAATTTCTGCTGCTGTTGGTGTTGGTTGCGGTGGATGCGTGGTGGTAAGGGGGTTGCACTCGCAGGTGGTTGGAGAAGGTTGCGGTGGTGTTGGTTGCGGTTGCGGGTTGGTGTTGTTGATGGCGTGTTGTCGCTGTTGTTGGTGTTGTTGTTGGTGGATTGGTGGCTGTGAGTGGTGGAAGTTATTGTTGTGGCTGGTGGTGTGTGGAAAGCAGTGGAGCAGGGGAAGGTGAGATGCGTGGGTGTTGTAGGTTGTAACTGCTGCTGTTGTTGTTACAGTTGCTGTTGGTGTGTGTGTGGTGTTGCGGGGTGAAGCAAGGGAACAGGGGAGATGGGTGCGTGAGGTGTTGTTGAGGTTGGAGCAGAGGTGTGTGGTGGAGGATAAGGTGTGTGTGGTGAAAGTTAAGCTGGCAGCAACAGGGCAGCAGCTTTAGAATAAATCTGTGCCTCGAATCCCGGACTTTGAACTCGAACACGACTTTAAAACCCGAAACACCAAACTCGACCTACAACAAAAACAGGAGGGCATTATCAAAAGACAAAATAAAATAAAATAAAAATAAAATAAAATAAAATAAACTTAAAAATAAAATTAAAAGAAATTAAATAAAATAAAGTAAAACAAATATGAAAATAAAATAAAATAAGAAAATAAAAGAACTAGGAACTTATTAAAAAAATCAAGAACTAAAAACTTAAAATAAAATCAAAGAAAATAAGATAATTTAAATAAATTAAGAAAATAAACTAAAAACTATTAAAAACTACTAAAATACTCGAAATAAAGATAAAAGACGAGAATAAGTAAATAAAAGAAATAAAGGACAAAAAGGGTTAAATTATTGGAAAAATAAGCCGAGAAACGACTCGATAAACACCCTAAAAGTGACATAAAAGTCACTTATCAGGCGCGTGCTTCGCTCACTAAAAGAGCTCTTACTTCGAAATCTCTAAGCCCCGCTCACACGAGGAACTCCAACGAAGTCCACCCGCAACCCGAGCACCGAAAATGGTCCAATGCTTAGGAGTTAGCTAAGCCCGACCTAAACCCGAGTAATTAATTGTGTTCAAAGGTTTTCACAACGGTGATGCCTTTTTCAACACTTACTCAAGTGCTTTTCTAAATACCCCAACTTGGGTATTTATAGGGAAAGGCAAGAGTGAGATTTGCTCATCCATTAATATGGGAGAATTGATTTTCCATTTTATTTTTAAATCAAAAATAAAATTAATTATCAAGCTACTAATAAATCAACAAGTGGCATATTCACGAGAGAGGTTAGGTGAGGACCATTAGGAAAGGGGGGACCAAACTTGCTCCCCACACCTCTCCTATAGCCGGCCAACACAACACTCAAGCCCCAATCTATGTGCGCCACGTGGCACCCACACTTGGGCACCAAGGCACCCCAAGTGTGGGCTGCTTGCTGCTGTCGCACACTCGGCCCAGCAGGCCACGCACATATGTGCGAACTGCTTGGCCGAGGCCTGCTGATAACCGTGGCCTGCTAGCATGCCTCGCACATTTGTGCGGGCTGCTGGCCAGACCTGTTACTAGCAACCAACGCACATTTCTGCGAGCTGCTGGCCGAGGCTGCTAGCACCCTATGCACATTTGTGCGGGCTGCTGGCCAAGGCCTGCTAGCATACCACGCACATGTGTGCGGGCTACTGGCCAGCCTAACTAGGTGTAAGGAGAGTGTTCCCAACGTAGGGGATCCTTCTCCTAAGATGCCCATGGCCCTTTAAAAGCCTAGGTCTTTACACTTGTTAGGGTGTATTAGGATTTGAATTCCTGACTGTTTGGGAGAACTTGAATTAGAAATGATCCTTTCATCATGCTTTTTTGTAAGAAACAAGTAGGAGTCGCCAATGAGTTTTAGGAAAACTCATAAATCTCGTTCATGCCTTTCTCCCAAGTAGAGCTAAAGGGATAATTAGCACGAATCGTAAGTTTACCCATGCCCAAATTGGTCTACGTGTACCAGAAATGAGTTCGAGAGAGAGGGTAGTAAAATAACATCCCTTTTAAGGAGGAATCGCTATTCTAGCCCTAGTTACGGCCTGTACTAGCTCTTCCTTTTTCACAATTTCATCACCAAACAATTTATGCAACGTGATACTTAAAACTAAGTTAGTTGATTTTATTTACACGCATTAATCACGTTGAAATTATATTTCAAAAGTCGTTATTCTTATTTAATGATTATTCGTGAATTAAACAAAATAAACTAGATTCGCCTTGGCTTAGGTGATCAATTAACAATTAATTATTTAATTCTATTCTTATTTAACGCAAGATACTATGTGAAATTAATTAATTAAAAGTCTGTTTAAAGTGATCAAACAACACTAATTAATTAATTAAAGTTATTTTAAACAACAAAACAAAGGTGATTGATCTAAGTGCTCGGGAATTTACCACTTCTCTTTGCTAGATCTTCGTTTAGAACACTTATGGACTCTTTCTTTTTCGGGAACCTCCACCGTAGTAACAAGTATTAAAGGGGGTGAGTGTTAGGACAAGAGGGTTTGGTAGCACACAAGTTCATAAAGTTTCTGCCAGTGTTTTAGGTTAATTTCTGTCTCTTTGAGCCTCATATTAAGCCCCAATTTATAGGGAATGCGTACAATTAGGGTTTTGAACATTCTGCCGCAACAGGTGTCGCGCGCATTTGAATGAGTTGCGCGAGACATCCCAGCGCAATAGCAGCACAACTAATTTTCTTGCGCGTGGTATTATGGTAAGATTCGATTTCATATTTTTATGAAATTCTGAATCTTCCGTAAGCACATCACTAGCAGTTGCGCTAGGTGTTGCGCGAAACCTTGCGAGTTGCGCGCGCCAGACCAGCGCGACTCAGTGAGATGCGCGCGGATTTCTCTGCGGCAACATTGATTTTTAACCTAGGCGCTTCTAAATCTGTCATTTTTAGGTTTTAAGCTAGGGGCTTAAGCCTAATTATGACCGGGCTTAGTTGTTTGGACCTTAATGCATTTGTTTTTGGGTAAGGCTGGTTTATTTTTACGTTCTTGTGATTCAATCAGTTATCCATAAGTGTTCTTCACGTTATTCCAACACGAAGATGGTTTTATTTATCGTCATTGCACTTCTTGTCGGGACAGGAGGCCAAAAGTAGATGTCTACAGTTAGCCCCCACTTTGATCGAGTCTAGAATAGATGAGGATCAAAGTAGTCAAGGAAATAGATCCAAGACTTATTCTGCGAAGTTCTCAAAGAACATAGAATCTTTCAGAAATGTTTAAGGATGTCGAAACGGTCCTTGATTCGCTAAGTTCTTGAGACAAATAGCTATTAAGGTTAGAAAAAAAAGTATTTTCTAGTCTTAACGCGCTAAAGAATCTAGATTGATCCTTTGCAATTGTGGAACGCTTTTACAAGTAAAGGTGTTTTGGGTGATGTCACGTCATGAGAAGAAATCGGTTTAAAAAGGATTAAAGGGGATGATATCCTCTTAGTCATGTCATCGTTGGTCTAAAGTCCCTCGATATGTCATTGAAACTTTAGCTTGATTTTAACAAGTTGTAAAGATGATAAAACGAGTGTTTCAGCTTTCGCAGCCTAACATGTGAATAAAGTTCTTGACAATTTGCTTGTCAAAATGCAATACTCGGTGTCCACAAGATAGAAATACATGTCTCAGGACTAGAGGCATATATCCGAATCTAGTGAGAGAGAAGAAAATCTGCAATTCTCTCAGCAGTTTTGTCCACAAGATGAGAACACGTTTCTCAGGCTTGGGGGCATGTGCCTACATAGATGCGAAATCGCACGTCGCTCTTTATACAGGGGGTGGACGACACCCTAACTGTCCGGCAAGTTAGTAAGCTCACTAACTACCGTATTTGCTTCCAATCAAGAAGTGTCTTTTCTCGAATGGTTCGGCGCGCCTGTCAACTCGTGAGCTAACGCCTAAAGAAATTCTACCTTTTAACTACGAGAGGTAGATCACGTTAAGCTGGGAAGAAGTGAAATTTTACGCAACACCTACGCCATACATTTTTACGCCACATGAACGTCGTCCTTTTTGCTGTGCACGCCAAAAATAAAGAAAAGAACGTGACATTTCTAAAGTCAGTACAGTAAAATGATAAACCTGTCTATGGGAGCTTTTACGTAAAGCACCACTACGGAACGTCTTAAGACACTCGTACGAAAAACGTCCAAAACGTATGCTTGGGGAAGGCATAAAGCACGGTGTGCAAGCAGGATGATGAAAAAACTATCAAAGTAGAAAAGAAACTACTGGATCTAAAGCAATTAAAAAGATTTTGATAACTTGCACGCCATTACGTCTAATGACGAACAAAAACCGTTAAAAATTGATCTAACGGATCAAAATTTAAATACCGGTCATCTAAGTGACCAGTATCTGCGCGCAACTTAGTAGGTCGCGCTGGCTAGGCGCGCGCAAGAAACTAGGTTGCGCTTGGATGCCACACGCAACTTGATGAGTTGCGCGCAACATTTGAATTAGTAAAAGAGTTGGAGAAGCGCAATCTGCAGCTCTCTTTCTTCTTCTCCTCTTTCTCCAATTTTGATCTCTTTCCTTTTTGGTTGTCGTTTGAAGCTAAGGAAAGTAAATCTTGCTCCTTTTATTTTACCAGACTGTGATCTTGGTCAATAAAATGGAGAATCGAATGAAGATTCCTACTTGAAGTTAGGGTTTTTTATTCAACTTGTTTTCATGAATTTGTTTGTTTGTTTTTATGACATGTTTAAGCAATATATTGCAACAAATTTCATGTGAAGTGGTAAAGTATTGATCCTTTATGAGCATGTACAAGCATATATGTGTTTTTTTAATTTTGAATTTGTGCTTGAACTTTATTTCTCATTTTTTGCTCACATAGACTATACTTGTTAATTTTAATGTAAATTGAAGTGTTTAGAACAACAATTATGCATTAAAATTATAAATGAAATTTTGAACTTTGATAATAGCATGAAATTGTTTTTGCGACTCATGTTTATTTTTTTTTCACGCGTAAGTTGCAAAATTGGTTTTATTAATGATAAAAATAACCGAAGGTTATTATTATTCACTTATAAAACTAGTTAGTGTAGGAAATTCTTGAAGACATCAACGAACTAGAGTAGTTTGGCTGTACTTCGGGCTTTTGAGCCCCCATTTTATGTTTTTCGAATATTGTAATCCCCAATGTTGGGTGACTTCGATGACTTGTTTGTTTTTAATAATTAGACCCTTTCATGTTGCTTGAAATGGGTCTAGAAATCCTGTGTTTCTTCTTATTATAATAACATCTAGGATCTTAGAAACGACTAAACTACGGTGTTTAAATTGTTTTTTACCATTAGTAGTATTGGTCATTCATTAGAACAAGTAAGAGGGAAAATGAAATGTTGTTCAAATTTTTCCTCTATTCTTGCTACCTTCGAATTCTTTCTTTTGAGTTCAAATTTTGTTACTGTTTTGAAGCTCAAGAAAGTAGATGTTATCTTCCTTGAGAAACTCCAATGTGTGCAACAATGGAGGAATATTAAAACGAAGACTCCTTAATTTAGAATTTAGGAGTCTTTTGTTTACATTCTTACTCATGAAATTGTTTGTCTTATGTTAATAAAGTGTCTTGATACAATTTTCATGATGAATGATTGAGTACTAAACTTTTGTATGAGCAAGTATGTTTTATGCATCATGATTTTGTTTCTTTTGCTCTACACTAGACATACTCTCTAATCTCTAAAGTAAATTTGAAGTATTGAAACAACAATTATGCACTAAGATTAGTTTTTGAAGTTGAACTTGAAAATAGCTCGAGTATTTAACATGTTTAATGGCCAAATTCAGTTGCAAACTTAGTTTTCAAAGGAAAAACAGGATTATTAAATCATTGTGATACATTTGAAAATTGTAAAGCTCGAGATCTACGTAAACCATTTGTAGTTTAGGCGATTCTCGAAAGCAGCTCGAATGGCATGAATGTCTCATTTTATTTGTTTGTGGATATTGGAGCCCCTATGTGTCAGGTTATGTGCATTCTTGCTATTTCACAAGTCTTGGAGCCCCCAATTTGGGGTAGTTCTAATGACTTGCTATTGTTTAGGCCATTCATATAATCATGATATTGAGATGGACCTATGTATATATCCTATTTTTGTTTTGAGATATTTAGGACAATGACATGGCTTTCACATTTTAATTAGAGTCATGTTCAAGAAAGCAAGTTAGTTCTTTGCTTGTTTACAAACAAAAAACAATTGTGTTGAAGGTTTAGTAATCTTACCTAATGTTTAAACGTTTGTAAAGATCATTGCGGTGATTTTATTCTCAAAGTTGATTTAGAGCATCAAATATTTTTTTTTTTTTATCGATCTATGATTTTGGTCTTGTAGGTGGTTCGTTTACCATCCCTAAGCCAATATTCGCAGGAGGACTAGGCGAGAACAAGTTTGAGTTAAGAAGAAGTCGAATCTTAGTTCATTCCTTTTGGAAATATTTATGTATATACACATATTATCCAAACGGTTATTGAGAATCTGAAATTTTATTTATTTGTAAAAAAAGAAACAAAAATTCAGAAAGGAAATTTGAATACTATTTTTTATTAGAAACATGCTATTTCGAACTAGAACTCAAAATTTAAAAAGGGTCCAATAATTTAAACGAAAGTTTGTTTTGAAAAGCAACTTTTTCTAGTACGTAGGCAAAATACATAATCATATTATTTTCAAAACTGGACCCAAAATGGAAAGTTAAGTCTAGCTCGTAATTGAATGTGACTTTTTTTATCCAAGATTGATGAAGGTAAGTTGTAATTTGCAACTTATTTCAACTAAGATATGAAAATGTGAGCAAACTTTCATATATCTAATTTTGTTTACGTTTTACTTTTTAGTGTTTGTCATCATTGTCATATTTTGCTACCTGAAAGTGAAGTTCTTTCAATTAAATAAGCACCGTAGTTTGTAAATGAATGTTTATCAAACTTAGGTTTGGTGGAGTGTTAGAATAATTTATAAAATCGTTCTAATCACTTTCCAAAATATGGTCTTATTTCAAAACGAAAGTGGAGGTAAGACTTATATTTTTGTAGCCCCCAAGTGTAACCTTAGGTGACTTTTGCAATTCATGTATACACATGCTAGGGGATATTTCTCATGTTTATTTGAAGCCCCAAGATTTGTATTTTTAGTTTGTGGAATATTGCATCATGATTTGTATGATCAAGTAACAAAATTAATTATCTTGATCAAATAATAGGAAGTGGTATTCTTCCCTTTGTCATTTAACGTTATTAAGATAGTTCGTAATAAGCTTTGCATGACATTGATATCGCAGCATAAATAGCGTGTTCAAATCTGTAAATAGAGAGAAGTGGGGATGTCCAGCTTTTTTAGCCCCCAGTTTGAGGCAAAGAGCGGAAAAAAATTATACTATTTTTTTCAAGTATTTTAGTTGCCAAATGGGAGGGATCATCGTGACTTACCCCCTAAAAAAGAAATGAACAAAAAAGACGGATTTGTATAAAAAGGAAGGAGAATCCAACTTTCCCATAGAAGAATAAAGAAAGAGAATTAGACATGTGTTCGAAAAGCAAGGATTATTGAATTAATATTTGAATCATCGTGATGACTTGGCAGTGAGGTATACGTGTGATAGCGATAACGATCATTTTTTCATGTAGCGATCATTTTTAATCAATGTTTCTCGCTTAGAGAAGATGGAGATATTCCATGCAGGCGGACATATTAGTTGCTCATGATAAGTGAGAAGACCAATGCTCGAGAGTTGTAAAAGACATCTAAAGTTGACGTTGAAGTTGTCGATATATCAAATCAATTTATTATATTAACTCTTTTTCTTTCTAGGAAATGTATATAAAACTCGAATTACCTTGGTAATAAATAGCCTTATTATTAAAAGAAAATAAGATGATTGTTTTTTTTTTTTATAAAAAAATAAAAACAAAAAAAAAAAGGTCATAGTCATCTCATTTTTCTTTGGCAAAAGATATGGAAAAAATCGAATTTAGTTTAATTAGATTGCTTTACTAACATGATGTAATCAAGCCAATGGCTATCAAATCATCCAAATCATTTCAATTTTTTTTATATGATTTTGTAATCATAACTCAACACTTCATGCATTTTATATATGGGAATGACTACTCAATAGTAGGTCCATATGTGCAAAGGCCTAAGGTTGGCCATTTTTTCATGGCATGTTGATTTTGGTACATGGTTAGGATCTACCTCAAGGAGGGCCTTTCCAAGGTTGTAACGTGGCTAAGCTTGGGGTTATGAAGAATGGACAGGCTCAAGTATACTCCCAAAATCCCTTACTTTTGGTGCTTCTCAAATTAAAGCCTTTATACTTTGTGTGACAACTCCTACATTAGGTGCTTTTTCCTTACTCTCTCTCTCTCTTTTTTTTTCTTTCTTTTTTTTTTTTACAAGTTTTATTTTGGGTTTAGAACGATTTATTTTTTTTCTTTCTTTTACATTGGGTTTTTGGGTTTAGACTAACTTTGCGTCCCCATCTTATGTTTCGTTCCCCCAATTTCCTATTTGTATCTCTTTTCACCATTCCCATCCCAAGGTATGGAATAATGTAGGTTGAATAATTAAGGCTCAACTGACGAGGCTCAAAAGGGTTGCCAAAAAGACGGATTTTCTCTAAGGTTAAGAACATGGGATTATCTTTATGGAGTTTAAAGTTGCCTCCAGTGTTGGTGAAATCATCATGTCCTTTCTTTGTGGGCCAAAGATGGGCCTCTTTTCATTCAATATATCTTGTAAGCCAAAGCTCATCAAGATTCTTAATGTGTTGAGTATGTATGCCTTTTGATATTGCCTTTATGAATGTCTACATTTTATTTAATTCGAGTCAATAATAATATAGAGATTGAAAAGAGAACAAGATAGATGTACTTGAAAATATATTTTTTATTCATTAATTAATGAGAGTACAAAATAAGTGGATTCGACAACATGAATCTCTTAGTCTATCATAAAAAACAGAGGAAAGAAACAAAACAAGACCTAGGGTGCTACATCTGGAATTGTTGACAACTTCTCGAGATTGCATCTTTGAGCTTTATCCATTTCCAATGTAGGTGAAATCCTAGTCCATCTATATGATTCATGGTTTCATTTATCAAGTCCCTTTCAATTAATGTTCCCACAGTATAGGCCTTTTGAAATGTGTCTAAACCAAGGTATTGTAAATGGCACTTGTATGGTGGAGACATATTGTCTATGAACTTTGGGACAAGTTCATGATCCGGAGGTCTTTGTGAAAGAAGAGCAACCTTTGATCGCCACCTGGAAAAGAAGTCAATAAAGCCTTCTTCTTCCCCTTGCTTAAGCAATTCAAGATCGCGCAAGGTAGTTGTGAGTTCGATGTTATCTCCATATTGGGTTGAGAACACTTTTACACCGTCACTCCAAGTGGAAGTTTGTTTTGCATCGAGGTTATAAAACCATGATCTAGTAGTTGGGTCCAAAGAAAGAGGAAAAGTACATGCATATAGGCTTGGCTCAACCCCTTTTAATGCCATAATTCCAATAAAGCTCATTAAGTGAGTCCTAGGATTGTCTGTAACCTTAAAGATTGGTAAATCCGTAGTCAAGAACTATTCTGGGAGAGTCTTGCCACTAGGTTGTGGTGCAAGCTAATAATTGAAGTACTTATTCCCTGAGCTAGCTCGAACGACAAGTTTCTCCAAGGCCTCTACTCTTTCGGCTCTTGCTTTTTCTTGCAGAATGTTTTCTTTTTCTTTTTCTGCTTTTATTTTAGCCTTTTCTGCTTCTTTATGAGCCTTCATTTGGGCTTCTTCTTCTCGTAGGGCCTTTAGGTTTTGGAATTCCTCTCTAAGTTTCTCCAATGCTACTTTGTCACCCATGATTGGACTAGTACGCGATTGTGGAAGATGATCTAGTAATGTGTATCACGAGAAATTGAGCGCGTTCACTTAAACCTTTTCTGCCAAGCATTCAAACAACAATCAAAAGTCAAAATGATTGTTTTCTTTTTTTTTTTAATCCTTGTAATAAGAATTCACTTTAAGCAAGTTTGTTGATGAAGAATGTCAAAAAATTCACGAACAATCATTAATGGAATGTCATGATTTGTGTTGACTTCAACAAGGTAATCATCTAAGGATTTTACTTTAAATGAATTGTTTTCGAAAAAGGTAGAAGAGAAAGGCAAGAAAGTTAGATTGAAAAATGCTTATCAAATTTTAGAAATATTAATCGACCCAAACACACTCCTTAAAATGATCAAATATACTATGGTAGTTGTTGATCATTTAGATTACAATAGAGATCTATATCGTTTTTTTTAAATATGATTCTCATATTGCTCATCTTTAAGGGATAATATATTACTATTTTCTTAAAAAGAATGATGGCCTCCGAATGTAAAATCCAAGAAATAATTAAATCATTTTCTTGGTTTTATCATTAATTATCTTCTCTCTTTTTTTTTTTATTTTTTTTAAGAACGATTTTTTTCATTTTTCTTTCATTCTATTTAACTCTTTTTTATTGTGTGAGGCAAACATCCCAAGTAAGGTTCTCGGAATTTTTTTTTTAAACCATAGAAGAGGTAAATAAATTATACTCTTAAATCAAGGTTGATCAATTACAACTAAAACATGATGAACACGTAAATAGGCACATTTAAGAATAAACATATTGATGACGTCCTATTAAGGAATGCGAACTTCTAATGACGAACCTCATAAGAAGTAATGTCATTAGTTCGATTATAAAGTACTAAAACGAATCATCATAATCAAAAATAGTATCGCGCGCAATTTTCTGTTTTGCGCTAAGGTGGAAAGTCCAACTTCAAGAGTAGCATCTGCCACATACGTTTTATTTATTATTTTTTTATTTTTTTGCGAAAACGCAAAAAGAACGATAAAAAACATTTTTTGATTTTTTTTTGAAAAAAAGAAAAAACAGAAAAGACGATCAAAGTAAAGGTAACTAAGTTAGACAACGTTGTTAGCCAAAGAGATATTTTTAGCACCTACTTAACGATTAACCTTAAAGCGGTAATATCGTTTTCTCCGTATGATATTGCTCGTAACGAGTCAAATTCAACGTTGAAAAGTGGGCGCGCGCAAGACACAATGTTGCGGGGAGGTGCTGTGCACAACTTCTGAACTTGCGCTTGGAGGCGCGCGCAACTTTGACAGTTGCGCATGCCACTTGGTAGTTTCGAAAATCTTTCAATTTTATATTTTTTTATTTTTTTTTGAACCATAATTTTTGCGAATTTTTTTTTATTATATCTCTAGGTAACAAGTTGGAATTAATTAGATTAGACACGAAGCACATATTCATGTAGTCACATAAGCACATAAAAAGAACTGTCAAAGTATATGATGCCATTCTAAGGTCAAGGCTTGGGTGTCCAAGGGTACCATATCTTAAGAGACGATGCACGAATCAATCACTCAACTTGTTGACCCATGACATAGCCCTCCCAACTTATGATTGTTATTGATTTCGGGATAGAAGCCTAGTGTTGGCAACCCCTAGTCAATGAGCCAATCCCCAAAGGTTAAAGTGTGCTATGATTATGCATGATGCAATGTTGCTTGTTTGGTTTTTACTTTTGTGAAAAAGGAAGATATTATGTGTTCAAGTCTCGCTCTATAACTAGAGATTATCCAAGTTAATTCTCGTTACAACCCATAGGCAACCTAGTGTTGGAAACGTTGGACCATAACTAAGAACTAATCTTGTAACCTCTAAGTCCCCAATGGAGTTACCACTGTTAGGAGGGTGTTCCCACCGTAGGGGATCCTTCTCCTTAGATACCCATGACCCTTTAAAAGCCTAAGACTTTACACTTGTTAGGGTGTATTATGATTTGAATTTCAGACTGTTTAGGGGACCTTGAATTAGAAATGATCATTTCATCATGCTTTTTTGTAAGAAACAAGTAGGAGTTGCCAATGAGTTTTAGGAAAACTCATAAACCTCGTTCATGCCTTTCTCCCAAGTAGAGTTCAAGGGATAATTAGCACGAATCGTAAGTTTACCCATGCCCAAATTGGTCTACGTGTACCAGAAATGAGTTCGGGAGCGAGGGTACTAAAATAACATTCCTTTTAAGGAGGAATCGCTATTCTAGCCTTAGTTACGGCCTCTACTAGCTTTTCCTTTTTCACAATTTCATCACAAAACAATATATGAAATGTGATACCTAAAACTAAGTTAGTTGATTTTATTTACACGCATTAATCACGTAGAAATTACATTGCAAAAGTCGTTATTCTTATTTAATCAATATTTGTGAATTAAACAAAATAAACAAGATTCTCCTTGGCTTAGGTGATCAATCAACATTTAAATTTTTTAATTCTATTCTTATTTAATGCAAGATACTATGTGAAATTACATAATTAAAAGTCCGTTTAAAGTGATCAAACAACACTAATTAATTAATTAAAGTTGTTTTAAACAACAAAACAAAGGTGATTGATCTAAGTGCTCAAGAATTTACCACTTCTCTTTGCTAGATCTTTGATTAGAACACTTATGGACTCCTTCTTGTTCGGGAACTTCCACTGTAGTAACAAGTATTAAAGGGGGTGAGTGTTTAGGACAAGTGGGTTTGGTAGCACACAAGTTCACAAAGTTTCTGCTAGTGTTTTCGGTTAATTTCTGTCTCTTTAAGCCTCGTATTAAGCCCCTATTTATAGAGAATGGGTATGATTAGGGTTTTAAACATTCTGCCAAAGAAGGTGTCGCGCGCATCTAAATGATTTGCACGCGACATCCCTGCGCAAGTAATTAGGTTGCGCTGCTATAGGCAGCGCAACTGATTTTCTTGCGCGCGGTATTATGGTATGATTCGATTTCATATTTTTATGAAATTCTGAAACTTCCGCAAGCGCATCACTAGCAGTTGCGCTGGGTGTTGCGCGCAACCTTGCGAGTTGTGCGCGCCAGACCAGCGCGACTTAGTGAGATGCGCGCGGATTTCTCTGCGGCAGCATTGATTTTTAACCTAGGCACCTCTAAATCCGTCATTTTTAGGTTTTAAGCTCGGGCTTAAGCCTAATTATGATCGGGCTTAGTTTTTTGGACCTTAATGCATTTGTTTTTGGGTTAGGCTGGTTTATTTTTATGTTCTTGAGATTCAATCAGTTATCCATAAGTGTTCTTCACGTTAATCCAACACGAAGATGGTTTTATTTATCGTCATTGCACTTTCTATCGGGACAGGAGGCCAAAAGTAGATGTATACACTAACCAAGGTGCGCTAGCACGCACCAGCCAGCCTAAGCTCGGCTTGGTGCACTTGCTAGCCACCTTGCTAGGCCATATGCCCCTAGCACTCGTTTTACTCGGGGCATTCTTATGCTAGGGGTATTTTGGTAATTTTGTTAATTAATTAGTAATTTTCTCGTCTCGTATTTTATTATTTTCGACTCGACTTCCGACGCTCAATTTCGACGCTCCAAGCTCGAATTTCCGACGTCTAAATATTAATTATTTGGGCAACTCATTAAATCCTTCCGAATTAATTCGTCGCATCGGGGCGTTAGTTACTTGGGTGTGACCCGAAGGGTTCAGTCAAGATTAAGCTGTAATATTAATTATTCATTAATATTACTGATCGAAAGCGGCCTCCACTTAAGCATTCCGATTACTTGACCTTACTTAATAATTAGCTTTCTAATAATTATGAACCCTCTATCGAAATAATACACTTGTTCGAAAGACACCATTCCTTTCAATTATTATTGTTATTGCTTGATCACGCCCTCTCTTGCAGGATTAAAGGGAATTTGTACTTGAAATCACGCTTACTAAGATAATTAATAATTTTATTCAGGCTAATATGATTTTAATTCAAGTTATCGCCCATAATAGATTTATTTGTGCATTAATATTCAACCAACATAAATTAAACAGGTTTAGGATTAATATATGAGAAGAATAAAGTAGACCCCTATTTAGGGCAGGTTCAATCTCTTTTAGGTTGGATTTGTACCTTCATCCCCGAATATCTAGTCATGGTTCAGGACCACTATGGAGTTAGTGATCTCATGGATCGTGAAAAGGTGTAACCTTCACCATGTGAACGATTTACAAGTTCCTAAAACTTGTTGGCGACTCTTTTGCTCTATCTTCCTTCCCTTTGGACGCCACCATGCTTAAGTGTATGATCACAATGGGGCTCAAGTGTAGGATGCTTGAAATATTCCCTACTGATTTTTGGTGACTCCACTGGGGAGGATTTCTATTTTAATTCCTAAAATTTATTTTGGCAATAATTTAGAATGAGTGGATGAGACTCGAAAAGTTCTAAGTATTCATGTGCGTAATTTTGATTGACATTATTGGCATAAGCATAAAAAGGTCCGCATTGGATAGACCATCCGTAATGCATCAAAAACATAGAATTTTTACACGTAGGAAATTTGGGAAATATCTTAGACAACTAGAATCGAAAAAACGCTGTGAAAATTGGAAAATTCTAAGAACAAAGAGAGCTGCTGAGGCATGTAGGAACTGGCGCTGAGAAAACAGTGCCCATCGCAGCGCGATAGCTCTGTCACGACGCAATAGCAATAACGAGGTGCGACAGGGCTATCGTCTTGCGATGGACCCTATTGTCTCGTGCTACGTTCTTCCAATACTAAGCCAGAAATCTTCGTTCTTGCATTGACCGGTTCTAGTACTGTTTGCTCGATTTTACTTCCTGATTGAGTTTTTCTCACTTTTTTGAACCCATATGTGTTCTATATATGGCCATAACCCTCTGGGAATTCATACTTCATCTACCCAATCAAACGCTCATTGCAACAAAAGGTACATTTGAGTTTGTGAATTCACAAAACCATGGAAACAAGTTTAACTTGTGGGCTCCCATCCGTACGCGCAAATCCTTCCAAAGGTAAGGCTTCTGTGCGATGCATTCAGACTCATAACCATGGACCCTCTTTGAATAACCCTTATCCTTGAACTTTAGAGAACTAGATCCATGGTTAAGTTGCAAACTCATTGCATCATATTGTGCTTACTTAACTACTTGTGGATTCTTGCTTGTGCATAATCTATCTGTGTTTACACTAACCGTTTGTTTGACTTGTGTATAAGTCTAAAGAAACTAATTAATGACTATATAGGACTTTTCTTAATTAATTAATTTATGGTTAATTTAAGCCTAATAAATTAGCTAAATCTGACTTAGTACGACTATAGGCTTGCCCTTTTAAGATAGAACACTGAAAACAGGCCCAGACTGACGTTTCAGTAATGGCGTGAAGGTTTGGCCTGTGGCGCGACACAAAAGTGTCCATTGCGATGCGATAACCACATCGTGCCGTGATGGCCCCTGGCTTTTCGCGAGAGTACCGTTGCTTCGGTGATGGTCCAGTTTTCTGCCTGAGTCCTCACGTTGAGTCTAATTAATCAGTTTATTAATAACTAAAGCTTTATTTAGTCTATTAATTGAGTCTAGGCACAAGTCCCATGGTCTTACACAAGTGTCAAAGCATGCCACTTTCACTCACTTTTTAAGCACACGCTTTGTATATATGTTCACCATGACCATGTCCAGAGAGTCTTGTGTGCGCGTGTTTTCCTTCATTTTTTTAGGGGGTAAGTCGGATATTAATCCTCCCAACATAACCTTGTTGTTTGAACCCACACATGATTCCCAAATATATGCACCCTATTTTGCTTTTGTTTTTTTGAAACCCAATAAGTCAAAGTCAATTCGAGTCAAGTCATTAAGTTAAAATGGTTTAATATTTACAGCGCTTGGTCAAGAAAGGAAGGGCGACTAATCAAAGACAACACCTTCGTCCAAGTCTTACTTTTTGATAAACCGTTTCGACAAAGAAGAAAGGCTAAGAAGAAAATGGCAACCCAAGAAGAAGTTAATGAGCTAAGACAGAACATGGCTAGCTTGACCGAGATGTTCAAAACTCTTGCTCTCAAAGTCAATGACCCTGCGAAACAACAACAGCTTGAGCAAATGGAACAGAGTTTGAGCAAAATCTCCAATTACTACAAATTCCAAAGGATTAGCTCACAAGGGGTCTCTTTGGACAAGGAACTTTTTCCGCAGAAGTTCAATGCCAACGACATCCCTAAATTAAAGCCAATTGATAACCCTTACTTTCATTTATGAAATTTTGAAACAATGATAAACATTAAGGAAATTGATAAGAAAAGCTTTCCATTCATTGTTCTCTTTATCTTTATAAACTGTTTGTCAACAATGGTTTTTTCCCTTGATAAGGAGAAAATCTTTTCTTGGGATTCTTTAACAAACGCTTTCGTTGACAGATACAAATGCAACATTCAAGTTGAAACTGACCATAGAGAACTCGAGATGTTGAAACAAAAAGAAAACGAAGGGTTCACTTCCTTTTTTCAATAAGTGAAGGGAAACTTCCGCTAAAATGGTTGAGGTTCCCACTGAAAAAGAATCTGTGAGGATGTTCATCAAGTACCTCCAAGAAAAGTATTCAAAGCATTTAAAATACCAAAATAATTTGAATACTTTCAAGGCCGTCTATGACATAGGAATTGATATTGAAGACGATCTTGCGAAACAGAAAGCTGCTAGCAACTCTAACAGTGTTTGGAAAGGAAAGAAGAACGACAATCCTTCTTCTTCCAAAACCACCCACTCAAACAATGTTAGCACCGTCAACTTAAACGAGGTCCTAGCTATGAACAATCAGGACAAAAAAGCCATTTAGGAGAAATTTCACATCTATTGGCATGAGTTATGACACCGCATTCGATCGCCTTCATGCTAAAGGTCTCAAAACTCCTATTGGACCATTTGAAGATCCACAAGTCGAAAAGAGGATGGCTAGTTGGAACCCCAACCATAATTGCAAGTATCATCAAGGCAGGGGCCATCTCACTGAGAACTGTTGGAAGTTAAAAGAAGTTATTCAGGATTTAATTGATAGCAATAAACTCCCATTACCTCCTGCAAGTAAGAAGCCAAGTATTAATAGTGCTCCCCTTTCATACTCCTTGGCAATTTCTGATGAGGAAGGCCACGCGAACCCATTACTCATCATTAAACCAATTAAAGAAACTCATGTTATCGAAGAAGAGGAGGAAACCTTTTTCGATGCCATGAGAAATTTTCCCGCAGGAGAACAACCGGCCACTAAAATGGAGATATGGCTTCTCATAAACATCTTGAGGGAAGAAATAGACATATGTCGCGAGGCCCTCAACCATACAAAGTTGGTACAAAGTAAGCGTGCCGCTAAAAAAATTATGTCTACAAAGACTACTAAGAGAACCATTTACTCTCAAAGTAGTTGAAACACCCAAAAGGAGTAACAAGGTATACACACCTATTGGGACTTCTTATGCGAACATGTTTCATATGCTCTTCGAGAATGGGAAGATTAAACCTCTCGAGCCAAGACCATTTGAATCACTAAAAAGGACAAATAGGTTCTATTGTCCCTACCATCAAGAAGGAGGGCATAACATAGAGAACTGTTTTAAAATTCAAGGACCTAGTCCAAGGATTAATTGACAATAAAAAGTTATTCCAAATTTGACCAGAAGAAGAGATATTTTCAGAATTGGTTAATGGAGTTTAGGACAGTGATGATGAGGATGTTTACCTCAAAGATATTGAAGAAACTCCACTTTCCTCATTTTATCTGGTTGATGATATTTTGGATGAAGAGGATTCCCCTATCGATCTCCTCATAAGATCAGGGAGAATGCAACCTCCCATCACAACGCAACCTATTCCTACCACTCAACAAGTTCCCATACCAATCATAGAAGACAACGATGTTGTCAAACAACTAAAAAAGACTAAGGTTGAGATGAATGTATGGAAACTATTAGCTACATCCCATGAACATAGGCTCGCAATAATGGATGCTTTAGCTAAAGTAGGAATAGACTCAGAAACCACTCCCGAGGGGTTGGTTAACTTTCTCACGAGTGATCTTCCTAGTCCCATCAATCTAATTCTGACAAGGATTTACCTCCTAAAGGTGATAAACATAATAAAGCCTTAAACCTCACAGTGGTGTGCAAACGAATGAACGTTCCAATGACCCTTGTGGATAATGGGTCGGCAATAAATGTTTTTCCACTTTGAACTGCGAGGATGCTAGGAATAAGGGATGAAGACTTGTCCCCATCAACACAAGGCATAAGAGCTTACGACAATACTCATCGCCAAGCTCTTGGACCTATTACTATGAATGTTACAATAGGGGTTATTGAGCATGCTACTACTTTTCAAGTTGTAGAAATCAAAGCCTCCTTCAATCTATTGTTGGGACACCCTTGGCTTCACGACCTTAAGGCCGTCCCTTCATCAACAAGTTAAGGCAATAGTTGGAGGACTTCCTGTCACAATTGACACTTCTCCTATGAGGATCAAGGCAATTGATAAGCCTCTCATAAATATGGAGCATGATGAGAATGATGAAGATTTATGGGGCTTCAATGCTGAAGAGGTCACTTTCATCGAGGAAGATGAGAAGACCCCTCTTCGCTACGACCTCCATTCGAACATGGATAGTCAATGGCATTCTTAGAAAACAAGGATACTTTCTTGGAATGACTCTAGGAAAGAAAAAGGGAGTAGCAACACAAATGGGATGGCCTGGCCTTCGTAAATTAGATACTTTTAGATTATTTTTGAACCGACTCCGAAAGACTATAAGCAAGCCCGGGAAAAAGTCCAATGCACGGAGGAATGCTCGTATCCAAACGAAAGAAATCTCAATGGATCGTTACCCTCTCACTTTAATTGGACAATTCATAAAAGAGGGAGAGGATTATCCATGCTATGAATTTCCTGAACCTTTTGTCAAAGATGGGGTGAGACAACCAAGGTTCGAAATCTTTTTGGATTGCAACTTCCTAGATGAGATCCCAACTCCTATCCACAAGGAGAAAGCACCCCCATGCTTTGACTTTAATGTCATGGGACTACTCTTTGGCTACAAGAAGAATGAGCCTAAGCGTATCGATGATAATTCTACACTTATCCAAATGGTCTTACAAAGTGAAAACTTTGATCCTACATAGCTCATTACTCCGGTAGAAGATTTAGTTCGAGGATGGCGAAAGACTGTGAAAGTGACTACACCAAATGGAAGAAAGATCTCCATAACAACAGGACAAGGTGATGAATGTCATTTATGGCATTCATTTAGCTTCTTTTAGGATGATTTTACATGACTTTTGTATTCCTTTTACTCCATTTTCTCTAGTTTTGCTTACATTTTCTTTACTTTGCTTTTTCCTTCGAAGTTTTCTTATTTTCTTGCTTTCCTAGTGTATTTTGCATTTTCTTCTTTACTTGCCTGATTATCTTTGTTTATAGGAAGTTGGCGATATTCGAGAGCCTCAAGTGTGTCTTTCTCAAAGTTTTCAAGCTAATGGGATGTCTCGTTTCTCCATTTGAAGCCTAAGAGCAAAGGAGTTCAAGAGCTTGTTCATCAAGGTTGCGCCTTCATGCCGTGTGGGCATGAAGGAGTGGTGTCGAACCCACCAAGAGTGCTCAAACTTACTGCCTATAGCATCATGGCTCATCAGGAGCTCATGAGGACAAGCTCAGCCGCACTAGGGGGGATTCCCGTGCTCCAACTGTGCGGGCGCGTGCGAGAGAGGATCGGCCGCTCTAGGCTACTGAGCGGCCGAGCATGACCATGGAGCGGCCGCGCCTCCTTTTTCTCCCATCTTCTTACCTTTTTTGTAGCGGCCGCACATTCAAGTGAGGGGCCGTGCTCTTTGAGGTCGTTTTTGCACGTCTAACTAACTTCCTTATAGTTAGTTTTGCTATATATAGAATTTCCTTTATTTTCTAGAGGGAGAACTAGAGAGAGAATTATAATTGAATTAGAATTAGATTTAGATTTTGATTAGATTTTTAAAGACAGAAACTCTTGATTTTGTGGTATTGTTCTTAGATTCTAGAGAGAGAAGCTTGGTATTTGATGATTGTGCTATTGAGATCTTCATTCCTCTTTGATATTGATCAAAGTTTTGTAAGAATTCTTTACCGTTCAATGCAATTTGATGTTTGATTTTGTTATATTGTTGAATTTCTATTATTTAGCTTGAATTTGATTGTTGAAGTTGAATTACAATGTTGATAATTAGATTGATGATTCTTTTGTTATGCATTTCAATTTCACCATGATTAGTAAGTAGTTGATTTGCTAGGGAATGTGGTGAAGCATGTTTTGGTGATAATCTAATGCTAATTTGGGGCTTTTGATTGAATTATTGATGTGATTAAATTGGTTAATGAAACTTGTGCAAGTGCTTAGTTTGAAAAGGAGTAGCTAACCTTTAGGATCATGCTAGATTGCATAATAGCCTTCAATGACACGAACAATTGATTTGAGTGCTATTATTATTGTTTGATCTCAATTTGTGATTTTCCTATTGGAGTCATTTTTAGAGAAATCTAGCTTGACCCTAGGAAATAGCCTATTGAGTGACTCGCATCGCTTGTTCCATTTTCCCTCGCATCGCTTTGTTAATTGAATCCTCTAAAATTAGCAAGATTATTAGCAATGCATGTGGATCCTAAGTTCCCTAGTGTTTTGATATTGAATTCTATTTGATTTTGCTTGATTGATTTGATTTCCATTAGTGCAACCAACCAACTCTTTAGCTTTCGGAATAGCTTAGCATGGACCTTAGCACTCCCTCCTTCCCTTGGGTTTCGACCTAGACTTACCCTATACCCCGGGTTGGTTTAGCTTTATAAATATTGTTTTGGCCGGGAAATCTAGTCCCCAACGACCTAGGTTTACCGCTTGTCACAAGGACCAATGTTCGATGAGTCTAAATCGTTTGAGTCTGAGTCTGAGTCTGAATTCAAGTCTTCTGTAGTCGAGTCTGCTAAACCTCCTATAGTTGCATCTCCTTCTGTCCCTTCTAGATCTACTCCTAGGATAGTTGGTAGTCAAGTCCCAACGGACATTTCTTTATTTGATGTAATTGTTTCCGAGTTTAATAACATGTCTTCATTTGCTTACTTCTCGTGCCATTCCCTTACTAAAGATGACGAGCATTGCTTAACTAATAATGAAAATGACAAAGAAATAATTAAAGCAGTGGAAACGCTTGAAAATAAAACAACAGTAATTGAAGACACCGAAACGATTGACATCTCAAAAGATCCCATTATTCACAGAGTGGTTAAAATTTGTTTAACTCTTAATAAAGAAGAAATAACCGATTTAATCAATCTACTAAAGGAATTCATTGATGTGTTTGCTTGGTCATATGAAGATATGCCAGGAATAA
The DNA here is from genome assembly GCF_948465745.1 of Chenopodium album. Classification (NCBI taxonomy): domain Eukaryota; kingdom Viridiplantae; phylum Streptophyta; class Magnoliopsida; order Caryophyllales; family Amaranthaceae; genus Chenopodium; species Chenopodium album. The sequence goes on along the minus strand of NC_137851.1, from coordinate 34,062,200 downwards.
ATAGAGAAATAGCTCAACACACAATACCACTAATTCCAGGAATGAAACCTGTAAAACAAAAGTTACGTCGAATGAAACCCGACGTAGCTCTTAAAATAAAAGAAGAAGTTCAAAAACAGATAACTGCAGGTTTAATCAGGGTGTCCAAATACCCAAAATGGTCGCAAATGTGGTACCAGTTCCTAAAAAGGATGGAAGGGTAAGAATGTGTGTCGACTACAGAGATTTAAATAAGGCAAGTCCAAAGAACGACTTCCCTTTGCCACACATCGACATTCTAGTAGATAACACAGCAAATCAAGCACTCCTCTCGTTCATGGATGGGTACGCAGGGTACAACCAGATTCCCATGGCCGAAGAAGACATGGAAAAGACTACATTCGTAACACCTTAGGGCACTTACTGTTACACGGTGATGCCATTCGGGTTGAAAAATGCGGGTGCCACTTACCAAAGTGCAGCGTCTGCCTTTGCTTCACGACATGATGCACAAAGAGGTCGAAGTGTATGTGGACGATTTGATTGTAAAATCAAAGGACCGTCCAGGACATTAAATAGCCTTAAGAAAATTCTTCGAAAGGCTAAGGAAATACAACATGAGGTTAAATCCAACTAAGTGTGCTTTTGGAATCACCTCAAGAAAACGCTTAGGCTATGTCATCAGCTCGAAAGGAATAGAGATAAATCCAACCAAGATCAAAGAAATCATGTCAATGCCACCGCCCAAGACCGAGAAATGGATTCGAGGATTTATTGGCCGGTTGAAATACATAAGTAGGTTCATATCTAAGCTAACCACAATATGTGAACCAATATTTAAGAAGCTCAAGAAGAATGTGCCAGTAATATGGGACGATGAGTGTCAAAAAGCCTTTGATAAGATCAAAGCCTATCTCACTAATCCTCCTGTATTAGCACCAGCGCTTCCAAGAATCCCTCTTCGATTGTACTTAACAGTCACTAAAGAAATAGTGGGAGCCATGCTTGCACAAGAAGTAGAAGGAAAAGAAAACTCCATCTACTACTTAAGTAAAAAGATGCTCGAGTATGAAGTACGCTACACACCGCTTGAGAAATTGTGTCTCGCATTAGTGTGGGCCAAAACCAAGCTGAGACACTATATGCTCGTCCATACAGTCTACGTATTATCTCGAATGGACCCACTTAAGTATCTATTCGAAAAATCTACACTCAACGGGCGAATATCTAGATGGATGGTTAACTTAGCCCAATTCGATGTAAGGTTCATGCCTCAAAAAGCCATTAAAGGATCAGTGGTCTCGGACTTTTTGGCAGATTTTCCAATAGAAGATTCGACAACAATACATGAGAATGAGTTTCCAGACGAAAATTTGATGGTTACAGAAGATGATACTTGGACATTATACTTCGATGGAGCTTCCAACCAAAAAGGATGTGGTGTAGGAGTATTATTAGTATCGCCTAAAGAAGAACACGTTCTAATCTCAATAAAGTTAGATTTCGACGTTACCAACAACGCTGCTGAATATGAAGCATGCATTGTAGGCCTCGAAACAGCTTTGGCATTGGGAGTAAAGAAACTTCGAATATTCGAGGATTCTTCCTTAATCATCAACCAAATTTCCAAAAGGTGGAAAGTAAGGAGTGAAAGCCTAGTTCCTTATCAAACATATCTGAAAACTCTTATTGACCAACTCGAAAAGGTAGAATACACATATCTACCAAGAGAAGAAAATCAATTTGCTGATGCCTTGGCAAGACTAGCCTCGATGGTTAGCATTCCTACGGAAATTCAGCAAATGCCTCTAGCAATAGAAAAAGGGCATAAACTGGCATACATCCAAGCCATAGAAGATGACGAGGTAATTCAAGAGGAAGAAGAGGATGAAGAACCTTGGTACACTGACATCCTCAACTATGTCACCAAAGGGGAATATCCACTCCACGCTGACAAGAGAGCGAAACGAGCTCTAAGGCTTTTGGCTTCCCAATATGTACTCATAAATGACGAGCTACATAAAAGGGTACCTAAAGGTAGGGCTCTCCTATGTGTAGGCAAAAAGGAAGCTCAAAGGGTAATGAGAATAATTAACGAAGGAGCATGTGGAACTCACATGAACGGCAAAATGCTAATCCAAAAGATTGTACGCCAAGGATATTGTTTTGAGTGTTTTAGTTCCTTGGGAGAGTTCCAGCTTGAAGATTAGTCCGACGCGCTCTGTACCTGCAAAACACGGAGAGTCCGATTGGTAGGAGCTTTGCCTCCGACGGTCAAGTTAGTATTGGTCGAAAAAAAGGTACGGAAAAGGTAAAAGTGAGATCTTCTCGGATTCCGAGATCAGGTGTTTTCTTTGATGTGAGAGAATGTAGGGTTGTTGCAATAAATGTACCCATCCAATAAATGGGGGAAATCTCCCTATTTATAGGGTCGTTGGGAAAAGTGCCTTTTCTTAGGTCATTCTGACCTAAGTTTGGTGGGCTGCGCCGTAATACAACTTTCTCGGGATTTGGGCCAGAAAGGCAGCCTTTTCTCCCATCTATTTGGAGGGACACATATCCTCAGGCGGTTGATCCATTTGGACCTCTCATAGGTTGACACGTGTTAGCTTCTAATAGGGACACGTGTCTTGGATAATTTTACCCAAAACATTTGCCCCTCACAGATGTGACGTGGCGTGCCTGAGGTTCCCTTTGGATCCTGCAGTTGAAAGGATCTTAAACGGGTACCGCTTGGGGGTGTGGCAACTAGCACCCAACTCTTGGGTGAACATACTAAGGTATGTTGCCGGATAAAGGATGTTACGGGTTGAACCTGGCTTTGAGGCATTCGCCTCTATGCATTATCTAAGCAGAGCCCCCAAATCAGCCGGCCCCGGCTGGTATACCTTGGCAAGTAACAAGGGGTTCATGATGACTCTTGGGAAAGAGTCTAAATGGAAAGACTGGAGGAATAAGTTCTACATTGTCTCTACTCCAGAACCCAGCCGAAACAAAAGTTTCAATTCTTGGAACCAAAATCCTTATCCCCTAGGCCAAAAGGTAATCCTCTCGCTAGTGCCTGATGAGGGCTGGGATCAAATTCTGACGCCTGGTCTCTTCAAAGTGAGCGTAAGGAGGGACTGAGAGGGAGATAGTGCCCAACAGAAATATCCCTAGGTTCGAATGGCTTAGGGACCCTTTCTTCTTGGCCGCCTGTTCCCTAAGCTCAGAGAATAGGAAAGATGGGCAGCTGGATGAGTGTTTTGTAGAGCATTTATAAAATCTCTTGTTTGTGTTGCTAATCACACAATCGGTCTTTTTGCAGAAGAAGCTATGTCTCAGCTTGACCCCAACAAAAAGCCCAGCAACTTGGCCGCCGCCTACCGTCAGATGATCCGGCAGAAGAGCCAAATCTTTAAAACAAATCAGCTGGAACATGTAAGTTCTCATACATCCAACAATTTGCCTTGGACTTATTAATCACACGCTTTTTGCTAAGTGTTGTATTTTTACAGGAAGGATCCGTTAAGTCGCCGGTGCTGCTGGCTTTGGACCAAAGGCCCCCTAAGCGGCCTTCTTCTAGAGAGGAGCAGACGCCCCAAAATCAAAGGAAGACGATTGTTATGGCCGCATTGAAGCAGGCTAAGGAATCCAAGTCCTTAAAGGACCGGCCTCCTACTGGTGTTGCCGACTCTCCAAGAGCATCCAAGACTTGGTTGTGATTCCAGGTACCACCGCCTTTGACCTTTTGCCTTACCCTTACAAGGTTAAAACTTATAGCCAATCGCCAATAAGCTCTGAAGCCAGCCGATCTATTGACCGGATCTATGCCAACCTCTCACCAAATGTTGCATGTACAGGTGCTCTTCAGATGCCGGATGTGCGGGAAATAGCCAAGGACATGCTCAAGGTTGTCTCTGCTAAACAGCGTGACTCCATTAAAGGAGTCGGCTCCCTCAACTTCGACGCCATTTTGGCAAATCTAGCCGAGGTAACTTTCTTTTTATGTTAGATTATTTTTCAAGTTTTGACTTGGCCGACTGCATATTAACCGCTTCTTCTTTTGACCGGATGTAGGCCATGCTGAGAGTGAATGGTCTTAAAAAACCATTCAACGACAAGCAGAAAGAGGTAAGGGCTGCCAACCAAAGGGCCGCTTCTATGACAAAGCGATGTATGATGTAAATAAGACTGAGTTACTATGTAACACCCCCAAATCTCCCTCTACGGAAATACTAGTATAATACATATAATTATACCGTAAAGATGGACTTAGGCGTATTACCGCCGCGTGATTACGCAAGGCTACTCAAACTTACTAAACAAAACTAATACTTCGCAGCAGAAAACTTCAATACTCTTCTTTTATTAATATTCGACTATAAATAGTAACCATTGTCATGAGTACTCAAAAGTAAACATCAAAACAAACATTTGCTAATCTAGGTGAAACCATTCCCGGGACTCCATATGCTCAATTATTGACTCCACCTGAAATTAGTCAACACTACTTACCATTAAGGTAAATAGGGCGAACCAAAACAAAATAAGAAATGCGGATTAGCAAAATATGCTAACTACGATATGTGCAAGATAATTAAACTCAATTTATTAGCAAACATGCTTTTGAAATCAATTCCATCCTTTCCAATAATTTAACCAATAATTCCAACTCTAAATTCCAAAACTAATTTCAATAATCAATATCAATAGTCAATTCAACAAACCAATTCCTCTTTAAAATCCAATTCCTGTAAAACCAATTCCTTTAAAACCAATTCCTTTTAATGTAATTCCTCACCCAAGTGTGCACACCCCCCAAGCTAGTCTCCTTATATTACAAGGTTATCCTTGAGGAAAGACCCGGCCATACAAAGTCCAAGGCCTTATTAATAAACCAAATCCGCATAGTGGGATTACCAACATGCTTGTAAAGCATTAATAATAATAATTCAATAAATCCTCTTTAAATCCATTAATTCCAACTTTTAATAATTATAATTCAAACTCCTTTTTATTTAATTCCACATGCTTTCAAAATCAAACCTTTTAAACATGAATAATAATTTTAATTATTTAAAACATGATATAAAATCAATACTCCAATTTATTTATCAAAACCAATTTATTTAAACATGCTTTTATTTCATAAATCATAATTCAATTCAATTTAATTCAATCATCATAAAATCATTCAAACATGCTTCTGGCTTATTGAAAGCAATCACTTTCAAGGTATCTAGCCACCTAACGTACCTTGATCCTTGCTTAGCGAAAACACACAAAAGGAACCTCAAGAATCTTGATCGAACACACCATATAAATAAATATAACCTTAATCAATATAAGGTTAACAAATAATCACAATAATTAAATTAAAAACCCCCCAACTATATGTACATGAACCTTTTAAATTAATTTCTCATAAACATCATTAAAAATCTAATTTTATATAATTAAAACTAATCATAATAATTTTTAAAAATCCCCCATAATAATAATAATAATAATTGAATAAGAGAAGGGAAGAAGAAAGATAAAAAAACCAAGGAAAAGAGAAGAATTGGATTTGCGTTTGAAAGATTAGGCAGAACTTGCAGAGGCTGTAATTCCTTTGATATAACTCCGAATTGGGTGATTCTTGAGCCTAACCTCAAGGATTTTTTGAGAGGAACAATCTTTTGTGACACGTGAATACCCCAAACTTACCAGAAGTGCCCGAAAATTGGCTTCAAAGATAAACGGGATGATTTGTGTAAAAAGAGGAGAAGAAAAGAAGAGAATTGGTGTGAAGAATGTGAGAGGTATGGAGGGGTATTTATAGGCTAGCTCATGCAAGAATTAGGGCAAGAGAATGTGGGAAGAATTATGGCAAGTGGGGTTTATGGAATTACTTGGAGAAGTAAATGAAAGAAATATGGAAAGTTTTGATATTAAGGTGATTGTGTATAATTAAATATGGAAGGTATGTTTGTCATGAAAAATAATATGGCAAGGAAGATTACTTGGGGAATAATCAAGAGGGATAAAGGTAAGAAAATATGATGATCAAATATTAAGAAGATGGAAAAATAGAATTAAGGAAAATAATAGATTTTTGGGAGATAATTAAAAATACAATTTACCAACATGATTTCCCCCAAAATAATACAAGAGGGCCGAAAATCTTGAGCTTTCCATAGCTCAGATTTTCGGATTCCCTTAGCAGTATTTAGGAAGATTTTTGCTTGGTTTAAGGAAGAAAAATAATTGTGTAAATAATATAGAATAATTAATTAAATAATTAAATACCAATTATTCACCAATAAATAACTAAGAAAAATCAGATTTTCTTTACATAAAAAATTCGAATTTCCTAGCTAACTAAATGGGAATTTTCGGCCATTTAATATAATTAATAAAATACAATTTTTCTTTAATTAAAATATCCGAAATATATAAATAATCCGGTTTTTAAAATAAGATAAATGGATAATAAATCTTATCCAAAATAATAATTATATTTCAAAATAATTTTGGGCTAAAATTCAAATATCATTTTGGCTCCAAATAATAAATTTACTGAAATACCCTTTTTTATAAAATAATTCTTAATTAATTAACTAGAAAATACGTATGAAAATACGGGGTATTACATACTGACTCAGGATATCCTGTATTCGCAGGCAGCTTTAAATTTGCAAGTCAAGAAAGATTTGGAGGCGGCCCAAAAGAGGGTGACTGAGCTGAAGACAGCCAAGACTGAGCTTGGAAAGCTACAAGATGTTGGCAGGGACACAGACAGTCTCAAACGCCAAAATGAGGAATTGCATAAGAAGCTTACCGACCAGGAAAAGCAACTTATGTCCAAGTGGGCTGCTCGGGCTGAAGAGGAGAAGCGGCTGCTCATAGAGGAGAATGAGGCCGACTGCGTCACTCGGATGAAGATGGCGTGGAAGTTTCTCTTCCCCATGGACGATTACTCCATCTGGGAGTATCGTTATGAGCAGGCCATAGATGCACTAGATGGGTAGGCAGACCTGGAGGCTGAGGACGACAGGGTGGAGGTCTAGGATGAGGACGAGGATGACGAGCAAAATGAACAACATCCGGCCAACAAAGAAGATGTGGCGAATGAGAATGAAGCTGAGTCCTCTCCCAAAGCTAATTGAGTTTTTATGTTTTTCTGCGACCGGATGGCCATTTCAATTACATTTCCGGCCTGCGTGCCAAGTATCTCTTATATTTACCAACTAAGGAGTCCGGTTAATAATTTACTTGTTTCCCCCGATTGTATTTCGGGCACAATTTGAATTTTTATTTTGTCTAGCCAAGGGGTCAGCTTTTTTTAATTATGAATCATCCGGCCATCTAGTCGGATTTCGTTAAAAGTTGTGTTTAAAAGTTATGCTTTTTAAATGATTGCATCTTATTTGATACAGGCGGTATACCAGGTGTTTTTTCCCCTAGATGGTTATATTCTTGGGTTTAATAGTGGGTTGATTGACTTGGAAATTTTTGATACTTAAAAGAGTATGACTAATTTCCAAGTCAATCAATCACTATGGTGTTGCCCCAAACCAAGCATACAGCCGGCCACTGAGCATCGGGTGATTTTAGACAAATGATCTTGGACCTTTTCTTGGTGGCTGAATGACTATTATGCTCGAGCTTTAGCCCTTGCATTCTCGCCATATCGCTCAAAAGGAGCAGGCGGACTAAATTGTTTCATCTGCTTTCGCCCGCCTGATTTGCTTCGTCGCAAGAACAGACGACCCTACAGCGCTGAGGTATAGCAGGCGGTTGTATTGATGCCGCTTGCCCGGTTTCAAACGGATTCTTAGGGCGTACTTAACCCACCTAAGCTTTTCAATCCAGACGGCTATGAGTGAACCAATTAGGCTAATCAGTCTTGGCCGCCTGTGCATATTAGAAGCAATGAGTCATGTTAGTTGAAATTACACTTATTGCATCAAAAGCACCCGGATGTATTACAAACGGGTGGACTGCCTACCCCCATGTAGAGTATTTACTATCCAATTATATATCCATCCGTCCATCCCATTGGGAATACTTCGTATAGGCTAATAATTTCAAGCCATAATCTGAGTAAAGGCTTTATGCGGGTTTCGGATGTGTTATTAGGCACAGCCTCTTGAGGGAATTATGTCTTCGAGAAGCGCAATTACTAGATATATCAAGGATCACTATTATGGAGATAATAAGTTCGTTCTTTTGGGTCGTCATTATCTGTTGCTAGACTATGATCAATGATCTTTGGGCTAGTCAAATAGTCCAAAGCCCGCTAGAATGGATCCTATGAGGTCACACACAAGATTATTGGGTCAAACAAGTTAGAGGCCCATTATTGGGTCTCATGAGTTTATGACATGCTACATTGATTGTTGGGCTAGAATAGTTAGAAGGGCTTAATGTGTTTTGGGCTTGATGTGGATTTATTTAGAGATGTGATCTATAAATATAATCCATGCCTAGGGTTGTATGACACAACAATTAACAGTTAATTGTGAATCAAGCAACCAAGACCAAAACCCTAATTCTCTCTCTCTCTATTCGGCCCTCTCTCTCTCCTCCCTGTCCGTACAGCCCTCCTCCTTAGGTGGCACATGTGGTGGTGTCGTGGGTGGTTTGTGTTGTGCTCGTGACTCACATCTCCGTCAAAGGTTGATTGAAGTGTTCGATCACGACTAACTAGAATTAGTGGAGGTTTGATCCGTGCTCGTGGATCAAGTAGAGGAATCACGCTTGGGGTTCTTTATCTCCCTTTGTTCTTACTCGATCGCACGTTGAATCACGCTTCAAAGGTATTAATTCTAATTCTTTATGTGCTATGCATGATCTTGTGATTAGGTGCTATATGAATATGATTCATGTTTTCCGCATTCGTACCTATAAACTCCTACAGTGGTATCAGTTAGCCTATGCATGTACATATGTTGAATATTAATTCTTTGATAGTCCACAATTTTAATTCAATTAGGAGGGAGAATAATTTAATTATGGGTCAATTATTTTATTAAATGTGATTTAACGATATAAAATCATTAAATGTTGTTTAAATTGCTCCGAATTAGCCTTAATTTGATTCGAATTTTGCCCTACATTGATCGAAAATTTCGACCCCCCTAACCCTATTTTTCGAAAATTTCAAAATCCTAAACCCTAATTTGTGAAATTTGTGTTTTGGTTTTGATTTAATTCGATAGTTATGTGTTTAAAGAATTTAATCTATTTGATTTCATGTTAAATAATGAATTTTTCATGATCAAATTATTTAATTAAAGAGTTAAATTGAATTGGGGATTAAATTCATGAAGAACCCTAATTTTGAAATTGAATATGATTTAATTTTAAAATTAAAAGGACCACATTAATTAAATTTTAATAAAATGTTTTGTTTTAATTAAAAAAAAGGGGGGGGGGGGTTTTGGGTGCGGCAGCCGCGGCTGGGTGGCGCTGCCACGGCGACTGCCACATCGGTGGTGGTCCAGGTTGGAGGGCGGGCTAGGCAAGAAGTCGAACAGGAGCAGCACAGCAGTGCACCACCAGCTGTGTGTGCTCTGCTGTTGTTCTTGTGTCTCTGCAGGGCAGCGTACACCGCAAGGTGTACGGCCACCGTGGCCGGCTCCGGCTGGCGCATGTTTTTAAAAAAAATTGTTTTAATAAAAATCAGATTTCAAAATGAAAAATTAAAAGATAAGTTTTGATTTTGAAAAAGATAATTAACAAAATTAAAGTTGTTATTTTTGTTAAGTTTGGATAATTATGGAGCAAAAGATTCTATTTGGATAATGATTGATTTAATGAGATTATCCATAATTAATTTTGGATAATAATTGATTTAAAATATGTGATTGGCTAGCAATTAGGATAGAATCTCCTAAATTAGTTAGGATAATCATGGAAAATAAATATGATTTATCTTCCATAATTAAAATATGATTTGATTCTATCTCTTACCTTAAATAAAATATATGACATATTTTATGAGTGGCTAGAAATAATGTATGATATTATCTAATTGCAGTAACTAATTAATTAAAAATATGAGATATTTTGTGTCATGTTTCCTAAATTATGATCATTCGATGTTGTAGTTTACGAAAGCATGATGAGTGATTTATTATGTGGCACTTTATAATATATGATATTATTTATTGCTATATATAGACTAGTATGGCCCATATATTCTAAATACGATCTGCGCATCGTTTCGTATTTTTGTAATCTAAAAATTGTCTGCGTACCGTTAAGTATTTTTGTAATTTTATTTTATTTTATTTAAGTAGTATATAGAATAAAATAATATTACAGGTTGCAGTTGATCCAAGAAGCCTATGGAGTGGAGGCCTAAAGGAATAAGATGGATGAGATCCATGAAGATTCAAGTGGGAGCATTTTTCTACTTTATTAGTTTTCTTAGGATTAAGGGGCCATACTATGTCATGCTTTATTTATGCATTAGTAGATTATGCATGTTAGATTTATTTTATGTTGATTGATGATGCGTTAGAGTTCACTAAATAATCACAACATAAATGAATCTAGGTCCCAGTAATATTGACGTTGCTTTTCCAAATTGAATACCCAACAATCCTTAGATCATGAGTGATGGGTCGACCTTAGCAGAGTGTCACTTGTTATCGTAGGTAATTTGGGGTAGATCACGTTCTACATATTTAATTGGTTATACTCAACAAGGTTACCTAAAGCGTTTAGAACCTTGAAGCTAAGTGTAATAATTAAACATGTGATGGTTAATTATTCAACCAAGAGTTACAAAGAGTTGTAATCTGTAAAGAGTTTACTCACCTTGAAAATGTAATGCTTGATGGTAGGGCCTCAGTCCAGTTAACTATTACACAAATAAAGGGTCTTAGAATCATTTAATTCAATAGGGATCATTTTAATATTGAATAAATGCTTTAAAGTTACCAATTTAAATCGTTTATGGTACTTTAAAATTATTAAACATAATTAATGAATTTTTCCTCGTTTTGTTTTTGTTTGTAGATGAATAACTATAATGACAACACTATTTTGCCAACGAAACTAAATTTAAGGCTGAATCTCAGAAACTTCAGGGAATGGGAGAACGAGTTGAGAAATGTTCTCAAAAGCCAAAAACTTGAATCTCGTTTATACATACCTGTTGAGGGCAAGTATACTGAAGGTTATGATCCTGAAAGGCATGCGAAAATTGTTTCGGATGCAGAGAAAATCAGGAATCTCAATTTAGAATCTATTCTAAATTGTTGGAAAAGAAGGTTCAGGCAATATGAGTTAACCAACTTCTGTGAATGTCTTCGTGCCATCTGTCGAGGTGGCATTAGGGCATTAGGAAGTGGAGGAGGAAACTTCAACGACTACAATGTAAGAGAGGTCGTTAATTCGATCCCTCAGATTTACTATTCCTGGACTGACAGCATAAGGTATGAGGCTTACAATGTTCATTGTAAGATAATGGCTAAGAAGCTCATGCCTGGTCAGTCAGTAAGGACCCATGTCAATGAACTGATTGATTTATTCAATCAGATGGACGTCCTTGGGAAACCGTTTGATGATGACTCCGCACATGACATAATCTTGTTCTCACTCCACGATGGAATTAATATAGTCAGGCTTACTCATAATGATGAGGGCTCGACTGTGACATTAGTCAACCTTTTACTCAACCATGCTGAGGAGTACCTGAAAAGGAGACAAAGTGAATGCTTCTATTGTGGTGATTGGCTTCGCCATACACCAGGGTGTCCCCATTATACACCAGTGAAAACAGAAGGTAAGGAGTTACTTGATGTTTTTGTTGTAGAAATTAATCTTACCTCTTCTTCAACTTGGGTATTCGATACCGGTTGTGGTACTCACATTGTTAATAACATGCAGGGCCTAGAAGGGAGTAGGGCATTAGCAAAAGGGGAAGTCACACTCCGAGTAGGAAATGGAGCAACAGTTGCTGCACTTGCTATTGGAGATTATCATTTAAGACTTCCGTCTGGTTTAATTTTGGTTCTTAATAAATGTTATTATGTTCCAACTATTACCAAAAACATTATTTCAGTTCCTGTTTTAGATACTGAAGTTTTTTCTTTTGAAATAAGAGACAAATGTTGTTTTATTTCCAAAGAAAATATGTTATATGCGAAAGCGAAATTATTTAATGGCTTGTATGTCTTAGGTTATACAACTCATATCTACAACATAGATCATAAAAAGCAAAGAACAAATGGATCAAACCCAACTTACCTATGGCATTGTAGGCTTGGACATATTAACCAAAAGCGCATCCAGAAATTACATAAGGATGGACTCCTTTCAACATTTAATTATGAATCATTTGAAAATTGTGAGTCATGCTTGCTTGGTAAAAATGATTAAGTCACCCTTTACGGGTGTAGGTGAAAGAGCAAGTGACCTTTTGGGACTCATACATACGGATGTGTGTGGACCAATGAGTTCAAAAGCTAGGGGTCAATATAGATACTTCATTATTTTTACTGATGATTTAAGTAGATTTGGTTATGTTTACTTAATGAAGCAGAAGTTGGAAGCCTTTGAAAAGTTCAAAGAATTCCAGAATAAGGTACAAAACCAACTTGGGAGAACAATTAAAGCATTACGATCTGATCGTGGTGGTGAATATTTAACCCAAGAATTTGATGAACATCTGATTAACTATAGAATACTTTCACAGTTAACCCCTCCAGGGACGCCACAGTTAAATGGGGTGTCAGAAAGAAGAAATAGGACCTTACTAGACATGGTTCGGTCCATGATGAGCTTTGCTGATCTTCACATATCATTCTGGGGATATGCACTAGAAGCAACTACCAGAGTACTGAACAGAAGCCCGTCCAAAGCAGTTGAAAAGACACCATATGAGATATGGAATGGAAGAGTTCCAAATTTGTCTTTTCTCAAGATTTGGGGATGTGAAGCCTATGTAAACGTTTACATGGCGACAAACTACACCCTAAATCAGACAAGTGTTTCTTTGTGGGTTACCCCAAAGAGACAAGAGGGTATTACTTCTACAATCGCGAAGATGATAAAGTGTTTGTTGCTCGCGATGGTGTCTTTCTAGAAAAGGAATTCCTCTCTAGAAAGCCAAGTGGGAGTAAAGTAGGTCTCGAAGAAGTTCGAGACGAGCAACAAATGGATGTGGATAACTCCCCATCAGAGGCGAGGGCGCATAACCATGCGTCGGAGCAAGCTAATTCGACTAGCGAGACTCCTATCGTCCCACTTGAATCTAATTCTTGCGAAAATATTCAAAGAGTTGAAGAGAACATTTTTATTGTTGCTCCTACCCCACGTAGGTCTGCCAGAATCAGAAACAAACAGTTTGTTGAAGTTTTGTTAACTGAGGATTCTAAAATCTTCTTATTGGAGAATGAGGAACCTACAACCTACAAGCAAGCTTTGGCGAGCCCCAACTCAAATGAATGGCTTGAGGCCATGAAATCCGAAATGGAATCGATGTTAGAAAATGTTGTGTGGACCCTGGTGGACTTGCCTAATGGGGTAAAACCTATTGGTTGCAAGTGGGTTTACAAAATTAAAACAGACAAAGATGGATATGCCTACATCTATAAATCAAGACTGGTTGCGAAAGGGTACAAACAGATTCATGGTATTGACTATGATGAAACCTTTTCTCCAGTAGCAATGCTTAAGTCCATTCGGATTCTTCTAGCGATTGCTGCATTTTTCGATTATGAAATTTGGCAGATGGATGTCAAAACCGCCTTCGTTAATGAATTCCTGATGGAGGAAGTGTATATGACACAACTTCAGGGTTTTGAAGATCCAGAAAATCCTGGAAAGGTATGCAAGCTTCAGAAATCCATTTATGGATTGAAGCAAGCATCAAGGAGTTGGAACCTTCGTTTTGATGAAGCAATCAAACAGTTTGGTTTTGTCAAAAGCGAAGAGGAACCTTGTGTATACAAGAAGTCGAGTGGGAGCAGCATAGTTTTCTTAGTCTTGTATGTAGATGACATACTTCTCATGGGGAACGACATACCAATGCTTGAGTCAGTCAAGGAGTGGTTGAAAAGTTGTTTCTCCATGAAAGACTTGGGTGACGCCGAGTACATCTTGGGAATCAAGATCCTTCGAGACAGGTCTCGAAGGATGATTGGATTGAGTCAAGAGACTTATGTTGATAAGGTTCTTGACAGATTATTGATGAAAGATTCTAAGAGAGGATTTCTCCCCATGTCTCATGGCATTATGCTCAGTAAATCTCAATGTCCGGTTATGCTAGACGAGATGAGACGTATGGCGATTATACCTTATGCTTCGGCAGTAGGGTCGATAATGTATGCCATGATCTGTACAAGGCCGGATGTTTCATATGCTTTAAGCATGTGTAGCAGGTTTCAGGCAAATCCAGGTGAAGCGCACTGGACAGCTGCCAAGAACATCCTTAAGTACTTGAGAAGGACTAAAGGAATGATTCTAGTATATGGCGGTGAAGATGAGTTGGTTGTCAAGGGTTATACGGATGCGAGTTTCCAAACAGACAAAGATGATTTTAAATCCCAGTCTGGATACATCTTCTGTCTGAATGGAGGAGCAGTGAGCTGGAAGAGTTCGAAGCAAAGCACTGTCGCTGACTCTACTGCAGAATAAGAATATTTAGCTGCTGTTGAAGCAGCCAAGGAAGCAGTTTGGATTAAGAAATTCCTTATTGAGATGGACATTGTACCAAGTGCTCAAAAAGGGATTGAGTTGTATTGTGACAACAATGGCACCATTGCTCAGTCAAAGGAGCCTAGGTCACACTTCAAATCCAAACATGTTGAGAGGAAGTACCATCTCATTCGAGAAATCGTTGGCAGAGGAGATGTCAAGATGTGCAAAGTTCATACGGATGAGAATATCGCTGATCCCCTTACTAAACCCCTTCCATTGCCTAAGCATGAGAAACATGCTAATGCAACTAGATTGAGGCTAATGATGTAATTTAAGTTGTATTTGTTTTTAGAGAGAAACTTATTACATATGTAATACATTCATTGGCAAAATTATGTTTAATCAGAAGTTTATCATTTCTCTTATTTAATTGTGGTTTGAATATTAAATAAAATGTCCAAAATAATTATAGATTGATGGGTTCATCAGGCTAATTATTTAATGACCTGGTGAATGAAATCCCACAGGTGAACAAAATCCATATATTATTCCAGTTCCTAGTTCGGAATCATTAAATTGGACATAAATGATTTTAATTAATGGACTAGCATGTAAGATTGATTGGATAGCTCTGTTTCATGGGCTATAGGAGCGTACTGAAGCTCGGTCAATCACATGGATATGCATGAATGATGCATGATCGAACTATAGACCTACTTTGAAGCTCAAGTATAGAGCTTCAAGATATATTAGTGGATTCCTTTGAAATGAGTGGAACACTGATTTCGTTCAATGATTAATTTAACTGTGGTACACTCAAAAGTCTGCCCTTAACTGGAGATTATAAAGTGTGTTTCCCGATTACTTCATGAGTTGAGTGGGAGCTTTGGTTGCCACAAAATTGGATTGAGTCTACCTATTTAATTAGGAATGTGTCTTGGCCCCTTGAAGAGGGAGAATTCAGAAAATGCATGGTCGTGCTCAAATGGATTACATAGTAATTATTTGTTTTCTAATTCTAACTCAGTTTTTCAAGAAAAGATTTGTAGATTAATATGATTACGACATGAGATGCAATCATATTATCAAATCGACACACATTGACTTAAGGAATTTGAATATTGCGCACTTGTCTCAAACAAGTGGGAGATTGAACGAATTATGTCTTCGATAAGTGCAATTACTAGATATATCAAGGATCACTATTATGGAGATAATAATGTCGTTCTTTTGGGTCGTCATTATCTGTTGCTAGACTATGATCAATGATCTTTGGGCTAGTCAAATAGTCCAAAGCCCGCTAGAATGGATCCTATGAGGTCACACACAAGATTATTGGGTCAAACAAGTTAGAGGCCCATTATTGGGTCTCATGAGTTTATGACATGCTACATTGATTGTTGGGCTAGAATAGCTAGAAGGGCTTAATGTGTTTTGGGCTTGATGTGGATTTATTTAGAGATGTGATCTATAAATATAATCCATGCCTAGGGTTGTATGACACAACAATTAACAGTTAATTGTGAATCAAGCAACCAAGACCAAAACCCTAATTCTCTCTCTCTCTATTCGGCCCTCTCTCTCTCCTCCCTTCCGTACCGCCCTCCTCCTTAGGTGGCGCATGTGGTGGTGTCATGGATGGTTTGTGGTGTGCTCGTGACTCACATCTCCGTCAAAGGTTGATTGAAGTGTTCAATCACAACTAACTAGCATTAGTGGAGGTTTGATCCGTGCTCGTGGACCAAGTAGAGGAATGACGCTTGGGGTTCTTTATCTCCCTTTGTTCTTGCTCGATCGCACGTGGAATCACGCTTCAAAGGTATTAATTCTAATTCATTATGTGTTATGCATGATCTTGGGATTAGGTGCTATATGAATATGATTCATGTTTTCCGCATTCGTACCTATAAACTCCTACACCTCTTTCAAAGTCCGATTGTATTCCCTTTAGATTACATACGCCATATAGCTATGAGTTGACAACTTTGGTCGTTCAATTTTTGCTGTATGTATGTGGTTATAGAGCACTCTGTCACCCGGATGGGAGTTGTGGTGGGGTTTGGTGAGTCCGACTCACCGCGGAAACAACCCCTTCCCAAGGAACCACTCACAATAATTAAAATCACCAAGCATAAATAAATATTCACAAAGAAAAGATAACGAATCTTACCCTCGAAGCGAGCTTCGCCCAAAACCCGGGGCTCTTACTTGAAAGCTACTAGCAAGGTCAAGCGCCGCGCCTCCGACGGTATCCACCCACAAATGGGCGAACACAACTTTAAGGTCTACTACCTTGGGGTTAGCAAGGTCCGACCCAAACCCGAGTGTTATGTGAGTTTAAGAGTTTTCCCAAAAATTATGGAATGCTCTTTTTAACTCCCACTCAAGCCCTTTACTCCAAATCCCAAGCTTTGTATTTATAGAGGAAAGTATGAGTGGGAATTTCTATCCCATCAATGTGGGATAATGAAATTCCACAAATTAATTTAAAGCTAAATTAAATTAAAATTGCAAACTAATAATAAATCTACAAGTGGCATTACCATGTGAGATGGGTTGGTGAGGACCACATGGAGAGTAGGGGACCATACTTGCTCCCCACTCAATACTCTCCTTGTGCCACATGTCCTTTCCCACTTACTCCCATATTCCAAGCTTCCCCTTATTCATGGCCCTATGACCCGAGCCAAGCCACGAGCCAAGCCCGAGCCCGGCCCGCACCAGCCCGCACGTGGCCCGCAGCCAGCCCGCACCTGACCCGAGCCCAGCCCGCACCAGCTGCTGCTGCGGTTTGGTGCGGCTGCGGCTGCTGCTGTGCCTAGCCGCGGCTGGCCGGGGCTGCTAGCACGGTGTGCTAGCTCGTCTTGCCCCTAGCATTCGGATGCTCGGGGCACACCGATGCTAGGGGTATTTTCGGGAATATGGTCGATTTATTATTATTTTGCACGTCTCGTCTTTTATCATTTTAGACTCGACTTCCGACGATCGGTTTCGACGCTCTAAGCTCGAATTACCGACGTCTAAATATTTAACACTCAGGCGACGAATTAATTTCTTTCGAATTAATTCGTCGAGTTGGTTCGCATATATTTGCTTGGGTGTGACCCGAAGGGTTCAGTCAAGATTAAGCTGTAATATTAATTATATTAATATTACTGATCGGAAGCGGCCTCCACCCAGGCATTCCGATCACTTGACCTTACTAAATATATTAGCTTTCTAATAATTCTGAACCCGCTATCAGAATAATACACTTGTTCGAAGGACACCATTCCTTTCAATCTCCCACTTGTCCTTCCGGACAAGTGTGCATTTAGTGTATAGCCCTTATCCTATGTCTCTTCATGAACTACAGAGTAAGATTACTAGTCATCTCTGTTACGTCCAGAAGTGTTTCTCGAAATCCGAGTTTGACTGTCAATAAGCAGATGATTTCTAAAATCCATCTGAGCACGGCCATGCATTTTTCACAGTCTTGCTCTTCGAGAGGCCTTGTAAACAACAAGACATGTTCCCTATTGTTAGTAGGGGGACATTTCCAGTCTTGTAATGTAGCTTCTCTTACTAAGAGGACTCACCCGCCCGATATCCGTCTTTATAATCCCCAATTACGGCAGACGTTTGGCGAATACCAAAACGGACCAGTACTCAAACAAGAGATCTCCCACCACTCATGGTCAAAAGGAAAGAGTTCCGATAGTAATAATGAGAAAATACTTATGACGATTTTTAATCTCTTAAAGCATCCTCATAGGTCTGTCCAGTATGGTTCTAAACCAATACCTGTGCAAATGATTTGTATCCTCATAGCACAAGAAACGGTGCTACAAATCATACTACACACTAATCTCTGATGGTCATTATTCGTCCACAAAATACGACCTTGATTAGGGATAATTTTCGATTAAAATATTCAATGTTCACTTAATAGGTGTTCCTTTATCCAAGCCATTGACTTGATACCCTACTTTGAATATTTATTAAAATCAAATGGACTCATTATTTAATTCTAAACCACAATTAAATAGATTTGTGGAATATTTAGAAATATTTTATTCCACTATGAAACTTCACAATGTTTCATCTTATGATAAATGGTTTTTCCCAAATGTTTTAAGAGTAGTGCTCTTCATAAAACATTCATAGAAATCACACTCATATTTGATATGCTTGATTTCTTTCATGCAATTATGAATGTTGTCGTTCACTTATTGCATAGGTTTAGTTAAAATTACTTTGCAAACCTTAGCATCTTCATTATCCACCATTTCCATAATAAGATGATAAAATTTTGAGAGTGTTAATGGATTACATGTGATTCAGGATTTATTGTCCAAGCAATGGCTCCCACTCATTTTCATGATTTGGGACCTTCTACTTGACAACCTACAATCATTAATGTTCAACAATGAACCTTTCCATTTAACATCTATCTTATTATTGCCTTTAAGGCAACAATATTCTCAACATATATTTTAGTGGACTCCTTGATGATGCCTTGCTTGGGTTTTACTCCAAGCGACTTACAACGATTTGTGATACCCTAATCACTTGTGATCATGAAAATTTTCCTTAGATTCCCGCACATCATATATGGATGCACATCCATGTTACCATTCTCAAGCCACAACGCTTCTTGCCTCGTGCTTATAAATGGTTTCCTTACTAAGGATCTAATCCTTGTTAAGGTTTGTGCTTGCAACATCAAAACTCAAATTATATTTGTTTCCATGCGTCAAGAACTTCATCCTACTACTTATCTAAGTTTTATGGATGTTCTTGACTATAATCTAATGATCTAATACTTAGATTAATGTCGATTGGTATTATATACGTCCTTCACATGCTCTAAGCAAGTAAGTCGTCTGACGATTCCATATCATAGCCTTACATGATGGATTTAATTCTAGAATGATTCTCAATTTTATTCCATCCATGTGACCTTTAGCTCATACAGTTACACTGAGTCTTGCCAAATTGTTCGCTATATGATATGGTTGAAAGTCTCTTACTAGAGTCTTTCTTGTTTGATTTAGTACTTAGCCTAGCTTATACTTAGTTCAAACATTTACTTAGCTTCATACATATGGGTCGAAAGCCTTTCAAAGTCCTTCATGTTTAACATGGTAATTTCCTTTACTCATTCAAACATTTTAATTAAGTCTATACCATAGCACTTAATTCCCAACATGTACTAAGTATTGTCTTTAGCTCGGTCCATTGTCGAAAATACTTTCAAATCTAAGCATTTAGCATTTGATAGTTGTTTCACAATAGAGTTCGTAAACATCTTGTAGGACCATTACTTTTGCTCCCACTAAACTTCTTGTTCATCATAATTTCTATGTTTCTTCATAAGTCAATCCTCTTTATTAACTTTATGAGAAAACACGTTCCAATTCCTTCATGCAATGCTTCCTTTAATCCCATGACGGATTCCATGTGCTTGCTTTCAAATCTAGCATTATTTAGATTTTCAAAACCCTTAGACTATTCCATAGTCACTTCCAAAATTCTATTTTGGGAAGGCGGTTTTGGTATCTATTTTGCCATATTTCATATGCGCAATTTTGCTAGATCAATCACGAAAAGACTTGAGCATTCCGATTGGTGAATGGGATTTTATTAAAATCAACTCCTTGAAATTAATTATATCCTTTACAACCAATCTAGCTATGTATGCATATACATTTCCACATTTGTTAGTTTTCTCCTTGAAAACTTATTTGCAATCGATGGGTCTTTCACCTTTCATGCAGATTAATCAAGTTTCAAACATGATTTTCAAACATGGAGTCTATTTCGGATTTTCATGGCTTTTAACCATTATTCGGAATTTGGATTTGTCGTAGCTATCTTACAAGACATTATTCCTTTACTATCTAATAGTAAATAGTATTCTTGTAAGTCTTAGGTTTGTTTCTAACTTAATAGAAAATTTATAGGATTCAATCCAAGCCTTTGGTGAATTCTATACCTATACAGGGCAATTGCATCAAACACTGAGTTTTAAGGCGCTTTCAAAGCCCTTTTATTATGTTGATCTTACTCCAACATCTTTAATGTTTTGTGAGTAATGAATTCTCTTTTAAGGCACTTGTAAAGTCCTTTTGAGTATTCTTGATCAAACATTCTCATAAAGTCCTTTAAGGTCTTCCGAGATTCTCAGTTCTAGTTTGTTGCTAAGCTCGATGGTCATCGAGTTCATTTTCCTCCCACTTGTCGTTTTGGAAACGTGTTACTTTCCAGAAAGACACTACTTAGAGCAACAAACATTATGTTCTCAATTAGGATGTGGAGGTAATGCCCGTAGTCTCACTTGAATGCTTACAAAGAGACATGTCTATTGTCTTTGGGTAAAAGTTCGTTGTGAAACAAACAGTTAGCTCCCACTTGAGCTATCTTAGTCTTTATTGAGCCATTTAGCTCCCACTGAGTCACCTAGCTCCCACTGAGCCACTTTTCTCCCATTGAGCTAGTGAACTCCCACTGAGACTAACAGCCTTAGACATATACTTGAAAAGACTTTTAGAAGTTATTTCTATCCATAACTAAATATGGCGTCCTTTCTTAGCTTCGACATTTTGTTTAGTGTAACATTAGTCATTTGTGCAAATCTTTAAGAACTTTATAGGAAGGGTTGTGAACCATCATCGTTCGAGTCATTTTCAAATGACATCGAGGTCTCCGTGAAGACATACCATGTTCTTTGTGGAGTTATTTATGAAAATTTCCATTCATAACTTTGAGATAGTCACGCTTGGCTCAAGCAAACATCGCTTGATCTAATCTAGACGTTTTGATGTCTTGCCAAGTCGATTCTGTACTTCACTAAACTCTTGAGCTACTCAAGTCAAGTTTGTTCACATTTGATGAATATAGCCATATCCTTTCAAATTTTTGTGAAACGTTGAAGTAATTGAATCCTCTTTAGCCTTCGGAGTCAATTGTCTATACCAAGAACAATAGCTCTCTGTTTTGTCGGTTTCAACAAGTAAGACTTTCTTATCTTAGAAAGATTCCAATTCGAGCAACTATCAAGAGCCTATCTAATAGAGCCTTGAGTACGTTCTTGTCGATGTGACATTGCTAAAGATGTTTGGAACGCCAATCAAGCCCATGACTTGAACTTAGTGAGTTTATCATGTTAGGGAAATGTTTGTTTATAATCAAGCATTCTTAACTTAACGCTTGGATAACCATCCCATTCAAATAAATCTCGCAACTATTGCTCATTACTTTGAATGTGAGTCTTTCCGTGTGTAAACGGATCAATTGCTGATTATAGAACATAATAACCATTACTTGTTCCAGCCTTTGGCTTAAAAGGTCTTTAAACAAAACATACGACCTTACAACTGATGTAGCTCTTCTTGCTTCATTCTAATTTTGTAAGTCGATAACTTAGCTTAACTTCAATAGTTTGAGGTCACTATCATAGTGGAACACTCAAGCAGTATCCGATACTTGTGAAGATAACGAATTGCTAAGTTAATTACAATAACATGAACTCATGAGTTGAAATGAAATCTAATTCCTTTTCTTCGTTCCTTCTTTCCTATATTTCTTATCATACAATATCTCATAATCTTACTTTAAGAATCATTTCTTTAAGTACCTTGACTCTTATACTTTGTTAGGCATAATCAAGCACCTAGTGCGCCGTTAAACAAAGTTCCATCTTTTCCATTAATTCTTACTCGAATTACTACATCAATGAGTTCTACTCAATTATGTAAGATGCGAAAAGATACGTTTGTTGTCAAACAATGACAATCTTGAGTTTGCAACTCAATACCTCATGTTCTATCAAAACTACCTAGTATTTTGAATACATGATATCCAACCGTCCTTTCGGACTTAGTTATAAAAGTCATTTATGAGAATTGTATTTTAGAAATGATTTTCCTTTCTTTGAGAACTATTCTCAAGGATTTCCTTTACCAATCATGGAAACAATATTATTTGATTTAGAGTACTATAAATATAAGTGCAGAGTATAACCATTTATCAAGAACATAATAAGTTTGAAATTTAATAGCATTCATGCAAACTTCAATCTTATTAAACGTCTTATTTACGCATAAAAATTGTCCCTATTTGGCGAAAATAAGGCGATTCCAAGATCCGAAGAAACAAAGAGTGGTTAAGCATGATTTGGCTTGTCTTAAACACTCAATCTTCTAGGGTAAGCATTGCCTTGCTAATGGCTCTAAGCCACTCTTGGTTAGATAATCGTCGCATCTAATGCATCTTTGACGATGTATCTCTTTTGCCAAGGTATGTGAGGACTCCTCACTCATACCGATGAGTTAAACCAAAAGCAACGTGCACACCCGGTGTGCCTTATGCCCCTTAGAGGAGTGATGGCACCTCGCTTTGGCGTAGCCTACCATCACCATCGTCCAGTTAGTAAGTGTTGTTTTGGAAAGGCAAGTTTTACTCAATATTATTAGGGACCTAGGATTTCTATGTTGGTTAATTTAAGTGAACTTAACTAATCATCGCAACATCAAGAAAACCTAAACATGCATCTAACGAATATTTCACACACATATATATAACCATAAAATATAAAGCGAAATAATAGATGCATATTGGCAACTAGCATGACCCCTTGAAATCTTCATATCTTCAAAAGGTCTTCATTTGCATTCCAAGGCTTTGTCTTCCAAGATACGCCGTCTTCAAGACTTAACCCAACTATGCAAAAACTAGTGTCTATAACTAGGAATAATCTAAATATTAAAGTACAAAAATACTTAACGGTGCGTAGACCGTATTTAGATTTACAAAAATACATAACGGCACGTAGTCCGTATTTTCTATCCTAGTCGGGTCCCACTAGTTGCCATTTCATAAAACCTGTGAGAGAGAGAGAATATATATATTCCATTCATCCATTCACTCTTTGTGAATGGCCCATGCAATTTACAAAATTGACAACAAGTAAAATGCATTCAAACAACGCGCGCACTAGTAACTAATCTAGGTGGTTAATCCGATTAACACACCTAATTAAAACTAGTCAAAGTTGTTTAACCGATTATATAAATTACGTCATTAATAATTGAAGCTCCCACTAAATTCCGCATTTCCTTAATTAATCCAATTAATTAAGTCGGTAGCACCCAAACTTGTCAAAATGAAATTTTGCCAATGCCGCTCAAAAACCCGAGGCCTAGCCTCCCAAAATTTTAATTAAAATGAACAAAATTAATTAAAATAAATAAACGGCAAAATAATTAACATCAAGCCTACTACGGCTAGTCACCTCACTGCACCAAGCATACGCACACGCCAAGACCACGAACATACAGCCCACGGCACACGGCCGCAAGCCGCTGCCACAGCACAGCCGCGCGTGGCTGCTGCTGCCGCGCGTGAGCTGCTACTGTGCGTGGCTGCTGCCGCGCGTGTGGCCCACCATCGAGGCGGTGCAACCACTGTGGCAGCCACATGCGGGCTGCTGTGCAGCCCGGCTCGCCATGGTGGTGCATTGCCTCGTTTTGCGTGCCACTACCTTGGGATTTGATCCCTTTTTCGCGAGACAAAAATAATTAATTCTAAATTAATTTTAGAACTAATTTAGTGAGCAAAGTAAAATTTTAAACAAGTCTAACTTAATAAAATTTTCAAAGTGCAATAACCAAAATAATTCCAAGAACCATCTTTAATTAAATTGGTTTAGCTTGGTACAAAATAAAATTGAGGCAATTTCTCACTTTCAATTTAATCATATTAAATTAAACTTGAGAATTTGACAAAGTAAAGGGAAGTTGGAAAAATATGAACTTTAATGTTCAAATGAAAATTCCAACATCTAAAATTTGTGAATCCTTGAAAATTATATCTTCTAACATGAAGATAACCAAATTTCTATCACAAAAATCGAAACTTTATGTTTCTAATCAACTCAAAATGATTAAAACAACAAAGTTCAACTCAAAATAACATGGAATTTAGTGGTTTTCAAAGTTTCAATCACTTATCACAAATAAAGATTGAATCTTTAACACTTAGGAAGCCTCAAAAATAAAATTTTCACACTAAAAAGCAATTAGTTTGCAATTATGTGAAAATAAATCAACCTTTAAGCATCAAATACTACCAAGTAAGTGTGCTTTAAGGGGACATAAAAGTGCAGAAAATTATGCAAATAATCAACCATATAATCAACAATTTATGCCATTAATTTCAAGGTTAGAAAAGACTTAAAATTTTTCGTCAAAAACGAAAAACCCCTCGAAAAAGGCATTTCTGGTCAGAATTTGGCTAAAATCACTGCCCCAAATGGGTAAAACCATTTCCAGAACACGTTTTCTACCCAAAATTCACTAGTCTTGGGCGAAAATCTGGGTTTTGGGCCAAATTCGACATTAAAAACGGGATTAAATAAATAAAACCGAGCTACTAATCTAATTAGCAACATAAACCAGAAAATTAAGCCAAAAATAAGCCTTGAAAAACATGATTATAAAAATAAACGAGCGGGGCTCTGATACCGCTGTTGGGGTTTGGTGAGTCCAACTCACCGCGGAAACAACCCCTTCCCGAGGAACCACTCGCAATAATTAAAATCACAAAGCATAAATAAATATTCACAAAGAAAAGATAACGAATCTTACCCTCGAAGCGAGCTTCGCCCAAAACCCGGGGCTCTTACTTGAAAGCTACTAGCATGTCAAGTGCCGCGCCTCCGACGGTATCCACCCACAAATGGGCGAACACAACTTTAAGGTCTACTACCTTGGGGTTAGCAAGGTCCGACCCAAACCCGAGTGTTATGTGAGTTTAAGAGTTTTCCCAAAAATTATGGAATGCTCTTTTTAACTCCCACTCAAGCACTTTACTCCAAATCCCAAGCTTTGTATTTATAGAGGAAAGTATGAGTGGGAATTTCTATCCCATCAATGTGGGATCATGAAATTCCACAAATTAATTTAAAGCTAAATTAAATTAAAATTGCAAAACTAATAATAAATCTACAAGTGGCATTACCATGTGAGATGGGTTGGTGAGGACCACATGGAGAGTAGGGGACCCTACTTGCTCCCCACTCAATACTCTCCTTGTGCCACATGTCCTCTCCCACTTACTCCCATATTCCAAGCTTCCCCTTATTCATGGCCCTATGACCCGAGCCAAGCCACGAGCCAAGCCCGAGCCCGACCCGAGCCCGGCCCGCACCAGCCCACACGTGGCCCGCAGCCAGCCCGAGCCCAGCCCGCACCAGCGGCTGCTGCTATGCCTAGCCGCGGCTGGCCGGGGCTACTAGCACGGTGTGCTAGCTCGTCTTGCCCCTAGCACTCGGATGCTCGGGGCACACCGATGCTAGGGGTATTTTCGGGAATATGGTCGATTTATTATTATTTTGCTCGTCTTGTCTTTTATCATTTTAGACTCGACTTCCGACGATCGGTTTCGACGCTCTAAGCTCGAATTACCGACGTCTAAATATTTAACACTCAGGCGACAAGAAATTAATTCGTCGAGTTGGTTCGCATATATTTGCTTGGGTGTGACCCGAAGGGTTCAGTCAAGATTAAGCTGTAATATTAATTATATTAATATTACTGATCGGAAGCGGCCTCCACCCAGGCATTCCGATCACTTGACCTTACTGAATATATTAGCTTTCTAATAATTCTGAACCCGCTATCAGAATAATACACTTGTTCGAAGGACACCATTCCTTTCAAGTTGCTCTTTGCGACGATTCCACCCGGATGGGAGTTGTCAGACGCCTTACTCATTTTGGAGCAGACGAATTTATAAAATAAATTATCATCCAGCCATTGTCCTCATGTCCCTTAGACATCTGTTTAGCTACCAAATTTTTAACTTACTTTATCATCCGACCATTGACCTCGGGTTTCTTGGATATTGGTTTAAATTAAGTTTAAATTTAATTTAAATCTTGTTCATTAAAATTAAACGTATGTACCTTGTACAGGCGATACTTGGAAAATTACACATATATATTAAGAAATGATCAACAATATTGGAAACAAAAAGAACTTTTTCATTGATAGGCTTTTCATTTACAAAAATTTACAACTCTTAGAAGTAGCACTTTTTTTAAGTTGTTTACATTCCAAGTTCTGGGAAGCCGCCTACCGTCTGGAGTTTCCAAGCGGTAGGTATTGTCTCTTACTTTTTCATAGATCCGGTAGGGGATCCTACTAAGCTAATTCACTCTCGTGCAACTAACCTAGCATAGGTATGGAGGAATTTAGACTCTCAAACAACTCACTTTCGCACAATTGATTGAATGCACAATTAAGAACATAGAATCAATTAGCTAGAAAGATTCTAATCCATATAAGCATTAGCATCATGCATACACAATAATCAAGAATCAATTGCATACAAATCACAATAAATCATTCAATTCATTAACATAATCTTCATCCAATTCCCTGGAATAAAATCTAGATTAACATGATAAAGATGAACATGAAAAATAAGGTAAAACTAGAATTAAAGCTAAAATTAAACTATTAAACTAATAAACAATTCTAATCAATAAACAATTAAACAAAACAAGAAATAACGGAAAGCAATAAAGATGAGAGAAAGTTAGGAAGACTCATTAAATATATGAGAAGAAAAAATCCACAAATTGCTTCATCAACCTCTCAAAACGCTATGAAAAATCCAAGTTTTCTCTCTTTAAAACTACTCCTAAACTAGAGAAAATCCTAATCTAACCCTAAGAGAGAGAGAATTAAAAAAAAATGAGACTATACTAAACTAGGGTGAATAATTGTTGATTAAAATGTTGATAGAGAAATAACCTCAAAATGGGTATTTATATACAAGCTAAAATAAAATAAAAAAGAAATAAAACTAAAACTATTTAAAATAATTAAATAACAAAGAAATAAAACTAAAACTATTTAAAATAAAATTAAAAAGAAAATAAAAAGGAAAAACAGCCCAAAAACCCACATCAGACACCCCCCCCCCCCCCCCCCCCCCCCAATTCGCATTCCACCTTCTCCTTCATTTCGAAATAAACGGCTGCTCTGCTCTTTGATCTTCATCATTCATGCTTCCTCATCATTAACGACCATAATAAATTTCCATCTCCATTCGATAGTCAATCACAGCCGTTCAGAACCTTGATTTAATTGCAACCGTTAAAGCTCATTAAACAGTATAATTTGGACCCGATAAAACGGAGCGGCCGCTAATACCCATTGGAGCGGTCGCTCACACCTTCTGCCTCGAATTGGTTGAATAAAGGATTGAGGAGCGCCCGCTTAAAAGGGTCTTATTTATTGGCTTAATTTGGGCCGAATTGCTTGCGGCTTTGGCGGCTAACGGCGAGGTGATTGACGTGGCTGGTGGTTGTGGAGGTGCGAATTGGGAGATGCTTGTGGTGGTTGCGAGTGGTTTAGTGGTGCGAATGCGAGGTGGATGGTGGTATTGAGAGGTGAAGTGCGGTGTTTGAGGTGCTGCAAGCTGGTGGTGGTTGCGAGTGGTTTGGGTTGCCGCTCGTGGTGGTCAGGTGGTTGAAGGTGAGGTTAATTGGTGGGAAGGTGGAACAGGGGAGAAATGTTGTGAGTTTAGTGTGCGGTGGAGGTTAAGGAGGGGTGTGGTGATGGATATGAGCAAAGGGGCAACAGCTTGATGCTTTACATATGACTCAAAATCGAGAATCTGAAATTGATTTCAACTTGAAAATCGAGCATCGACCCGGACACGCCTACAACCAAGAACAAACACGAGGGTAGGATATAAAATAATAAAATAAAACGAAGTAATATAAAAGGTTAAACTAAAATAAAATAAGGATAAAATTAAAGTAAAATAAAGTATTAAAACTAAAAGAAATAATAAAGTCAAATGAAATTAAATAAAATAAAGAAAACAAACATGAAAATAAAGAAAATAAAAGGAGGAAAACGAGAAGAAAGATATTTACAAGAACCTAGACTAAGAACATTATAAATTAAGAATTATAAAATAAATTACGAAAATAAACTAAAAACTATTAAAAACTACTAAAATACACAAAATAAAGATCAAATAAGGAAAATAAGAAAAAGAGAGGGAAAAAAGCGTAAAACTAGGGAAATTATTTAGAAACTAAACCGAAAAATAAGCATAAAAATACCCTAAAAGTGACATAAAAGTCACTTATCACCCAACTTATTTGGTGGTTTAAATTAGATTTTCAAAGTCACCTGTACATAAGGTGCAACTCGAAAACTTGTCGAGTCGCCTTATACATATTTGGCGACTTATTAGGTGAGTTTTGATAGCTATAACTCTCACCTAATGAGTCGCCTAATATGTATAAGGGAACTTAATAGGTTAATGAGTCGCACCTTTTATACAGGTGACTTTGAAAATCTAATTTAAGCCACTGATTAAGTCAGGTTATAGAGGCGCATGCATATATGATGCGACTTGTAAACCTATCAACGCACCTCATGTATATTAGGTGACTTGTTAGGTGCTTTGTTTATTTTAACTCCAACATAACAAGTCACCTAATTAGTATGAGGCGATTCGATATGTTTACAAGTTGCACCTTATTTACAGGCGATTCTAAAAATCCGACTTGATAGGTGCTTTATTATGTGACCACTACCTAATAAGTCGCCTAATACGTAAGACACGACTCGATAGGTTGATTCTTACAACATATTTAAATATATATATATATATATATATATATATATATATATATATATATATATATATGTATATGTATATGTATATGTATATGTATATGTATATGTATATAAAATATATGTATATGTACATATATGTATATGATATATATACATATACATACATATATGTGTATGTATATATATATATATATATATATATATATATATATATATATATATATATATATATATTTATATGTATGTATGTATGTA
This sequence comes from Chenopodium album, assembly GCF_948465745.1. Taxonomy (NCBI): domain Eukaryota; kingdom Viridiplantae; phylum Streptophyta; class Magnoliopsida; order Caryophyllales; family Amaranthaceae; genus Chenopodium; species Chenopodium album. The sequence goes on along the minus strand of NC_137851.1, from coordinate 34,032,696 downwards.
TATATATATATGTATATATATATATGTATGTATATATATATATATATGTATGTATATACATATATATATATATATATATATATATATATATATATATATATATATGTATATATAAAGTAAATTTGGCACAATGGCTAGAACTTTAACCTTCCAGGTAAAGAACCAGAGATCAAGCATGCTAAGTAGCATAAACATTGACATTATATGAGCTAATAAAAGTAGTTGGAAAAAAGTGTTGATTTTTTACGTGTCGCCTCTTTCAACACAAGCGACACCATAGATTAACCTATGGAGTCGCCTCTTTCAACACAAGTGACACAATAGCTTAACCTATAGAGTCGTCTAACAACTAATAGGCAACTTATATAAAAGCTATCGAGTTGCTTCTAAGGCGAGTCCTAAAGTTGGAAACTATCGTGTCGGTGGCTGTAGAGTCGCCTGTAAATTGCAAGCCACAAATCAATGGTTCGTATCAATGTGAACTTACAATGCAATCTAGTGCAATAATCAAAGTTAGCTACTCTTTAATTAATCACACACATGCTCATGATCAATCAACCAAGTTTAATCACATCATCAACTCCATCAATTATCCCCAATTTACATCAATTCATTACATCATAAGCTTCACCAAATCCCTAACCAAAAAACTACTCAAACATTATCATCAATTCTACCAATACAAACATGAATATCCAAAATCAATCATCAAATCATAAAATTCCAATCAAAATCAACAATCCAAACAATGAATATTAAACAAAGCAATAAATGAGATAGAGTTTAGAAATGCTCTTTGATAATAGAGTAGATCTCCAATACAATTGTCACATTTGAATCTTCAATCTCTCAATCACCATTGCAATTCCTCACTTTCTCTCTCTAAAATCTACTCCTAAAATTAACCCTAAAAACTAGAGAGAGAAGCTCTCAACTAAGCTAGGAAAATGATCTAATTCTACTTATTTCTCTCTCTACCCAAAGATGGGTTTTATAAATACAAGGATTAAGAGAAAATAAAAGGGAAAAGAAAAATAAAATAAAAGGAAAAGAAATAGAAAAGAAAAGAAATTAAAATAAAATAATAAAAGAAAAGGAAAGGAAAATTAAGAGAATAAAAGAAAAATGAAAATCAATGAAAATAAAGAGGAAAACGGTTCGAAGTTTGCTGCTCCTCAAAGGGGAATAATCCCCTGCTTCTCCTCTCACGAAATCAGCTACTAATCATCAATCAATCCCTCACTCAAACCCAGCTGAGTGCGGCCGCACTAGATGAGTGTGCGCCCGCACCTGTTGAGGTTCAAATGAAGGAGGAGCAGCGGCGGTGCTGCCGGAGGTTGCGGAGGCTTGCTGGGGTTGCGCTACTGCTAGGGGAGTGGTGCGGCGGTGGCAGGTGTGAGTAGAATTGGTTGCGGGTTGCAATTGTGGTGCGAATTGGAGGTGTAATTGCGGTGGCTGACTGGCGCAATAGGTGGCTGAAAGGGGAAGTTAATTGCGATTGTTGGTGGTGTTTGTGTTGCGTGGTGGTTGCGGGAATTGTTGGTGAAGATAGCTGGTGCTTTTGGGGGTTCGATTGGTGGCGTTGCGGTGGCTTCTTGTGTGGCTGCAATTTCTGATTAGTTGCTGGTGGAAATGGTGGCTGACTTGACGGCGTGTTGGTGGCTTGCTGGAAGAGGTGGTTAATTGCGTGGTGAGGGAGTTGTTTTTGGTGGAAGGCAGCAACTGTTGTTGAAGCTAGCTGCTGCTGCGTGAAGTGAGGAGCAGGCGAAGCTATGTTGCTGCTGCGTGAAGTGCGGGAACAGCGGAAGCTATTGGAGGAGTTCCTGCCTGCTGAGTTCACCATCACCATCACCACCATGATGGTGATGAAGACATAAGAATGCAGTAGCTATCACCAAACTGGACTTGGAACAAACACCTACAACACACATAAAACCGAGAAATAAAATAAAGTGAAATAAAACTAAAACCGACAAATAAAAGTAAAAGAAATAAAATGAAAATGAAAATAATAAAAGAAGGAAAATATAATAAAATGAAAATAAAATAAAGTAAAGAAAATGAAATGAAAATAAAATCAAATAAACTAAAACAAAATAAAACTAAATCTATAAAATCTAAAATAAAGAGAAGACAACTACAATAACGAAAATAAAAGAAATAAAGGAGAAAATACTAGAAAACCATAGAAAGGTAGAAAAGAGAGAGAAAGCATAAAACCGAACATTTATTGAGCAAGAAAGCTATGAAAAGAGGATTAAAAGGACCTAAATACTCATCAAATGTGTGCCATTTATGACACACATCATTGTTTTATTGGTTTTCCTTGAAGTTACTAACAAGTTTATTATTTTGTAGTTGCAAGCAAAAAAAATCAAAATAAGGAATCATGTTCCTTTTATTTCTATTATTTTTCTAACGGTTTTTATTATGTTTGTCAATTAATTGTTGGATAATTGTGCTCCCAATATTAATGTTAATTCTATATTTATTGATCACCATATTGCATGTTAAAGAGAATATGTAATTGAAAATAACGCCTAATAAGATAATTTGGACAACCGGTTTAGGATCCTTTTTAACCTTTTTATTTAATCGAAGTGATCACAATATTTTAGAATTATGTGTTGCATTAATATTCAACCAATTTAGCTTAATAATAGTTGGGAGCAAATTGAATCTTTGTTTGCATGCCTTTGAGATCGCAGGAATCACTTTTCACTATAAGAAACGAGTAGAGGCCAATACGGGTGAATGTGACTCCATGACTCACTTCGTACCATAATCCACGATCCTCCTTTCGTGGTTCCGAACCATATGGAGTTAGTTATCTCATGGATTATGAATGGGGTGTAACCTTCACGGGTCAATCGTTGTTGCCTATCGTTGTCCCTCATTCGTGGTTGCCTTTTATGATCCGTGAACGGTGTACAAGTTCCTTAAAAACTTGTTGGCGGCTCCCTACTTTCCTTGTCCTTAATCGTATTATGTCAATTCCCACTTCTATGAGTGCCAAGCATATTCACAACATGCTTACGTAGGCGCGCTTTGAACGATGCCTACAGTTAGTGGTGTCCCAAAAGAACTCCACTAAACCACGTATAATGAAGCGACTCGACCATATGGAGTAGAGGGACCAAGTGGCCTGCAGCAGAGGAATCAAACCGCACGACTCCCATAACATGCGCAGCTCTGCGTTGTTGATAAAATAGGTATCGTACAGATGATCTATGGTATCGTTGTCCGAACCATGACAACGAACCCACTCGTTGGTCATACCGAGCCGAACGCGCTCTAAGATGGAGAACCTGGGCGCGAAATACAGAGTCTGCCCATCCCACTCAGGAACTCCCCAAGGCTAGTGGAAGTGCCCTCGCCTGCGTCGACAGGCTCGTCCTCCCGATAAGCCCCGTGAGAACGAGAGTCGGAACCTCGACGACGAGTCATGCTAATCATGTTCAAGAACGTAAAAACGGTAAATTGATGATTCTGTAGTATCTATTGTTCGCCTAGCCGCATGATACTATGTTCGTAAAAAAACAGAGTACGTAGTACTAAAACAGAGCATGTTTTTTATTCAACAATAACAAGCATTTTCGAGCAATCAAACAATTTCTTGCAATATTGTGGCAAATATTGTGACAAATTAATCATGAAAAGTAAGCATAGACATGAAGTAAAAGCCGCATTATGCTCACGAACTCAAGGTGTTCGTTAATGGAAACTTGCTCGTTTCTTCACCAAATCGAGCCAAACAAGTTTCAAAATACTCCCAAGGTAATATACAAACACAAACAAGTGGTTTCATGGCAAGAAATTCGACAAACAAAGCAAAACAAGCACAATTGATTTCGAAATTTTCGAAAATCCGCGAATAAAAACACACCAATTCGCATAAAATAAAGTGAATTTGGGGAAAACATACATAGATCGGCAAACTAGAGATCAAAAGCTTCGATTTGCAAAAACTTTGAGCGAATTTCGTTGAGAAACGAAGGAGAATAAGCCAAGAGAAATTTTCGATCGAAATGCGAAAAATGAGAGTGCAGCGGCGAAATGAGGAACAAAGGGCTTTAAATCCGGAAAACCCGACTCCATCGCAACGCGATAAGCCTGGAGTGCCGCAATGGCACGTGGCGGCAGGCGATGGCCTCCTTTCCTCAGCGACGCAACTCCTTAGGCTCCATATTTGTTTATATGGACCTTATACAGCAAATTGGGTTCCTTGATACGCTAGTTAGCCCCTATAAGTAAGTTGACATGATTAGAAGTCGGCTCGATTACAATCACAGTAAGTGATCGACCTGATAATGATCATCTCACTTAGCTTAAGCGCCTAACGTTAGCAACAGCACAGCAGACATACAAGCAAAGCACAGGCAAAGCATTAGCAAACTGAGGATCGTCACAAGCAGATTGATCTTCGACGACGTTCCCTAAGATGCGGAGGGTTGTTACAAAACTAAGGATCATTACAAGCAGAATGATCTTCGACGAAGTTCCCTAAGATGTGGAGGGTTGTCACAAGTAGCTGAAGATGACTACAAGCAGAGTCACCTTCGACAACGATCCCTAGCTTGTGGAAAATTGTCAAGAAAACTGGAGATGGCTATAACCGGAGTTATCTTTGATTATGTTCCCTAGCTTGCGAAAGATGGTCACAAAACGGTAGAAGATCGCTACAAACGGAACAATCTTCGAGGGTGTTCCCTAGCTTGCGGAGGACTGTCACAGCTACAAGCGGAGCGGTCTACGGCGATATCCCCTAGCTTGTGGAGATCGTCACAACAAAATGCAGCAACAAACAAATCGGTGACCTCAGAGACGTGTGCTCGATGGTGCAAGATACGCGTTTCTTAACTCTTTTATCTGTTTAACTAACCTTAGTTTGCAAGTATCGGCGTTACAAGAATGATTTAGGATCACAGAACGTTTTGAATCATTTTCCATCACTATTGCTACTTTGACTTTTGTTTTCGAAACTCATATTTCTCCAAACTTATTCAAAGTGAGGGCTTCTGTAGACACCTGATTATGTTTCCCCAAAAATCAAACCCAGTGATGAATATCTTTCCCATCATTTGATTATCGAACGATGTGAAATGTGAAAGAGCTCGTAATGCGCCGGTTTTTTAATAAAAATACTTCTTTCTGTTTTTGAAAATATTTCTTTTTGTACCTTATTTATGGAAAATGTCCGGTCCAATTTAATTTGGTCCATGATATGGGTCTAATAATAGTGTAGTTGGATAGGGCTTGAAAAGAGATTTTCAACTATATATTATAAGCCCGATTCCGATGAATAATGAGGAAGTTATGGTCAAAATACTAAATTAGGCCCAAAATGATTTTACATGGCCCAATGATCAAGTGAAGGCCCATTAATTATCATTCCTAAATTTATTATAAGGCCAACTATATAAAGATTTCCAACTATATATTATAAGCCCAATTCCGATGAATAATGAGGAAGTCATGGTCAAAATACTAAATTAGGCCCAAAATGATTTTACATGGCCCAATGATCAAGTGAAGGCCCATTAATTATCATTCCTAAATTTATTAGGAATTACTTTAATTTTCTAGATTAATCTAGAAGGTTATTTTAAATTCTAATGGAGTTAGGATTAATAATTATATTTTTATATTATTTAGAAAAGATAAAGAATTCAATTTGAAATAAAACAAGTGTTTTAAAAGATAAAACTGATTTTAATTAAGATAATTACAGAGTCTAATTACCTAATTATATTGGGAAGAGGACTCTGTACAGGATTTTTAACCTGATCAAGCCATAGCGCTGCGGAGAGCCTATCGCGCCGCGATAGGGTCTGTCGTGTCGCGATAGCCCTATCGCGACTCGATAGGTCTATTTTATTTCGAGTCGAATTCTGACTCTTTTCGAAGCGTTCCGGATGTTTTTCTCTATAAATAGGGGCGTTATTTCCCCGTTTTCAATCATCAACAATCATCTAATTCTGCTCTCTTCTCTCTCAAAGCTAGAAGCTTGTTCTTTCTCCCTCATTCTAAGCTTTTCCTTTTCAAATACAATACCGCATTCACGAGTCTTAGATGCCCCTAACCATGTTCGAAGTTGCCTTCGCCCTAGACGTGAAAGGTTGATAATTTCGGAGGGTTTGGTCTCAAATCCCTATTTCAATTATAAATTAATTGTTTGATTTAATATTTTTATTAAAGTTACTAACGTGTGTATTGTTTTGATAGAAATAGATACGAGGAAACAAAGTAAGTTGTTTTATTGTTATATTCTTTAGAAAGCATGCTTATTGTTTTGGGTGTTTTTGGCCCTCGGGAGAGTTACAGCTCGAGGACTGATCTGACTACGCTTGTACCTGCAAAACAACGGAGACTCCGGGTGTTTGGAGCTCCGCCTCCGACGATCAAGTTAGTACTTGAATACTAGTGGGAGAAGGTGCGGAAAATGAAATGAGATCTTCTTGAATTCCGAGATCAGGTGTTTCTCTAATATGAGAGAATGTAGGGTAGGTGTAATAAATGATTGTATGTCCCCGAAATTTGAGGAATATCTCCCTATTTATAGGGTCATTGGTGAACGTGCCCCTTCTAGGTCATTTGACCTAAATTTGGTGGGCTGCGTTGTTTTGCTGCGCTCTTGGGAATTGGGCCTTGAAGGCCACAATGCAAGAAGCATCTGAGGTTGACACGGGTTAGCTGGCAATTGGCCCAAATTGACCTCCCTAGGCTTGACACGTGGTCCTCTCTGATTAGTCCATGTGGACAAGGTAATTTTACCCAAAATATTTGCCCCTCACAGGTGGCACGTGGATGGCCACATGGCGCCTGTGACACGCGGCATTCAGTAAACGGTGAATAGTAAAAATTATTCACCTTCTAGAGTTTTACGGGGATGCCCCTGCTTTTACCCTTCTATAAATAGAAGGTTTTACCCTCTCTCTCTCCCCATTTCACACTAGAGCCTTTGACTTCTTAGAGAGGAACTCTGCATTTGTTTTGCTGTGATTTTGTGTTTTTTCGGCTGCATTTCAAGGAACACATCCAGTCACCGCGTGTAGTTGTTTTCAGATGTTCAGAGGTAAGTTTTAAGGTAACCGCCTATACTCCTTTCAAGCTTTTTATACTTTTCCGCTTGTGTAGTTAGGCTTCAAAGATAAAATGGACTCTCCATCGACCCACACGGCACCGCCTAGGTCATTGAGCCGGTCTCCTGGTATGGCTGAATCTAGAACCGGGGGTGCCATTTCTGGAAATTCGAACCTGCTTTGCTCATCCCCAAACACCTCCGTCTCTGTGTCTATGCAGGACAAACATGGCCAGAGTTAAACAAACGGCTGTCAAGCCGAGCAAACGGCGCGCTAGAAGAGTGCCCGCTGATGAAGTTATTTCAGATGAAGAATATGAGGAACATGAAAGTTCGGAGGAAGAGCAAGAGCAGGCGGGTTCTTCTCCGGGTGGTACCCCTTCAACCCCCAGTGACACAATATTGCAAGGGGTAGACAGTGAGGACGATGCCTCTTCCCTAGGGTCTGATGAAGAGGGGTCAGGTGGTGAGGAAGCCGCCGAGAGATCCGGCTCAGAAGCGTCGGGCTCTGACCAGGAAGATGTAGCAGCTGAGTATCAGCAGCCGGCTAAAGGGCCTGATCAGCCAAATCCCTTGACAACTAAAATGCTTCCTAGGGACTTAGCTGTCATGAAAAATAGCTTTAGGGCTTTTGCGGATGCGCACCCGGTAGGAGAGGGATGGAGAATAGAGGTTCCTCCGCCTGAGGTAACGATTGCCTGGGGGGATGATATTGAGAATCCCGACAACTGTTTCGGCTGTTATAAGGCCGTGATTAAAGTTGGCCTCCGCTTCCCCCTTCACAAAGGGATTAAAAGAATTTTGAAAGGGTATGACTTGGATGTCTGCAGCTTACCCCAAACTCGTGGATTAACATTCTAGGCTATATTGCTGCCTGCGAGTATCAAAACATAGAGCCTAGTTTTGCTGCGTTTGCTCATATGCATCATATGAGCCGGGCCCCAGGCGGGTATGGTGCGTGGTACACTCTAACCACACGCCCGGAAAACTTAATAACCTTGGACAAGCCGTCTAAATGGTCTGGGTGGAAGGACAGATTTTATTTGATCTGCTCTCCAACTCTGGGGCACAACCGGTTCCTTCGCCGGTACAATCAAGATCCGGCGCTACTCGGAAAGAAGTGCGCCTTGCCCCGCATATCTTCTAGGGCTTACGAGCAGATTATGGAGCTGGGCTTTTTTAAGACAATAACTATGCTCGGAAAGAAGTGCGCCTTGCCCCGGATGTCCATTGCACCTGGTTCGTCTGCTCCATTGGGGTGACTAGTACAATTTCATTCAACAGCCTAACAGGGAAATTTAGTAATTAATCGGCTGATGTCACTTGACATCCGGTGTTAAACTTAATCATTCTTTTAAACTATTTTGGTCAGACAGCTATAAGTTGACCAATTTGGTCGTTCAATCTTTGGTCAGAGCAAACGATAGGATGCCCTCTGCGACGATAACACCCGGAGGGGCGTCACCGGACGCCATACTCAAATAGTAGCAAACGAATTTATAAAATAAGTTTGCATCTGGCCATTGGCCTCGGTTTGAATGTTATTTTAGCCACTAAGACTCTTAACTTAGCTTGGTTTTACTTATTATAGGGACCGTCTGTGCATTGCACTGATGATGGTCCACCAATTTTAAATATTAGGTTAGCCGCTAGGTTTTTAACCTAGCTTATTTATTCAATAGACCGTCTGTGTTTTCAACAGCCGGTAGCATATTGTTGAACATGTATATATACAAAGCAATTAATATTGAAAAAAAAGCAACTTCTACATTGATAGGCTTTTTATTTACAAAAATTTACAAGTCTTAGAAGTAGTACTTTTTCAAGTTGTCTACATTCCAAGTTCTAAGCAGCCGCCTGTTGTAGACACCTAAAAATGTCTCCCCAAAACCAAACCCGATGATGAACACCTTTCACTGCCATTATTGGTCGGATTGAGTATTTAATCTTTGGAGTGCTTAAATCCATGTTCTATTCAATACATTTCATAAACCAATTCATTTCCTAGCTCATTTCCTTAAATCATAACTTCTTTTCCTCTTTTCGTGTCCACATCGCAAAACCGAGAGAAACTGATTTTTTGGTCTTATAATTTTGATCCAAATATTATTTGGTTAGATAGGCCTTGAAATAAGCTTTCCAACCATATATCATAAGCCCAATTCCGAGCTATAATGAATAAGATATGAGAAAAACACTAAACTCGGCCCAAAATCGACATCCTTCCTCTAAAACGGCCATATCTTAAAATCTACAAATCATTTTGACCTGATTCTAATTGTTTTGAAAATAAAACTTGATAAGCTTTCCAATGATATATTATATGCCTTATTCCGAGTAACAGATCAAAAGTTATGATGATTTTAAAAACGTATAAAAAACTGGAATTACCGCGCATAGTGTAAAAGCACCATGTCACGGCGCCTGCTGACGTGGCACGGTGCCTGGTGCCGAGACACAGTAGATTACATAGTGTCACAGTGCTATTTTCGAAGCTTTTTTGCGTGAAAATCTACTGTGGCACGGTACCTGACGTCGTGACACGGTATTTCTCACCGTGTCACGGTGCTTTTTCTGTGTAATTTCCGCGTTTTCCCATACCGTGACACGGTGTACTATACCGTGCCACGGTGGACACTGCCGTGTCACGGTACGTGTGCCGTGTCACGGAATTTTCTCGTGTCTTTTCCGCGTAAACCCTTCACGCGTTTTCACTTCCCGTAGGTTAAATATGTCCCGCGTCACTCCAATTTTCCTCGCGTCACGGGATTTTCCCCCATCTGGCGGTGCTTGGCGTCGTGTCACGGTGTTCACTGCCATGTCGCGGTGTTATTTTTTAGGGTTTTTATCTTTTTAGGGTTCCGTGTGTTCCCTCTACTCATTTTCCCTATAAATAACCCCCTCCTTTTTACAGTTCGGGGCATCAAATCCTTCTCTCTTTCTCTCTTTTACACCAAAAATCATTCTCTTCTCTCTCTCTCCTATTTTAAGCCTTAGACCTATATTCCTAATTACACCATTCTTCCCTTAAGCACTCCAAGGAGTCCATACTTAACCCGAGGTTCCGTCCTTAAACCAAGGCGTGAAAGGTACAAATAACTGAGGGTTTGGACCAATTCAAATCTACATTTATTTAATTTAATTTCTATTTGATTTATTATTTATTGAAGTTACTAACAATTTATTCATGATGTAGCAATTTAAAGGAACGCGCAGAATGTGAGTAATTAATTAATTTAATTACTTATTTTATTTTAATATTCCTAGTATCATGATTAGGTTAATTTATTATTCGATTTGACTAATGCTATTTATTGTAAATTGCTTCCAATATTAATGCTTATTATTTATTTATTGATCATCATATTTCATGTTAAAGGGAATATGTAATTAAAAATCACGCCTAATAAGATAATTTGGACAACCGGTTTAGGTTCCTTTTTAATCTTGTTATTAAATCAAGTGATCACAATATTTTACAATTATATGTTGCATTAATATTCAACCAATTTAGCTTAATAACAGTTTGGAGCAAATTGAATTTTTGTTTGTATGCCTTTGAGATCGCAAGAATCACTTTTCACTATAAGAATCGAGTAGAGGCCAATACAGGCGAATGTGACTCCATGACTCACTTCGTTCCATCATCCCCGATCCTCCTTTCGTGGTTCTGAACCATATGGAGTTAGTAATCTCATGGATTATGAATGGGGTGTAAACTTCACGGGTCAATCGTTGTTGCCTATCGTTGTCCCTTATTCGTGGTTGCCTTTTGTGATCCGTGAACGGTTTACAAGTTCCTTAAAAACTTGTTGGCGGCACCCTAATTTATTTGTCCTTAATCGTATTACGTCAATTCCCACTTCCTATGAGCGTTTTAGCATATTCACAACATGCTTTAACATAGGCGCATTTCGAGCGACGCTTACAATTTGGCGACTCCACTGGGGAGGATTCTTGGTTATTTATCGATTTGAGTGATTGGTATTTAATTAAGATGAGTGGATGAGACTTGAAAGATTCTTGAAAATATTCCTGTGATTAAGTTGGCATTTTTGCATAAGCATAGACGTTTTAACGTCGCATTTAGGTCTGTCCCGTAGGAAAAATTGAATAACTTGATTGCGAACGAAGGAAAACAGGGCACCAGTCAGATTTTCTGACTGCCGTGTCACGGTGTTGTACACCATCACACGGTGTGCAGCACCGTGACACGGTGCACTCTGCCATGTCACGGCAGTCCTTAAATCAGTCCAGTGGCTTATTTTCACTTCTCACAGTCAACTTCCTTCGATTTTTCTCAAAAAATGTGTGTGTTCTACATACGTCTTAGCCCCGGGGGATTTAAGCTCTATCAACCCAAAAACGCTCATGGCAATAAGGGTTCATCCGAGTTATTAAATCCACCCAAACCATGGAGTCGAGTTCAAACTCGCGGAGCCGCCCGTTGGCATACACCCTCAAGGGAGGCTGCCTTGCTAACGCGTCCAAACTCTTAACCATGGTACCCTTTTGACACCAAATAAAACCTGACTATAGTGGAATATAGAACTGGACCTTAGGTTGCGAACTATTCTTTGCATCATTACGCCTACGTGTCCTATGTGTGTATATTTGGTCGTTTTGATAACATTAACGATCTTTCTTTGTCTATGGTGGATTATTTTATGACTAACAATTGCCAATGGACCGTACTCACTTAGTAATTAGCACAAACTCTAAAATTGAAAAGAAAAAAAAACAAAAAAAAAACTGGAACTGATTACTGTGACACGGCAAAAAACGCCGCGTCACGGCAATCAGTACCGTGTCACGGCGGCCTGTACCGCGCCACGGTGCAGGTTTTCCGTGACACGACAGTTGCGCCGCGACACGGTGCCCAAGTTTAAGTCCAGTCAACCCCTATTTTGGTCTTCCGTGCTAATTTGGTTCGCGTGTCAGTCATTTTTGTTACTGTTCACATGTCTAGCCATACGATCATACCACGAGTCTTATAACATCACTTAATCACTCACAAGTCAAGTATAGTCCACACACTTTCTTTATGTTCCGACTCGAGTCATGCACTATGTCGTTTATGATCATATACCAGGTTCATGCACCCCTGTTTCCATCATAATAAAAGATGAGTGGAGTTTTTCTCACCTGTTTTCAACTGTCTACTTTTTTTTCCTTTCCTTACCTATGTTGAGCAATGAGTCAAACAATTGAGTGAATTTATTTCATTTCACAGTACTTTGTCAAGGAGTAGGGGTAGATTGGTACGGTTTGAGTCATTACCGCAACAATCTCTTAAATCCAAGAGGCGTTCAAAGATAATTTCGCCATCTCCACATTACTTATCACCTTTCAATGGCCACTAAGGAAGATATTGAGAACATCAACAAATCCATCGAGGCACTGTCTGCCATGATGGAAACCCTTACCACTAAGGTCATTACCATGGAACAAAACAAGGTCACTGCTTCTACCCTTGACAAATTAAAGGAACAAGTGAGTAAGATTTCTGAGGATTTCACTTATGTGGAACAGCCTCTCACTCCTTTGGATGTGAAGGACAGGCTTCCTGAAAAGTTCTCCACTGCTGATATTCCAAAGTTCAAACCTATTGACAATCCAATATTCCATTTGAAGACGTTCTCTGCAACCATGGCTCTTAAGGATTGGACGTAATACTCTTCCCTACGGTGTTCCCTCTCTCCTTAGAACATGCTTGCCAACAATGGTTTTATTCCGTAGATGCCAAGCGTACGATGACTTGGCAAGATGTCACCGATAGTTTCATGAATCGTTACAAGTGTAATATTCAAACTAAAACTTCTGAACGTGAACTCTCCATTCTCAAACAGAAAGAGAATGAATGCTTCACCGCTTATCTGAACAGGTGGAGGGAAACAGCTTCACTCTTGGTAGATCCTCCCAAAGAAAGAGAGATGGTTCGCCTCTTTATTCAAAATCTGACTCACAAGTATAGGGAACATCTCAAATTTCTTCCACTGAACACTTTCGAAGCTGTATACGACATCGGCATCAGTATCGAGGATGAGCTAATAAAGACTGCTGGTAGTAACAATAATAACACTTGGAAAAACAAGAAGAACGACCACCCTTCTTCTTCGTCTTCTAAGCACGAAAATACTACCAACAATATAAGCCAAGTTGATCTTAATGAAGTGTTAGCTCTTAATGCTCCATAGCCCAAGAAGAAAAGAATTTACACTCCTTTAGGAATGACTTATGATGCGGCCTTTGATCGCCTTTACGGTCAAGGCTTGATCACACCTATTGGGCCATTTCCAGAGCCAAAACCTGAAGAAAGGAGCGCCAAATGGAATCCCAATTCTCATTGCAAGTACCATCAAGGAAGGGGCCACACTACGGAGCAATGTTGGAATTTGAAGGACATCATTCAAGACTTGGTGGATGCAAACAAACTTCCTGTCCCTCCAGGCGGCAAGAAGTAATGAACACAAGGCGCACAGCAAATCCTTCGTACAAGATTTCATTATTTCTTTTTTTCCCTCTTTATCATCCATCTCCATTCCCCCACTCATGTCTAGCATAGGTTTTCCATTTCGAATTTTTATATGTTTCATGTGTTTCGTTCACCTTTCCATTAATAAAATGAGCAAATTCCTTTATAGCATTTTTTATTCATTCATAATAATAAAAAAAAAACAAAAGAAAAATCAACATCAATTACCGAATTAAACACAAGGTACACCAATGACTTGAGTCACCTTTGCAACCCTGTCATTCCCTGTTAACCGTTCAATCACATTCCATTTCTTCATCAACCACTTTGAGCCTCGTCTAACTTTTGGCCTTCATTTCTTCAACCCACATTCACTTAACCTTGGGATTGGAAGATGTGTAATTGTATAACATTCAAAAAGCAAGTAAAAACAAAATGGCACCAAAGCAACAATAAAACAATGTCTAAAGGCAACTGTTCCAATGTCTTTGATACGAACACGTCTCGAATTGCGTCTCTTATCGAGGGCTTGGTACCGTGCCTGAGAAACATGAATGCTAAGTGAGTGATGGACCGCATGATCTGAGATTGCCTGCATTGATTCAAAAGGAAAAAAAATGAAAATAAACTTGCAAAATTCAAAATTTTCAAATTCACAATTACACATCTTGGAGATTCTCTAGGGTCTTGGGCCTTGTACCCTTTTCTTCTTTAAACCATCAGCTTAACCATTACAACCCTTGAAAGACCTCTTTGAGGTGTACATACACTTGTGCAAAGTTCGGTTAGAGCTACGTTCGGCCTGATTCCTAACGGATACGTAGGCAACCTCATATCGAGGTGCGGCCACATTCACATTCATGTGCATGATCGAATTGAAGAATATCCAATGCTTACCCCTATGACCCTATCCATCTAGAGCTAGACTTGGGGGCTTGAACCCACATCATTTAGCCTACCTAGCCACCATTTCGACTCTTCTCACATCTATTTCCCTCACCATAGCCTTTACAGCCTCACCTTGGTGTCACTTTCACACACTTCTTTCACACATACATAGCCATATCATCTTTCCCTTAGGGACCCTTTATCATGGAATCTTGTTTCAACACTGTGCATGTTTCATTGTCTTTCAGGACAACATTCATTATAAGAAACATTGTATACTTTCTTAGCTTCCTGACCTGAACAATGTTCATTGTTTCACGCATCGCATAATGTGCTGAGCAACAATTATATATCAATGATTTTTAATCATACAAAGTATATCTATCGTGCTTAGTTCCTTGACCTAAGAAACATTCATTATGCAACACTCATCAATCACTTCATCTATATACGCGCTTAGCTTCCAGACCTAAGTGACGTTCAAGATCGCTTCTTTACACCATATATGACGCTTAGCTCCATGACCTAAGTTCATTCATCTATCGTGTCACATGATGTAATTGTCCTTAGCCTCCTGGCCTAAGAACATTCATCATGCATACATTATTTTCAAGACAAGCAATTTAACTCATGCGATTCATTTTTGTCTTGCTCAACGAGGAAGTTCAAAACTTCTTCCCTTTTTCATGTCTTTTCTTTTGGGGAAGTTCAAAAACTTTTTCAAATTTTTTTATCGAGGGAAGTTCGAAAACAAAACTTCATTTTTCACGTCTTTCTTTTTTGGGAGAAAGTCGGTACCTTCCACTCGTCTCATGACAAAAATGACGGGAAATTTTTGCTTTTGCATTTTCTGTTGCTTGTGTCTGCACACACACCATATACATACACAACCACAAGTTATATACATGTCATGTCATGTCAAGTCAAACTTGGTCAAGTCAATTGGTCAAGTCAATCATAGTTTATACGAGTCCCTTGGCAAATTTTATTTTGCAGGTCTCAATTACAGCCCACGTCCGGGGACGAGCGGACCATCTACAGCCCACGTCCGGCGCCAAGCGGACCATTTACATCCCACGTTCGGGGACAAGCGAACCATTTACAGCCCACGTTCGGGGACAAGCGAACCATCTACAGCCCACGTCCGGGGACAAGCAGACCATCTACAGCCCACGTTTGGGGACAAGCGAACAATCTACAGCTCACGTTCGGGGACAAGCGAACCATTCTCATCATCTCCCAAGCGAAGACGATTCACGGCGCAAGGTTCTCGATACACAGAGACTTGCAATCTCATCATCTGTCGACTTTCCTCGAGCATGGAAAGTGTCATCCGGTGGATTTCATCAAGCATAGAAAGCTGCCAAAATCATCCGTCGACTTTCCTCAAGCATGGAAAGTATTATCGGTGGGTTTCTTCAAGCATTTAAAACCGCCAAATTCCTTTGTTGGCTTTCCTCAAGCATGGAAAGTATTATCGGTGGATTTCTTCAAGCATAGAAAAACACCAAATTCATATGTCGACTTTCCTCAAGCATGGAAAGTATCATCCGGTAGGTTTCTTCGGGCTTAGAAAGTTACCAAACTCATCAGTCGACTTTCATCAGGCATGGAAAGTATTTCAACAAAACGCCATCCGGTGGATTCTTTCAAGCATAGGAAGATACCAAGCACATTTGTCACCGATACACTGGTGTCAGATAAGCATTCTATGCCTTTACACTTTTATCTGCGGAACTAACACTTTTCTGCAGGTATCAGCGTATAAAGAGTGATTTAGGATCGCAGAACGTCTTAAATCATTCACCGTCCCTATCGACTACTTTGACTATCGTTTTCGAAACTTACGTTTCTACAAACTCAGTTAAAGTGGGGGCTTCTGTAGACACCTAAAAATGTCTCCTCAAAACCAAACCCGATGATGAACATCATTCCCCGCCATTATTGGTCGGGTTGAGTATTTAATCTTTGGAGTGCTTAAATCCATGTTCTACTCAATACATTTCATAAACCAATTCATTTCCTAGCTCATTTCCCTAAATCATAACTTGTTTTCCTCTTTTCGTGTCCACATCGCAAGACCGAGAGAAACTGATTTTTTGGTCTTATAATTTTGATCCAATTATTATTTTGTTGGATAGGCCTTGAAATAAGCTTTCCAATTATATATCATAAGCCCAATTTCAAGCTATAACGAAAAAGATATGAGCAAAACACTAAACTCGGCCCAAAATCGACACCCTTCCACTAAAATGGACATATCTTAAAATCTACAAATCATTTTGACCTGATTAATTGTGTTGGAAATAATACTTGATAAGCTTTCTAATGATATATTATATGCCTTATTCCGAGTTACAGATCAAAAGTTATGATAATTTTAAAAACGTATAAAAAAACTGGAATTACCGCGCACGGTGTAAAAGCACCGTGTCACGGCGCCTGCTGACGTGGCACGGTGCCTGGTGCCGAGACACGGTTGATTACATCGTGTCACGATGCTATTTTCGAAGCTTTTTTGCGTGAAAATCAATCGTGGCACAATACCTGACGCCGTGACACGGTATTTCTCACCGTGTCACGGTGCTTTTCCGTGTAATTTCCGCGTTTTCCCATACCGGGACACGGTGTACTGTACCGGGCCACGGTGGACACTGCTATATCACGATACGTGTGCCGTGTCACGGAATTTTCTCGTGTCTTTTCCGCGTAAACCCTTAACGCGCTTTCACTTCCCCTAGGTTAAATATGTCCCGCGTCACTCCAATTTTCCCCGCGTCACGGGATTTTCCGCAGTCTGACGGTGCCTAGCGCCGTGTCACAGTGTTCACTGCCATGTCGCGGTTTTATTTTTTAGGGTTTTTATCTTTTTAGGGTTCCGTGTGTTCCCTTTACTCATTTTCCCTAGAAATAACCCCCTCCTTTCTGCAGTTTGGGGCATCAAATCCTTCTCTCTTTCTCTCTTTTATACCAAAAATCATTCTCTTCTCTCTCTCTCCTATTCTAAGCCTTAGACCTATGTTCCTAATTACACCATTCTTCCCTTAAGCACTCCAAGGAGTCCATACTTAACCCGAGGTTCCGTCCTTAAACCAAGGCGTGAAAGGTACAAATAACTGAGGGTTTAGACCAATTCAAATCTACATTTATTTAATTTAATTTCTACTTGATTTATTATTTATTGAAGTTACTAACAATTTATTCATGATGTAGCAATTTAAAGGAACGCGCGGAATGTGAGTAATTAATTAATTTAATTACTTATTTTATTTTAATATAGCTAGTATCATGATTAGGTTAACTTATTATTCGATTTGACTAACGCTATTTATTGTAAATTGCTTCCAACATTAATGCTTATTATTTATTTATTGATCACCATATTTCATGTTAAAGGGAATATGTAATTGAAAATCACGCCTAATAAGATAATTTGGACAACCGGTTTAGGTTCCTTTTTAATCTTGTTATTAAATCAAGTGATCACAATATTTTAGAATTACATGTTGCATTAATATTCAACCAATTTAGCTTAATAACAGTTTGGAGCAAATTGAATTTTTGTTTGTATGCCTTTGAGATCGCAGGAATCACTTTTCACTATAAGAATCGAGTAGAGTCCAATACAGGCGAATGGGACTCCATGACTCACTTCGTACCATCATCCCCGATCCTCCTTTCGTGGTTCCGAACCATATGGAGTTAGTAATCTCATGGATTATGAATGGGGTGTAACCTTCACGGGTCAATAGTTGTTGCCTATTGTTGTCCCTTATTCGTGGTTGCCTTTTGTGATCCATGAACGGTTTACAAGTTCCTTAAAAACTTGTTGGCGGCTCCCTACTTTATTTGTCCTTAATCGTATTACGTCAATTCCCACTTCCTATGAGTGTCAAGCATATTCACAACCTCCTTTAACGTAGGCACATTTTAAGCGATGCCTACACCTGCCGTCTGGAGTTTCCAGCTGGTAGGTGCCGTTTCTTACTTCTTCATTGATCTAGTAGGGGCCTTCCCAATTAGGAGTTAGCTTTCCTTGCTTATTGGCCCTACCGGTTGCCTACATCTTTCGTAACACAAAATCCCCAACTTTTAAGGGTCGTTTTTGCACTCTCTTGTTTTTGGAACAAGTCATTCTCAGACGGTAAATCTCATAACGCAAGGCGGCATTGCCCCTGCGCTTCGGGAGTGAGTCCAATGCTAGCCGCATGGCCTCCCAGTTTGCCTCTTCATCGTATAGTATGACTCGAAGAGTCGGCTCATAATGCTCGATGGACAAGACAGCTTCAGCACCATAAACCATGAGAAATGGGGTTTCACCAGTTGCCCCCTTTTCAGTTATCCGGATGGCCCATAAGACATGAATCCACTATTCAGCCCATAAACCACCGGCTCTTTCAATTTTCTTTTTGATACCGTCTGAGATGAGTTTGTTGAAGGCTTCAACTTGGCCGTTTGCTTGGGGTCAGCCGACTGATGCAAAACAATGCGAGATCCCTTGATCTCCTAACCAAGATTTAAGCTGAGGCGTCTCGAATTGAGGTCCATTATCAAACACCATAGACATGGGTACCCCAAACCGGGTGATAAGGTTCTTCCAGATGAAGGAGATGACATCCTTTGTCTTGATGCCTTTGACCGCCTCTTCTTCCACCCACTTGGTGAAATAATTCACAGCCACAAAAATATAGCTCTTTCCGCCTGGTGGAGGCGTATACGGGCCTAGAATGTCCATGCCCCATTTAGCAAATGGAACTAGGCTGTGGATTGCCGTCAGGTTAGTAGCCAGCCGATGGATTAGCTTACCAAATCTTTGACACTTATCACATTTTCTGACAAATTCCATGGCATCTGACTCAAGAGTGGGCCAGAAGTAATGCCGCCTGGCCCTGATGGCTAACGATCTGCCGCCAGCATGAGAGGCATAGTATCCCGCATGCAACTCTTTGAGAACTTCTTTCCCCTTTTCCGGGGTAACACACTTCAATAGAGGCTTTAGAAACCCCGCCTTGAAGAGTTCTCCTTCTCTCATCTCGAAGTTTGATGCACGCTTCTTCAGCATGGCTGCCTCCTGAGGTGAATTAGGGAGCGTGCCGTCTGTAAGATACGCCTGTATTCCATCCATCCAAGTAGAACTTCGGTCCAGCACTCCAATGGGTTCATCATCAGTTATGCTTCGTTTTTCCATTACTTCCCAAAAGACTGACCGAGGCGTATCACAGAAGGCGGAGGATGCTAATTTTGACAGAGCATCCTCCTGGTTGTTTTCAGACCGGGGCACTTGACTTAGATGAAATTGCTCAAGTGCCCTAGCTTCAGCCTTGATCGCCTGCAAATACTTGATCATAGCCGGATGGGTGGCTTCATACTCACCATGGTATTGGCTAACGACCAACTGAGAATCAAAGCAGGCGTCAATTTTTGTTGCCCTGCCGCCTTACACATGCGGATGCAGGCTAGTAGGGCTTCAGATTCCGCCTCATTGTTTGAGGCCTGAAATTTAAACTCTAGTGCATACTCATATTTATCTCCTTCCGGAGATTGACAGATAATTCCTGCACCACAACCGTTCATAGTAGAGCTCCCATCTACATGCACCTTCCAAACCTAATAAAGGTTGTCCGGAACAACCGGCTTTGTCATTTCGACAATGAAGTCAGCAAACGCCTGACCTTTCACTGCCTTCCTCGGTTCCTAAGTGATTTCAAGACTTTGCATTTCAATAGCCCATTTGAGCATTCTGCCGAATGAGTCCAGGGTTGTCATTGGCCGCTTGAGGGGTTGATTTGTGTAGATTACCATCGGATGTGCCAAGAAGTATGGTTTCAACTTATTAACAGCCATGTAGAGAGCAAGGCCAAATTTTTCAACCATGTGATTCCAGAGTTCAGCATTTCTAAGCACATGGCTAATGAAACAGACCGGGAGCTGATTGCCGTCTCTCTCAGCAAGGAGAACAACACTAAGGGCATGATTTGAGACGGCTAGGTACATATAGAGCATCTCCTTTGGCAGAGGGCTAACAAGCCTTGGTAAGGAGTGTAAGTGTTCTTTCAGATTTTGGAAGGCCGCCTCAACATCATCCCCCCATTCAAATCTAGTCTTCTTCCTGATTGCTTGGAAAAAATAAAGGCACTTGTCACCTGACCGGCTGAGAAATCTCCCAAGCGCAGCCAGACAAACGGTAAGCCTCTGAGCTTCCTTGATAGAGCGGGGTGACCTCATGTCAACCACCGCCTGTATCTTCTCGGGATTAGCCTCTATCCCCCTTTGGTCAATCAGGAATCCGAGAAACTTCCCAGACTCAACACCAAAAACACACTTTTTGGGATTTAACATGACCCTATGCCGCCTGAGTGTGGTGAAGGTTTCTCGGAGATCAGCAAGGTGATCCATCTGTAGCGTGAATTTGACTATCATGTCATCAATGTATGCGTCTACATTCCTTCCAATCTGATTAATGAAGATTGTATTAATAATCCGTTGGAAAGTAGCCGGCGCGTTTTTCAAGCCAAACGGCATCACCGTATAACAGAATAACCCCTGATCAGTGAAGAAGGTCGTCTTTTCTTGATCTTTCTTCCATAGGGGTATCTGATGGAAGCCGGAATAGGCATCCATAAAACTCATCAAGGCATGCCCGGCTGTAGAGTCGACCAGACTTTCGATCTTTGGAAGCGGGTAACTATCCTTTGGACATCCCTTGTTCAAGTCAGTGTAGTCAAAACACATGCGCCAAGTTCCATTCGGCTTCTTAACAAGCACCACGTTCGCAACCCAATATAGGAAGTTACATGGCCAAATGAACCCGGCGTCTAATAGCTTCTTGACCTCGGCAGCTGCCGCTTGACTCCTTTCCTAGCCGTGATTTCTATTCTTTTGCCGGATGGGCTTCTTTTTTGGATCCACGACGAGCTTGTGGAAAGCGAGATCCGAGCTGATGCCTGGCATCTCTCCCACTTCAAAGGCAAAAATGACTCTGAATTCCTTCAGCAGATGGTGCAAGTCTGCACCAAGCATTTTAAAGGCAGCCGTTCCCACCTTAATAGTTCGCTCTGGACAGCTGTCGTCCAGAGGAATATCAATGTGCTCACCAGCCTGCTAGGGACGGAGATCATCTGACCGTTCCCCGATCAGTGATTGCTATTTCTTCTCCTTCTTCACCTCCACCACCTGTTCAGTTTTTCTTTTCTTTGCGGCTGCTGGAGGGGTGAATCAGGGTCCTTAACATCGTCAAGGTCTATTGGCTCCTTCGGTTGACCGGCTGCAGCAGCAGTCGACTTAACGTATGAGAGATAGCACTCCTTTGTCGTCTTCTGATCCCCGTAGAGGAAGCCAACAGAGCCATCATCCTTTTCATACTTGAGAAGCATGAGAGCTGGGATGATGACGGCCTTGCACTCGTTCAGAGTGGGTCGGCCAAGAATGATGTTGTAGGCGATCAGCTCTCTAACCACCAGGAACCAGACGACCATGTGCCGCCACTTTCCCTTCTCCCCCAGCCGGATGGGTATGTCAATTTGTCCGACTGGGTGCACAACCCCTCTGCCAAAGCCAACTAGAGGATGAGAGACGTCACGCAGGCTATCCCGCTTGTAATTAAGCCGGGACAGACACTTGTAGCTGATGAGATCAGAGGAGCTACCCGAGTCTATGAGGATCCGGCCAACCAGCTGGTTGGCGACCTTGCATTCAATAACGATTGGGTCGTCATGCGGTCGGCGAACTTTGCGCCGGTCCTTCTCATTGATGAGGACGTCTGGAAATGTTCCACTTGTGGACGCCTGTCCATCATCAACCGAGTGAATCATCCTCTTCAGATGATCCTTGGTGCCCTGGATGGTCGGGCCACCACATGCAAATCCGCCTGATATAGTGTAGACCGGATCCTTGTCGGTATCCGAGCTACTAGTAGGCTGGACAGTTTTTTACAACTGCCCCGGATTCATCTTAGAAGTCGGTTTGGACTTCAAGACATGGGATTTCAGCAAGCCCTTGTCAGCCAGACGGTCAAACGTCCGCTTGAGGCTATAGCAGTCGTTGGTGTCATGGCCCACCTCCTGATGGAAGTGACAGAATTTATTCTTGTTTCGCTACTGAACGAAACTTTTCATGGGATTTGGCTTCTCAATGATCAGCCGGTCCTTCACCTCTATAAAGATGGTGTAACAGTCTTTATTGAATTCATACCGCGAGACATACGGTTTGAATTCCTTCTTCTTCTTTTTGGACGGCTGATCAGGTTCCTCAACCGCCCAGACTTCTTTTCTCTTTTTGCTCTCTGAAGCTTTCTAAGCCGGCTGAGCAGACCGACTCTCCTTTTGCCTGTCGGACTTCTTGGAGTCCGACTGTTTGCTGGACGAGCAGAGGTCGGTGGCTTGAATAAAGCTCTCCGCCTCTATCAACGCCTCTTGAAGGGTGAAGACCCTCTTTCTGACAAGGTCGAACTTAAAGGTCGACCCATCCTTCACACCCTTGAAGAAGTCCGTATAGGCCACCTCGTCAGACAGCCCCTGGATTTGAATTCTCACCAAGTTGAAACGCCTAACATAGGAGCGAAGACCTTCTCTATCTCCCTGCCGGATGGTGCTCAAGTCGAGACTTGTCTTTTTGGCAGGGATGTTCATCGAGAAGTTGGAGGCAAACAAGAAGGCAAGCTTCCTGAAGCTGTCAATGCATCCGGCTAGCAGGTTGCCAAACCATTGTTGGGCAATGCCCTTCAATGAAGCCGGGAAGCACCGACACCACATAGAATCCTCCAACCCCTGCATGTGCATGAGATTGGAGTAGGCCATGAGGTGATCCTCCGGGTTGGTGGTACCGTCATAGGCACCAACCAATACATTCTTAACCTTGGCCGGCTGTGCCGCCTCAGTTATCTCCTTGGTGAATGTAGAAGTTTATTCACCAAGTTTGAGCAGACGGAGCTGCCAGTCCAAAGGTTGGACGTTATATGCCGCCTGACCCCCAAAGAGGGTCGGTTGCATGAAGTGAGGAGAATACGGACCGTAGACCATAGGGGGTACGTACGGTGCATTCTCAATCACCTGAGGGCCAGAATGGACGGTATTACAGCCTGTATGGCTCTCATGCAAGGATTGAATGTTCCCAATAGATGTATTCTTAAAGCTGTCCAGAAATCTCGAAGTAGAGGCTAACTCAGACAGCTGCTGACTCCTCTTGCGCTCAATGATCTGCCGAGCGTCAAGGGTAGATTTTTTGTTACCCTCCGGTTGTTCCCCCCGGTTGGGATTTCCTGGACCCTTCTGGGGTAGAAGGATCTTGGACCAATCAAGGTTGCGGCTGCCTTGTCCTTTGGATGTGGAGTTGGCTGCCTATCCCTGAATGGCTTCTTCCTCGCAGTTCGAGGAGACTTCTTGGCCTGCTGACTCTTGCTAGTGCCAGCCGTTTTCTTTTCGATCAGGTCCTTGATCTCACCCTTGAAACTCGTCATGATTTTCATGAGCTCGTCTCTGGTGACTGGAGCCTGACCTCTTGCTGACTGGGTTTCCCCTTCCGGCTGACAAGGGGGCTTACTGGTACCCGCCTGGCTTTCACCGCGTTCAAGAGTGTCTCTGGGACGGATGCGCTTAGTGATGAGAGAGCCATCTTTGGCTATGTACATTTCAACCTGAGGATCATCATCCTCATCATCTGTAAAGACCTCCGGCTGGTTAGCCTTGGGGTCAGGAGGCGGTACAAACTCTTAAACCATACTCGAAGTACTCTCCCCACAATCAGCGCCAAATGTTTTGGGTGTTTTTGTCCCTCGGGAGAGTTACAACTCGAGGACTGATCCGACTACGCCTGTACCTTCAAAACAACGGAGACTCCGGGTGTTTGGAGTTCCGCCTCCGACGATCAAGTTATTACTTGAATGCGAGTGGGAGAAGGTGCGGAAAATGAAATGAGATCTTCTCAGATTCTGAGATCAGGTGTTTCTCTGATGTGAGAGAATATAGGGTGGGTGTAATAAATGATTTTATGTCCCCAAAATTTGAGGAATATCTCCCTATTTATAGGGCCATTGGTGAACGTGCCCCTTCTAGGTCATTTGACCTAGATTTGGTAGGTTGCGCCGTTTTGCGGCGCTCTTGGGAATTAGGCCTTAAAGGCCGCAATTCACAAAGCATCTGAGGTTGACACGTGTCAGCTGGCAATTGGCCCAAATGGACCTGCCTAGGCTTGACACGTGGTCCTCTCTGATTGGTCCACGTGGACAGGGTAATTTTACCCAAAACACTTACATTATTTTAATTCCTAGTATCATGTTGGATCTTATTTATTGCTTTCTAGTATCATGATTAGGTTTCTTTCTATTTTCTTTTACCATGTTAGTATTATGTTAGGGCTAAAGATTTTATTTTTATTGTTTAGTAACATGCTAGGATTTGTTATTAATCATGTTAATATCATGCCTAGGATCTTGCTAATATTATTATGCTTTGTTAAGATTGTTATGATGATGATTTGTTGTTAATATTATTATGTTGCTTGATATTATTGTTATTGCTTGATCACACCCTCTCTTGAAGGTTTAAAGGGAATTTGTACTTGAAATCACGCTTAATAAGATAATTAATAATTTATTTAGGCTAATGTGATTTTAATTCAAGTGATCGCCCATAATAGATTTATTTGTGCATTAATATTCAACCAACATAGATTAAACAGGTTTAGGATTAATATATTGATTAATATATCCCCGAATATCCAATCATGGTTCAGGACCACTATGGAGTTAGCAATCTCATGGATCGTGAAGGGGTGTAACCTTCACCCTGTGAACGGTTTACAAGTTCCTAAAACTTGTTGGCGACTCTTTTTCTCTAGCTTCCTTCCCTTTGGACACTACCATGCTTAAGTGTATGATCACAGTGGGGCTCAAGTGTGGGATTCTTGAAATTCCCTACAACGATCAACCTTGGCAGCAATGCTAATGTTTTGCATATCCCATACACTCAACCTTAGATAAAAAGACCACTTCACAGGGTCTTTATTTAAATGGTCCAGATAAGAAACTTATACACAAAAATGTTAATTATTTGTGCGAGATATAAAGATATTTCACAATGTATGCTTCGAACGTATCAGTTCACTAACCACAATGAACAACAAACAACCCCCGCTGCCACCAGCATAGCCTGTGGCATAAAACCTTTTTGAAAAGCTCATGACACTACCCATAAATTTTTTGAATACAAGGTCACACTAGTCATACTGATCATATTCCATTGCACATGTCAGTGGAGGGACAAGGTCAGATGACAATTGTGGTGACTGAGTCGGGCAAAGAACCATGTACAGGGACAAAAGGAGAAATAATGTCTTAAATTCGATTTCCTCGTCATCTTCCCACTCACCCTCAATTTTTTCCATCAGGAAAGAGTTAACGTGTATACCCTTAGCAGTATATACCCTTCCTTTATATCTGTTATTCGTGGTCTCCCATGATTAGCCTTCAGATGCAGCTTATCATTCACACTCTTCTTCAACGGTATAACTTTGCCGTTGTTTGGAAGGCCTAAGACCCAATGGTCTTGATTTTGGGACAACTTTAACTTCTTACCATGAGGAGAAATTAGAATCTTGTTTAATGGATCAACACGGCTCAATAGCCAATAGGCTAGCAGTCTAGGAAGTTGCATGATTGATGCTAGGTAAAGCAGTCCCCCGAATCCCATGTCGTGCACCACTTCTTTCTTGTTACATCCAACTTCTGACATATTCTATCAAATGACTCTATACGGCATGTTAAATTTGGTTCCTGTAATACATGTTAATACCAAAATTTCGGGTCAACCACATTCAACATAGAAACCAATGGTCTTACCATTTTTAAAACTTATATAATAAAACAGTAACAAACCTTACTCCTACCCCTTGCTTGATATAGCAAGACTTCACCTTTAGCTTTAACTAACCCGCCCACAATCAAGTGATCATCATGTTAAATACAAGCAGTAAGCAACCTACATAACTTCGAAATTTAAACTTCAGAAAATAAAACTGGCAAAATCAGATAGCGTAAATTAAACTTTGCGATACCTAAAAAATCTCAAGGATAAGTTCTACAAGCTTCCCATTAGCTCTAACACTCGATGTTGTCCTGTAAATCTAGTTCGGGATGTAACATGAATCATCACAATCTCTCTAAAACACAAGTGGAATAATTAGGGTATCCATTCATACCTGCTTACCAGCCCTTCTCCTTTTTGAGCTTAGCCCCAATGCCTAAATTTGTTATCATAAAGTAATAATTAGTAAAAGTTCTTGCCTTATCATAATAAGTTGAAGTGTAATTTGTTATTACCAAATCCAGATCACCATCCAATCTGAGGATGAATAGCTCAAGTCCATTGTAATCCTAAAGCTAAATAAATATACAATTCGATGAATTACATAAGTCCAATCGTAGCAAAGTGAAAGTATCAAAAAACAAAACTCAATATTATACAGCAATTACCTTACAACTTACCAATGTAGCCAGATGTGGTTCGAACATGTGCTATGAAACTAATTGGCTAGCAACTTCCTGGACGTAGATATAGCAACAGCCAATAGGTATTACATTTTATCTAATTCTAAAACAAGGAAGTTGTTCACTAATAAAAATAATTAATATATAAAATAAAAGCAAATAAACAACATTACAAAAAAAAATTAAAACAATCGTTGTTACAGCAGTTTACACTAGGTTCACAAGCTATCTCGCAACTTACCAACAATAATGTCCAACCATACGATTTAATTTCCAATGGTCGTCAGCCATGATCCCCTTCCCTCCGCCCCCTTATCCTCAAGTGATATATATATATATATACACCTTTACTCTTTCTATATCATCATATTCAATCTCCCCGAGCACATTCAAATTATATAACTCGCAGTCTCGCATACCTACACCAATGTCATTATTTCTTCCTAATTTTATTCTCAACATATACAACTCCAATTTCAAGGCCATTCAAATTACACAACTCGCATACCTAAACCAATGTCATTGTTTCTCCCTAATTTCATTCTCAACAGCTACAACACCAACGTTCCCCCTAACATCATCATTCGTAAGTCCGTAGTTTTAAGTGTCCCCACACATACACACCTATACTAATCATATCTTTCTAATGTTATAACATTCCAATGCACACAATGAAGCTAATATCATGGTCATCCAATAGTATTTTAACATTAACACCAAAGTTTACATGAGGACGCCAAAGGTTAAATTTTTTCACTCTTAGGCAACTCTTCATCGTTTAACTTCTACTAAATCCTCTTTGGACACCCTTCTAGTGCCAAAACAATACTCCATGTACTCAATTTTTCTTCAACATCTTAGTCTAAACCCTCTAGACTATAACAACCACCTCCATTGCTCAAAATTAACATAAACCTCAACAATGCAACCCATACAACAATGCTTGTCAATTAATAAGTTAATAGAGTGTTCACTTCTAACTTCAATGGTATAATTGGGTAACATCTAAGTCAATTTCTCCATTCCTCTACGGATTCAACCCTTGGACTCCTAATGTGCTTAAAACAATCACTCTTACAACAATATTCCATATACTTAATTTGGTCGCTTCCATTGCTCCAATTTAGCATCAACCTTATCTTTGGTCTTGCTAACCAGTATAATTTACAAAATACACCCTAGCATTAACCCAAACTTTGGTCTCGTCCACCTTGTTAGTGACGCGGGTGAAACCTAGGTCGTTGATTACTAAGATTCCTCGATCAAAACAAAATTTATAAAACCAAACCCAACTGTAGGGAATATTTCAAGCCATCCTACACTTGAGCCCCACTGTGATCATATACTTAAGTATGGTAGCGTCCAAAGGGGAGGAAGCTAGAGCAAAAGAGTCGCCAACAAGTTTTAGGAACTTGTAAACCGTTCACAGGGTGAAGGTTACACCCCTTAACGATCCATGAGATCGTCAACTCCAATAGGTCTGGAACCATGACTGGAAGTTCAGGGATGAAGGTACAAATCCAACCTAAAAGATATTGAACCTGCCCTAATAATAAGCCTCTACTTCATTCTTCTCATATTCATGTGCGCTTTCTGACTAACATGCAATCAATAGGTTAACCCTAAACCTGTTTAATCTATGTTGGTTGAATATTAATGCACAAGCAAAACTATTAATGGCAATCACTTGAATTATAATCATATTAACCCTAAACCAGATTATTAATTATCTTATTAAGCGTGATTACAAGTACAAATTCCTTTTAAACCTGCATAAAAGGTGTGATCAAGCAATAACAAATAATAAACATCAAGCAACATAAATTATAATAATAATTATAATCATAGTAACACTTATAACAAAAATAATCATGTTAAACCATAATAATAGCAAGATCCTAGGCATGATAGTAACAAGATTAATAACAAACCTTAGCATGTCACTAAACATTAAAGATCAAAGCTTTAGCCCTAATATGATACTAACAAGATATTGATATGATATTAGAAAGCATAAGAAGCACCCTAAACATGATACAAGAAAGCAATAATAACATCCTAACATGATATTGATATGATATTAGAAAGCATAGGAAGCACCCTAAACATGATACTAGAAAGCAATAATAACATCCTAACATGATGCTAGGAATTAATAAATAATAAACCTTCTTTCTACAAGAATAGAGAAATAAGACTACATACTTTGATGCCTCGTGCCTCTTTCTAATAACAAAATACACGCGTTAGTAACTTCAAGAAAAATATAAAATCAAAAATTAAATTAAATAATTGAAATAGAGATTTGGGACCAAACCCTCAGAAATTATAACCTTTCACGTCTAAGGCGAAGGCAACTTCGAACTTGGCTAGGTGTGTCTAGAACTAATGTATGAGGAATTATGTTTGAGGGAAGGTTTAGAAAAAGAATAGAGAGAAAATAAAAGCTTCTAGCTTTAGAGAGAGAGATGATGATTGTAGATTGTAGATGATTGAAAAAGGAGGTCCAGGGACCCTACTTATAAGAAAACAGTCCAGAATTGATAGAAACGAATTAGAGTTCGAAAAGGAATAAAACACGCTTCTGTCGCCAACGACAGGACTTGTCGCCAGGCGACAGGCTTCGTCGCCAGGCGACGAAACTGTCGTTTGGCGATGCAGAAGGTTTTCCACGCGTTTTCAATGCGGAATCTATCTTTCGATAAAATCAAGTCGTAAAATCCGTACGAAGAGTAAAATAGTAATTTCATTTAAAACACTTCTTTTATTCCAAATAAAACTCATAAAACATAATTATCAATCTTAATCCCTTTAGGATTCAAAAGAACCTCCTAGAAAATTCTAGAAGACCATAATCAATCCTAAATGCATTAGGAATGATAATTCATAATAGGCCCTCCTCTAGATCATTGGGCCGCATATAAGAACCAAACTGGGCCCAGTTTAGTATTTTGGCCATAACTTCCTCATTATTCATCGAAATTGGGCTTATAATATACCGTTGGAAAGGTCTTTTCAAGCCCAATTCAACTATACCATTATTGGACCCTTTTCATGGACCAAACTAAATTGGATTGTCTATTTTCATAAAATAGAGCAGGTTTTTTAAAATAGAAAGAAAGATTTTTAATAAAAACTAATCACAACATTAGACTATCCACACTTTCACTTCGTTCGAGAATGATTCAACGCGAAAGGTAATCATCACTGGGTTTGGTTTTGGGAAGACACATTTGGGTGTCTACAGAAGCCCCCACTTTGACTGAGTTTGGAGAAACGCAAGTGTCGAAAACGAAAGTCAAAGTAGCGATAGGGACGGAGAATGATTCAGAACGTTCTGCGATCCTAAATCATTCTTGTAACGCCGATACCTGCAAACTAGCGTTAGTTAAAACAAATAAAAGAGTTAAGAAATGCGTATCTTGCACCGTTGAGCACACGTCTCTGTAGGTAACCGATTTGTTACTGCATTTACTGTTGTGACAACCTTCCACAAGCTAGGGAATGCCATCTTGCCGTTGTTGATGTTCACTCGTCTCTGAACAATGGAGCTTTTATAGGATGCTCACTCGTCTCTGAGCAAAAGAGCTTTGATATGTCCACGCGTCTCTGAACAAAGAGCTTTGACGATCTTCCTCAAGCTAGGGGATACCGCCTGAAGACTGCTACGCCTGTAACTACCTCCAAATTCTCTTATGACCATCTTCCGCAAGCCAGGGAACATGATCGATGATTGCTTCGCCTGAAACCATCCTCAGTTGGTTGTGACAACCCTCCGCAAGCTAGGGAACGCTGTCGAAGATATCTTTGCCTGAAGTCATCCTCATTTGTTGCGATAATATTCCGAAGAAAATTACCGAAGATCAACGCTTGTCGACCTTAAAGCTTGCTTGAACTTTGCTTCCGTGATTTCTGCTGAAATTGCTGTGGTGCCAGTATGTCGGCGCTTTTGATGCTTGTGAACCATTATGTCGGTGCCTCTACTGTATATGAACCATTATATCGGTGCCTTTGTAATGAGCCAATATTTAGGAAGCTAAGTGAGACGATCATTTATCAAGTCGATCACCTTATGTGATTGTAATCGAGCCGATTACTAAATCATGTCAAGTTGCTTTTAGGGGCTAACTAGCGTACCAAGGAACCCAAACTTCTACACGAAGTCCACATAAGCATATTATGGGGCTAAACACTTTGTCGCCACATCAGAGCCTGCTGGAAAGCTCTGTCGCCGCACATTTTGCTTGTCGCCAGGCGACAATTTCATCGTCTGGCGCTGCACTCGGGATTTTCGAATAAATCTCCTTTCTTTCTCATTTCGCCGCTGCTGCTATTATTTGTTCGCGAATTGCTTCAAACTTCAATTGACTCGTTCTCGCTCATTTCTCAACCAAATTTACTCAAACTTCTTGCAAATCAAAGCTTATTTAATCTAGTTTCCTGATCTATGTAAGTTTTCTTCAAACTCACTCCGGATTTGCTGAATTTTTGCATGTTATTTCACGAATTTTCTGAAAATTTGAAACATACCTTGCTTAATTCACATTGTTTGTAGAATTTTATGCCATGAAATTGCTTGATTATGCTTGTATATTGCCTTGGGAATGTTTTGAGACTTGTTTGACTCAATTTAGTACAGAAACGAACAATTCACCATTGTTGAACCCCTTGAGGTCGTGAGAACAATGTGGCTTGTTCTTCGCGTTTTTACTAGCCATTTTTGTACAATTTGTCACAATAATTGTCATAGTATTGCAAGAAATTGTTTGATTGCTTGAAAATGCTATATATACTTGAATTGAATTCGTGCTCTGTTTTTAGTACTACGTACTCTGTTTTTTTTTAACATAGTATCATGTGGCTAGGCGATACTTAGATACCATAGAGCCTTAATCTTCTTTTTTTTTTGCATAATATAGTATGGCTAAACAACGCGGTTTTGGCTCTCAGTCTAGGGACACTCGACGGGAGCACGAGCCCGTCGGTGAGGGCGAGGAGCCATCCACCTCTTTAGGACCCTTTCCTGAGTGGGATGAGCGCACTTTGTTTTTCGCTCCCGAGCACCACATCTCTGAGCGGGTGCGTCGTGGGATCGTCAGCGGGAGGACTCGTAGGCACGGCTCTAGCAACAAGACCATTGGTTCATTGTACGACAAATATTTCTGCAACGATGAGGAGTTGCGACTGCTCTGGGAGTCTTGTGAGTTGATTGCCTTGTTTCGGGCTACTCAGGCCATGTACTCTTTCGATGCGAGCCACCACGTGGTTCGAGCTCTGGTGGAGTTCTTCTGGGACAACACCAACACTTTTCACTTTCCTTGGGGCGAGATGACCGTCACCCCCGCTGACTTCAGTCTTATCTCGGGACTGGAGTTCCGTTCTGCTGCACTACCGTTTGATAGTAGGATTACTGTCCTTTCTCCGATGGTCGAGGAGTTGTTGGGTCCGATTACTATTCGGGCCCGTGCCGAGGCTAAGCCGACACGACTTAGTGCTCGATATATCCGCCGATCTACTCTAGTGATGGCTTTTGAGGATGATGCGACCACCAATGAGCATCAGGTGCGCATCTTCGTTCTTATCTTGCTGTCAGGGACCTTTTCTCCTGACAGAGGTAGTCGAGTACTTCTCTACTACCTGCCTGCTCTCCGCGACCTTCAGTTGGTCGGGACCTATGATTGGGCCAGGTTGGCCTATGCTGATTTCTTACTGGGCTTGCGATGCTTTTGTCGTCACACAGCCTTCACATGAGACATCGCACTCTCCAGCTTCTGGAGAATCGTAGAGGTATGCTTTATTTTTTAAAAAAAAAATAGCTCTAGATGTATATTGGCATTCGCTGATTTTCTTTTGCCTTTGTAGATTTGGATCTACGAATATTTTCCATCGCTTGCGCCGGCGAGACCTTCTCCTCGTGAGCTCCCTATTGACGGCTGTTGGGGAGGTCGCATCAGTAGCGAGGCCACTACTGCCCGTGTTCGAGAGTTGATCCTCTCGGTATGTTCTTCTGGACTCTTGTCTCTTGTATCACTCTTTAATAGTTTTTTATCTCACATACATGTTTTGTAGGGGCCTGATGTGGTGTATCGGTCGTGGACCGATCTGGATGTTCTGGCACTGGCTGCGCAGTACACTACCGAGCGTCGCTACTTTCAGGGGACATACGAGGCAGTGGTGTATCTTGGTGAGAGAGTAGTTGTCCAACACTCTTCGGATATTTTTGTTGTCCCTGCTTCTCCGCCTCAACACATGTTTCATGAGGCGATGCTGATAAACTTGGCGGAGAGGTCGCCTGCTGGTACCCCTTGGCGATCTCATGCCCATCCAGGACGGTGCTACGAGGAGGATTTGCTTCCATTGCTAGCTCTGGCCCCTGTTTTATCTGAGGAGGCGGCGGTATGCCTTTTATCCTTTAGTTTTTGCTAGATAGCCCCCAAGTGGATTTTAATCACTTTAGATTTGTTTTTTGCCAGGCTAGGCCTGCTGTGTTCGTTCCTCCTCGGATGTCCATCAGCTACCAAGGGACATGCGGCCCAGTTGAGGAGATGATTCCTCCGGCTCCTGAGGATCAGCGCTTCGTCGAGCGGTCTATTCCTCGTCACCAGACTCGGGTAAGTTACCTGCTTGTTATTTATTTATACTTATCTTGTATTGTTACTGACCTTGTTTTTCGGAGTGACCACCAGACTCGCGAGGTGGTGACAGCGATGGCGAGATGCATAGACGCCTTTCGGAGTCAGCTAGTGAGGATGAGGAACCTAGCTTTCTGTCGTCATGACGACGTTGCTTGGGAGGTATCTCTTTTTCCTTTATATTGTTTATCCTCCTATTTTCTTTGCATCTGACCTGACTTAATTTTGCAGGGACAGCCTATTCCTTCACGTACTCGGGCGAGACCCGAGGCTAGGAGGGAGCCGTCTAGGTCTGGCTCGAGGCGTCGTCGCACTACCTCTGGTGGTCGAGTTGGCCGATCTGATGCTGCTCGAACCGAGATATTGGAGAGTTCAGGTTCTTCATCAGAGGGTGCGCAGACTGGGCCGATAGGCCAAGGAGGGGCGCCATCGGCTCCTCCAGTGGGTGGTGGGATGTACGAGTTTGGCTCGTCGTCGCAGCAGCCACAGCAGCCTCATACTTTGTCGATTCAAGGTTCCCGCCTAATGGCGAGTCTGGAGCTGGTGAAGAGCATACCCCTCGGTCTGCGATGTTCTTCGATATGATGAACATTCCTTCTCATCTGCGTCCTCTGGTACCATAGTTGTACCTGTGTTTTTTATTTTGACTTTTGTAGGACTTTGCCGATTTGTATATATGACTCATATTTTAGACATATTATATATACAAACTATTATCTGTTACATTTGTATTATCTTTGCCTTTTTATTTTTCATTTTATATGCATATGCGTGTGTGTAAAAAATTTGTGATTAATTTAGCGCAAAAATTTCCGTCATTTTTTATTAATGGAGGGTATCCGACTTTCTCCCCCAAAAAGGAAAAAAATGAAAAATAGTTTGGACTAAAATAAGCCTTAATTGAATTAAGCTCGATTAAATCCAAGAAAAAAGAAAAATATATTGAATATTTGTGTATAGGGTGATTTCAACAAAGTGCATAATTGTAAAGTCATTGTAAGAATTCGAATCGTAGTCAAGAAAACGCGGTTTGCGTAGCGCGTTGAACTGGCATTACGGCGTCATTCGTCGCGACGCGTTGCATGTCGTCGCTAGGTGCTGCTTTCGTCGTCAGGCGACGAATTTTTCGTCTGGCGCTGCAGTGCGTTCCTCCGAATCCTTTCAGGAGTCGAAACTGCACCAGTTTTGTGCATAAATAGACCCCTAATTCGCCGATTTATGTATAATTTAAACAGATTAATCATTAATCATAATCTTAGCTCTTCAACAAGTAATCATGTCTTCAGTCTCTAAGAGTTTTAGCGATTTTACTCGTGAATGGTGTCGGTCTTCGACTGCTAAAGAGAGGAAAGAACTTTACTTTTTTCACATGGGAGGTATTTATGATATTAAGGGGGTAGATATTGATATACACTTTATTCATACCGCCTTAGAATATTGGGATACAGACACGCATTGCTTTAGATTAGGCTGTGATGAAATTAACCCTTTACCGGAAGAATTTGGTGCCATTCTAGGCTTTCCTTCTGTAGATCTTGCGGCAATTCCTAGAGTGAATGAGTATTATTATAAAGATTTTGAGCGCTTCTTTAATTTAAAAGACGGAGATCTAACAATTATTGTAGATGGTAGCATAGTTAATCTAAAAGAATTTGCACGCCACTATTTTGATAGACAGTATTCTGAATCTTTTCATATTTATAGAAGAAGGGCTTTCCTCTTTTGCATGCTTAACCAATATCTTATCACTAATGGTAGAAATAATGAGGGTCAAGCAATTATAATATCTGTCTTAGAACAAATTGAATCTGGAAGGAATCCAATGCCATTAATTGTTGGAGAGACTATGCTTAGTCTAGATGAATTAAAGAAAAATCCAAAAGCAGCTTTTCGGGGCTCTCCAATTTTATTACAGGTAGAAAAATAATATTTTTAATTACAGAAATCAAAAATATATTTTTGTATAGTAATACTAATTATTTGCATTGAATATTTTTTGCAGATGTGGCTAATGGAGAGACTAGAATTAATTAGTCCTCCTGACAATATTGAGAAATACACCCTAAACTGCTTTGTAAGGCGGAAGAAACGTTTCTCTATAAAGATGGGTCGCCATGAGTGGAGTAAAATATTTGCCTCTTATAACTTTGCTATCAAATAAGGTCGTCCCATGGTGGAAAATTGAGAAGATGGTTGGTGTCAACAAGCAACCCTTTTGCCGTCTTCCAAGCTTAAACAAAATGACTTTTTATTATCCCTGCAGGGTAAAAAGGCAATACGTTCTTCTTCAAACAATTCCTTCCGAGATCTCCGTCGTCCCTATGAATTCCCTGTTTCACAAGAAGTAAAGAGGTTTGACACATATTGGAGTGCTAGGCCTTTATGGGAAGTGATTACCCAAAATGTTCCTCCTTCCTTGCCCAATAATGTGAAGAATTGGCTTCTTAATAAGCCTAAAAAGGACAAGAAGAGAGATCAAAGTAGAACCAATGTGAAGAATCGTCTAGGTGACAAGATAATTCCTGTTAAAGAACGCTTAGGTGAAAAAGTTGAATTCAAAACACCTATGATGCCTAAGAAGAAAGATACTACTAAAGGCAAAGAGAAAAGAAAAGCGGACTCTTCAGAAAAGAAATTTTGGGTGGAAAAGAAACATGGTGTCCTAGCTAAAGGAGAAACTATTTATTCCAAGATTGAATGTAGGTCCTCTAAAGGATGCCTACTAGCTAAAGTCATAGACGATGAAGAAGATGCTGATAAGAATTGGAAAAGAGCAAAGAAAGAGAAAAAAGATTGAAGCATTGCTTAACTTCCAATATATTAGACTAGTTTAATTTTCAAGTCAATTTATTTTATTAAGCTTTTATTCCATCAATAATGTAGTTTTACTTTATTTTATTAATGCAATTTCAGCTTTTTTAAGTTAAATTAACTTTTACATTTAATTTATCAAAGCAATGAAAACAACTTAAATTATTTTCCAGAAAATTTCTCGAGTACGAAAGTCAAAAATTTTCCGAAATACACCCAAATTTGCCCAGATATTCGCAGAAAATCGGCGTCGCGGTTTTAAGTCTGTCGCCAGACGCTGCTGTCGTCACCAGGCGACAGGCTTCGTCGCCTTGCGCTGCAGTCTGTCGTCTGGCGACAGACTTTTTCTTTTGTGCTGATGCTGCGTTGAATTTCTGTTGATGCTGGGATACGAGATTTGTGAGGGTTAAAGTGGCCGCACCTTGTAAAGGGTTGCCTACGTATCCTTTCTTAAGGAATCAGGCCAAACGTAGCTCTCTTAAGTGTCCTACTCAAGTAATTATGGGTAGTATTTTTTAAGTTGGTCAAGGTTCGTCATGTTTGAGAACTCATTACCATCCATATCCGTTAGTTGTGCTGCGCCTCCTGTCAGGATGGTTTTGACGATATATGGTCCGGACCAATTAGGCCTAAATTTACCTCGTGGATCCAAAACATTTTTCCTTAATGCTTTTAACACCAAGTCTCCTACTTTGATGTTTCTTACCTTGACCTTCTTATTAAACTGTCTAGCCATACAGGTTTGATAGCATTGAGTATGATGTAGAGCTTCTAGCCGCTTTTCATCGAGTATAATTAGCTCTTCATATCTCGCCCTATTCCATTCGACTTCATCAAGTTTGCTTTCCAATGCAATGCGTAGAGAAGGTATTTCTAGCTCTACAGGTTGTACGGCATCCATTCCATAAACCAAGGAGGATGGCGTATTTCCTGTTGATGTACGAATTGATGTGCGATAACCCTAAAGTGCGAAATGGAGTTTGTCGGGCCAATCCTTGTAATTTTCTGTCATTTTCTCAATAATAGTCTTTAAATTTTTGTTAGCCGCCTCAACTGCTCCATTTGCTTAAGGTCTATAAGGAGATGAATGATGGCGTTGAATACCATATTTTTGTAGCAATTCTTCACATTCTGCTTGTAAGTGAGTTCTATTATCACTTATCATCTCATGTGGGACTCCGTATCGACATATAATGTTCCTTTTGATAAAGAGTGCTACATGTTTTGCAGTGAGTTTAGCATATGATTGTGCTTCAACCCACTTCGTGAAGTAATCGATTGCTACTAGAATGTATTCGTGGCCTCCTGTCCCTGGAGGGGTAATTTTACCGATGATATCAATTCCCCATGTTGAAAATGGCCATAGTGATGTGTAAGTGTAGAGTAGAGATGGAGGAACATGTTGCAAGTTAGCGTATATTTGGCATTTAGGGCATCTTTTTACGTATTGATGACAGTCCCTATTCATGGTAGTCCAATAATACCCTTCTCGCATTATCTTTTAGACTAACATTTTGCCATTAACATGAGTTCCACATATGCCTTCGTGGACTATCCTCATGGCTCTTTGGGCTTCCTTTTTCCCTATAAATAAGAGAGCTCGACCCTTAGGTACCCTTTTGTGTAACTCATTATCTATAAGTACATATTGAGAAGCCAAGAGTCTTAATGCTCGTTTTGCTCTTTTGTCAGCCTGAGGAGGATATTCTCCTTTGGTGACATAATTGAGTATGTCTGTATACCACGGTTCTTCTACTTCTTCGTCTTCATCTTGGACCACTTCGTCGTCTTTTATGGTTTGAATGTAAGCTGGTTTATGCCTTTTGTCTATGGTTAAAGGCATTTGCTCGATTTCCGTGGGAATTCTAACCATTGAGGCTAGTCTTGCTAAGGCATCAGCAAATTGATTTTCCTCTCTAAGTAGATATGTGTATTCTACTTTTTCCAATTGGTTGGTGAGAGTTTCCAAATAAGTTTGGTAAGGGGCTAAACTTTCACTCCTTACTTTCCATCTTTTAGAGATTTGGTTGATGATTAAAGAAGAATCTCCGAATATTCGAAGTTTCTTTACTCCCAATGCCAAAGTTGTTTCGATGCCTACCACGCATGCTTCGTATTCAGCAGTGTTGTTGGTAACGTCGAAATCTAACTTTATGGAGATTGGAACATGTTCTTCTTTAGGTGATACTAATAGTACTCCAACGCCACATCCCTTTTGGTTTGAGGCTCCGTCGAAGTATAAAGTCCAAGTATCATCTTCTGTGACCATCAAGTCTTCATTTGGAAATTCGTTGTCATGTATTGGCGTCGAATCTTCTATTGGAAAATCTGCTAAGAAGTCCGAGACCACGGATCCTTTAATGGCCTTTTGAGGCATGAACCTTACATAAAATTGGGCTAGGTTGACTATCCACCTTGATATGCGCCCATTAAGTGTAGATTTTTCAAATAACTACTTGAGTGGATCCATTCGAGATACTACAAAGACTGTATGCACGAGCATATAATGTCTCAACTTGGTTGTGGCCCATAATAATGCGAGACACAAATTCTCAAGTGGTGTGTAGCGTACTTCATACTCGATCATTCTCTTGCTTAGGTAGTAGGGGCATTTTCTTTTCCTTCTACTTCTTGTGCGAGCATAGCCCCCATTGTCTCTTTGGTGACTGTTAAATACAACTTAAGGGGAAACCCTGGAAGCCCTGGTGCTAATACGGGAGGATTTGAGAGATAGGCTTTGATCTTTTCAAAGGCTTTTTGACACTCATCGTCCCATATCACTGGCACATTCTTTTTGAGTTTCTTGAATATTGGTTCACATATTGTTGTTAGCTTTGATATGAACCTACTTATGTATTGCAAGCGGCCAATAAATCCTCGAATTTATTTCTTGGTTTTGGGAGGCGGTATTGACATAATTGCTTTGATCTTGGTTGGGTCTATCTCTATTCCTCTAGAGCTTATGACATATCCCAAGAGTTTGCCTGAGGTGACTCCAAAAGCGCACTTGGATGGATTTAACCTCATGTTATATTTCCTTAGCCTTTCGAAAAACTTTCTTAATGCTACTTGATGTCCTGGGCGATCTTTTGATTTTACAATCATATTATCCACGTAGACTTCAACCTCTTTGTGAATCATGTCATGAAGTAGGGCAGTTACTGCTCGTTGGTAAGTGGCACCCGCGTTTTTCAACCCGAATGGCATTACCGTGTAACAGTAAATACCCCAAGGTGTTAAAAATTTTGTTTTCTCCATGTCTTCTTCCATTTATTCTAAGGTTTCGATTCAAAATAAGTGGTTAGGTTACTCCCCTTCTCTCGGGAGTATAATCTCTTCTATTTCCCGAAGTCGCCATGAGAATCTGGTTGTACCCTGCGTACCCATCCATAAACGAGAGAAGCGCGTGATTCGCTGTATTATCTACTAAGATGTCGATGTGTGGTAAAGGGAAGTCGTTCTTTGGACTTGCCTTATTTAGATCTCGATAGTCGACACACATTCTTACCCTTCCGTCCTTCTTTGGAACTGGGACCACATTTGCAACCCATTCGGGGTATTTGGATACCCTGATAAAACTTGCAGTTATTTGCTTTTGAACTTCTTTTATTTTAAGAGCTATGTCGGGTTTCATTCGACGCAACTTTTGTTTTACAGGTTTTATTCCTGGAATTAGTGGTATGGTGTGTTGAGCTATTTCTCTGTTAATAGCTGGCATATCTTCATATGACCAAGCAAATACATCGATAAATTCTTTAAGTAGATAGATTAAATCGGTTCTTTCATCTTCATTAAGTGTTAGTTCGATTTTTACTTCTCTTTTAATGGTTGGATCGTTTGAAATATCAACCGTTTTAGTATCCTCAATTAGCGGTGTTTTATTTTCAAGTGTTTCCATCGCTTTAATGATTTCTTTGTCACTTTCATTGTTAGTTAAGCAATGCTCGTCATCTTGGTTTAGAAAATAACACGAGGAGTAAGAGGAAGAAGACATATTATTAAACTCGGAAATCATTACATCAAATAAGGAAATGTCCTGATTACTAACTATCCTAGAAGTGGGTATTAAAATAGAAGGAGAAGGTGCTACAGCTAAGGATTTAGAAGACTCTATAGGAGAAGACTCTGACTCGGACTCTGACTTAGACGACTCTTCAAACATTAGTCCTTGTCTTGTTGTTATGGAGATCTTTCTTCCACTTGGAGTAGTCACCTTGACTGTTTTGCGCCATCCTTGCACTAAACCCTCTGCTGGAGTGATGAGCTTCGAAGGATCGAAGTTTTCACTTTATAAGACCGTTTGAATGAGAGAGGAATTGTCTTCTATATATTTTGGCTCATTCTTTTCGCGCCCAAAGAGGAGTCCCATGACATTAAAGTCGAAGCATGGGGTGCTTTCTCCTTATGAATAGGAGTTGGGATCTCATCTAAAAAGTAGCAATCCAGAAAGATTTTGAATCCAGGTTGCCTTATGCCATTTACAACAAAGGGTTCGGGAAATTCGTGGCATAAATAGTCATCTCCTTCTCTTATAAATTGTCCATTAAGAGTAAGGGGATATTGGTCCATTGGGATTGCTTTCTTTTGGATACGATCGTTTTTCCGCGCCTTGGACTTTTCCTGGGCTAGCTTTAGATCTTCTAGAGTCGGTTCGAAACCAAGTCCGAAAGTATCTAATTTAGGGAGACCAGATAGTTCCATTTGTTTTGCTATCTCCTTTTTCTTTCCAAGAGTCATTACAGGAAAGTGTCCCTATTTTTTTAGAATATCATTTATTGTCATATTATAGTGCAGCTCATAACAAAGAGGGGTCCTTTCATCTTCTTCGATTAAGGAAACCTCTTCATTAAAGCCCCACAAAGTTCATCGTTCTCATCGTGCTCCACGTTAATAATTGGATTCTCAACGGCTTTAATCCTCATAGATGAAGCATCGATCGTAATAGGGATCCCTCCAACTATAGATTTTACTTGTTGATGAAGGGATGAAAGGACGACCTTAAGCTCATGAAGCCAAGGGCGTCCCAACAATAAAGTTAAAGGAAGGTTTAATATCCACTACTTGAAAGGTAGAGGCATGTTCTATTACTCCCGCCGTTACGTTCATGGTAATCTTTCCAAGAGTTTGGCGACGAGTGTTGTCGTAGGCTCTTATTCCTTGTGTTGACGGGGTTAAATCTTCATCCCTTATTCCTAGCATCCTCGCAGTTCTAAGTGGACAAACGTTGATTGCCGATCCATTATCTACAAGAGTCATTAGGACATTCATTCTCTTGTAGATTACTGTGAGGTTTAGAGCCTTGTAATGTTTGTCACCTTCTGGAGGTAGATGTTTGTCAGAAAAGGTGATCAAGTTGATAGGACTAGGAAGGTCACTCGTGAGAAAGTTAGCCAACCCCTCAGGATTGGTTTCGGAGTCTATCCCTATTTTGTCCAAAGCATTCATTACCGCCAACCTATGTTCTCGGGATGTAGCTAATAGTTTCCATACGTTAATCTCGACCTTGGTCTTTTTGAGTTGTTAAACAACATCGTTGTCCTCTATAATCGGTATGGGAACTTGTTGAGTAGTAGGAATGGGTTGTGTGGTGATGGGAGGTTGCATTCTCCCAGATCTTGTGAGAACGTCTATGGGTGAATCTTCTTCATCCCAAAAGTCACTTACCGGATATATAACTGAAGGTGGAGGTTCTTCCATATCCTTGAAATAAACGTCCTCGTCATCGCTGTCCCAAACCCCATTGATGTTAGCATCTTGTTCTTGTGGGATTTGGATTAGCTTCTTGTTATCAATCAGCTTTTGGATTAAATCTTTAAATTTGAAGCAATGTTCGATGGCATGTCCCCCTGATTGATGATATGGACAGTAGAATCTATCTGTCCTCTTTAATGATTCAAATGGTCTCGATTCGAGAGGTTTAATCTTACCACTCTCGGAGAGCATTTTAAACATGTTAGCATAAGAAGTCCCAATTGGAGTGTAAGGCTTATTACTCCTTTTGGGTGTATCAATTGCTTGGAGAGAAAATGGTTTCTTCTCCATGGGTGGAACTTTGTTGTTATTACGCTTGCTTTGGACCACCTTTTCTTGTTTTTTTGCGAATTCGAAAGCTTCTCGCAACAAGTCTATTCCTTCCCACATTGATCGTATGAGAATCCATACTTCTTCTCTAGTTGCAGGTTCTTGTCCAGGAGGGAAATCACTCATGGCATCAAAAAAGGTTTCCTCCTCTTCTTCGATAGCATGAACCTCTTCAACTGGTTTGATGAGGGATGAGGGGTCAACATGGTCTTCCTCATCAGAGATAGCCAAAGAATCAGAAAGTGGTGCATTATTGATACTTGGCTTCTTGCTTGCAGGGGGC
Organism: Chenopodium album; assembly: GCF_948465745.1. Classification (NCBI taxonomy): domain Eukaryota; kingdom Viridiplantae; phylum Streptophyta; class Magnoliopsida; order Caryophyllales; family Amaranthaceae; genus Chenopodium; species Chenopodium album. The sequence goes on along the minus strand of NC_137851.1, from coordinate 33,989,964 downwards.
AATGGGAGTTTATTATTATCAATTAAATCTTGGATAGTTTCCTTAAACTTTCAACAATTTTCAGTGAAATGGCCCCTGCCTTGGTGATACTTGCAATGTGCGTTGGGATTCCAGTTAACCGTCCTCTTTTCGACAGGTGGATCCCCAAATGGTCCAATGGGAGTTATAAGACCTTTTGCATGTAATCGATCAAATGTGGTGTCATAACTCATACCAATAGGAGTAAAGTTCCTCCTAAATGGTTTCTTTTGTCCTTGATTGTTCATGGCAAGGAGTTCACTCAAATTTAAAGTGCTAACATTGTTTGAGTGGGTGGTTTTGGAATAAGAAGGATTGTCGTTCTTCTTACCTTTCCAGCCACTTTTAGAGTTAGTAGCTTTTTGTTTAGCAAGGTCGTCTTCAATGTTAATTCCAATGTCATAGACGGCCTTAAAGGTATGCAAATTTTTTTGATATTTAAGATGTTTGGAGTACTTTTCTTGGAGGTTCTTAATGAACATCCTCACATATTCCTTTTCACTTGGTACCTCAATCATCTTAGCGGAAGTTTCCCTCCACTTATTAAAGAAAGAAGTGAAACCTTCATTCTCTTTTTGCTTAAGTATTTCAAGTTCTCTATGATCAGTTTCAACTTGAATATTACATTTATACCTATCAATGAAAGCGTTTACAATAGATTTCCAAGTAGAGGTTTTCTCTTTGTCAAGGGAAAAGAACCATTGTTGACAAACGGTTTCAAGAGATAAAGAAAACAAAGAATGAAAGACCTTCCTATCAATCCCCTTAATATTCATTATTGTTTCGAAAGCTCTTAAGTGAAAATAAGGGTTGTCTGTTGCCTTGAACTTTGGGATGTCGTTGGCATTGAATTTCTGCGGAAGAAGCTCCTTGTCCACAGAGACCCCTTGCGAGCTAATGCCCTGTAATCTATAGTCATTGGATATCTTGCTCAAGCTCTCTTGCATGAGCTCCATTTGTTGTTGTTTCACGGGGTCATTGATTTGGAGGGTTAAAGCCTTCAACACCTCATTAACGCTAGCCATTTGCTTCTTAAACTCATTAACTTCTTATTAACTCGCCATTATTGTAGGAGTTTATAGGTATTATGCAGCGGAAAATTATGAATCATATTCATAAAAGTACCTAATCCCAAGAACACATGCATAACACACAAGACACATAATCATACCTTTGAACCGTGAATTCCACGTAGCAATTGATTGACAAATCAGGGTGAGAATAGAGCCCCAAGCGTTGCTCCTCTACTTAGTCCACGAGATTCGAACGAGCCGTCCACCAATACTAGATTGGTCGAGTGATTGAGGAAAACCGCGATCACCACCTTTATTGGACTAACCGACCACCACGATCTACCACCACCACGAACCACCACACTGGCGCCAAGGGGGGAGGAAAGAGCCGTGAGATAGAGAGGAGTATGAGAGGGGTTGGTCTTGTGTTTGCTAATTAAGGTTTGATCACACTTATCAGATAATTGCATACTACTTGCAAACCCTAGGCACCTAGTCTATTTATAATCCCGTTATAATTAGACTAGGGTTAGGAAGCCCAAAACCCTTCAATCCACTCCATGTGGCCGGCCATACTAGAAGATGAGGCCCATCATGGGCCTTGTCCTCTCGTGCCCGATCTAGACCCTTTGTGTGACCTTATAGGATCCGTCCAATTGGGCTTTGGGCTATTTTACTAGCCCAAATATCGTTGGTACCTCTAGCTATGATAAAACGACGACCCAAATGTACGAACTTAATTATCTCCATAATTTGATCCATTTATATATCTAGTAATTGCACACGACGAAGACATAAATCCTTCAATCTCCCACTTGTCTGAGACAAGTGTGCAATATTCAAATTCCTTAAGTCAATATGTGTCTATTTGATAATATGATTGCATCACATGTCGAGATATATTAATCTACAAATCGTTTCTTTTGAAATCTGAGTTAGAATTACAAAACCAAATGATTACTGAGTAATGCATTTGAACGCGACCACGTATTTTCTGAATTCTCCCTCTTCAAGCGGCCATGACACATTCCCTAATTTAATAGGTAGACTCAATCCAATCTTGTGGCAAAAAGGCTTCCACTCAACTTTTGAAAAAACCGAGAAACACACTTTATAATCTCCAGTTACGGGAAGACTGAGTGTACCACAGTTAAATCAATCATTGAATGAAATCAATGTTCCACTCATGTCAAAGGAATCCACTAATATATCTGGAAGCTCAATACTTGAACTTCAAAGTAGGTCAATAGTTCGATCATGCATCATTCATGCATATCCAAGTGATTGACCGAGCATCTCTATGCCCCTATAGCCCATGAAACTGTGCTATCCAATCAATCTTACATGCTAGTCCATTTATTGAAATCATTTATGTCCAATTTAATGATTTCGAACTAGGAACTTAAATAATATATGAATTTTGTTCACCTATGGGGTTTCATTCACCAGGTCATTTAAATAAACTAACCTGATGAGCCCATCAATCCATAATTATTTTGGACATTTTATTTAATTTCCAAAACCATAATTAAATAAGAAAATGAAATGTCTATTTTAAACATAATTCTGCAAATATATGCATTCCTTATGTAATATGCTTTCTCAAAACATATACAATTTGAATTACATAACTTGCTTCAATCCAAGTCTTTAATATGACTCTCATATCTTAGTCTATGGAAGGGGTTTAGTGATTTCTCACTCATAATAAAACTTTGCAGATCACAACATTCCGCTTGTCATTGATCTCATAAATGGGGTGATGTCTCATATCTATTTGTTTGGATTTATGATGTGACCCTGACTCCTTTGTTTTGACAAAGGTGTCCTTTTAGTCACAAGACAATTTGATCCAAACTTCCTCATTAACTACTCTTACTGTAGCTAAAACACATATTCTGACAATGAGTATGCAACAGTATTCTGCTTTGAACTTTTTCAAGCTTACTGTCCTTCTTCATACAGACATAAACATGCATTTAGATCACCATCTAAATTCATCTTGCCTATTTGGAAACTTGCATCCGTATAACCTTTTGACAACTTATTCACTTTTAACACCATTAGCTAGAAAAATTCCTTTAATTCTTCTCGAGTACCCAAGGATTTGCTCTTTGCAACTTTCAATATGCTTGTTCTGAATTTACTTGAAAACTTGCTACACATGCATGAGTCATATGTAACATCTTGCTTTGTACTATCATGGTACATATAATGGACTCTTTTGCAAAAGCATAAGGTACACTATCCATACAACTCAACTCTACTAGCTTTTGAAAGCACTAAGTTTTACTAAGTGTAATACCATGAAACGTAGGAAAACATCCTCTCTTAGAGTCTTGCTTCTTGAACTTGTCGAGATCCTTATCAACATAAGTCTGTCGATGTTGTCCAATCATTCTTCAAGATTCACTTCATGGATCCTAATTCCCAATATGCACTCAACATCTCTTAGTCTTTCATATAGAAACAACTCTCTAACCACTGCTTGACTTATTCAAGCATTGATATGTCATTTCAAATGAACTGTATGTCATCTACATATATGACCGAGAAGACCAATTGCTCCCACTAAACTTCTTGTCTCTACAAGATTCCTTTTCATTCTTTGAGGAAATCAAATTGTTTGATTGCCTAATCAAAACGAATGTTTCAACTCCCTTATGCTTACTTCAATCCATTAAATGAATTTCTGATGTTTGCAAAACTTTCTAAGATTTCTGGATTTCAAAATTCTTAGGTTGTATCATATACATATCCTCCATCAAGAACTTCAAGAAGGTGATTTTTATATCCATAACTAGAATAATCCGAATAGGCTTACGCATCTAATAGGTTTCACCCTATTTGTAAGACTATCATGAACTAACACATCTTCACAGACATGGAGTCCATTCTGGATCTCATGGCCTTAAGCCATTTCCTGAGTTGGCACTCATCCAAACCTTGCTTGCAGAGCATGGGTTTTAACCATTCCAATAGGAAAATTTTAGAACCCACCTCTTCTCATAATTTCAACAAACTGTTTGTTTTGATCCTAAGTAACCTACAATAGGTATGAGCAACAATAGAATTATCCTCTTCAACTCTTTGAAGCCTTTCATTCAAGTGGGACAATAGAAGCCTTGCTAGTGGAATTAGCTTGTTTCGACACATGGTTTATTAAATTAGCTGATTTCATATGCCTTCGTCTCTGATGTTATGCTATCCACATCCATTTGTTGCTCGTCTTGAATATCATCGAGATCTAACTTTACTCCCACTTGGCTTTGTAGGAAGAGATTTCTTTCTATAAAGACATTATCGCGAGCAACAAACACTTTATTTCTACTCGATTGTAGGAATAATACCTCTTAGTTTCCATGAGAAAACCCATGAAGAACTATTGTCTGATTTAGGGTGCATTATGTCATCTTTGTAAACATTTTACATCGACTTCATAAACCTTAATCCTGTTTAGAAAAGATAACTTTTGGAATATTTCCAAATCATAACTCTTATGACATCTTTTCTATTGCTTTGGTTAAGTTTCATGTTTAGTATATTCGCAATTGTTGTTGTAAATGTATATCCTCAAACGATATTTGTAAATCATTAAAGCTAATCTAGGATCGAACCATAGCAAGCAAAGTTTGATTCCTTCTTTCTACATACACTTTAAATGTAATGTTTTTGGATTGTGAACTAATTTAACAATTCCCTTTAGATGATCATTTAATTTTTGAGTTAAATATTTATCACAAAAATCATATTGTGGTGTTAAATTGCTTATCTCAAACTGATTTTACATTTCATTTTGGAATTCTTGAACATTTCAGTGATTCCAAGCTTTACTTCATTAAGTAATTATCGATATAGTTACTTAAAATGTTAGTAAAAGCAATGAAATAGTTAAAACTCTTTGCTAATTCTCGAACTTATGGTCCACACACATCATATGTATAAGTTCCAAAAGGTCATTTTAGCTCCTTTACCCTTTCAACTAAAAGGCAACTTGGTCATCTTACCTTATAAAGCATGACTTCTAATTCTCAAGTGATTCATAATCATATAAGAATAAGAGTCCATCCAATGTAACTTTGGATGTGCAAATGGTTTATGTGACCTAATCTTAGTTTGTTATAAGTGAGTTTACTTTAAATCATCTAATTTTGCTTTTGTGATCTACTTTTATCAATGTCATAAAACAAAATTAACTCGTATCTAGCATAAATGAAAACAATTTATTACCTTGGTCATGGATCAACACTTGTAAGCCAAGTAAAAAACGAATCAGTATTCAAACTAACATTGAAAATTGTCTCCTCAAAACTGGAAATTGTTCTAAAATCATCATAAAAATTCAGAAATTAAAACTATGAAGCTATCTCTGGCCCCTCGAACACTTCTAGTGTACCTTCAAGCTCCATTTCATGCTAGCCTCACTTCTTTGTAGCTTCTGCACAACATTAATAATGTTGAGCACTACAACTTGGTATCACATACCAAAGTGAAAGTTAAAATATTTATAGGATATTAGGTAACTCTTACCTGTCACTTCATCTTAATGAGGACATCCTTGTTCAAGTACTATCTTATTCTCTTTTCAGGTAATTCTCTGCATGATTCTTGAGTAAATCAACTAGCTTGACTGCAGAATCCTCACCATCTTGTGAAAGTTTCTCAAGGTCAAAACCATCATGTAGAGAATGCAGAATTATATCATGAACCTGATGATCTTTGTATGGTCTCCCTATCATACTTATGCGATTAAATAGTTGAACCATCATATCCACATGAATCTGTACTGACTGGCCTGGCAAGAGTTTTCTCGAAATTATCTCGCCATTGATCTTGTAGGTTTCAAACCTAATATTTCCAGTCCAGGAGTCGTCGTTCTTAGAAACCATATTAATGATTTTCTCGACGTTTCCATCCAATTTCCCATCAACATGGGAATTCAGTATTCCATTGCAAACATCACATAAGCAGTTGAATAAGAGATAAGGTTCATAGTCCATGAATCTTCTAGCCCAATCCTCTGGAATAGAAGACAACATTACACATGCGACTCTCTTAGAATCTGAAACATTTCTCAAATGCTTCTCAGGAGTCATGCTTGGACTAAATCTGCCCTTGATTGGTAAGTCTAAACGAAATTCGAGATTATCGTTGCTTAGAACACTTCTAAGTTCGCTTTCCCAATCGTTGAAGTTGAGAAAATTAAGCCTTGTTTTCATTGTTGGTGGTAAAGAATTACTGTCATCATTGTTACGGCTACCCATCTATGTCAAAATAAGGCAAAGTTTAATAATTATGTTTAATTTAACATTAAAGTACCATATACGGATTAATTAGGTAACTTTAAAGCACTTTATTCAATATTAATTGATCCCAATTGAATTTAAGTGATTCCAAGATACTTTATTTGTGTAATAGTTGACCGGATTGAGGCCCTACCATAAAGCATTACATTTTCAAGGTGAGTAAACTCGTTACTGATTACAACTCTTGTAACTCTTGGTTGAATAATTAACCATCACATGCTTAATTATTACCCTTTGTTTCAAGGTTCTAAATGCTTTAGGTAACCTTGTTGAGCATAACCAATTAAATATGTAGAACATGATCTACCCCAAATTACCCAAGATAACAAGTGACACTCTGCTGAGGCCGACCCATCACTCACGATCGAAGGATTGTTGGGTATCTAATTGGAAAAGCAATCTCAATATTTCTGGGACCTAGATTCATTTATGTTGTGATTATATAGGGAACTCTAGCACATCATCAACCAACATAAATAAAATCTAACATGCATAATCTACTAATGCAATAAAACATAACATAGTATGGCCCCTTAGTCCTAAGAAAACTAGAAATGAAAAGCTCCCACTTGAATCATCATGGATCTCCATCCACCTTGCTCCTTTAGGCCTGATCAGGCTAGGATAGGTCGTTAAACTATTAACCCTAATCAAATTAACTATTTATAAAACCTAGACTTCACACTAAACTAGTTAGTGGCAAGCAAGGGTCGATCCACTGAGGAAGCTTTCTCATTTAATATCAAAATCACCATGCAAGAGTAAGAAAGGGGTATATTTTGTTGGAGTTTGGAATGTAGACACTAGAACTATAAATAAACAAGTAAAAGGGTGATTAAATCAAGGAATAACAACGCTAGGGATTAGGGGGTTGCAAATTAGAATGAAGGAAAACAATGATAAGCATCATGATTAACATGCCAAAGAATATAAAATTCTACCTAAACAACTCATTTTCATGCAATAGTTTAGGCAAACCAATGAAAGTGGTCTAAGCTAATTAGGATCATTTTCATGCATCCCATTAGGCACAAGCTAACCCAAGAATAAAGAGGCACAATACATGGAACTCTATTTTAACAACTCATTCTCATGCAATCATTAAAATAAAGGTGATCTAAATCTAGTTCAAATCATTTTCATGCATTTAAAGTAGAAGGCAATCAAATAAAGTACTACAATAATCTCAAGCCAATAAAAATCATATCTTTCATCAATTTAAGGCATGTAATCAATCCACTATCATCATTCATCCATCATTCAATACATATTTTACACCCCCTTCCCCTAGCTAAGAGATTAGCCTAGAAAAGGGGGACTAGACATGATAACAAAACTAGATGAAAACACAATAAACATGAAAGCAAACATGATCAAAAACAATGAAAATACCAAAATATATTAATCCACAAAATAGATAGAAATAAATAACTAGAGTGCAAATAAACAAGACTAAGAGAAAGGATTAGAGATTACTAAGTAGGCAATAATAGAAAGATTAAAACTTGCAAAGTTGCTTGATGGATTGAAATGAAACTTGAGCCAAAGTTGCATACATGGAAATAACTTGAGTAATACTGCACTTTCTCTCTCTAAGATTAGGGTTTAAATGTTCCATTTGGACATGTGAAAATAGTTTTCTCTTGATCGCTTGGATGGATAGGGATTTGGAAAAATCCGGAGTACCCATTCAAGAAACAAAAGAAAGCATGGTGAGAAAGTCTTTCAAGCATTTGGTCCATGAAAGGAAGAGGAAAATGATCTTTTTTGTGTGTTCTTGTTCAATCTCCTATAATCAATACACATTCTCCACCCGGTCATCGTCCGGGTGGAGATTTCCTCTCCCTTTTCATCCTTGACAATGGTCATTTCACCCTTTTTGGGAACTACATGAACCGAGCTCACCCACTTGCTATCGGAGATAGCATAGATGATGCCCGCCTCACGTAGTTTCAAAATTTCTTTCTTGACAACCTCTTGAAGGTTGGGGTTCAACCTCCTTTGAGGTTCAATGGAGGTAGAATGATCATCCTCAAGATGAATACGATGCATGCATAGAGAAGGACTAATGCCCTTGATATCATCAATGTTATACCCTATCACATCTTTGTATTTTGTCAAAACATCAAGTAATTTTTTCAAATTAAGTTCATCAAGGGTAGCATTGACAATAATAGGGTATTTTTCCTCCTCATCAAGATAAGCATATTTCAAAGAAGGAGGGAGGGGCTTGAGTTCTACCTTGGGAGGAGGCTTGGAACTCTCCTCCGATTTTTCCTCCATTGATTCAAGCTCAATCTTGCTTTGTTGATCAACTTCCTCCTTTGAGGATTCCTCCATTGCCATGACAAATTCTTTGGCTTCTTGAGAGTGGAACTCCTCTTTGCATGTGAGAGCTTCCACAATTGGATCTAGAGGCTTCATCATGACCCTTCCCAAACGGTCTAACTCCTCATTCACAACATCAACTCGATAACACTTTTCAACCATAGGGGTTTTTAGCAACTTTGAAAACTTAAAGACTATCTTCTCATCGACCACTTCACATGTGATGGTGTTGTTTTTGCAATTGATGACCGCCCCGAAAGTCTTAAGAGCTTCCCGACCCAAAATCAAGGGTGTGTCCACATCTTCTTCCATGTCCATCACTACAAAGTCACAAGGCACATAGATGTGTCCCACTTGAATTGGAACATCCTCAAGTTCTCCACAAGGTAACTTCACCGATCGGTTGGCTAGTTTAATTGTCTTCCTTGTAGGGATCATCTCAATATTGAGTTTTTGAGCAATGGATAAGGGGATTAGACTAACACTTGCTCCAAGATCGGCCAATGCACCCCTAGCTTCCATATTTCCAATTTTCACCGGCAAAGTGAAACTCCCCAGGTCTTTCTCCTTCTTGGGCATTTTATGTTGAACAAGAGCACTCACTTGGTGTGGAAGGGTGATAAGCTCATCATTGAGCTTCTTTTTGTTGGTGAGGATGTCCTTGAGAAATTTGGAGTAAGATGGCATTTGTGTCACTACTTCAAGAAAAGGGAGATTGATGTGCAAGTTTTTCATCACACTTAGAAACTTTGCAAACTTGTCATTCAACTTCCTCTCCGCAAGCCTACTTGGAAAAGGAACCGGTCCATCAAGGTTCCTAGTCTCACTAGGAATTGAAGTTGTCTTCTTGTTGTTGACCTTCTTCTTCTCCGAACTTCCTTCTACCTCATCAACTTTTTCCTCCTCACCTCTCTTATCTTCATTCACACTCTCTTCTCCTCCCTTCTTTCCCTCACTATCCCCCTCATTTGGACCATCATAGGAAGTTCCCGACCTCAAAGTGATTGTCTTGCATGTATCGGGTTTTTGGTTATGAGAAGGGTTAGGTTGTGGTTGTCCGGGTAGAGTTGATGGTGAATTGAAAGGAGTCCTCTCGGCCAATTGAGCTAGTTGTGAATCAACCATCTTGTTGTGAGCCCTTATTTCTTGCATTTGTTGCCCAAAAGTTTGCATTTGTGAATGCATAGCTTGAAGGAGTTGTGTGGGTGTTGGCTCCGCTTGAGGTGCTTGTTCTTGATTTCTTTGGGGTGCTTGGGTTTGATTGTTGTATTGGTGTTGGTTATTGTATTGGTTTTGGTTGTTGTATTGGTTGTTCCTTGGGTAGGTTCCTCTTGGGTTTTGGTTTTGAGATGGAGGTGGATTTTGGTATTGGGGGTTCGAATTGTAAGAGGGTTGAGCTTGTTGGCCCCATTATTGAGGTTGAGATGCAAACCCGGGTGGTGGTTGTCTCCAATCCACTCCACCACCGCCTCCTCTAAAACCATCTTGCCTTGTGTTGTATGCCGCTACATGCTCGGGGCTCAAACCTCCACAGTAAGATGTATCATGGTTCGTTCCTCCACAATTTTGACAAGAGAAAGAGTTGACTTGAGAAGAGCTTGCTCCGCCGCTTGAGCTTGCATTTACACTTGTGTTCAACTTTGAGAGCCCTTTTGTGAGTTGCTCAATTTGATGTTGCAATTGATTGACCTTCTCCAATTCATACATCCTACCTTTCTTCGGTGCACTCCTCCTACCACCCCAAGAGTAGTTCTTTGCTACCTCCTCGATCGTTGCCTCCACTTGATTTTGGGGAATCTTGATCAATTGTCCACCCGCCCCCGTATCCAAGTTAGCTCTAGACATGGGCTCCAATCCATCGTAGAAAAACCTCATGAGCAAACTTTGATTGTATTTATGGTGAGGACACACTTGTACCAACTCTTTGAACCTCTCCCAAGCTTCATTAAGGCTCTCATCCGCTTCTTGTTCAAATGATTCAATCTTCCTTCTCATCTCGGCGGTCTTTTCCTCGGAAATGAACCTCTTCAAGAATGCCTTAACTACCTCCCTCCAAGATGTGAGTGAGTTAGGTTTCACTTGCTTCAACCACTTCTTTGCTCTACCCGAAAGAGATTGTCGAAATAGGTGCATCCGGATGTATTCTTGAGAAACTTGGTTGGTTTGAATCATGGCACATAGCTCAAGGAATCTATCAAGGTGCTCTATGGGGTCTTCACTTGTAGAATCCAAAAATTGCTCAGATTGAACCATTCTTGTATATTGGGGATGAATTGTGAAGTTAGTTTCCGTGACGGGTAACAAAATCCCTCCCGTGAGCTCATAATCCTCCGGATTTCCGAACTCACGAAATAAAATATCATCCTCTTGTCTCGCCATTGATTCACTTTGCGAACTAGAAGAGTAAGAATCACTCCCACTATCAATTATAGCACCAAGTCCTCTTCCTTCTTCTTGAAAAAGTCTACGGATTTGTCTTAAAGTTCGGTTGATTTCTTGGTCGATATGATGTGTAGGTGGTCCTTGAGATCTTTTAAGCATTCACCAAAGCTAAGAAAACAATTAGCAATGACAAGTATGATAAAACAAATCAAAACAAAAAAGAAAGCAATTTAAATTACCCTAACAAAAGCAAAATTAGACACTAAACAAGCCGCCTCCCCGGCAACGGCGCCAAAATTGATCGGGCTAGGATAGGTCGTTAAACTATTAACCCTAATCAAATTAACTATTTATAAAACCTAGACTTCACACTAAACTAGTTAGTGGCAAGCAAGGGTCGATCCACTGAGGAAGCTTTCTCATTTAATATCAAAATCACCATGCAAGAGTAAGAAAGGGGTATATTTTGTTGGAGTTTGGAATGTAGACACTAGAACTATAAATAAACAAGTAAAAGGGTGATTAAATCAAGGAATAACAACGCTAGGGATTAGGGGGTTGCAAATTAGAATGAAGGAAAACAATGATAAGCATCATGATTAACATGCCAAAGAATATAAAATTCTACCTAAACAACTCATTTTCATGCAATAGTTTAGGCAAACCAATGAAAGTGGTCTAAGCTAATTAGGATCATTTTCATGCATCCCATTAGGCACAAGCTAACCCAAGAATAAAGAGGCACAATACATGGAACTCTATTTTAACAACTCATTCTCATGCAATCATTAAAATAGAGGTGATCTAAATCTAGTTCAAATCATTTTCATGCATTTAAAGTAGAAGGCAATCAAATAAAGTACTACAATAATCTCAAGCCAATAAAAATCATATCTTTCATCAATTTAAGGCATGTAATCAATCCACTATCATCATTCATCCATCATTCAATACATATTTTACACCCCCTTCCCCTAGCTAAGAGATTAGCCTAGAAAAGGGGGACTAGACATGATAACAAAACTAGATGAAAACACAATAAACATGAAAGCAAACATGATCAAAAACAATGAAAATACCAAAATATATTAATCCACAAAATAGATAGAAATAAACAACTAGAGTGAAAATAAACAAGACTAAGAGAAAGGATTAGAGATTACTAAGTAGGCAATAATAGAAAGATTAAAACTTGCAAAGTTGCTTGATGGATTGAAATGAAACTTGAGCCAAAATTGCATACATGGAAATAACTTGAGTAATACTACACTTTCTCTCTCTAAAATTAGGGTTTAATTGTTTCTCAGATAATGCTAGATGATCACTAATTCACCCTACGGCCTATATATATAGGTCCACTAAAAAGATACAAGAATTTGAAATTAAAAAAAAAAAAAACTGAAACCCAGCGGTGCGCGCCCGAGCATATACACTGCGCGCCCGCACAGCTGCCATGCGTGCGCCCTCTCCGATCTTGTGCGCCCGCAGATCTATGGGTACGGAGGAATTAGACCCATGGATGCGCGCCTTCTCCCATCTACTGCGCGCTCGCGCATGATGAATGCGCGCCCGCACACATGGCACACATGTGGCGCGCACAACTCTCTGTTTTGGCTCTGCTTCTGCTGCTATCTCGTGCGGGTTCTCACAGGGTTGCGCGCCCGTACAGTTCAAAGGCGCGCGCCCACGCATAAGCCACGCACAAGGCGCACAAAACCTTATGTTTCTGTTCTGCTCTTGAGGCAATCCTGCGCGGGTTCTCACAGTGTTGCGCGCCCGCACACAGGGGATATGAGAATGAATTGCTCTTCTTCCAATGCCTTGATTCCTACAAAACGAAAACAAAGAAAACAAGGAGAAAGGCAAACGAAGAAAAGAAGAACAAAAAGGTGAGAAAAAAAAAAGGGGGGGCAAACAAGCTACAAGTGGGAGGAAAAACCCGTAAAATGAGCACTAAATTGTGGCATAAATGCCACTCGTCAAGGCCTTCACTTCATGGGCTTCTTTGAACTAAGCAGCGGAAAATCATGAATCATATTCATAAAAGTACCTAATCCCAAGAACACATGCATAACACACAAGACACATAATCATACCTTTGAAGCGTGAATTCCACGTAGCAATTGATTGACAAATCAGGGAGAGAATAGAGCCCCAAGCGTTGCTCCTCTACTTAGTCCACGAGCTTCGAACGAGCCGTCCACAAATACTAGATTGGTCGAGTGATTGAGGAAAACCGCGATCACCACCTTTATTGGACTAACCGACCACCACGATCTACCACCACCACATTGGCGCCAAGGAGGGAGGAGAGAGCCGTGAGATAGAGAGGAGTATGAGAGGGGTTGGTCTCGTGTTTGCTAATTAGGGTTTGATCACACTGATTAGATAATTGCATACTACTTGCAAACCCTAGGCACCTAGTCTATTTATAATCCCGTTATAATTATACTAGGGTTAGGAAGCCCAAAACCCTTCAATCCACTCCATGTGGCCGGCCATACTAGAGGATGAGGCCCATCATGGGCCTTGTCCTCTCGTGCCCGATCTAGACCCTTTGTGAGGATCCGTCCAATTGGGCTTTGGTCTATTTTACTAACCCAAAGATCGTTAGTACCTCTAGCTATGATAAAACGACGACCCAAATGTACGAACTTAATTATCTCCATAATTTGATCCATTTATATATCTAGTAATTGCACACGACGAAGACATAAATCCTTCAATTAATTTCTTAGCTTTTCTTTTCTGACTGATTGGTTTATCAAAAAGCTGAACTTGAATGAAGAGGTTATCCTTGATTAAACGCCCTTCCTTTCTTGACCACGCGCTGTAAATTAAATCATTTATTTGTTTTAATGACTTGACTCAAATTGACTTTTACTTTATTGGTTTATAAAAAAAAGGGCAAAAATAGGGTGCATATTTTTGGGAATCAAGGGAATCAAGTATATGGGTTCACATAAGTGAGGTTTAATTGGAGGATTAATATCCGATTTTACCCCCCTACAAAAATGACGGAAAACACGCGCATACAAGACTCTCTAGATATGGTCAAAGTGTACATACATATTAGTGTGTGCTTTATTTGTGAGTGCAACTGACATGCTTTGACTCTTGTGTATGATCATGAGACTAAGTGCTTATACCCAATTAAGGACTACATATGACTACTGCTATTAACAAAATGACCAAACTGATTAATAAACTGTTTAATTAGACTCATCGTGATGACTCGAGCAAGAAACTGAACTGTCGCCGAAGCAACAGAACTGTCGCCGCACTCTGCAGTGCAGCGCCAGACGACAAGGTTGTCGCCAGGCATTACACAGCAGCGTTTGGCGCCACAGCCCAGATTTTTGCGCCATTACTGGAACATCGATCTGGGACTGATTTCAGTATTTTTACTCTAAAGGGACAGGCCTAAAGTCGTACTAAGTCACTTTAGTTAATTTATTAGCCTTTAATTACTCAAATTAATTAATTAATTAATTAGGCAAAGTCCTTTTAGTCATTAATTAGTTTATTTAGACTTAATCACAAGTCAAACAAACAGTTAGGAAAAACACATAGAGTATGCATAATAAATAATGCACAAGTAGTCAAGTAGGCACGATATGATGCAATGAGTTTGCAACCTAACCATGGCTCTAATTCTCTAAAGTTCAGGATATGGGTTAGTCAAAGAGGGTCCATGGTTATGAGTCCGGATGCACCGCGCGGAAGCCTTACCTTTGGAAGGGTTGGCATGTGTGGATGGGACCCCGCGAGTTAAACTCGCTTCCATGGTTTGGTGAATTCAACATTTTCGGATGTACCCTTTGTTGCTCAGAGCGTTCAATCGGGTAGATGGAGCATAAATTCCCAGAGGGTTATGTCCATATGTAGAACACATATGGGTTTCAGAAAAAAGAGAAAAACTCAATTAGAAAGTAGAATTGAGCCAACAGTGCTAGAATTAGTAAAAACAAGAAGGCAAAGTTCTGGCTCGGTATTGGAAGAACTTGGCGCCAGACAACAGAGTCTGTCGCCAGAAAATAACTCCGTCGCCAGACGACAAGGTTGTCGCCAGGCGACGAGGCCATTTTTCAGGCGACGCACTCTGTTTTCTAGACGCTAGTTTCTACATGCCTCGGCAGATTTCTGTGTTCTTAGAATTTTCCAATTTTCGCAGTATTATTTCGATTCTAGTTGTGAAAGATATTTCTCAAATTTCTTTCGTGTAAAAATCCTACGTATTTTACTCATTACGGATGGTCTTTCCAATGAGAACCTTTTTTTATGCATATGACAATAATGTTAATCAAAATTACGCACATAAAATACTTAGAACTTTTCGAATCTCATCCACTCATTCTAAATCATTGCCAAAATAAATTTTAGGAATTAAAATAGAAATCCTCCCCAGTGGAGTCGCCAAAAACTGTAGGGAATATTTCAAGCCATCCTACACTTGAGCCCACTGTGATCATACACTTAAGTATGGTGGCGTTCAAAGGGAAGGAAGCTAGAGCAAAAGAGTCGCCAACAAGTTTTAGGAACTTGTAAATCGTTCACAGGATGAAGGTTACACCCCTTAACGATCCATAAGATCGTCAACTCCAATAGGTATGGAATCATGACTAAAAGTTCGGGGATGAAGGTACAAATCTAACCTAAAAGAGATTAAACCTGCCCTAATAATAAGTCTCTACTTCATTCTTCTCGTATTTATGTGCGCTTTTTGACTAACATGCAATCAATAGGTTAACCCTAAACCTGTTTAATCTATGTTGGTTGAATATTAATGCACAAGCAAAACTATTAATGGTGATCACTTGAATTATAATCATATTAACCTTAAACAAGATTATTAATTATCTTATTAAGCGTGATTACAAGTACAAATTCCCTTTAAACCTGCACAAAAGGTGTGATCAAGCAATAACAAATAATAAACATCAAGCAACATAAATTATAATAATAATTATAATCATAATAACAATTATAACAAAAATAATCATGTTAAAGCATAATAATAGCAAGATACTAGGCATGATACTAACAAGATTAATAACAAACCCTAGCATGTCACTAAACATTAAAGATCAAAGCTTTAGCCCTAACATGATACTAACAAGATATTGATATGATATTAGAAAACATAAGAAGCACCCTAAACATGATACTAGAAAGCAATAATAACATCCTAACATGATGCTAACATGATATTGATATGATATTAGAAAGCATAGGAAGCACCCTAAACATGATACTAGAAAGCAATAATAACATCCTAACATGATGCTAGGAATTAATAAATAATAAACATGATTTCTACAAGAATGGAGCAATAAGACTACATACTTTGATGCCTCGTGCCTCTTTCTAATAACAAAATACACGCATTAGTAACTTCAAAGAAAATATAAAATCAAACAATTAAATTAAATAATTGAAATAGAGATTTGGGACCAAACCCTCAGCAATTATAACCTTTCATGTGTAGGGCGAAGGCAACTTCAAACTTAGAACTAATGTATGAGAAATTGTGTTTGAGGGAAGGTTTAGAAAAAGAATAGAGAGAGAAGGAAAGCTTCTAGCTTTAGAGAGAGAAAGAGAGAGATGATGATTGTACATTGTAGATGATTGAAAACGGAGGTCCAAGGACCCTATTTATAAGAAAACAGTCCGGAATTGATAGAAACGAATCAGAGTTCGAAAAGGAATTAAACACGCTTCTGTCGCCAACGACAGGATTTGTCGCCAGGCGACAGGCTTTGTCGCCAGGCGACAGGCTTTGTCGCCGGGCGACGAAACTATCTTTCGAACGCGTTTTCAACGCGTTTTCGGGCGACGAAACTATCTTTCGGGCGACGAAACTACCTTGGCGATGCAGAAGGTTTTCCACGCGTTTTCAACGCGGAATCTATCTTTCGATAAAATCAAGTCGTAAAATCCGTACGAAGAGTAAAATCGTAATTTCATTTAAAACACTTCTTTTACTCCAAATAAAACTCATAAAACATAATTATCAATCCTAATCCCTTTAGGATTCAAAAGAACCTCCTAAAAAATTCTAGAAGACCATAATCAATCCTAATTGCATTAGGAATGATAATTCATAATACGCCCTCCTCTAGATCATTGGGCCGCATATAAGAACCAAACCGGGCCCAGTTTAGTATTTTGGCCATAACTTCCTCATTATTAATCGGAATTGGGCTTATAATATATCGTTGGAAAGGTCTTTTCGAGCCCAATCCAACTATACCATTATTGGACCCTTGTCATGGATCAAACTAAACTGGATTGGCTATTTTCATAAAATAGAGCAGGTTTTTGAAAACAGAAAGAAAGATTTTTAATAAAAACTAACCACAACATTAGACTTTCCACACTTTCACTTCGTTCGAGAATGATTCGACGCGAAAAGGTATTCATCACTGGGTTTGGTTTTGGGGAGACACATTTGGGTGTCTACACCAACCCTAAGTATAGGGGTAAGTCCGGGTCAAACCCAAGGGAATGTGGTAAATGCTAAAGTCTCAATCTAACCTATTCCGAAACCTAGGTGAGGGTTGGTCTAGCAAGCTAAACAACGCAATTAAATGAATACAAGAATGATATAAAGGATGTTAGGGAATTAGGATCCACATGCACTCATGATAATCACACTAATTGGGCAACAAATCGACCAAGCATACAATGTGAGGGAAAGTAACAAATGCAATCAAAATCACTTAAAGAGCTATTTCCTAGGGTCAAGCTAGATGTCTCTACAAATGACTTCAAAGGAAAATCGCAAAACAAGATCAATCGATAATAATAGCTTCCAAATCAATTTTTCGTATCAATGAAAACTATTATGCAATCTAGCTTGATAATTAAGGTTGATCACTCCTCAAGATATTAAACACATGCACAAATTTCACAAACCAATTTAATCACAATGATGATCAATCAAAATCCCCCAATTAGCCATGAATTATCACTCATACATGCTTCACCCTATCCCTAACAAGTAATCTACTCACTATACATTGCAAATTTAAATAACAAAACTAATCTAATCACAAATTTCATCATCAACATTGTATTCAAAATATGCTCAAACTTATCAAAAATTAAATCAAACAAACAACAACTAATTCAATCAAATTCAAAAATCAAACATAAAATTGAATTAAAGAGTAAAGAATTCTTACAAAACATTGATCAAAATCAAAGAGGAAGAAGATTGAAAGTAGCCTTCATCAAAATCACCAAGTTTCTCTCTCTAGAATCTAATAACAAAAATTTCCCCCAATTTGAGCTTCTCTCTCAAAATCTAATTCTAAGCTAAATCAAAACTCATTCTCTCTCTAGAAATGAAGAAATTATATATATAATAAAACTAACAATGGAAGAGTTAGGAACGTCCAAAAAGAACCCCAAATGGCGCGGCCTCTCCTTCACAAGCACAGCCTCTCACTACTAGAAAATCAGTCCTTTTTGGACGCTTTTAAAGCCTTTTTTCGACGCTAAAAAGCGTCGCGAATCTCGACACTATATTGTGTCCAAATCTTTATACGATGCGTCGAACTGTGCAGTAGTTGGCGCACTTTCTGAGCTTTAACGACGCTTTTTTGTGTCTAGAATCTTAAAGATAGCGACGCTTTTTTGTGTCCACGGTTTCATATATTTGATGTCAAGTATTTTGCCGACGCTTTTTTCTGTCTACATTTTCTTTGTTAGAGATGCTTTTTCTTGTCCATATTTTATACAAAAATATCTAGAATACAATTATAAAAAAAAATATTTCTCACTGAAAATTGTTACTAGTTTACAAGTATTAATTACCAATATATACACAGCAAAATTATCCAATTTTTTTTTTATTTCATATAAATATATTTATAGTTTATGTACAATATCTAATAGTAATAAGTTTTTCTATTACAAAAGATATAATTCTAACTTACACTTTATTCTTGACTAGTTGTAGTGGAACAAACCTGCTCATTTCTTTACAATAAAATTTCAACCAATCTCCAATTTAGCTGCTCCTTAATTTGCTTACAAGGGGGCGTAAAGCAAAGTTCTTATTGTGACCAATCATTGTTGTCCTAGGAATACTGACAACATCATCGAGAATCAAAAACAACAGCAACAACATTGCACAGCAACAGTAGCAAGGTCAACAACAGTGTGGTTAGCATCTTGGAACAAGAACAACATCAATCATTTAAACTGATGACAGAAATTGAATTAGTAATATATACGAATACCAATTACAATGATTCTAAAAGAAACCACACCTAAGACTTTAAGGCAATAACTAGAAACCACCCCCTTCTTTCAAATCTTCACTATTCATGAATCAACCCAAAAATACAAATTTTATCGAAACAAAAGCAAAACACAACCCAAAATTAATAAAAGTTTACAATAATAGGAACATAGGGAGCGGAAACAAGCAAGCACTCTAAATTAAACAAGCAGCATATATAATTAAAACAAAAGCAATATTTGAACAAAATTAATGCAAATCAATATCACAGTAATAGTGCCCACTGCAGACAACTCACAAGAACCCTTCTTGAGCTTATGATAAAGATGCAGACAATCCACCTCAAGAATTAGGTGTTGCAAAAATCACCAATAATAAATCACATCAAAGAAAAAAAAATAGAAATAAAAAATTCATATTAATTTTATAAACTAAAAATAGCAAAGATATACATTCAGCAATTATTACTCTGAATGAATTGGAGTACAAAATCAATTGAAACAATAATAATGTAACACTTACCCAAAAAAACCTAGGTATACCTTGATCCCTTGATCCCTCAAAAAAAAGGTATACCTTGATTCCTGCACCATCACAGCACCCCTTCTCGAAAAACTAAAATGCATATTGAGTAACTGTATAAAAAAAATATACCAGATCAGACAATTAATAAAGTAAAAATATACCTTAAAAAAGTCTTAGGGATCTTTTGGGGAGTGTTAAAATAGCTATAACTCACAATGAAGATCAAATCATCAGACCCAAACGACGTCAACAATGAAACTCCAAACACAGTAAAAAATTCAATTATAAATAGTTTCATAATTTTTTGTTAATTATTCCTCTGCAAAAAGTTATAAATACTCATAAATTGAAATAAATCAAATTAAACGAGTACCGATTAAAATTATAAAAGAGCTAACTCATTACATATATAAGTATAAAACCTCATAATATTCTGTTTTAGGGTTTAATATAACTCAAATCAAAGATCAAATGCACACAAGGATATTTAGTTCTTAAGTACAATGCAATCGAATCTAGTATATATTAGTTTAGTATATCAACATGATTTGATAAGATAACTACAAAACACATGACTTGATATGCAAAAGGTTCATTGAGAATTCTTCCTAGAGATCAGATTGCCTTCATTTTAACTACTCTGACTCATTCATCAGAGGAACCTTAATAAGCCAAGGGTACATCAAACCCACCTTTTACAAGTCAAATTCTTTTTCCACGAAATAGAGGCAAATGATCTATTGCCCACGTCTTTACTGAAATCTGCATCAAGATCATATGGCCTTTAAAATCTTCCACTTAGTGATGCCATATGCTGCTTGTTAAAAACGATTTTCGATTGATTATGGTAAACAAGAGGTTGGTTCAGATTAGGTATCTTATTTAATTTATACCAAAACCTCAACAACTAGCTTATAAACTACTATTTAAAAATTAAAAAAAATAAAAAATAAAAAAAAAAATAAAAAAAAAACTAGCTTAAAAACTATCTTATTCCTTCAAATGAATCTGTCGTTCAAAAGTTTAAATTTTTACCATCCCCAGCAACTATAGTTGGCAATTTGTTTAACAAGAATACCACCCAAATTCTTGATGAATCTATCCCTGAATTTAGTTACGTTCTTGATCATCATATTGTCCTTTGTCACTAGCAACAAACCTTTGCTCAATTAAAACATTAGAACCCTGTGCATCTACCAATGTCACCATTAACATTCAATCAGTACATCACCACAATAAACCCCAACAATCCAACCTCTCAATTATAATCAAATCCTTCAATTATAATCAAATCTCCTAACAAAATTAAACAATAATAAATAATTAGAAGATCTTAAATCAATATTAATGACAAAAAAAAAAAAAAAAAAAAAAAATCCAAATAAGCTTACCTAAGGGCTCATAGTGACTAACAGCATTAACAAATTCTTCAACACCTCTTAAGCATAGATTTGCATGCATCCTCGCCAAATCCTACTACTTTGACGGCATAATTAATGCTCATATTCAACCTACCACCAATATAAAATGTCCAAAAACATTAAAAATTAATAATAATAACTGAATAAGATCCAATCTTAATATAATTGGAATCAACAGAATTAGAGAATGTGTAAGGTAAGAGGACTTACGGCACATGTGGTGGCCTGCGCTGATGTCGGTGCGAGTGTGGGAGGTGAGGGTGGCTGTAGTGTGAAATATACAAAAATCGACACCAACAACCCAAACTAATGAAGTATAAACAAACAAAAATGTTGTCAATTCCCCTGCCCTGCACCCAACACACCAATTGAATCAAACCCTTAATTTGATACTAATAATGACCGATTACTATACAATAACTAATAATTCAAGACAATTTCAGAACAATAAATCAATATAAATACCTAATTTGAATCATCAAACTACATAAATTAAAAGCAAGGAAATTTATGAGAACATTACCAGGAATTGAAAAAAATAACAAGCAGAGGAACAATTTTTCCACAAGTTTAAGCCAAAATCTTTGAATTACAAGTGGTTTTAGGAGATGAGATTGTATGGATGATGATAGAAGGTACGGAGTAATTAGGTTTTGGGAGAAATTGAGAGAGAGATGGGTCTGTGGCGGCGAGTGGGAGCAATCAGTTTTAATTTTTAATTGCGTTTTTTTTATTACCCTGCTTTCTTTTGTTAGTCGTAACATTCTGATCTGAAATATCAGACTGCCATTGAGTCACGTGCATGAGATTTTTTTGATGCTTTTTAATGTCCATACAATATTACGACTCAGAAAAGCTTTGAGAAAAAACGAAACCTAAATTTTATGCTAACGGCTTATATTCATCGTCGAGGCAAAAGCGTCGAGAAACTAAGAGATTTGTAGTAGTATCTCAAAAATGGGTACGAAACAGGGGAAGAGGAGGTGCGCGGCCGCACCTCACACCTGCACGGCCGCGCACAGGGCCTGCGCGCCCACTCCTCACTCGTGCGTGCCCGCGCCTAGGAGCAGGGCACTTCCCTCTCGTGCGGTCGTTGATGCTCCCGTGCGCTCCACTTGATACATGTTGGGGGAGGCAGTCACTAGATGCCTTCACGGTGGGTTCAACACCGATTTTGATGTCCACGCAGCATGAGAGCACAGGCTTGAAGACTTGGCTTTTGCACTCCAACACTTTTGAGCTTCAAGAGGAGGAACTGCCTTGCACCTTTAGCTTTGCAAATCCCGAGAGAGGGTTATTTGGATCCTTAGACGTCACTAATTCCCTGAAATTTAAGAAAGGCAAACAAATAAAATAGAAAAAGCAAAATAAACCAAGAAATGCAAGAAAATGGGAAAACAACTAAAGAAAACACAAAGTAGAGAAATATCAAATAAAACTAAAGAAAAAGGAGATAAAAGAGACATGAAAAAAATGAAAATCCATCCTAAAAGAGGCCGAATGAGTGCCATAAATGACACTCATCGGTTAGATAATCTAATGCTGCTACAAAGAGAAATTAACTAAATGTAAAACCTTAGTATCGTAGTCTAACCATAACAAGATAATCCTTTGTTTCTCCATTTAGACAGCACAAGTCCAAACATTAACTCTTACTCCCGATATAGAATCAAAATCAATATAATTATGAGAAATACTCCTTATTAATCAGTACACAATACATCTTGAATCAATGTAAAATTTGACTCCACATTTTCCCAAACACATCGACATGAGTCGACCACATCACTGACACCGCAAATATCAACAACTTACATTCATATTTATATACTTTCCACAACAACATTTATATTTAACTTTACAAATATAAAGTGAGTTCAATGTATTCAACTATAAACTAAACCACATATAACTGACATAAATCCATTGCAGGACTAAAAGGAAAAAAATAAAATATTACCACGAAGAGGACTAATAAAGCAACCACTACTACAACTCAATTGTTAACTACAATACCCGAAGTTCGTATCCAATATCGGAGAGCTCAAAACACCGACCGACCACTACTAGCGGCGAGATTGGCGACGAAGCAAATCGGGACCATATAGAACGAATATCCGAGAAAGTATCAAATACAAGACCCAAACATACAGATCCGTAAAAAGGGGAGAGATAAGATTGTAACCAAGAGGGAAATTTGATTATCTAACGAAAAGTAACTCGGGTTTACTTCCGTTAACGCCTTCACACCAACCCCTGCCCAACGCTACAATTCTTGCTGCAACAGCAGTTAGTTGGCCATCCATAGCAAGTGACGCATGTACCCTTACAATGTCACTTGAAAAGACCAAAATACCCCCAGATTAACGAAGGAATGAACTGGGTAGCGCTCCTTTTGTAGATGACTTATGGCTTCTTATTAATGAATTGATCTTCCCTTTAAAAAAACAAAAAAAAAAAAAAACCTTTAAAACTGTAGGGAATATTTCAAGCATCCCACACTTGAGCCCCACTATGATCATACGCTTAAGCATGGTGGCGTCCAAAGGGAAGGAAGCTAGAGTAAAAGAGTCGCCAACAAGTTTTAGGAACTTGTAAACCGTTCACATGGTGAAGGTTACACCCCTTCACGATCCATGAGATCGCTAACTCCATAGTAATCTGGAACCATGACTGGAAGTTCGGGGATGAAGGTACAAATTTAACCTAAAAGAGATTAAACCTGCCCTAATAATAGGTCTCTACTTCATTCTTCTCGTATTCATGTGCGCAATCTGACTAACATGCAATCAATAGGTTAACCCTAAACCTGTTTAATCTATGTTGGTTGAATATTAATGCACAAACAAATCTATTATTGGCGATCACTTGAATTATAATCATATTAGCCTAAACAAGATTATTAATTATCTTATTAAGCGTGATTACAAGTACAAATTCCCCTTAATCCTGCAAGAGAGGGCGTGATCAAGCAATAACAACAATAATATATATCAAGCAACATAATAATAACAATCATCATCATAATCAAAGTATAATAATAATATTAGCAAGATCCTATGCATGATACTAACAAGATTAATAACAAACCCTAGCATGTTACTAAACAATAAAGATCAAAGCTTTATCCCTAGCATGATACTAACATGATATAAAGAATAGGAAGCATCATACATGATATTAGAAATATTAGTTATTACCCTAAACATGATACTAGGAAGCAATAAAACATCCTAACATGATACTAGGAATCAAAATAATCTAAGCATGATTTCTATATCAAAATAACAATTAAAGCAATTACTTACTTCAATGCCTCGTATCTCTTTCTAATAACAAAATACACGCGTTAGTAACTTCAAGGAAAATAATAAACAAACAATTAAATTAAATAATTGAAATAGAGATTTGGGACCAAACCCTCAGAAAGTATCAACCTTTCACGTCTAGGGCGAAGGCAACTTCGAACTTGGCTAGGTGTGTCTAGAACTAATGAATGTGGAAGTTTGTGAGAGGGAAGGTTTTAAAAAAGAATAAAGAGAGAAAGCTTCTAGCTTTTAGAGAGAGAAAAAGAGATGATTGTTGATGATCGATAACGGGGAGATACGACCCCTATTTATAGAAAATAATCCGGAATCGATAGAAAAGAGTTAGAATTCGAATCGGAATAGAATTGGCTCCTATCGCAAAGCTTTCGCGTGCGACAGAGTCTGTCGCGAAATGACAGGGATCACGCATGGCGACAGAAATTGTCGTTTGGCGAAAAGGCTGTCGTTTGGCGTTGGGAGAGTTTTTAGAAGTCCAAAAAAGTCATATAATATGTCGTTGGAAAGATCTTGAAGTCTACTTTCCAACCAAATTAAAATCAGATTAAAATATTTTGTAGATTAAAAGATATGGCCGAAATAGTGAAAGAGTGTCAGTTTTGGATAGAGTTTCGTATTTCTTTCATATCTTTTTCGTTATAGCTCGGAATTAATATTATAATATATCATTGGAAAGATAATTTCAAGATCTATCCAACCATATAAGATTTGGATAAATATTATGAGGCACGAAAATAATATCTGACCATCTTTGATTTCGCACAGAACAAAGACTCTCAAAAAGAGAAGTTTTATTCAATTTCGAATTCTTTGATCTTATCTTTTCTTATCTTTTCAAAAAAGGATAATTAAGATCTTTTAGTAACTTATAGAAGCTTCTAATTAAATCCTAATTAGTTTAGGAATGGGATTAAACCTTTGGACCCTCCACATGATCATTGGGCCGTAGGTAAAATACGGTTTGGGCCCAATTTAATATTTTGACCATAACTTCCTCATTATTCATCGGAATTGAGCTTATAATATATCGTTGGAAAGGTCTTTTCAAGCCCCATACAACTACATCATTATTGGACCCTTAATGGACCAAACTAAACTAAATTGGACGTTTTCCATAAATAGAGTAAGAAAAGGAATATTTTCGAAAACAGAAAGAAGTATTTTATTAAAACGACCGAATCACAAGACTTTTCACATTTCACCTTGTTCGATAATCAATGACGTGAAAGGTATTCATCACTGGGTTTGGTTTTGGGGAGACACATTTGAGTGTCTACAAAAACATAAATTATTTTGATATATATTTGGATAACTTTTATTTGTAGCAAGGAAATTTTAGTTGTGTTGTTTTCACATCATCTGATTTTTTGATGAATATCAATGACTAAGATTGCTTGTAATTAGTTTTAACAATAGGACTTGTTTTCAGCAAAATCATTCTAAATTAGATGAACCAGTTTTTTATCACATTTGTCAATGCAAAAATTTAATCGAATAAAAATTATAAAATTGTAAAAAAAAAAAAAAAAAAAACTTAAAAATACGAAAAATTTAATTTTAGTTAAGTATACATCTAAATGAATCTAACAACATCCTACATGAGTATTTTTTTTTTAATATCTATACATCACAAATGAGATAAGCTAAAATACGGTCCCTGAACTATGGCATTAGTTGCATATTTAGTCCCTCATCTTTCAAATGAGGCAAATTGGTCCCCCTACCACCCTTGCCTCACCATTTCTGGTGGAGAAACTTATGAGTCAGCAAAGTTTGGACATGTGTGCTGCCAACTAAGCAAAAGTTAAGGGACTTATCCTAGTTAGCATTTGTTTGGGATTATAAATCATTAATTTAATTTAATTTAATTTAATTTTATTTATTTTTTGGTCAGCTACTAATATTTATTATTTATTATGTACAAACTTTGATTAAAATGAAAGAAAATATACCCAAATTTTTTGCTTTCTTAAAAAATTAAATGACTTTTTTTTTTAATATATGGCTTAGGCCCCGTTCTCTTCACCTTATTTTTGCTAAACTGAAATTATTTTTACTGAAACAAAATTATATTTGCTGAACTTAAATTATTTTTACTGAACTTAACTTAATTTTATTAAACTGAAATTATTTTTGCTGAACTAAAATTATTTTTTACTGATTTTCTATTATAATTCTTCTTTAAGAAAGCTGAATTTTACTAAACTAGACTTATTTTTACTGAACTGAAATTATTTTTACTGAACTGAAATTAATTTTACTGAACTGAACTTAACTTATTTTTACCAAACTGAAATTATTTTTACTTAATATTATTTTTTTAAGGTGAAGAAAACAGGGCCTTAAAGAATTGAAGAAGAAAATTAAATATGACTTAAAAAATTAAATAATTCGACTTTCTTTTAAAAAAAAAAACTAAATACTTCAAATTAAAGAAATAGGAAAAGGAAAAATAAAGAAAGAAGGGAATAGGAAAAGAAAAATAAAGAAAATTAAAATTAAAAAAATAAAAGGGTCAGCCCTCTCTTCTTCTCTTTCGGTTTGGCTGCTCTAATGGGGGAAACAATCCCCTACTTTGCACCTCATTAACGATCATCAGCAATCACCATCTTTTAATTCCAGTCTTTGATTTATTTTGTGATTTAATCTTGGCCTTCTGATTTTATTAATTCTATACAAGCTCATGCGCAATATAGTTCGACCGAACCGGAGGTTTGGGTTGCGTGGTTGATTAATGACGGTGGTGAGACTGCAGACCGGTGGAGATGGGGTTGTGTGTTTGTGGCAGGTTGTTTGGTGATGTAGGGTGAGAAAAGGTAGAAAATCCTATAGTTTTTTTTTTCGGAAATTTTATAGTTTTATTAATGCAAATCAAAATATTAATGTTGATGAAAAAAATAATTAATGTCAGTTAAAAGATTCCTTTTTAAATAAAAACTGAAATTTTTTTTTTTTTTTTTTAATGAATCATGGCCCCTAAACTTTTGCTAACTAGGATAGGTCCCTTAACTTTTTAAAAAATATTGCCACATGGGCACTTTGGTGACTCATCTTTTTTCCACCGAAAAAGTAAGTTATGGGTGGTTGAGGGACCAATTTGATTTGTTTGAAAGATGACGGACCAAAATGCTACAAATACTAAAGTTGATGGACTGTATTTTAGCTAAACTCCATCACAAATGTTAGTCAATGTAAAATTTGTAAATAATGGTAAAAGTCAAAGCGTATCATTTATTTTACGGTGGAGGATGTATATATTATGTTTTGCTTTGCAAATTTAGTTGTAGCATGATTATTTTTTATTTTTATTTTTCATTTTTATTTTTAGGTTTGTAAGGAGAAGGGTTGTGACTGGTCGAAGCCTCTCATAAGCCCTCTCAATCCGGGTTATTAAGCTAAGTACTTTAGGAGTGGGGGGAAGGGTAAAGAAATCCCCACCCTAAAAATGCCTATAATGAGATTTGATTCCGCAACAGATGTAAACTATCCCATTATACCAAGCAAAGCCATTAGCATGATTTGTTGTCACTTATAAAAAGCAAACTAGCGTTTACTACTTGAACCAAACATGGAAATAAATTCGATTCAAACAGTTGGAGTAATGCCACACGTCAGAGCAATTTGCGATAACTCATGAGTGACACACGGCTGATGTAAATGCTGCTCACTTTAACACCAAAAAAAAAAAAAAAAAAAAAAAGGAAAAAACGAAGAAATGGTGGATCATACCAAAAACCGTTGGGAAGTTGCCAACTTGATGAAATTCCAAGTGGTTTGGCAAAGAATCGATCAACTACCTATAATGGGTGTATTTAATGTATTATGTATGACTCCTATTAAACCATGTGATTACATACTTAGATTAGGTAAGTCAAAAGGTCGCAACCCCAAAATACGTATCCCTTTGATAAGTCAATATAGTTCAACCGTCTAACAAGCATATACTAAATTGCTAATCACTTCAGTTGTTCTAATCTTCTTATCTTATTTTTTTAGTCATATCTTTAGTATTATAGATACATGGAACATAGCCCATCTTTTTGCAACCAAAAGACGGCACAGTGTTGCTTCAATTACTCTCTATTAATTTGTTGTGCTAGCTCTGTTTTTATTTATGTTGAAGTCAGATGTATCAATATGACCATGTTAATGATTTAATATTTTTCTTAATTGAAATCTTTACTTATTCGATTTTATTATTCCACTGTTTACATTTTAATTAAGTTTTTTTTTCTCCTTGGAACTCCTTAATACTCTTACAATTATTCTTTTACTGTCATAACTCTCATGCAGGGATGGTTCCGAGCATGTGTAGGGTGGTCGATCGTATAGGACCTAAGTGAAACTAATATAAAAGGGCCTCAATATTTGAAATTTATTATACAAAGTAAAGAGAAAACTTGATACTCAATAATCTACTAGATTAAACACTTAAATTTAATGAAATGGACTCGATTCACCCGAATTTAGCCATTAATCAAGCAACTTTTAAGTAGGGAGTTATTTATTTATTTATTTTTATTTTTATTGGAAACATAGTAAGGAGTTTACTTTTTTTTTTTTTTGTTTTTTTTAGTAAGTAAGGAGTTTACCTAAAAAGTCTAGAAGTAGTACATCTACTAGAAGTATATTACAGGAAAACCTAATAACACTGAAAAATTGAAAGATACTTCCGTCTCATAGTATGAGTGTGTATGACATTGTCATTCAATAGAATATCCTTAATTACAAAACTGCCACTGGACTAGTGAAATGCCGGCTGCTTTTACTTGTACTTTAAA
Source organism: Chenopodium album (assembly GCF_948465745.1). Taxonomy (NCBI): domain Eukaryota; kingdom Viridiplantae; phylum Streptophyta; class Magnoliopsida; order Caryophyllales; family Amaranthaceae; genus Chenopodium; species Chenopodium album. The sequence goes on along the minus strand of NC_137851.1, from coordinate 33,960,613 downwards.
GTATATTAGTATTAGGGACGCGTTTCGGTTGAAGAGTTCATAATAATTGACTTGGAAAGAGTCGTGTTTTCCACTTCACATACAACAATACACAATTCACATCTCTTAGCCAAGTCTCATTTCGTGGTCCCCACGCTACTTTCCATTGACCGACCTTGGCCATCGAGAAATGAAATGTCCACTTTCTAAATTCACCCAAACGTGCTCCACCCTTCCACTCGATCTCAAGCTCACTCTAACAACTCAAGTTAAACTCTTCCACCCCTTCCTTTTTCATATTCTTTTTTTTTTTTTAATTATTTTTATTATTTTACTAAAATTAGGAAGAGTATTCTAGTTAAATTCACTAAAACCTTCGGCTACTTTCCTACCACTTGTCACGCAACTTCTCCCAACCTCCCTCTCAACCTCCCTTTATATACATACACCCCTTCCACTGCTTCACTCAACCAAATTCACTCATTTCTCTTCATTCATTTCAAAGCACAAAAACAACCAAATACTTCTACAATTTCCACCGTTTTTAATTTAATCAATCTTCCATTTTCTATATTTTTTTAGATATGGCACTTGAAGCTCTTAACTCTCCTACAACACCACACGCCCCTTTCAAATTCGAGGAGCGCTCCTTTGATCATTGGGTCAAGAAGAAGCGTTCGAAGCGGTCTCGAAACGAGATGTCCCCGCCTTCCACCACCATCAACACCACAACCGCCATCCCTGATTCCCGTCTATCCGAAGAGGAGTACCTCGCTTTTTGCCTCCTTATGCTCGCCAAAGGCGGCGCACCGCCTAAAACTGAAGTTCCAATCATAAGCGACACCAAGCAGAGCAATAGTAAATCACTTGTATATAAATGTTCAGTATGTGGAAAATCTTTTGGGTCTTACCAGGCTTTGGGAGGGCATAAAGCTAGCCACAGGAAACCCGTTAGCGAAGACGAAAAGCCGTCAATCGCAGCCACCTCCACCACCACCACCACCATCTCCACCGCAAGTGGGAAGACACACGAGTGCTCGATTTGTCACAAGTGCTTTCCCACCGGACAAGCGTTGGGAGGTCACAAGCGGTGCCACTACGAGGGTAGTATTGGGAGTGGACCAACCAAGAGTGGAAGCAGGACGGCTAGTGGAGTCACGGCCTCTGAAGGAGTCGGGTCTACTATCAGTGGCGGATCTACGCAGCGGGACTTTGACCTGAACTTGCCCGCTTTGCCTGAATTCTTGTCCGTTGACTTTTTCAAGATTAGGGGGCAGAGTGTGTTTTCAAGGGATGAGGAGGTTGAAAGTCCTCACCCTTTGAAGAAGCCTCGCCTTTTGTTGACTGGGGCAGAGCAGTTTTGAAAAAATGATTTTCTAACTGTGAAAATATTATTTTTACTTTGGTGTAGGATATTGGATTAATTACTTCTTTGGTGTAGTAGATTTTATTTATTCTTATTGGGATTAAGTTTAAAAGACTTGCAAAATTTGGGGTATAAATTGGTGTTAATTTTCTCTGTTCTGGTGTATATAATATATACACCTGTTAGTATATAATTCTGGCTAATGATTAACCCAGTATTGTTGGGAATTGGGATGTAGATGAAGTCATGTAGATGGGAATTGGGATGTAGATGAAGTCATGTAGCTTACACTGTAACATTATGAATTCAGTTAATACAATTTGATTGATTCTTTTAATTTATGGTGTCTTTAAATTTGTTATATGCATGTTTTATAAGCAACTATGTTTTTTTTTATATGTTTCAATCAAACATTCTAATAAGTTCAGTGTTGCAGTGGTTGTATAGCCTTACATTTTACTGATGCATTCACTAAATTTAGAGAATAGAGATCAAAATAACCTTTTTACAGTATACTTGAGGTTGAGACCACAATGCTACAACCTTCAAATTTGTTAATAAGTCGTATGCCATTGCAAACGTTTTAAGGTTATCAGACTCTGGAAAAAAAGTTTTAATATCTTATCTTTGGGTATAATGAGCTTCTTTATGTTATGCTAATTCGATATATATCGGTTTTATTTCATAATAGTATGATGTACTTGTAAACCTATCTACTATATATGGTGTTTGGGTCCAATTTACTCTAATTGGACCAGTCCATAAATGGTTCAATTATACAACCCAAGGTCAAGATTCAACTCTCCAATCCATGCCAAGTCAGTCAAAGGCCCAGTCAACGTGACAAGTCCACTTGATTCAAGGCCTATATTCTCCCTTATGTCAAGGTATAAATACATTCAATCTATTCTCTCTACATTCATTCACTTAGAGCCTCAAGCAATTAATACTCTTGCATAGCTTTCTCTCTCTAAAACCACCATACTGACTTCGGCATCGGAGGGGCCTTCTTCGGCACAACCCCCGAGGCCAATTTGCAGGAAACCCTCGGCCTAGTCATCAATTGGACCGAGTCTAGCCCTCAGCCCACCAGAAAGGACCTATCCGAAGGTCCCATTGTTTTCACCCGAAACAATTTGGCACCGTTTGTGGGGAATACTTTAAAAAACAAGTCCATCTCAATCGTTCTTCGCAATCTTAGCAGCAATGGCTAAGAACCTCAAGAATAGTAAAAATGTTAACAAATCTGGTGCTTCCCCTTCGAGGAAGAACCCAATGCACTTTAGTGCGGGGAAAGGCCCGCTTTCCGCACCATCTCCGTCTCCATCGCCCTCACCGAGCGGACGATCCTCTGGGAGAGTCAGCTCGGAGAGGATGCCGTCAGAGAAATCTCAATCTCCATCTCCGCCTCATCATTTTCGACAGCGGACGAGCTCTCATCATCAGAGCCGGTCGGATGCTAAGAGTCATCCTCAAAGCATCCATTCTCGCTCCCAGCCGAGGATTCCTCAAACAGGGCCCTCGACAGAAGAGGTAGCGAGGGCCGTAGCGACCCTTATGGCGGTCATGAAGGCCCAAGCTGGCCCCATGCCACCACCATGAGATCGTTCACCCCTTCAGCCGAGACAGTTGCGGAGGAGAACCGATCAAGGGGAGGGAGGAAAACCTCCATCTTTTAGAGAGTTGGGGGACAAATGGGAGGAGGATACCTGGAGGACTGAAAGGGAGAGAAAAAGGAACCCCATTTCTTCGGAGAATCCTCTTATCCCAATTCTCGCAGCTACAAAAGTAGCAATTCTGCTTCGGTGCGAGTTGATCCTGCTCGCTGAAGCGTTCACGAACGCCTAGACTCTAGGGAGTTGAGCGTACATAGCCGCCTCTCCTTTCCAGAGGGAACCACTTCCACCTCTCTAAGAGGGAGAAGCGAGTTCCCAACGGTTGAACGAAAGGGGAAGGGCGTAATGGTTCCTACCAGCTCACCTTTCCAGAAGTGGATTCTGGAGGAGCATGCTGACGGTGAAGGTCTCGGCACATATTACATATGACTGTACTTCGGATCCAAAGGACCACATAGCCTCTTACGAGGGGCACATGTATCTGAACCCCATATCCGAAGCTACCTGGTGCAAATATTTCCCAACCACCCTCAAAGGTGTCGCGCAAGCGTGGATCACCAAGGGGGTAAAGGAAGGCTCGATAACCGGTTGGAACGACCTCTCTAACAAGTTCAAGAGAAAGTTTTCTACGGCAAACCGCCGAGAGAAGACAACTGCAGAGCTCATGGCCCTGCAGAAAGGGGAGACCGAGAGTCTCCGAGACTATCTGACTCGCTTCAGCAACGAGTCGTCCAGGAATACAAGTCTAGACCAAGGGCTAGCCGTCTTTGCTTTGCAAAACGGATTACAAGATGGAAAGTTCCTTAACTTCATGGTCATGCATCCCCCGCGGACCTTGGAGGAAGCCTTGGACGCCTCGGACAAATTCATCCGAGCCGAGGAATGGAACAAAACAAAAACCCATCCCCAGACAAGGGCTGGGAAAGCAAAGCAACAACAGTTTGAAGGCCAAGGTCAGAAGAAAGGGAAGGTGAAAGCCTCAGAACCATCTTCAGCCGCTGAGCCGAAGAAAGACAAATCTGCTTCGTATACGGGCAGATACGAATCCTATACTCCTCTTGCCCTTCCCAGCGCCAAGATATACAGCGTGACGAAGGACGAGCAAAAGTACAAAAAGCCGAGGCCACTACCCTAGTGGCATCAGTAGAAATATAAGGATCGATGGTGTGAGTTCCATGAGTCACCAGGACACCACATCGAGTACTATATCCAATTGAAAAATCAGATCGAGGATATGGTCCGAAAGGGTGACTTGAAAAAATACCTCGCGGATTGCCGCGAGGAAAAGAAAGCTGAAAAGACCGAGAAAGACTCTCGGCAAGAAATTGATTTCCCCCGAAAGAACAAGAACCAAGATAAAGAGACTCCTGACATCCTTGCCATTTCAAGAGGAATTAATTCTCGGAGAGAGCGGAAACGCCACTTGAGGGCGCTGGCCCATCAAGTCAATAATGCTGATATCCGAGCACCTTAGTCTCCGGTGCCGAACATGACGTTCACAGCCGAAAACTACCGAGGGTGACATTCTCCCATGAGGATCCACTAGTTATAATCACAACGGTAGCTAACCACAACGTTTGGCGAACCCTCGTCGACAGTGGCAGCGGCGCGAACATTCTATTCCGCTCGGCCTATAACCAGCTGAAGCTAATGACCAAACATCTCACTCCGGTACCCTACCCGATATCTGGATTTAACGGGTCTTCATCCTATCCGGATGGCAAGATAACTCTCCCCGTTGGTGACGGCCACGACAAAGCAGCCAGGAATGTTATGGCCGAATTTTTGGTCATGGACGTTCTATCAGTGTACAACGTGATCATGGGGAGACCTATGATTCACGACATCCAAGGGGTAGTCCACGTATCATCAGCTGATGATTTATGTTTCAGACGCTGACTACCCCGAAAGAATTCAAGGCAGCCAAAAGGAAGCTGCCCGATGCAATTACCTCAAGCCATCCACGAGTCGTTCTGAAGGCGACGAGGATGAGGAGGAAAAAGAAAAAGAAAAGGAGCGAAATGCGAAGAAGCCAAAAGGCCTAAGTGCTTCAGCCCAAGGCACCCCGTCAAAAGACAAATCTTCGGGGAAAGAAAAATCTGGCCCATCATCTGAGCCGAAAGACTCAGAAGTTCAGACAAAGAAAAAGTCTAGGACACCTGCTGATATTGACAGCAGGCCCGATTGCAAAGAATCCGGCCTCAAGGCAATGGAGTTGGATCAGCAGAGTAAATCAATACAGTTGGCCGAAGGAGACCCTGAAAAATACGTCACCATTGGACTGGATCTCGATTCGAATGTCCGGGTGGAGCTCATCCAACTCCTTTAGGACAACAGAGATGTGTTCGCTTTCTCGGCAACAGACATGCCTGGGATTGACCTGAACCTCATCTCCCATAAGCTTAACGTCGGCCCTACGTGTCGACCCGTTAAGCAAAAGAAGCGGAATTATTCCGCAAGCAAGAACAAAGACATCGCAGCCGAGGTCAAAAAGCTGCTGGAGGCAGGCTTCATCGAGCCCTACCAGTATCCAGAATGGCTGGCCTATGTGGTGATGGTTTAGAAGGCAAATGGCACCTGGAGAATGTGCGTTGATTTCACGGACCTAAATAGGGCTTGTCCGAAGGACTTCTATCCCTTGCCAAGGATCAGCTAGTCGACTCGACAAGTGGGCATGCTCTGCTTAGTTTCATGGACGCATTCTTAGGGTATCATCAGATCTTCATGCACCCCGGCGACTGAGCAAAACAACATTCGTTACGAACGCCGGGGTGTACAATTACAAAATGATGCCCTTCGGATTGAAAAATGCGGGGGCAACATATCAAAGGCTGGTAGATCAGGTCTTCGCCAAGCAAAAAGGCCATAACATGGAAGTCTATGTTGACGATTCTATCGTCAAAAGCAAGGAAGATAAAGACCATGTCACGGACCTAGCCGAGACCTTCGCCACATTAAGAAAACACCAAATGAAGCTGCATCCGAAAAAGTGTGTCTTCGGCGTGAAGTCAGGGAAGTTCCTTGGCTTCATGGTCAGCAAAAGAGGGATTGATGCCAATCCCGCAAAGGTGCAAGCAGCGCTTGATCTTCTCGAGCCAAAAACAAAGAAGGACGTTTAGAGGCTCACTGGAAGAATGGCCGCTTTGTCGAGGTTCATCTCTAGAGCTTCGGACAAAGGGTTGCCCTTCTTCAAAGCCTTAACACTCCCAAAAACAAAAGAGCTCACCTGGGAAGATGAGCAAAAAGAGGCCTTCAAGCAGCTCCAAGAGCACCTGGCTTAACTCCCAAAGCTGGCTCGCCCAGCCGAAGGAGAAACTTTTTACTTATACGTGGCAGTCAGCCCAGCCACTATAAGCGCAGTGCTGTTGAGGGAAGAAGAAAAAATCCAGAAGCTGATCTACTTCGTCAGCCACACTCTGACGGATGCCGAGACTCGCTACCCCCTACTCGAAAAAGTTGCATATGCAGTAGTGGTAGCCGCTTGGAAATTGAGACCCTACTTTGACTGCCATCAAATAGTGGTCTTAACTGATCAGCCGCTGGAATAAGTCTTCGGCAAGGTTGAAAATTCTGGTAGGCTAGCTAAGTGGGCCTTCGAGCTCACTGAGTTCAGCATAAGCTACCAGCCGAGAGCAGCCATCAAGGCTCAAGCTCTAGCGGACTTCCTAGCCGAATTGTAATACCCCGTATTTTTGAAACGTATTTTCTAATTAGTATTCTCTTAAAAAGGGTATTTTAGTAATTTATTTTACTATTAGAATTTTGGAGCCAAAATGATATTTGAATTTCGGCGCCTAAAGTATTTTAAAACTTAATTATTATTTTTGGATTTTAGATAAGATTTATTATCCATTTATTTGATTTTAAAAACCGGATTATTTATATATATTTCGGATATTTTTATATTTTAATTATTTAATTAGGAGGTCCGAATTTCCTAAATGATAAGCTATGATTTTTGGATTTTCTAAGTGTAGAAAATCTGATTTTCTTAGTGAATGTATTTAGTGAATAATTGGTATTTTCTTAATTAGTTATTTTATACAATAAATATTATTTACACAATTATTTTTAATTCCTTAAAACTAGAAAATTAATTCCCTAAATATCTAAAGGGAGGTCCGAAAATATGAGCTTAGTAAAGCTCAAATTTTAGGCCACCATGATGGATTTTTGGGTGATTTATTTTGGTAAATTGTATTTTTAATTATCTCCTAAAAATCTCTTATTTTCCTTAATTTTATTTTTCCATCTCACAAAGATTTGATCATCTTATTTTCCTACCTTATTTCATCTTTGATTATTCCCCAAGTTATCTCTTTTGCCATATTATTTTCATGACAAACACACTTTCCTAAATTCTATTATTCTTAATCACCTTAATATCAAAAGTTTCCATATTTCTTTATTCACTTCTCCAAGTAATTCCTTAATTCTTTTTACCATAATTCTCCCTACATTCTCCTACCATAATTCCCTCATTCATGAGCCTATAAATACCCTTCATACCTCTCATATTCTTCACACCAAAAACCCAATTCTCTTCTTCTCTCTTATTCTTCTTCTTTTCCCTAAACCTTTTCACTTTTCTTCTCCTCTTTTCATACAAATATCATTCCGTTTATCTTTGAAGCCAGTTTTCAGGCACTTCTGGTTAGTTTTTGGGATATTGACATTTCACATAAGATTGTTCCTCTCAAAAAATCCTTGAGGTTAGGCAGAAGAATTACCCAATTTGGAGTTATATTGAAGGAGTTATGACCTCTGCAAGTTCTGCCTATTCTTTCCAACGAAAATTCAATTCTCTTTAATCCTATTCCTTTATCTTCTTCATGGTTAGTTTTCTAAAATACAAATACCTATTTCAAAGCTATAATTTTATATTAAAGTATTATTTTAAAAGAGTTTTATAGTCCATGCACATTAGATTTGAGTTTATGTTGTGATAACCTAATGGTTATGTTATTTGCAAGGTGTATTCGTGATTGAACTTTGAAAGTGCGAAGTGTTGATTGATATTCGGAATCAAGGTTCTTGAGGTTCTTTTTGTGTGGTTTTTCTAGCAACGATCAAGGTACGTTTAGATGGCTAGATTGTAATACCCCGTATTTTTATACGTATTTTTCTAATTAATTAATTAATTAATTATTATTTTCTAAAAAGGGTATTTTAGTAATTTAACTTACTATTTAAATCTTGAAGCCAAAACGATATTTGAATTTCGGCACCAAAAGTATTTTAAAAAGAAATTATTATTTTGGATAAGATTTATTATCCATTATCCATTTTTAAAAACCGGATTATTTATATATTTTGGATATTTTAATTAAGGCAAAAGTTATATTTTATTATTATTTTAATAAGTCCGAAAATCCCATTTATTTGGCTCATGAATTTCGGGTTTTCCTATGTGAAAATCTGATTTTATTAGTTAAATTATTTGGTGAATATTTGGTATTTTATTATTTAATTATTTATTATAATAAATATTATTTACACAATTATTTTAAATCCTTAAAACTAGCAAAATAATTTCCTAAAATACTAAATAGGAGGGCCGAAAATATGAGCTTAGGAAAGCTCAAAAATTTCGGTCATCCCATGTAGATTTTGGGAAAAATATTTTGGTAAATTGTATTTTTAATTATCTCCTTAAAATCTCCTATTTTCCTTAATTCTAATTCTCCATCTTTTTAGTATCCAATCATTATATTTTCTTGCCATCCATTCTTCTTAATTATTCCTCAAGTAATTCCAATTTCCTTAATATTTTTCATGACAATCATACCTTCCATATTCAATTATACACAATCTCTTCAATATCAAAACTTTCCTTAAATTTTTACTCACTTCTCCAATTAATTCCTTAAACCCTACTTACCATAATTCTTCCTACATTTTCCTACCATAATTCATACACATGCTAGCCTATAAATACCCCTTTAATTCATGATCAAACCTCACACTAATTCTCTTCTTTTCTTCTCCTCTTTTTACACAAATCATCCCGTTTATCTTTGAAGCCAATTTTCGGGCACTTCTGGTCAGTTTTTGGGGTATTGCTGTTTCACAGAATATTGTTCCTCTCAAAAAATCCTTGAGGTTAGGCTCAAGAATCACCCAATTCGGAGTTATATCGAAGGAGTTATAGCCTCTGCAAGTTCTGCCTATTCTTTCCAACGAAAATCCAATTATTCTCTTCTTCTTGGTTTCTTATCTTTTTTTCTCCTTTTCTCTTATTCAATTATTATTATTATTATGGGAGATTAATATAAAATTATTATGAGTAGTTTTAATTATATAAAATCAGATTTTTATAATGTTTTTATTGTTTTAATTTAAAAGGTTCATGTACATATAGTTGGGGGGTTTTTAATTTCATTGTTGTGATTATTTGTTAACCTTATATTAATTAAGGTAATATTTATTTGTAGGGTGTTTTTGATCAAGCTATTTGAGGGTTCTTTTGAGGTGTTTTTGGCTAAGCAAGAATCAAGGTACGTTAGGTGGTTAGATAAAAAATTGGTTTGAATAAGCATGTTTGAATGATTTCTTGTGATGATTGAATTAAATTGACTTGAATTATAGTTTATGAAAATAAAAGTATGTTTAAAGGATTGGTTTTAATAATTAAATTGGAGTATTGATTTTTATAACATGTTTGATTAATTAATTTATTATTTATGTTTAAAAAGGATCGATTTTGAAAGCATGTTGGATTTATAAAAAAAAAAAGGGGGAGTTTGAATTATTATTATTAAAGGTTGGAATTATTGGATTTAAAGAGGATTTATCTAATCATTGAATTAAATTTATTATTTATGCTTTATAAGAATGTTAGTAATCCCACTATGCGGATTTGGTATATTGATAAGGCCTTGGACTTTGTATGACCGGGTCTTTCCTCAAGAATAGCCTTGTAACATAAGGAGACTAGCTTGGGGGGTGTGCACACTTGGGAGAGGAATTGGTTTAATTGGTTTTAAAATAATTGGAATTAGTTTTATTGATTATTGGATTGGAATATTGAGAATTGGATTTGAATCATGAGTTTGGAATTACTAGATTAATTATTGGAATTGTTTTCAAAAGCATGTTTGCAAATAAATTGAATTTAATTATCTTGCACTTACCGTACTTAGCGTATTTTGCTAACCCGTACTTCTTATTTGTTTTGGTTCGCCCTGTTTACCGTAATGGTAAGCAGTGTTGCTTATTTTCAGGTTGAAATCCATAATCGATGCATTGGATTCCCTGGATTTGGTTTCACTAAGCTAGGAATCTTGGTCTTTGTATTTGTTTTTGAGTACTCATAACATTGGTTTCTATTTATAGTTATTATTAATAAAGAAGAGTTTTGAAGTTTCCGCTGCAAAGTATTGGTTTAATTAGTGAGTTTGAGTAGCCTTGCGTAATCACGCGGCGGTAATACGCCTAAGTCTATTTCTACGGTATAATTATACGTATTATACTACTATTTCCGTAGAGGGAGATTTGGGGGTGTTACATAGATACCTTTGAAAGTAATTGATTTGAATAACATGTTTTATATGATTTTATTGGTGATTGAATTAAACTGATTTGAATTATGTTTGTAGGTATTGATTTTAATATTTAATTTGTTTTAATAAAAGTATTTTGAATGATTGATTTTTAAATCATGTTTTGAATGGTTTGAATTACTTATCGTGTTTAAATAAAGAAATTGATTTTAAAAGGTTTGTTGAATTAAATAAAAGGTTTTTCAAGGAAGAGTTATTGATTTTGAAAAGTTATTAATATGAGATTTTATTCTCAAGTATCTATTTAAAAGGTTTTGATTTTGAAAGTATGTGGAATTATTAAAAAGGAGTTTGAATTATATTGGAATTTATTGGATATTAAAAGGATTTATTGAACCATTGAATTATTATTATTAATGCTTTATAAGCATGTTGGTAATCCCACTATGCGGAATTGGTTTATTGATAAGGCCTAGGACTTTGTATGACTGGGTCTTTCCTCAAGAATAGCCTTATAATATAATGAGACTATCTTGGGGGGTGTGCACACTTGGGTGAGGAATTGGATTAAAAGAAATTGGTTCTTAATAAAGGAATTGGTTTTATTAACTATTATTTTGAATATTGAATCATTGGAATCGGCTTTGGAATAATGAGTTTGGAATTTATTGGATTAATTATTGGAATTGGTTTTGAAAGCATGTTTGCAAATAAATTGAGTTTACATTATCTTGCACTTATCGTACTTAGCATATTTTGCTAATCCGTATTTCTTATTTGTTTTGGTTCGCCCTGTTTACCGTAATGATAAGCAGTGTTGACTATTTTCAGGTGGAGTCATGAATGAGCATATAGGAGTCCCGGGATTTGCTTCACCTAGTTTAGGAATGTTGGTCTTGTCTTTATTTTGAGTACTCATAACAATGTTACTATTTTTATAAGTATTAATAAAAGAAAGTTGAGTTTTCCGCTGCGAGTTATGTTATTGAGTTAAGTATTTAAGTAGCCTTGCGTAATCACGCGGCGGTAACACTACTAAGTCTATCTCTACGGTATAATTATACGTATTATACTAGTATTTCCGTAGAGGGAGATTTGGGGGTGTTACACGAATGCTCGTACCAGGAGACGCTAGACGAAGAAAAGAAAATCTGGACCGTTTTTACGGATGGATCCTCCATCGTAAATGTTTTGAAGGCAGGGGTAGTGATAACCTCTCCCGAAGGCAAATCCTTCGGGGGTGTTTGGTAATAGGGAATTGGGGGTGGGAATGGGAATAATAATTCCTAATCTTTCTATTCCCATGTTTGGTTGGTGGGAATTAAAATATAACATGGGAATGGGCTTGGGAATATTTAGCATGAATTCCCTACATTTTATTACTTGGGGGGAGGAGGTAATATTTTGGGGGGAATTCACTAAATTGTTAAAAGACAATATTAACCCTATTTTGTGGCATATTTATACCATACCTCTGTTGTTCAGTTATTCTACTTCATTGGGCGCCATTTTCACTTTCATTTGCCGCCATTGTTGCTGTGAACAAGGTAAGTTGCTTGCTTTTGTTTTTTTAATTTTTTTTTTTCCCATTTTCGATTTTTTTGTCTTGTATGGTTAAACATTCAACTCTCTTGTTAATTTATTCTTCTATCCTGTTTGCGGGGGTAGGAAATTTAGCTTCAATTCAAAAAAATTATAGATCTAGTCATCCATGTATGCGTAGTACTTCTTTGTTCTTCAATTGTGTGAAATAATATGTTTAATGTGTTATTGATGAGCAATTTACTAATTTTTTAGTTTTAATTTGATAATATTTGCTATATTGTTAGGATCTTGTTAACCCATTATATTAATGTAGTTAAAAATTGCATTTTTGACCTTTTTGCTAATAAAATCGTTTCTACATTATGTTAGTGTTAATTAGACAAGTACCTTTTTGCTACTTTGTTCCCACTGCATGTTTGTGGTGATAATTCTATTATAAAGAAAGTGAAAAGTTTGTTTAATTTATGTCAGTATTTTTTTTATATGAATGTGTATGCGTCTTGCTACTTTTATAATCATGAAATGAAATTGTACTTTGCATTGAACTAAATCTCCTTGCTTGTTTAATTAAATACAAGAGTCTTGCTCTATAATTTGTGTACCAAAAATGTGTTTCATACAGAATGGGTCGAGATTTTGTCAATTTTAAAATTCATCATGGAGGTTCGTTTTCGGAAGATGGAGTTTTAACTTACAACGGAGGTCAAGAGTCTATTTTCCGAAATTGTGATGTTGATCGGCTATCATATTTTGAGATAGTTGACATGATAAAAGACATAGGTTTCAATGAAGGGGATAAAATATATTATACTATTCCTGGTTATAACCTTGAAACTGGCATAGATGAAATTCATGATGATCAATCTGTTATGAGAATGTTGAGGTATCGAAAGCCAAATGTCTTTCTTGACATTTACATTCAACATGTTGATCAACATGGTACTAGTGGCAATGCAAACGATGAGGATATTGATGAAGATGTTAATGTAAATGAGGTATTTTATTTAAGTATTAATCAACATGTGCCTTTATAATATTCCCTTTTATACAGCTAACTGATTTGGTGTGTGCCTGTGTGGTATGGAGATTATCTTTGTTTAATACATAAATCTGAAATGTGCTACTTGTTACTTTATCCTTTTCAAATTTCCAGCATCCATGTATGTAACTTACTCATACTACTAATATATATATATGTGTGCTTTAATTTTTTCTGCATTTTATTGACAGCCATGGCACGTCCACCTGCCAACAGAGAAATTTTAATCTTGTGGCATTCACTGAGACAACGTAGGGTGAAAATATTAAATGTTCTGTATTGCTTTATGCTTATGTTGATGTTGTTTAGGAGGCGTAGATGTAAGATGTATAAGGAGCCCTGTTGGTATGATCCTGTTATCCGTTCAAAACACTTAAGTGATATGATAAATAGGAATGACACCTTATGTATAGAGCAACTTCGTATGGATAGACATTGTTTTAAAGTGTTGTGTAGTTTGGTTCGAGAATATGGTGGTTTAAAAGATACGAGAAACATGAGTGTGGAGGAAATGGTAGCAATATTTTTGCATATAATTGCATATGATGAGAAAAATCGGGAAATAAAATTTGATTTTCATCGATCTCAAGAGACAATAAGTAGGAATTTTCATAATGTCTTGAGAGCAATTTTAAAGCTTTGGAGGATATTACTAAAGACCCCTCAACCAATCCCGGGAGCTTGTGCCGACTTGAGGTGGAAATGGTTTGAGGTAAAATAGTATCGAATTAGAAGACCTTTATTAGATATAAACTTTATTAGTGCCTGACATAAATATCTGTTTTGTTATAGAATTGCGTCGGTGCTTTAGATGGGACTTACATAAAAGTGAATGTGAGAGCGGTTGATAAGCCAAGATATCGGTCTAGAAAGAATGATATTTCTACAAATGTTCTTGGTGTATGTACACCAGACATGCAATTTATTTATGTCCTAGCTGGTTGGGAAGGCTCAGCTGTAGATGGAAGGATACTTCGAGATGCCCTTTCAAGACCAAATGGTCTTAAGGTTCCTCATGGTATTACATGTGTTATAAATTTAGTGTTAAACTTATACATTGTCATATATAGTATGCATAGTATATATGTGATGAGTAATGTGACTAGGAGTTTCGATTTTTTGTTTTTTTTTTGTTTTTTTTTTTTGGTTTTTTTTATAGGTTGTTATTACCTAGTGGATGCTGGTTACAAAAATTGCGAAGGATTCCTAGCGCCTTATAGAGGACAACGTTATCATTTACAAGAGTGGACTAATCCGCCAACGAAGAAAGAGGAGTTATTTAACATGAAGCATGCATCGGCACGGAATGTCATTGAGAGAACATTTGGGTTGCTGAAAATACGATGGAATATTTTAAGAAATCCATCACATTATTCTGTAGAAACACATACAAAAATAATCTTAGCATGTTGTTATCTCCACAATCTTATAAGGCAACAAATGAATTATGAGCCATTTGAGAGAGAACTAGATGAGTATATAAGGTCATTACAACCAGATGTCAATGTCATTAATACAATAGAAACATCAACACAATGGACTCGTTGGAGAGACCAACTTGCCCAAAAGATGTGGGATTCTTGGAGACCTAGAAGGCGTACTTCTGTGTGATATATTTGTTCTTGTTGTCTGAACATTAAGGCATATTGTGTGATATTTATTAGTTTTCAATTTTCTTAACCATTGGTTTTTGCTACATTTTCTTACCGAACAATGTATTATCTCATTGTTTGATTTGCTATACTTGGTGTTGTGTCTGTTTCATTTTTTTAGAAGCTTTTAACACTATTTTTTCATTATTATCTTTTGCTATTAATCTCTTTACTTAGCAAATACTTTGCCTATGATATGTTTCAAGAAGTTCAAGAGACAAAGAAGCAATACTCTGTCAGCAAGTAGAAGAGAAAGGAGAGTTTGGTCTGCTAAGGAAGAGAAAATACTTGTTGATATATTGTACGAGATGAACGACTCTGGTTGGAAAGTTGATACTGGTCACAAGTCCGGCTACCTTACTTATATTGAGAAGGAGATAGGAAAAAAGCTGCCAAACTGTGACCTTAAAGCTGATCCGCATATCAAATCAAAAATTAAGATCTTGAAGAAGCAACTTACATATATCCTAGATATCCAACAAAATGGGAGTGGTTTTGGTTGGGACGATCAGCTTAAAATGGTGACTGGAGACAAAGATATATTTATGGAATGGGCAAAGGTGAGGTTACTGTTTTCATATGCATGGTATATTATGGTTACATAATCTCCCTGAAAGTTTGATTGTTGCATTGTGATTATTATGTTATCTTTAAGTATCTTACTTATCTAGTGATTGAATATTTAAGTTATATTACCAGCATCGAGATGGAGCTGCTCCTTTGTACAGGAAACCCATGATACACTATGATAAGCTTGTTGAAATATATGCTAATGATTTGGCAAAGGGAAGTAAGGTTAAGGGTCCAGGAGACCAATCTGACACTGATGAAGATCACTGCAATAAGAGTGAAGTTCAACCTGAGATTCAAGTTGCTGATGAATCTACTTCTCAAGTCCGAGGTACTAATAATAGTATCCCCAATTCTTCTAGGAAATCATTGAAAAGAAAGTCATGTGAAATTGATCCACTTGAAGAGCAATTTGTTCATATTTCCAAATCTATTACAAGCTTATTAGAAGTGGAGAAAGAGAGTGCATTAGCTATGACTGAAATTAAGAAAGCATTTGTACATGAAGTTGATGTTCATGAGCAAACTAGCGACAAGAGAAAGCAATTGTTTCAAGTCCTTTGTGCACTACCTGGACTTGACCCTGTGCAAGTGGTGAAAGCTACACGTCTCATTGGTCAAGATGTTGCTAAGATGGATTTGTTTTTCAATATGCCTGATGACTTTCAAGTAATCTTTGCTCGACAAGAGATTGGTGATGCTACATGAAGTATAACCTTCTGTTTGGTATAAATGTGAAGTATGCATCAATACCACTCTTGCTTTTGGGTTGTTATTACAACATGTTACTATGTTAAATATGCTTTTCTGAATATGAAATTTTTTTCATTTTGCAGGTGGTATAAGGTTAACTGTGCAACATTTTGAAGATAACTAGAATATGCTTCTTGGATATATAACTTTATTTATTATGGTGGTAGATGAAGTCTATCTTTTGGATGTAAATGTACATCATGCACAAGTGGTTTCTTTTACTCTAGCTAATTGGTTGACAAGTAGAATATGTTTTTGGGTATGAAACTTTATTTTGCAGATTGTATAAGGTTGATCATGATTATCATTTTGCTTAATCCCATATGTAAATGGACGTCCTCTACTTGTGCTTCTCATATATGATAAAGTTAAATAAATTACTATTATCATTTTTGTTTGCTTGAATAATTGGAAATTAGAATGATGGAAAATGTTGTATATACAGGACGAAGGGAAATACAAGTGCATAATCTGTAGTATACTAGTCATCTACTCCAAGTCAAATGTAAATATACAAAGGAACAAATTAAAAAGAAGTGCAGGTGCAAAAAATCACAAGTAACACTTTTTTAATATGCAATATGACAATAAAGGGGTAATCTTGTAAATTTTGCTTTTAATCCCTCTATTATTCTCACATACCAAACATAGGATTTAAAATTTCCCAATCTTATTTCCAAAATATGGCAAACAAGGGATTGGGATTATTTCATTAATTCCCACCTATTAATTCCCATTCCCACTCCCACCCTATATTCCCCAAATTCCCATTCCCATTTGCCAAACGCCCCGTTCGAGTACGCACTGAAATTTTCTTTCAAATCTTCGAACAACGAAGCTGAATATGAGGCAGCAATCGCTGGCCTAGAGCTGTGCATCTCGTTGGAAGTCGAGCATGTCTGCCTAAAAACAGACTCTCAACTCGTCGCAAATAAGATCCGAGGTGAATATGAGGCCAAAGAGCCCTCTATGATAGCTTACCTCGCAAAGATCAAAACCATCATTGCGAACTTGAGAACTTTTGAAGTCGAGCTGATCCCAAGGGGTCAGAACGTACAAGCAGACACACTCTCCAAACTTTCTAGTTCGACTTCGACTGAGCTGAACCGATCTGTATACGTGGAGGTGCGCCGAGAAAGAAGTATCGACGAAGCACCTGAAGTGTGCTGTGTTGACCATGAGCCAAGCTGGATGTACCCCATCCTAGCTTACAAACTTCGGGGAGAAATTCCCGAAGACAGTAACTTGGCCTCCAAGTTTAAGCGAACCAGCTCAAGGTTCATCGTCTACAGATGGGAGCTTCTGAAAAAATCCTTCTCATCCCCAATACTGAAATGTGTGGGACCAATAGATGCTGATTACATCCTTCGGGAGATTTACCTCGGCATTTGCGGGAACCACATCGGGGGAAGAAGTTTAGCCCATAAAGCATTAAGGGCGGGGTATTACTGGCCCACCATGATCTCGGATGCCAAGGAGCTGGTAAAAAAATGCGAGAAATGTCAAAAATTCGCACCAATCATCCATCAGCCAGCCCAAGATCTTCAGCCGATCTTGAATCCGCTTCCATTCGCTCAATAGGGGCTGGATATCTTGGGTCCTTTCCCAGATGCTCCATATCAGAAAAAATGGCTGATAGTCGACATTGACTATTTCAGCAAATGGATCGAGGCCGAAGCAGCCTCGAACATTACAGAGCAGACCGTCAAGAAGTTCATCTGGCAGAACATTATCACTCGCTTCGGAATTCTGAAGGTCTTTGTCTTTGATCATGGAAGGCAATTTGATAACTTGTTGCTGAGGTATACTGATCAGTTCGCCATCAAATTGGCATACTCAACAGTTTGTCACCCGCAAAGTAACGAACAAGCCGAAGCTGCAAATAAACAGATCCTTAACGCCCTCAAGAAGAGGGTTGAAGATCAAAAGTCCAAGTGGTTGGAAGAAATCCCTGGAACCCTCTGGTCACTTCGCACAACTGAAAAAGAGGCTCGGGTCATTCACCTTTTGAGCTGGTGTATGGAGCCGAAGCCGTTCTTCCCATAGAAATTAGTACTGAAAGTCTACGTGTACACCACTTCTCGGATGAAAATGAACAAATCATGAAGGAATCCCTCGATTTCCTAGATGAGGTCAGAGACTCAGCAAGAGATAGAATGACTGCATACAAGCAAAGAATCAGCAAGTTCTACAACCGAAGAGTTCATGCGAGGCCTCTCAAAATTGGAGACCTCGTCCTTCGGAATGCTGCAGCTGTGCAGAAAAGCCGAATTCATGGGAAACTCTCAGCCACTTGGGAGGGACCTTATGAAATTTATGACGAGCTTCAGCCTGGAACATACCGACTTTGGCAGTTGGATGGGAATAAGCTGAAAAATCATTGGAATGCTGATGTACTTAAAAAATATCATGTGTAAACCCTTCGGGGCAGAACAATCTGTGTAAGTGCATCCTCAATTATCAATGAAAAGGCCTCAAAGCCAATATTTCTACAAATTCTTGCAAGTTTTATTCTTTATCTTTTCTGTCTCTTCCATTTCTTTCTAAGGGTTTTCCTTCGACACTGTCCGAAACATCGCTCACCAGAGGCACTATGTTTCGGATCGCCGTTGAACCCGCCTAAAATGGAACACTGGTCTCACCACCGAATTATCGCCCACTAGAGGCACTATACTTCGGACAGATCCGTTCCTGAAGGCAATGAGCCCATGGACGAATCTGGGGTATTGCCTTAATTTGGCTCTGTACCCCAGATGGTTATGGTCTGAGACATTGCCTTAAGTTGGCCCTGTGTCTCAGATATCCATTCTCTCGGATAGACAGAAAACAAAGAAAAATAGCATGTCACAAAAATTCTGTTAAGTTAAAAGCTTCGTCTGTATCAAACAGACAAGGAATCACCTTAGAAATCCAAAGACAGTGACTCCAAATTTCTGGGGGGCAAGGATCACTCTAGTTATCTTCAGCAAAGACTTTCAAGCCGAAGTTTCATATTTTGAAATTTTTTTGCGAAATTACGAAATTTTCGAAAAGTCAGAAAGGCAAATAGTTACTCTACTGAAATAAGGCAACGAGGTGAAGAGAAAGCAGTGCATATCATAAAAATTATGCTCGAAGACCGAGCTACATCAAATCAAGTTTTCAAACACAAATACTAATATCGGCAGCTGTCCACAAGTGGAAAACCACAGTTGCCGAATTACGTAGAACTACTTGAAACAAAAACAAAGTTGAAAGAGTTTGTATATTAAGGCAAGCTGAAGCAAAAACATCTAAGGCAAAAAAAAGAAATCAGAGTGCGGCAAGTCAGAAGTTAAGCACATGTTGACCCGCAAGATTCTGAGGACAACTGCCCGAGTTCCTATGCTTCAGGAAGATCTGGATGAGCTGAGCTGGGACCAATAGGACCTCCAGTGCCAGCTGATGATGAAGCAGTTTGAGTTGGAGCCTTCTCGGCATCTCTCTTCTTGGCTTCGGCAAAAAGCCTCTCCTCTTCTTCAGCCTCAGCAATGGCCTTGGCCACCTTAGCGTTCCAACGAACCAGAAACTCACTCTCAGCAAGATGAGCAGTCCTCAAATAGTAGTCATCATCAGCTATTAACCACTCTTTATCCTTGTCCCAATCAATCTCGGGATAAACATGGAAAGCAAGGCGCCGAGCAGCCTTGTGCCCAATGTCGTAACCCTGATCATATTGTTCTTGGGTATAGATTTTGACAAGGAGGAGCTTCTTATCATCGTCAAGCTCAGCTTGAACTCTAGTAGCCTCCGCACCCTGATTCCGAAGGTGGTTCCGGACGAGGCCCACCTTAGTTTTGAGTTGAGACATTTCAGTCTCCTTTTGTTGCATCTGAGTGTCCAGCTCTTGCAGCTTCTGGTCTTTGGTCTCAGCTGCAGCCTCGGCATTAGCAAGTTTAGTATCTCTATCCTGAACAACTTTGCCAAGAAGCTGAACTTCATCAACCAGCTTTTTCTCCCTTTGTCGGAATTCCTCTTCACGAGCAGCAATCCGAGCCTTGGTCTCCTCATCGATCTTGTGCTCAATTAGGGCTCGGAAGCTGGGGATGTTAACGGCCCCATACTCGTTTATCAGAGCTTCGCCCTGATCGATTGTAGGAAGGATATGCTCTTCCATTTCCTGGCAAAAGGTGCTGAAGGCATCAGACATCTTCTTTTGTTGACCTTCGACATCAACAGCTGCCTTCTCAGCTTCGGCCTAATTTCTCTCAGCTTCCTCCAGCTTGTCCTCCAGCTCGTCACGCATAGCCGCAGCTACGAAGTGGTCATGTGACATCTGCAAGGCAAGAGAAAAGCGTTCAGCAAAATAAAAAAAAAACCAAGTTAGAATGCTAAAAAACAAGAAGGTTTCCTACATCAGTAGCCGTTGGTTGTCAAGGAAAGGGTCAGGCACCCTATTAGACACCTCGAGAGATCCAACAGTAGCTCCATAAGTCCATTACCTCAGCCTGTCCATCTCAGTAACGTTGGCAGGGTCACGGAAGTAAGCATAGGCGTGTGGACGCCACTCGTCAAGGGCGATTCGGGCGTGTTGAGGTAAGGGGACAGGCGGGATAGAGCTAAATCCCATCTCAGAAGAGTGGAATGTCCTGAAGGAACCAGTTGCTGAGGAAGAGGGCATGTTAGTCTTTTGCTGTTCTACAGCCTTTCTCTCCTCTTCAGCTTCTTGAAGTTCCTTATCAACGAAAATTTGTGGAGGCTGAGGTAAGATCTCCACGTCCTCATCTGGGCCACCTCCCTCGGCCAAAGATCTCAGCTTCTCGGCTTCATGCTGGATTTCAGCTGAAAAAGAATCGGCAGCGTGCCGAGGGGAGGGCACCACTTCTGCTCCTTCCCGAACTTCCTCCTCCTTGTGTTTCTTAATGTGGGGAGGAGTAGGAGGATTTTCCAATTGTGGATCTGTAGAAGTATCTTCCTCGGTCTGAGGCCTCTTCGGCAAAGGGGCATCTACGAACTGCCCTAGGTTGATCACAGTTCTCCTTCGGCGCAGCATTAGCCCCTCCCCGTCTGAAGATGTCCCCTCGTTGGAGTCTACTCTCTCCTCTTCCTCCTTGTCCTGCATCAGAAGAGGACAGGGGGCAAGAGGCAACATGAGACAAGTTCAAAAAAAAATGCCTAAGTCTGGAAGGCTTACCAAGGTATTCAGCAGATCCTCTTCTTCAGCAACCTCTGTTGCCTCCTCTACAGCAGCCGAAGTCCCAGCTTCGTTATCAAAAGCCTTGGCTACTTGGGTGACTTCGGCAGCAGTAGCAGCAGCTTCTTCCTCTTCGGGAGTCAGCTGAAAGAAAGGGTCCCTCTTCTCCCACCAACGCCTTGTTGGGTTTCGGTGAGTCCGACCCACCGCGAAATGAAACCCGAGCCAAGATCACACTCACAATAATTATAACCATAAAGCATAATTAACTTAAACAACAAGATTAAGAAAGAGATTAATTGAGCTCTTACTTCGAAAGCTCTTAGCCCCGCTCACACGAGGACCTCCAACGAAGTCCACCTGCAACACGAGCACCAAAATTGGTCTATTGCCTTGGAGTTAGCAAGGCCCGACCTAAACCCGAGTAATTAATTGTGTTCAAAGGTTTTCACACTGTGATGCCTTTTTCAACACTTAAGTGCTTTTCCCAATACCCCAAGTTGGGTATTTATAGGGAAATGCAAGAGTGAGAAATGTTCACCAATCAATGTGGGAGATTTGATTTTTCCATTTGATTTTAAATCTTAAATAAAATAAATAATCAAGCTACTAATAAATCAACAAGTGTCAAGCTCACATGAGAGGTTAGGTGAGGCCATTTGGAGGGGGGGGGGGACCAAACTTGCTCCCTACTCCCTCTCTAAAAATTGGCCAACCCACCTCCTCACTCCCCTCTTGGCTTGCGCCACATGGCAGCCCCAGCCATGGCACCCAAGCAGCCTTGCTGGCGCTTGGTGCTTGCGGCTGGGTACTGCTGCCTTGGCCTAGAAGCATCATCGCACGCGTGCCAGCCCAACAAGCTTGCTTGCTGCTTGCTGCTGGGCGTGGCGCGCCATGCCCATGCATCGCAGCCCCTGCACACCAGCACGCACGCACTGCTAGCAATGCTAGCACCCTAGCGCACTGCTAGCTAGTTAGCATTAATGGCTTGATGCTGCTGCTGTTAGCGCATGCTAGAGATTCTTGCTAGCCATGCACCAGCAGCACTGCCAGCGTTGGTGCGCTAGCACGCACCAACCAGCCTAGGCTCGACTTAGTGCGCTTGCTAGCTACCTAGCTAGGCCTTATGCCCCTAACACTCGATTTTCTCGGGGCATTCCGATGCTAGGGGTATTTTGGTCATTATGTTGATTTATTAGTTATTTTCTCGTCTCCTCTTTTATCATTTTCTACCCGACTTCCGACACTCGGTTTCGACGCTCCAAGCTCGAATTTCTAACGTCTAAATATTAATTACTCGGGCGACTCATTAATTTCTTCCGAATTGATTTGTTGCTTTGGTTCGTTAGTTGATTGGGTGTGACCCGAAGGGTTCAGTCAAGATTAAGCTGTAATATTAATTATACGTTAATATTACTGATTGGAAGCGGCCTCCACCCAGGCATTTCGATCACTTGACCTCACTGAATAATTAGCTTTCTAATAATTCCGAACCCTCTATCAGAATAATACACTTGTTCGAAGGACACCATTCCTTTCACGCCTCTGCTTATGATAGTCAGTAGCACTGACTATTGTGAACCTTTTTTAGTGTAAGGAGAGGGGACGATCCTACGACGGGGTGATCTCGGCTTTGTTGTTCATCACAATTCGGCTGACGTCAATCCCTAAGCGCCCGTAGTCCACCCCGGCGTTGCCTTTGTGCAGCTCTGAAAGACAAAAATTAGACAAATCAGCAAGAAAAATAAATAAATGCTGAAAGCACGAACAAAGAAAAATAACAACAATAAAGTCCTCGACCCCAGCCGAAGCTTCTTACCGCCTTGGTACTTTCGGCTGAGGCAGACAACGGCAAGCATATGCTCCTGGAAGACGTAGTGGAAGTCGGGCAGCCAAGTCTCAAGCATATAGAAGATTCGGCCCGTTTCCCCAGGATTTCTCTTCATGCCGAAGAGTTTCAGTTGAATATAGTTAGGGTCCCTGACGACCCCATCCTCTTTGGGACCCAAATCATCCATCTTAGGATCAGGTTTCCTCAAGTATCAGGAGACGCTGAAGAAATTTGCGTGATCAACATCAGAGGGCGCCCTAACCCAGATCCATTGGCCTCGCCAATCCTTGTCCGAAGTATCATTCGGCCATTACCCAGATCCAATGGCTTGCTACGCTCTCTATACGCCACTACCCAGCACCATGATCGCCATGATCGCTTGGAAGGTTCGACACAAGCTTGTGCAGCTTTTTGAAGCAGTGCAAGTTCGGCTCGAGGGCGTAAAAAAGGCACACCTAGAGGTATGTCATGACCCTTCGGATACTGACTGGGGTCAGTTGACACAAGGAGATTTGGTACTTGTTCAGCACCTTTACCACGAAAGGGTGCAGAGAAAACCGAAGCCCGTTCTGCAGTTGCCGAGTGTATACCCCCACATAACCAGGGGGAGGACGATGAATTCAATCTTCAGCTGAGGGCATTCGGCATCAGTACCCATCTGTAGACACCCAAATGTGTCTTCCCAAAACCAAACCCAGTGATGAATACCTTTTGCGTCGAATGATTATCGAATGAGGTGAAAGTGTGAAAGGTCAAGTGTTGCGGTTGGTTTTTATTAAAATTCTTTCTTTCTGTTTTCGAAAACAACTCTATTTTATGAAAACAGCCAATCCAGTTTAGTTTGGTCCACGACAAGGGTCCAATAATAGTGTAGTTGGATGGGGCTTGCAAAGAGCTTTCCAACGATATATTATAAGCCCAATTCCGATGAATAATGAGGAAGTTATGGCCAAAATACTAAACTGGGCCTGCTTTGATCTTTACATGCGGCCCGATGATCTAGGGGAGGGCCCAATGTTAATTATTATTCCTAAAGTTATTAGAATTGATTATAGTCTTCTAGAATTCCCTAGAAGGTTCTTTTTAATCCTAATAAGATTAGAATTAATAATTATATTTTGATAAAGTTTTATTTGGAATAAAATATTATTTTATGGAAAATACGATTTCAGTTTCATACGGACTTTACAAATCAATTTTGATTCATATGTGGACTCCGTGTTGAAAGCGCGTAGAAATCCAGGCTGTCGCCACGCGACAAGCCTTGTCGCCACGCGACAGACCCTGTCGCCTGGCGACAAGGTCGGTTTTGCAGTGACAGCGTAGAGTTTTATTCCTTATCAAATTCTACCTATTTCCGGACTATTTTCTTATAAATAGGGTCCTGAACCTCCGTTTTTAATCATCAACAATCTACATCAACAATCTTTCTCTCTTAAAAGCTAGAAGCTTTCTCTCTCTTTTTCTAAACCTACCCTTGTACAAAATTCCGCATTCGCGAGATCTAGATACACCTAGCCGAGTTCGAAGTTGCCTTCGCCCTAGACGTGAAAGGTTATAATTTCTGAGGGTTTGGTCCCAAATCTTTATTTCAATTATTTAATTTAATTGTTTGATTTTATATTTTCCTTGAAGTTACTAACGCGTGTATTTTGTTATTAGAAAGAGGTACGAGGCATAAAAGTATGTAATCTTATTGCTCTATTTTTGTAGAAAGCATGTTTAAATTTGTTTGATTCCTAATATCATGTTAGGATGTTATTATTGCTTTCTAGTATCATGTTTAGGGAAAAGGTTATAATATCAAATATGCTTATTGTGATTCCTACGATGCTTCCTATGCTTTCTAATATTATATCAATATCATGTTAGTATCATGTTAGGGCTAAAGCTTTGATTTTTATTGCTTAGTGACATGCTAGGATTTGTTGTTAATCTTGTTAGTATCATGCCTAGGATCTTGCTATTATATTTAAGCTTTATTATTAACATGATTGATTATAATTGTTATTGTGATGATTATTATGTTTCTTGATATATTATTGTTATTGCTTGATCACGCCTTTTATGCATGTTTAAAGGGAATTTGTACTTGTAATCACGCTTAATAAGATAATTAATAATCTTGTTTAGGGCTAATATGATTATAATTCAAGTGATCTCCAATGATAGTTTTGCTTGTGCATTAAGTTCAACCAACATAGATAAACATGTTTAGGATTAATCTGTTGATTGCACGTTAGTCAGAAAGCGCACATGAATACGAGAAGAATGAAGTGGAGGCCTTTTTAGGGCAGGTTCAATCTCTTTTAGGTTGGATCTGTACCCTCATCCCCGAACCCTATTTGGTTCAAGACCTTTTGGAGTTGACGATCTCATGGATCGTTAAGGGGTGTAATCTTCACCTTGTGAACGGTTTACAAGTTTCTAAAACTTGTCGGCGACTCTTTTGCTCTCTTTTCTTTCCCTTTGGACGCCACCATGCTTAAGTGTATGATCACAGTGGGGTTCAAGTTTGGGGTAATGCTTGAAATATTCCCTACACCATCTTTTTCTAGGTTGCCATAGAAGAGCTCAATTTGCTCGACAAAACGGTAAGCCGAACCATTATTAACCCACCAGCCATAGGGTTCAGACGTCATCAGCCCATAGTTCTGAGTCACGTCATCCCACTCCTCAGCTCTAGGGGGCAAATCCCAAGGCCCTAGAGCTAAGGGTTCTCCTTGGCCAGAGGTACTAGCCTCTCCTGCTCCTCGGAGCTGCACCGAAGACAACGACATTGCCCTAATTCCTTCGGCAGGAGCCTCTCTCCTCTCCCTAGGACGAGGGTTCTGCCCGCTCAAAGGAGGCATCATGTTCAACGGCCCAGCACACTGAATCTAAGGTCGAGGGACCTCTTCCTCTCCACCCTTTGTTTCTCTGGGTCGCTGTCTTTGACCTCTAGCCATTCTGGTCACCAGAATATCGAAGAAAGAGAAAAGGGGGAAAAATCGAAAAAGCACGGGTAGCCCAGAAATCAACCAAAACCGAAGAAAATTCGGGAAAATAACCTTTATCTGAAGCGAAATTCACCGATCTGTGAGTTCGGGGCAACGGACTTGCGTTTCGGGGGCTAAATCTCAACCAATGAGCAAAAATCGGAAGTACAAGGATGCGATGTGGAAGTTTTCCGTGAATTCAAGTGTTTGGCAAAGAAATGAGGAGAGAGAAAGGGGCGGCCAACTTAAATATTTCCTAAAAAGGGAATTCTGGGAGTCCGTGCCATTAACACCCCACTAACTCACTTTAAATAACCGTTTAACACCATTTACTCCATTAAACTGCCCACTAGTCCTTCCAACTTCCCTAATTACTCTCTAAACAACAGTTATTCATCAATAACTGTCCATCTTAAATTTTTAATTCAACCATTTACTTCCCTCCATTTTTTGCAAGTCAAAACCCGACCCGTCATGCTTCTAAATCGGGTCTGGGGGGCAAGTTGTTTGGGTCCAATTTTGTAACACCCTAGAAATTCCTTTCTTTAAAAATACGTGGTTTGCTCTGTTTAAAACTCAAAATAGGAAAATCTAAGATATTACCGCCACCGTGAAAACGGCTAAGGCAACTATCAAAGACACACAGCGGAAGACTCTCCTTTAAAATATTTAAAACGACTCAACTTAAAAAGTCAACCAACGAAAGTAAAGTCAAACCAAAGTAAAACAAGTCAACCTACAACTTGGAACCATTGTAGACCCTTAACAAAATCGAACCAAATTCACAACCTTCGCGTTAGTCTCACAAGCAATAATATCATAAAATAATTAAAGCAATAAACATATCATAAACTTATGGAAACTAGCATGATTCGCTCTTCACTCATGCCCATCATGAATATGCTTCATCACCTGAAAATCTTCTCTCTACTTGTTTCCACTACTCTCCATTAAAAATGGGTCATCATAGGGCCAAGGTAAAGACAAGGCCAACAAACACACAAACACACAATCAACAGTCCCAGATTAATGTTCCAGAAATGGCGCAGGAGTTTGGGCTGTGGCGCCGCAGTTTATTGCTTGTCGCCTGGCGACAGTTTTGGCGTCTGGCGACAAGCCTTAAATTGTGGCGACAGTTCTGTTGTTCCGCGGACAGTCCAGATTTTTACTCGAGTCATCACGACGAGTCTATTTCACAGTTTGCTAATCAGTTTAATCAATTTGTTAAGTCCTTAATTAATTCTAGGCACCTAGTCCCATGGTCATACACAAGAGTCAAAACATGTCACTTGCACTCACTTATAAAACACACACTTAACATGTATGTCACACCTTGATCATGTTTAGAGAATCTTGAATGCGTGTTTTCCGTCATTTTTTTTAGGGGGGTAAGTCGGATATTAATCCTCCAATTAAACCACTTGTTTGAACCCATTCCCAAAAATATACACCTTATTTTTGTTTTTTTTTATAATTATAAAGTAAAAATCAATTTGAGTCAAGTCATTAAAACAAATATGGTTTAATCTACATCGCGTGGTTAAGAAAGGAAGGGCGTTTAATCAAGGACAACACTTTTGTTCAAGTCTCACTTTTTGATAAGCCAATCAATCGAAGAAGGAAAGCTAAGAAGACAATGGCAAGTCAGGAAGAAGTCAACGAACTCAAGGGACAAGTAGCTAACATGGCTGAAATGTTGAAGAGTTTGACTCTTCAAATCAATGACCCTGCAAGACAACAACAGATGGAGCTCATCCAGGAAAGTTTGAGCAGATTATCTAATGACTATAGATTGCAGGGCATTAGCTCACAAGGGGTCTCGGTGGACAAGGATCTTCTTCCGCAGAAGTTCAATGCCAACGACATCCCGAAATTCAAAGCAATGGATAACCCTTATTTTCATTTAAGAGCTTTTGAAACTATAATGAATATTGAGGGAATAGACAAAAAAGCTTTTCATTCTGTATTTTCTCTATCTTTAGAAACCGTTTGTCAGCAATGGTATTTCTCCCTCGATAAAGAGAAAACCTCTAGTTGGGAGTCAATTGTAAACGCTTTCATCGATAGATATAAATCCAATATTCAAGTTGAAACTGATCATAGGGAACTTGAAATACTCAAGCAAAAAGAGAATGAAGGCTTTACTTCCTTCTTTAATAAATGGAGGGAAACTTCTGCAAAGATGGTTGAGGTGCCTAGTGAGAAAGAATCTGTGAGGATGTTTATCAAGAACCTCCAAGAAAAATATTCCAAGCATCTCAAATACCAAAATAACTTGCACACCTTTAAGGCCGTCTATGACATTGGTATCAATATTGAAGACGACCTAGCTAAACAGAAAGCTGCTAACAGTACCTCTAGTAGTGGCTGGAAAGGCAAGAAGAACGACAATCCTTCTTCTTCCAAAACCACCCACTCAAATAATGTTAGCACCTTTAATTTGAGTGATGTCCTCGCCATGAATAATCAAGGACAAAAGAAACCACTTAGGAGGAACTTTACTCCTATTGGTATGAGTTATGACACCGCATTCGATCGCTTACATGCAAAAGGTTTTATAACTCCCATAGGACCGTTTGGGGACCCACCTGTCGAGAAGAGAACGGCTAGCTGGAACCCCAATGCACATTGCAAATATCATCAGGGTAGGGGCCATCTCACAGAAAATTGTTGGAAGCTAAAGGAAGCAATCCAAGATTTAATCGATAACAACAAACTTCCATTGCCCCCTGCAAGCAAGAAGCCAAGTATCAATAGCGCACCACTGTCAGATTCCTTGGCTATTTCCGAAGAGGAAAATCAAGTTGACCCCTCAAACCTTATCAAACCTGTCGAAGCTATTGAAGAAGAGGAGGAAATCTTCAAAGATGCCGAGGATCATTTTCCTTGTGGACAAGAACCTGCGACAAAACAAGAAGTGTGTATCCTTATTCAGGTTGTGTTGGAAGCAAGAGAATTATTACGCGAGGCCATGGAAGTGGTAAAAGAACGAAATGAACTACTCAAAAGTAGACCTCTTCCTAAAGGAAAAAAATTATTCTCCCTCCAAGTAATTGACACACCCAAAAGGAGCAATAGGCCATACACTCCAATTGGAACTTCTTATGCAAACATGTTCAAAATGCTCTCCGAGAATGGTAAAATTCAACCTCTCGAACCGAGACCATTTGAATCACTAAAAAGGACAGATAGGTACTATTGTCCGTATCATCAATCGGGAGGACATACTATAGAAAATTATTTCAAGTTCAAAGACTTGGTCCAAAGATTGATTGATAACAAGAAGCTAGTTCAAATCCCACAAGAACAAGATGCTACCATTAATGGGGTTTGGGATAGTGATGATGAGGATGTCTACCTCAAGGACATCGAAGAAACTCCACTCTCGACAATATACCCAGTAGGTGACATTTGGAATGAAAAGGATTCACCAATAGATGTCCTCACAAGATCTGGGAGAATGCAACCTCCCATTACTACACAACCTATTCCCACTACTCAACAAGTTCCCATACCAATCATAGAAGACAACGATGTTGTCAAACAATTAAAAAAGACTAAAGTCGAAATGAACGTATGGAAACTTCTAGCTACATCCCGAGAACATAGAATCGCAGTCATGGATGCCTTAGCTAAAGTAGGGATAGAATCGGACACTACTCCTGAGGGGTTAGCTAATTTCCTCACAAGTGATCTCCCGAGTCCTACTAATTTGATCACTTTTTCTGACAAAGATCTACCGTCGGAAGGTGACAAACACAACAAAGCTCTCAATCTCACAGTAATTTGCAAGAGAATGAACATCCCTATGACTCTTGTAGATAATGGATCGGCAATTAACGTTTGCCCACTTAGGACTGCAAGGATGTTGGGGATAAGGGATAAAGATTTATCTCCATCAACACAAGGGATAAGAGCTTACGATAACTCACGTCGCCAAGCATTAGGCACAATTACCATGAACATAACGACGGGAGTAATTGAGCATGCCACCACATTCCAAGTGGTAGATATTAAGGCTTCGTTCAACTTACTGTTGGGACGCCCTTGGCTTCATGACCTCAAGGCCATCCCTTCATCTCTTCACCAACAAGTGAAAGCCATAGTTGGAGGAGTACCAATTACAATCGATACTTCACCTATGAGGATCAAAACAGTAGGAAACCCACTAATCAATGTGGAGCACGATGAGAACGACGAAGATCTGTGGGGCTTTAATGAAGAGGTCTCCTTGATCGAGGAAGACGAAAGGACCCCTCTTCGCTACGACCTCCACTCAAACATGATAACCAATGCTATCCTGAGAAAACAAGGACACTTCCCTGGAATGACCCTAGGAAAGAAGAAAGGGATAGCAAAACAGATGGGACTACCTGGCCTCCCTAAATTAGATATTTTCGGACTTGGTTTCGAACCGACTCTCGAAGATCTAAAGCGAGCCCAGGAAAAATCAAAAGCACGTAAAAATGCTCGCGCACAAAAGAAAGCAATCCCAATGGATCAATACCCTCTTACCTTAAATGGACAGTTCATAAGAGAGGGTGAAGATTATCCATGTTACGAATTACCAGAACCCTTTGTTGTAAACGGCATAAGACAACCTGGGTTTGAAATATTTCTGGATTGTTGCTTTCTAGATGAGATTCCAACTCCCACACATAAAGTAAAAGCACCCCCATGCTTTGACTTTAATGTCATGGGACTTCTCTTTGGGCAAGAAAAGAATGAGCCAAGATACATAGAGGATAACTCTTTACTCATTCAAACAGTCCTACAAAGCGAGAACTTTGATCCCTCCAAGTTCATCACTCCGGTAGAGGACTTAGTGCGAGGATGGCGCAAGATAGTGAAAGTGACTACTGCAAATGGAAAGAAGATCTCAATAACTACAGGACAAGGGCCAATGTTCGAAGAATCGTCTGAGTCAGAGTCAGAGTCTGAGTCTTCCCTCATCGAGTCCTCTAAGTCTCTAGTTGTAGCACCTCCCTCTAATTCTTCTATTTTATCACCTACTCCTAAGATAGTTAGTAATCAAGTCCTAATGGGCATTTTTGTATTCGATGTAATGATTTCTGAGTTTAATAATATGTCTTCTTCCCCTTATTCCTCATGTTTCTCTTTAGCTCCAGATGACGAGTATTGCTTAACTAACGATGAAAATGACAAAGAAATCATTAAAGCAATGGAAACACTTGAAAATAAAACACCAATAATTGAGGACTCTGAAACGGTTGATATCTCAAAAGATCCAACCATCAAAAGAGAAGTTAAAATCGGACTCACGTTAAACAAAAATGAAAGAACCGATTTAATTAATCTACTTAAAGAATTCATCGATGTATTCGCATGGTCCTACGAAGATATGCCAGACATTAATAGAGAAATAGCTCAACACACTATACCACTAATCCCAGGAATGAAACCTGTAAAACAAAAGTTGCGTCGAATGAAACCCGATGTAGCTCTTAAAATAAAAGAAGAAGTACAAAAGCAAATAACTGCAGGTTTTATCAGGGTATCCAAATACCCCGAATGGGTTGCGAATGTAGTCCCAGTTCCAAAAAAGGATGGTAGGGTTCGAATGTGTGTCGGCTATCGAGATCTAAATAAGGCAAGTCCAAAGGACGACTTCCCTTTACCACACATCGATATTTTGGTAGATAATACAGCGAATCACACACTTCTCTCATTTATGGATGGATACGCAGGGTACAACTAGATCCTCATGGCCGAGGAAGACATGGAGAAAACAACATTTATAACACCTTAGGGTACTTACTGTTACACGGTAATGCCATTCGGGTTGAAAAACGCGGGTGCCACTTACCAACGAGCAGCAACTGCCTTACTGCACGACATGATGCACAAAGAAGTCAAAGTATACGTGGACGACATGATTGTGAAATCTAGAGATCGTCCAGAACATCAAGAGGCCTTAAGAAAATTCTTCGAGAGGCTAAGAAAATACAACATGAGGTTGAATCCATCTAAGTGTACTTTTGGAGTAATCTCAGGCAAACTCTTGGGATACGTCATAAGCTCTAGAGGAATAGAGATAGACCCAACCAAGATCGAAGCAATTATGTCAATGCCACCGCCCAAAACCGAGAAGCAAATTCGAGGATTTATTGGCCGGTTGCAATACATAAGTAGGTTCATATCTAAGCTAACGACAATATGCGAACCAATATTCAAGAAGCTTAAGAAAAATGTGCCAGTAATATGGGACGACGAGTGTCAAAAAGCCTTTGAGAAGATCAAAGCCTATCTCGCCAATCCTCCCGTATTAGCCCCAGCGCTTCCAGGAATTCCTCTAAGGCTGTACTTAACAGTCACCAAAGAAACAATGGGAGCTATGCTCGCACAAGAAGTAGAAGGAAAAGAAAACGCCATCTACTACCTAAGCAAAAAGATGCTCGAATATGAAGCACGCTATACACCACTCGAGAAATTGTGCCTCGCATTGGTGTGGGCCACAACCAAGTTAAGACATTACATGCTTGTTCACACAGTCTTTGTAGTGTCACGAATGGATCCTCTCAGGTACTTATTCGAGAAATCCACGCTTAACGGACGCATCTCAAGGTGGATAGTCAACCTAGCCCAGTTTGATGTAAGGTTCATGCCTCAAAAGGCTATTAAAGGATCTGTAGTCTCGGACTTCTTAGCGGACTTTCCAATAGAAGATTCGACACCAATACACGACAATGAATTTCCAGATGAAGACTTAATGGTCACGGAAGATGATACTTGGACTTTATACTTCAATGGAGCCTCAAACCAAAAGGGATATGGCGTAGGAGTCCTACTAGTATCACCTAAAGAGGAGCATGTTCCAATCTCAATAAAGTTAGATTTCGACGTTACCAACAATGCTGCAGAGTACGAAGCATGCGTGGTAGGCCTCGAAACAGCTTTAGCATTGGGTGTAAAGAAACTCCGAATATTCGGAGATTCTTCCTTGATCGTCAACCAAATATCCAAAAGATGGAAAGTAAGGAGCGAAAGCTTAGCCCCTTACCAAACCTATCTGGAAACTCTCATCGATCAATTGGAAAAGGTGGAATACACATATCTACCTAGAGAAGAAAATCAATTTGCTGATGCCTTGGCAAGATTAGCCTCAATGGTTAGGGATCCTAAGGAAATTGAGCAAATTCCTCTAACAATAGAGAAAAGACACAAACCAGCATATATTCAAGCTATAGAGGATGAGGAAACAATCCAAGAAGAAGAAGAAGAAGAAGAAGAAGAACCATGGTATACCGACATACTCAATTATGTCACCAAAGGAGAATACCCTCCTCATGCTGACAAAAGAGAAAAATGAGCTTTGAGACTTTTGGCTTCCCAATACGTACTCATAAATGATGAGCTACACAAAAGGGTGCCTAAAGGTCGAGCCTATTATGTGTAGGCAAGAAGGACGCTCAAAGAACTATGAGAATAGTCCACGAAGGAGTATGTGGAACACATGTTAATGGTAAAATGCTAGTTCAAAAGATAATGCGAGAAGGATATTATTGGACTACCATGAATAGGGATTGTCATCAATATGTAAAAAGATGCCCTAAGTGCCAAATTTATGCAAACTTGCAACATATTCCTCCATCCCTTCTCTACACTTACACCTCACCATGGCCATTCTCAACATGGGGAATCGATATAATTGGAAAAATCACACCTCCTGGAACAGGAAGTCACGAATACATCTTGGTAGCAATCGATTACTTCACAAAGTGGATAGAAGCACAATCATATGCTAAACTCACTGCAAAACATGTAGCACTCTTTATCGAAAGGAACATAATTTGTCGATATGGAGTCCCACATGAGATGATAACCAACAATGGAACTCACTTTCAACCCGAATGTGAAGAATTGTTACAAAAGTATGGTATTCAACATCACCATTCTTCCCCTTATAGACCTCAAGCAAATGGAGCAGTTGAAGCAGCTAACAAAAATTTAAAAACTATCATCGAGAAAATGACAGAAAATTACAAGGTTTGGCCTGACAAACTCCATTTTGCACTTTGGGGTTATCGCACGTCAATTCGAACGTCAACAGGAAACACGCCATTCGCTTTAGACTATGGAATGGATGTCGTACACCCTGTAGAACTAGAAATACCTTCTCTACGCATTACGTTAGAAAGTAAACTCGATGAAGTTGAATGGACTAGAGCACGGTATGAAGAGTTAATTCTACTTGATGAAAAACGACTAGAAGCTCTACATCATACCCAATGCTACCAAACTCGTATGGCTAGACACTTCAACAAGAAGGTCAAGACAAGAAACATCAAGGTTGTAGATTTGGTACTAAAAGCACTAAAGAAAAATGTGTTGGATCCAAGAGGCAAATTCAGGCCCAATTGGTCCGGAGCATACATTGTCAAAACAATCCTGTCAGGAGGCGCAACTCAGTTAACCGACATGGACGGCAATGAATTCTCAAACATGACCAATCTTGACCAACTCAAGAAGTACTACCCATAATTACTTGAGTAGGACACTCAAGAGAGCTACGTTTGGCCTGATTCCTTAAGAAAGGGTACGTAGGCAACCCTTTAAAGGGTGTGGCCACTTTAATTATCAAACATTCCGTGTCTTAGTAAAAAAAAAAAATTGTCGCCAGACGAGAAGCGTGTCGCCAGGTGACAAGACGAAAAGCTTGGCGACAGACTTGTATGAGCGACGCCAATTTTCTGCGTATATCAGGACAATTTCGGTGCATTCTGGAAATTTTTTCGACTTCCGTACTTGAAGAAATTTTTCGGAAAAAATATTTTAAGTTGTTTTCATTACTTCATATGAACAAATGTAAAGTTAATTTAATTAAAAAGCTGAAATTGGATTAATAAGTAAAAAAATTACATCATTGATGGAATTTAAATAAAGCTTAAAAAATTAAAATTAACTTAGTATGTCTAAATAATCGAAGGAAAAGCAATACTCTAATCTTTCTTTTCTTTCTTCGTCCTTTTCCAATTTTTGTCAGAGGCTTCTTCTTCATCCATCACTTTTGCCAAGAGACATCCATTAGAGGCTCTACATTCGATTTTAGTATGGATAGTCTCTCCCACAGCTAAAACTCCATGTTTCTTCTCTACCCAAACCTTATTTTTTGAAGAGTCCACCTAGGCGTTCCTTAGCAGGCATTTTCTTGTCACCAAGGCGAGTCTTCACATTGGTCTTCTCTATTTTGGTTCGGTCCTTTTGAGATCTACCAGTCAACCATTGCTTCACATCATTGGACAAAGAAGGTGGAGCCTTGTGGGAAATCATTTTCCATAAAGGCCTAGCACACCAATACATGTCAAATCGCTCAAATTCTTGTGAAACCGGGAATTCATAAGGGCGACGAAGATCTCCCGTAGGAATGGTTTGAGCAATCCCATATTGCCTCTTTACTCTGCAGGGATAATAAAAGGTCAATTTTGACAAACTAGGAAGACGGCAAAAGGGTTGGGTATTACAACCAATCATCTTTTCAAGCTTCCACCAGGGAATGACCCATTTAATGGAAAAGTCACAACAGGCAAACACTTTGCCCCACTCATAGCGACCCATCTTCAAGGAGAAACGCTTCTTTCGCCGAACAAAGCAATTGGGGGTATATTTGTCAATATTATCAGGAGGACTAATCAATTCTAGTCTCTCCATGAGCCACATCTGTAAAAAAATCAATGCACATAATCAGTATTACTATACAAAAATATATTTTTAATTTCTGTAGTTAAGAATATTATTTTTCTACCTGTAATAAAATTGGAGAGCCTCGAAGAGGTGCTTCTGGATTCTTTTTCAACTCATCAAGACTAAGCATAGTCTCTCCAACAATTAATGGCATTGGATTTCTCCCAGATTCGATTTGTTCTAGCACAGATATTATAATTGCTTGACCATCATTATTTTACCATTAGTAAGAAAATATTGGCTAAGCATGCAAAAGAGGAAAGCTCTTCTCCTATAGACATGAAAAGATTCGGAGCGTGGTCTATCAAAGTAAAAATGTGCAAATTCTTTTAAATCAACATTATTACCATGCACTATGTTTCTTAGATCTTTACCCCTAAGGTCAAGAAAACGCTCATAATCTTTGTAATAATACTCACTCACCGAAGGCATTACCACAAGATTTAATGGAGGAAATCCTAGAATGGCACCAAACTCTTCTGGTAAAGGGCAAATTTCATCATAGCCTAATCTAAAACAATGAGTATTAGGATCCCAATATTTTAAGGCGGTATGAATGAAGTCTATATCAAGATCTACCCCCTTTATACCATAAATACCGCCCATATGAAAAAAGTCGAGTTCTTTTCTCTCCTTAGCAGTTAAAGAACGACACCACTCACGAGTGAAATCACAAAAACTCTTTTTGAATAAAGCCATGATTAATTTTTTGAGTTAATCTGTCCGAATTACACTGAAATCGACAGATTTGGGGGCTATTTATAAACAATTTTTTGGCAGATTTCGAATTCTGTAAGGATTTAGAAAACCAAGTCTGTCGCCAAACGACAAGTTTGTCGTCTGACGACAAAGTCTGTCGCTTGGCGACAAAGCTTGTCGCCTGGCGACAAAAGGATACGCGTGGCGACAACGCATCTGAGCAAGTGACAATTACGCGCTATGCAACCCGTGTTCTTCTACTTCAATTCGACTTTGATTTTGCATATTACACCCTGTTATTCAATACCCTCATACAAATCCATTCCATATTACCTTTCTTCCTTTTTGATTAAATTGAGCTTAGGCTTATTTTTGGTCGACATCATTTTATTTTTCATTTTTTTTTCTTTTGGGGGAGAAAGTTGGATACCCTCCATTGATAATAAAAATGACGGAAACTTTTGCGCAAAAATTAAAGTCACAGATGCACACACTCACATGCACATAAAATGAAAAATAAAATAAAACAGGCTTAATATAAAAAGTTTGTATATACAATATGAGTCATATAATACGAAAGACAAAGTCCTATGAAGTCAAAAATAAGTACAGGTACAAACTATGGCGCCGGAGGCCGTAAATGATGAGGTACCCCATCATATCAAAGAACGCTGTAGTCCGGGGAGTATGCTCCTCACCGTCTCCTGATCCGTCAATCGGCAGAAATCTTAGCTCAGGGCCAGTCCACCCAGGCTCACCCATCGACAACGGCTAAGGCTGCAATGGCTGCTGCGACGACGAGCCGACCTCGTACGTCCCACCACCCATCAAAGGAGCCGATGTCGCACCTCCTTGGCCCGTCGGCCCAACAAAGACATCTTCAGGTGAAGAAGCCGAGCCCTCGGTCGGAGCAGCCTCAGACCGACCGCCTCGGCCGCTATCAGAAGTGCGGCGACGCCTTGAGCCAGATCTACTCGGCTCTCTCCCAGCCTCGGGTCTCGACCGAGTGCGGGGTGAAGGAATAGGCTGTCCCTGCAAAGGCAAATCAAGTCAGACCCTAAGGAAAGAATATAATGAAAAAGAAAGATAAGAGAGATACCTCCTCAACGTCGCTCCTCCGACAGGTAGCTCGGTCCCGTAACCTCACGAGCTGGCTACGAAAAGCGTATATACACCTCGCCATAGCTGTCACCACCTCGCGAGAAAACTGTCAAGGGAATAATGTCAGTAATAATACAGAATAAATACAAAAGCAAGTAAATAAGATAAGCTCACCCGAGTCTGGTGACGAGGAATGGAGCGCTCCACAAAACGGTGATCCTCGGGGGCTGGAGGAATCATCTCTTCGATCGGTCCGAACGTGCCCCGGTAATAGATCGACATCCTCAGAGGGACGAACTCCCTAGGCCCAGCCTGATAAAATAAAATTCAAAAGATAAGAATTCACTTGGGGGCTACCTAAAGAGAAATAAAAGCCAAAGCATACCGCTGCCTCCTCAAACAAAACAGGATCCGGCGCTAGCAAGGGCAGCAAGTCATCCTCATAACTCTGCCCTGAATGGACATGAGACCGCCTGGGAGTGCCAGGAGACGATCGACTCGCACAATCACGCATCAACGCCTCATGAAACATATGTTGAGGCGGGCAAGCGGGGACGACGAAAACATCCAAGGAGTGCTGGATAGCTACCCTCTCGCCAAGATACACTGTAGCGTCATACGTCCCCTGAAAGTAACGACGCTCGGCAGTATATCGCGCAGCCAGCGCAGGTATAGCTAAATCAGCCCACGGTCGGTACACCACGTCAGGCTCCTACAAAACAGCTATGTAAGATCAATGCACTAAAAAAAGTAATATCAAAAAACAAATGTTCACGAGAACCTACTGAGAGGATCAAATCTCGAATGCGTGCGGTCTCGACCTGGCCAGCACGACCTCCCCAACCAGCGCCAACGGGAAGCTCGCGAGGTGAAGGTCTCACCAAAGCAAGCGAGGGGAAGTACTCGTAGAACCAAATCTACATAGATAAAGAAAAGTCAGCAAATGCTTGCACAAGTCCAGAGCTAATTTTAAAAGGATGGAAATATACCTCTACGACCCTCTAGAAACTGGAAAGTGCGACCTCTCCAGACAAGGCCCTATGACGGCAGGGACGTCGCAGGCCCAGAAGAAAGTCAGCATAGGCCAAGCTGGCCCAGTCGTATGTCCCGACCAGAGAAAGGTCGCGAACAACTCTTAGGTAGTAGAGAAGCACTCGACTACCCTTGTTAGGAGAAAAGGTCCCTGACAACAAAATAAGAACAAAGATGCGCACCCGTTGCTCGCGAGTGGTCGCATCATCCTCAAAAGCCGCTACTAGGGTAGAACGGCGGATGCACCGGGAACTAAGCTGTCCCGGCTGAGCCTCGGCACGGGCCCGAACAGCAATCGGACCCAATAACTCCGAAACCATCGGTGAGTAGACAGTTATATCACTGTCAAAAGGTAGCGGGGAAGAACGAAACTCCAAACCTGTGATGAGACTGAAGTCGGCAGGAGTAACCGTCATCTCACCCTAGGGAAAGTGAAAGGTGTTGGTAGTGTCCCAAAAGAACTCCACCAAAGCTCGGACAACGAGGTTACCCCCATCATAAGAGTACATGGTCTGAGTGGCCCGAAAGAGGCGAGTCAACCCACAGGACTCCCAGAGCTGTGGCAACACCTCATCTCTGCTGAAATACACTTTATATAGCATACCGATGACGTTGTTTCCTGAACCGTGACTGCGAGTCGTCCCGCTGATGAGCCCACGTCGCACCCGCTCGGAAATATGGTGCTCAGGAGAAAAGAAAAGAGTGCTCTCATCCCAGTCTGGAAGAGGTCCAAGTCTAGTAGAGAGGTCCTCACCCTCGCCGATGGGCTCGTCCTCCTGGCGTGCATCCCTCGACTGAGAACCAGAGCCGCGTTGCCTAACCATGCTATATTATGCAAATAGTAAAGAATGAGGCTCTATGGTATCTAAGGTTCATCTAGCCGCATGATACTATGTTTGCAAAAATAGAGTACGTAGTACAAAAACAGAGTACAATTGCAACAAGAGCATAATTAGCATTTTCAAGTAATCAAACAATTTCTTGCAATACTATGACAAATATTGTGACAAATTGTACAAGAAGAACTAGTAAAAACATCAAGAACGGATCACATTGTTCTTCACGACCTCAAGAGGTCCAATAATGGTGAATCGCTCATTTCTCCACCAAATCGAGTCAAACAAGTCTCGAAACACTCCCAAGGCAATGTATAAACATAATCAAGCAATTTCAAGGCATAAAATTCAGCAAAAGAAGCAAATTAAGCAAAAACATGTTCGAATTTCCGGAAAATTCGTGAACAAAGAACGCACAATTCAGCAAAAACCGAGTCGAGTTTAAATAAAACTTACATGGATCGGGAAAATAGATGGAATAAGCTTTGATTTGCAACAAGTTTGAGCGAATTTGGTTGAGAATTGAGCGAGAACAAGAAGATCGAAGTTCTTGAGTGAATGCGAAAAACAAAACAGCAGCGACGGAAAATGAAGAAGAAAGGGAGGGTATTTAAAAAAACCCGACTCTGTCGCCAAACGACAAGTTTGTCGCCTGGCGACAAGAAGAAAAAGCGGCGACAAGAAGTTCTGGCTAGCGCGTGAGCGGCGCCAGAGTACTAGGCTCCATAATATGGTTATGTGAACCTCGTGCAACAATTTCGGGTTCTTTGGTACGCCAGTTAGCCCCTCTAAGCAACTTGACATGATTTTAATCATCGGCTCGATCACGATTAAATCAAGTGATCGACCTGATAGAGGATCGTCTCACTTAGCTTAAAGCGCCTAAACATTGGCTCATTACAAGGCATCGACATAATGGTTCATAAACAGCAGAGGCACCGACATAATGGTTCATAAACAGCAGAGGCACCGACATAATGGTTCATAAACAGCAGAGGCACCGACATAATGGTTCACAAGCAGCAAAGGCACCGACGTACTGGCATAGCAGAAGCAAAGTTCAAGCGAACTTTAAAGGATCAACAGGCATTGGTCTTCGATAATATTCTTTGGAGTATTGTCGCAAAAAAACTGAAGATGGCTACAGGCAGAGTTATCTTCGATCGTGTTCCCTAGGATGTGGAAGATGGTCGCAAAAAAACTGAAGATGGCTACAAGCAGAGTTATCTTCGATCGTGTTCCCTAGGATGTGGAAGATGGTCACAAACAACTGAAGATGGCTACAGGCAGAGTTATCTTCGAACGTGTTCCCTAGGATGTGGAAGATGGTCACAAGCGGCGGAGAATGACTACAAGCAGAGTCGTTTTCGATGAAATAGGAGGCAGCTACAAGCGGAGAGGTCTTCAACAAAATGCAACAAATCGGTTACCTTCAGAGATGTGTGCTCGACGGTGCAAGATACGCGTTTCTTAACTCTCTTATCTGTTTAACTAATGATAGTTTGCAGGTATCAGCGTTACAAGAATAATTTAGGATCGCAGAACGTTCTGAATCATTCTCCGTCCCTATTGCTACTTGACTTTCGTTTTCGAAACTTGCGTTTCTCCAAACTCAGTCAAAGTGGGGGCTTCTGTAGACACCCAAATGTGTCTCCCCAAAACCAAACCCAGTGATGAATACCTTTTGCGTCAAATGATTATCGAATGAGGTGAAAGTTGACGTGGGGAAAACTAGGTCGTTGGGCTAATCTTCCCTAAGCCAAACAAAATTTATAAACACTCAACAAACCTAAATACAAGTATAGAGGTAAGTCAAGGGTCGAACCCAAAGGAACGGTAATGCCTAAGTGCTTCCAATTATATGCCTAAGCTAGGTCGAAGACAAGAGATAAAAGGTGACTCTAACAACTACTAAAACGAAGAAACCAAACAAATATAAGAGCTAGGGATTAGGATCCGCAAATAATAGCAATGAACATAGCAAATTGGAATGGAAAGTCGACTAAGTCAAGCAATGTGAGGGAAAATCAATCATGCAACCAAAAGAGCATGTCAAGCTATTCTCCTAGAGGTCTAACTAGCGTCAACTACGATAAACTCTAGCTAGGAAACATCACAAGACACCTCAATCGTGTAAATGCAAGCCACAAATCAATGGTCCGTATCAATGTGAACTTACAATGCAATCTAGTGTGAATAACAAGGGTGATCAAGCCTAAATCAAACACACACATGCACAAAATCAATTAACCAATTTAATCACATCATCAACTCCATCAAAATCCCCAATCTACATCAATCCATTACATAATACAAGCTTCACCAAATCCCTAACCAAACAACTACTCTAGCAACATCATCAATTCAACAAACAACTAAAGTAATCAACAACCAAAGAATCAACAATTACTCTAATCTAACATCAATCATCAAATCATCAAAATCTAATCAAAATCAACAATCTAAACATGAATACTAAACAAAACAATAAATGAGATAGAGTTTAGAAATGCTCATTGATAATAGAGTAGATCTCCAATACAATTGTCACCATTGGATCTTCAATCTCTCAATCACCATTGAAATTCATCACTTTCTCTCTCTAAAATCTACTCCTAAAACTAACCCCTAAATCTAGAGAGAGAAGCTCTCAACTAAGCTAAGAATATGATCTAATTCTCTTATTAAAACTTCTTACAAAAATTGGATTCAAATAGGTATAAGAAGAGAGAGAAAATCGTTGAAATCCGAACGGATAAGACCCACGTTGGTGCGGCCACACAACAGGGGATGTGCGCCCGCACAACCATGATGTGCGCCCGCACAACCATGGTGTGCGGCCGCACATCCCTCGTGTGCGCCCGCACATTCTGCGCGTGCGGCCGCACTCAGCTGGGTTTCTTCGAATCTTCAACTCTTCAAGCTCAAGGGGTGCACACATGATTTATGATGGTGATGGAGGACAAGGTAGGCAGTAGCTAAGGCTTAATATTGAGGGCACACACTTCCTTTGAAGGGAGCACAAGAGAAGATCCAAGACTTGGAACTTCCACTTCTTTGCATCTTGAGCTTCCCAAACTCCATGAACTTGATCCTAAAGCTTCTTCCACCATAGTGGATCACCAAAATCACAACCCGAACCTCTTCCAATACCTACAACCACGAAAATAGAGAAAATAAAGAAGAAAAGACTAGAAAACCAACGAAAAGCACAAAAGCTACAAAATAAGAGAAGAAAGGTAAAACTAAGCAACAAAGCATAAAACTAAGCACTTATTAAGCATGAAAGCTATGAAAAGAGAATAGAAAGGACCTAAATGCTCGTCAAATGTGTGCCATTTATGACACACATCAAATACCCCCAAGCTTACCTTTTGCTCGTCCTCGAGCAAAATAAAACCAAGGGAGTGAAAATGACGAGCTTATTAAAACAAACTAAACAAGAGACGAGATGAGAATATACACTAACTCACTGTCGTAGGAATCACGGTTGTTTTTAGCTACAACAAGCCCTTTAAACCCCAAAGTCGCCTATGAGGACGAGTGAGGTCTCGTAAGGGTATCCTAAGAGTTTGACCCATAACTCTCATAATAATACAAACAAGGCAAAGCATGAACAAGAAAACAAAATACAAGAAAAGCAAACAAATGTTCATGAAAGGACTTTTGCAAATGTACAAGTACAAGTGGATGCAAATCTTTCTAAACACGTAAGGGAGTGCACGCTCCAAGATACCCAAGGTTGATTGAAACATAAATATGCTAAGCATAGGAACTAGCTTTCACAATCCACTTTCATCCCAAACAATCTTATCGCGTTCTTCCTAATAGCTTCAAATCGACCTCAAGTGAGCATCCCAATGATTCCACGAAGGAACCGGAAAAAGAGAATTTTTAGGCTACTCGACATCTTGACTTTTGCATCCCCTCTCTCTATTCCTAAAACTCACATTCCTCTCCACCGATGAATGACTCAACCATTTAGGTCAAAAGGTCTTTCCCCAAGGTTGTAACGTTAAGGCAAAAGGGTGAAGGTAGGCTAAAATTTAAAATTTGGTGGTTTTCCTAATAATGAAGCAAAGAACGACCAATTCTTAGAATCACAATCAAGTAGTCACCAAACAAAAACAAACTAACACCCCCAAGCTTATTCAAAGCTATAAATCACAAACATATACACAAAAAGCGTGAGAACGCTTCCCCCCAAGCTTAAATGGAGCATTGTCCTCAATGCTCAAAAAGGGAGAAAGCTCACATCAAAATATTTTTGAATTTTTTTATTTTTCACTTTTTTTTTCTTTTTTTTTTAATAGTGCTTTGTCCTCGCCTCTTTTAACTTTGGACGGCTTTTTCGATTTTGCACTTATTTGTCCATGCCTTTTATAATATAGGACGGCTTTTACTCATACTCATTTGCCATTATTCACAAAGAAGATAAAACACAAACTTGCTTTCATAAGAACCAAACATTTCAACTTCTCCACCACAAACTCCATCAAGAATGATCAATTGCTTCACAAAAACCAAGAAAAGAAAGAAAATGAAACAAAAGGCCAAAGATCTAAAGATGTGGCTTGAAAAGTAGGTATAAGGCTCAAATGGTTGCAAGAAGGCAAATGTAAACCCAAAAATAAAGAAAATGAATAAAACTATCCTAAAAATGAAAAATACTACCCCGAAAAAGGTGCCTTTGTCCTCCCTAAATGGTTCGGTCTCGGATTCAAGATCTATGAGTCAAGTTTCAAGATTAGGATTGCAAAAAGTCAAGGATCCATGCCGCTCATACAAGTAAGGTAGAAGGCTTGAAAAACATAGAACTCACATGGTTGTAGCAAAAACTCACTATTGGTGTCAAATCGACTATAGGAAGCAACTACCAAACGGGCCACAAACAAGTAGAATCCGGCTTCATGTTCCCACTAGTTCTAACCAACTACTTTAGCATGCTTTATCCTAGAATCAACCAAGCGTAATCTCAAACCGTGCACACCATTACCATTTAGGAAGAAATGCATTCAATTATACAAGTCCAAATGTTATTATGTCCAAAGCAAGAACAAAACAAAACACATTGCAAATTTGCCTTGATAGAAAGGAAAATCTTTTTGGAGTTTTTCAAGATATAAGAAACATGGAAAAGCATATACAAAGGTGCAAAGCATATATGAATCAACATCCCACCAAACATGATAGAATACCCTCCCCCAAGCTTGAATGAGACAATACACTCAAACATAAATCATATAATCCATGGGAGGGGAAAACAAGGAGATCAATCCAACAAACCAACATATGTCCAACAAGTCATCATCCACTAGAGAAAGAGCAAAGAAAGATATTACCGGATTTGAGGTGGGTGTAAATACCCGCAAATGACCCAATTAAACCTTTCATAGCTAATTTCTCAAGAATTGAACCTTGTTTCCATGTGCTAGTAAAAATAGGAGTCGACCATCCTTGATTCTTGATCCAAATCGAAGCAC
The DNA here is from genome assembly GCF_948465745.1 of Chenopodium album. Classification (NCBI taxonomy): domain Eukaryota; kingdom Viridiplantae; phylum Streptophyta; class Magnoliopsida; order Caryophyllales; family Amaranthaceae; genus Chenopodium; species Chenopodium album. The sequence goes on along the minus strand of NC_137851.1, from coordinate 33,915,777 downwards.
CAAAGTATATCAAGTCATGTACCTAGCAAAAGGCACACAAAAATTTCCATGAGAGAAAAATCTATTCTAAAAAGAAAAGGAAAATCTAATCTAAAACACGGGTTACTTCCCCAGAAAGGCTTGCTTAAGGTCCAAGCTTGACCGCTCTAGTAAAATAATAATTCAACGCACGCAAGAGCTTGTCAAATGCACTACTACACATTTCATAAGAGAGAAAGTAGGCAAATGACGGAAGAAAAACGTGCAACAAGATCATTGCACGCAAGTGAGAAGGGAGGTGCCAAAAGAAAGAAGAAGAAGGATCAAAAGGAAAAACAAGAAAATAAGAAGAAGAAGGGGGAAAAGAAAAAGAAAAAGGCAAGTCCTCCTCACTAAAATATTTTTGGGTGGCAACATCACCCTCTTCTTCAATTTGAGACAAATGACCCACATGCAAATCCTCATAGACAAAAGGGTCCCCAATGGGCTTACCAACAAAGGAAGGGAGAAAAATAGGGCAATAGGGGATGTGGTCAAACTTTGGAGAGAAAGGGGTATGAGAAATAGGTAAAGGGTTCGCGACTCCCTCAACACAAGGTCTCTCATCGCCAATGAGGGCATGAAAATCAATCATAGAATCCTCAAAAGAAGAACACTCATGATCACCATCTCCCTCAAACATCCAACTCCCAAGAGGAACCACATAATCTCCTCCACTACCTTCATGAACAATAGCTCCCTCAACTTCCTTAAAGCCTAGAGTCTCAAAACCATGCATGAATGGAGGCAAATTCACTTCAAATTCATCTCTCTCCCATGAAGCTTTCTTAATCAACTTGTTTAAAAGGCTATGGCTATTGCTTATGTACTCAATAAACACATTTGACATAACCTCAAACGAGTCCAAATACTCATGGATAGAAGAGTCACATTCATACATTTGAGATTCATTACAAAGGGTGGGAGGGTTGGGATTTTCAAATTCAACACTCTCTTCTCTCCCAACTCCTTCACCATCACTCATATGCTCACCAAAGGTATCCTCACACACTCTTGGTTGCTCAAAATCACCATCATCATCCTCAACACACACATTGGATTTGTTATTTTCACATACAAGCATCAAAGATGACAATTGGCTTTCTAGCTCTTCATTTCTCCTTCTTCCCTCCTTAAAACGCTCCTCACTCTTTTTCATCATCTCCAATTGACTTCTCAAACAATTAAGAGTAGACTCCATTTTAGGCCCAAGATCATCACTAAGCTCAACATGCCTAATTCGAGTTTCCAAGGTAGCAATAAGAGATTCAAAGGATGTAGGAGATTGAGGCTCAACAAAAGAAGAAGAAGTACAACCAAGATTGGAAGAATCAACATTGAAATCATGAGCATGTACATCACATTGGGGGGTGGGGGCAAAATCAAGAACATGAGATTCATCATCAAGGGAACGAAGCACATCACAAGAAGGCATGGTAAATAATGAAGAATATTGAAACACACCATTAGCATCAACTTGAGCATGTACTTCATCATCATGAACAAAAGGGGAAATAGAGTTGAAATCACGTGTTCTAGGTTCACTAATGGGATCATGTGACAAATCATGGGAAATCATGCTAACATTAGAAGAATCAAGACATTGCACATCAATATTAGGAACATGATTATCCCTATTATAGGCATCCCTAGCAAACCAAACATAAAAATCCCAAGCATCATCAATTGACAATGCTCTAAATTCACCATTGTGCATGCATTCAACTTCATCCCTAGTTTGCTCATTCAAACCAAAATAACAAATCTCACAAGCCTCCCAAAGGCTACTACAATTACAATCAAGAAATCCCTCTAGTCTATTAAAATATTCACAAAAAGGCTCATTGTCAAATTGAGGAAATGAGAGACATGCCATTTTTATATTAAGCAAACAAAAGAAATCAAATAAAAGAAAACTATAAACAAAGATCTAGACTCAAGCAATCAAAAACACTCAAACATAGACACTGTTCCCCGGCAACGGCGCCATTTTGACGTGGGGAAAACTAGGTCGTTGGGCTAATCTTCCCTAAGCCAAACAAAATTTATAAACACTCAACAAACCTAAATACAAGTATAGAGGTAAGTCAAGGGTCGAACCCAAAGGAACGGTAATGCCTAAGTGCTTCCAATTATATGCCTAAGCTAGGTCGAAGACAAGAGATAAAAGGTGACTCTAACAACTACTAAAACGAAGAAACCAAACCAATATAAGAGCTAGGGATTAGGATCCGCAAATAATAGCAATGAACATAGCAAATTGGAATGGAAAGTCGACTAAGTCAAGCAATGTGAGGGAAAATCAATCATGCAACCAAAAGAGCATGTCAAGCTATTCTCCTAGAGGTCTAACTAGCGTCAACTACGATAAACTCTAGCTAGGAAACATCACAAGACACCTCAATCGTGTAAATGCAAGCCACAAATCAATGATCCGTATCAATGTGAACTTACAATGCAATCTAGTGTGAATAACAAGGGTGATCAAGCCTAAATCAAACACACACATGCACAAAATCAATTAACCAATTTAATCACATCATCAACTCCATCAAAATCCCCAATCTACATCAATCCATTACATAATACAAGCTTCACCAAATCCCTAACCAAACAACTACTCTAGCAACATCATCAATTCAACAAACAACTAAAGTAATCAACAACCAAAGAATCAACAATTACTCTAATCTAACATCAATCATCAAATCATCAAAATCTAATCAAAATCAACAATCTAAACATGAATACTAAAAAAAACAATAAATGAGATAGAGTTTAGAAATGCTCATTGATAATAGAGTAGATCTCCAATACAATTGTCACCATTGGATCTTCAATCTCTCAATCACCATTGAAATTCATCACTTTCTCTCTCTAAAATCTACTCCTAAAACTAACCCCTAAATCTAGAGAGAGAAGCTCTCAACTAAGCTAAGAATATGATCTAATTCTCTTATTAAAACTTCTTACAAAAATTGGGTTCAAATAGGTATAAGAAGAGAGAGAAAATCGTTGAAATCCGAACGGATAAGACCCACGTTGGTGCGGCCACACAACAGGGGATGTGCGCCCGCACAACCATGATGTGCGCCCGCACAACCATGGTGTGCGGCCGCACATCCCTCGTGTGCGCCCGCACATTCTGCGCGTGCGGCCGCACTCAGCTGGGTTTCTTCGAATCTTCAACTCTTCAAGCTCAAGGGGTGCACACATGATTTATGATGGTGATGGAGGACAAGGTAGGCAGTAGCTAAGGCTTAATATTGAGGGCACACACTTCCTTTGAAGGGAGCACAAGAGAAGAGCCAAGACTTGGAACTTCCACTTCTTTGCATCTTGAGCTTCCCAAACTCCATGAACTTGATCCTAAAGCTTCTTCCACCATAGTGGATCACCAAAATCACAACCCGAACCTCTTCCAATACCTACAACCACGAAAATAGAGCAAATAAAGAAGAAAAGACTAGAAAACCAACGAAAAGCACAAAAGCTACAAAATAAGAGAAGAAAGGTAAAACTAAGCAACAAAGCATAAAACTAAGCACTTATTAAGCATGAAAGCTATGAAAAGAGAATAGAAAGGACCTAAATGCTCGTCAAATGTGTGCCATTTATGACACACATCAAAAGTGTGAAAGGTCAAGTGTTGCGGTTGGTTTTTATTAAAATTCTTTCTTTCTGTTTTCGAAAACAACTCTATTTTATGAAAACAGCCAATCCAGTTTAGTTTGGTCCACGACAAGGGTCCAATAATAGTGTAGTTGGATGGGGCTTGCAAAGAGCTTTTCAACGATATGTTATTAGCTCAATTCCGATGAATAATGAGGAAGTTATGGCCAAAATACTAAACTGGGCCCGGTTTGATCTTTACATGCGGCCCGATGATCTAGGGGAGGGCCCAATGTTAATTATTATTCCTAAAGTTATTAGAATTTATTATAGTATTCTAGAATTCCCTAGAAGGTTCTTTTTAATCCTAATAAGATTAGAATTAATAATTATATTTTGATAAAGTTTTATTTGGAATAAAATATTATTTTATGGAAAATACGATTTCAGTTTCATATGGACTTTACAAATCAATTTTGATTCATATGTGGACTCCGTGTTGAAAGCGCGTAGAAATCCAGGCTGTCACAGACGACAGGCATGTCGCCACGCGACAAGGTCGGTTTTGCAGCGACAGCGTGGAGTTTTATTCCTTATCAAATTCTACCTATTTCCAGACTGTTTTCTTATAAATAGGGTCCTGAACCTCCGTTTTTAATCATCAACAATCTACATCAACAATCTTTCTCTCTCAAAAGCTAGAAGCTTTCTCTCTCTTTCTCTAAACCTTCCCTCGTACAAAATTCCGCATTCGCGAGATCTAGATACACCTAGCCGAGTTTGAAGTTGCCTTCGCCCTAGACGTGAAAGGTTATAATTTCTGAGGGTTTGGTCCCAAATCTCTATTTCAATTATTTAATTTAATTGTTTGATTTTATATTTTCCTTGAAGTTACTAACGCGTGTATTTTGTTATTAGAAAGAGGTACGAGGCATCAAAGTATGTAGTCTTATTGCTCTATTCTTGTAGAAAGCATGTTTAAATTTGTTTGATTCCTAATATCATGTTAGGATGTTATTATTGCTTTCTAGTATCATGTTTAGGGAAAAGGTTATAATATCAAATATGCTTATTGTGATTCCTGCGATGCTTCCTATGCTTTCTAATATTATATCAATATCATGTTAGTATCATGTTAGGGCTAAAGCTTTGATTTTTATTGCTTAGTGACATGGTAGGATTTGTTATTAATCTTGTTAGTATCATGCCTAGGATCTTGCTATTATATTTAAGCTTTATTATTAACATGATTGATTATAATTGTTATTGTGATGATTATTATGTTGCTTGATATATTATTGTTATTGCTTGATCACGCCTTTTATGCATGTTTAAAGGGAATTTGTACTTGTAATCACGCTTAATAAGATAATTAATAATCTTGTTTAGGGCTAATATGATTATAATTCAAGTGATCGCCAATGATAGTTTTGCTTGTGCATTAAGTTCAACTAACATAGATAAACAGGTTTAGGGTTAATCTGTTGATTGCATGTTAGTCAGAAAGCGCACATGAATACGAGAAGAATGAAGTAGAGGCCTTTTTAGGGCAGGTTCAATCTCTTTTAGGTTGGATCTGTACCCTCATCCCCGAACCCTATTTGGTTCAAGACCTTTTGGAGTTGACGATCTCATGGATCGTTAAGGGGTGTAATCTTCACCTTGTGAACGGTTTACAAGTTCCTAAAACTTGTCGGCGACTCTTTTGCTCTCTTTTCTTTCCCTTTGGACGCCACCATGCTTAAGTGTATGATCACAGTGGGGTTCAAGTTTGGGGTAATGCTTGAAATATTCCCTACACCATCTTTTTCTAGGTTGCCATAGAAGAGCTCAATTTGCTCGACAAAACGGTAAGCCGAACCATTATTAACCCACCAGCCATAGGGTTCAGACGTCATCAGCCCATAGTTCTGAGTCACGTCATCCCACTCCTCAGCTCTAGGGGGTAAATCCCAAGGCCCTAGAGCTAAGGGTTCGCCTTGGCCAGAGGTACTAGCCTCTCCTGCTCCTCGGAGCTGCACCGAAGACAACGGCATTGCCCTAATTCCTTCGGCAGGAGCCTCTCTCCTCTCCCTAGGACGAGGGTGCTGCCCGCTCAAAGGAGGCATCATGTTCAACGGCCCAGCGCACTGAATCTAAGGTCGAGGGACCTCTTCCTCTCCACCCTTTGTTTCTCTGGGTCGCTGTCTTTGACCTCTAGCCATTCCGGTCACCAGAATATCGAAGAAAGCGAAAAGGGGGAAAAATCGAAAAAGCACGGGTAGCCCAGAAATCAACCAAAACCGAAGAAAATTCGGGAAAATAACCTTTATCTGAAGCGAAATTCACCGATCTGTGAGTTCGGGGCAACGGACTTGCGTTTCGGGGGCTAAATCTCAACCAATGAGCAAAAATCGGAAGTACAAGGATGTGATGTGGAAGTTTTCCGTGAATTCAAGTGTTTGGCAAAGAAATGAGGAGAGAGAAAGGGGCGGCCAACTTAAATATTTCCTAAAAAGGGAATTCTGGGAGTCCGTGCCATTAACACCCCACTAACTCACTTTAAATAACCGTTTAACACCATTTACTCCATTAAACTGCCCACTAGTCCTTCCAACTTCCCTAATTACTCTCTAAACAACAGTTATTCATCAATAACTGTCCATCTTAAATTTTTAATTCAACCATTTACTTCCCTCCATTTTTTGCAAGTCAAAACCCGACCCGTCATGCTTCTAAATCGGGTCTGGGGGGCAAGTTGTTTGGGTCCAATTTTGTAGCACCCTAGAAATTCCTTTCTTTAAAAATACGTGGTTTGCTCTGTTTAAAACTCAAAATAGGAAAATCTAAGATATTACCGCCACCGTGAAAACGGCTAAGGCAACTATCAAAGACACACAGCGGAAGACTCTCTTTTAAAATATTTAAAACGACTCAACTTAAAAAGTCAACCAACGAAAGTAAAGTCAAACCAAAGTAAAACAAGTCAACCTACAACTTGGAACCATTGTAGACCCTTAACAAAATCGAACCAAATTCACAACCTTCGCGTTAGTCTCACAAGCAATAATATCATAAAATAATTAAAGCAATAAACATATCATCAACTTATGGAAACTAGCATGATTCGCTCTTCACTCATGCCCATCATGAATATGCTTCATCACCTGAAAATCTTCTCTCTACTTGTTTCCACTACTCTCCATTAAAAATGGGTCATCATAGGGCCAAGGTAAAGACAAGGCCAACAAACATACAAACACACAATCAGCAAAGCTGAGTACATAAGCGTAGTTAAACACACTAACATGCTTCCACCTATCAACACACAACTTACCTCGTTGCACCTGTTTACATGCACGCAAAATACGACAAAACTTCTCAACTAAGTAACTAAGTATTGATTGCGCATCGAACGGGTTTCCCCCCTAACCTGCCCCAATAAAGGGGTATTAACACGGGAGCTAACCGTGCCAATATAAAAGAACCATTCGTAAGTGGCGGGATTCCTGCGCATAATAATAAAAGGAAAATATAGCATCCTGTACTCCCAGTAGAAGTTATGGTTAAATATAAAACCCCATAACTCCCCCCATATGTTCATACTCAAGGTATATACGTTCCAAGAGTTTTTGTGCGTAATCTCTTTCACTTTACGTTATTTACATATTATTAAACTTGGTGATGACTTTCAAACCATAATCATTCAATCATAATAATTATTCAGACAATTAAACATTCCAATTTAATTCTTGAATAATTAGTGACCACATAATATTTAATGTTGAACCCTTTTTAAATCTACATCGGTGTCAAAGACACCTTAAACGCGTAATGCGCCAAAATTCCTATCCCTCGGTGTTAGAAACACCTTAAGTGCACTAAGGCACTAACATACAATTTATTCCTCATGTACATAGACACTTACATAGCTTCTTTCCCATGCTTATAGCATCAATAAAAATTATATGAAGCATAATAAAATTCCCTTTTAATATTCCAAACCAAATTAAACATATAGTTTAATTAAACATGCTTTCTATCATGCCATAAATAAAAGTGTGGTTCATATTCAACATGTCAAACGATTATTTTCAAATCATTAATCCATCACAAATAAATCATGCTTCATAATTCAATCACCAATATCAACCAAATCACAATTTCCAATCACAATCTAGCATGATACTACTTGGAATTAATTAATCAAGTCTAGCATGCTACTACATCATCAAAAATATGCTAAGTACGCGAACGTACCTTGAATATGATCTTAAAATCGCCACGACTAATAGAAATCACTCACTTCAAAGTCTCCTACAAACCAAAACCATAATAGGGCGTTAAAATCCACTCTACACAAATTTCCAGCAATATATACTCTTATTAAACCACTCATAATTTAATTAACACAAGCTGAAAATTTATTTAAAACCTCATACTTTAATCCCAATTAATGGGTAATTAAAATTCTTTCAAGAAACTTAATTTTTAACATACTACCAAAAATTCCAGCAATATATATTAATAAAAACTTGCTGTAATTATGCTTTAAAACCCTTAAATTAAAGGTTTAAACCACCCTAAATCATATTCCTTCAATAATCAATTATTTATGAATCTAGGGTTTCAAAATTGGGGCTTTCTAATTAGAATTAAAATCTAAAAATTAATTTACACCATACTTAATATCAATCATCATAAAATTAACACAAAACTCATAATTTGTAATTAGATTTAGGATTTAAACAAAAGAAAAATAAAAGGATTAATTAATTTTTTTTTTCGAAAAGGGGGGTGGCCGGACAGCAGGCCGGCACCACAGCCGACTGCTGCCAGGCTGGTGGTGGCCCCGCCGCTGTCGGCTGGTGCTGGTGGTAGCCGACGGCCCACCGGTGGTGGTGGTGGTGGCCGGCGGTGGTGAACCGAAAAGGGGAAGGGGAAAAAGAAAGAAAAAGAAAGAAAAATAAAGGAGAAGGGAGAGAAAGTTTACCTTGGGTATTCTCCACTCTGGGCAAAGTTTAATTTGCCCAAGTGTTGAATATTTATACCCCTTTCTCTAGAAACCCTTCTTACCTAAACTTTCCCTTTTTACTCTTTCCTAATCCCTTTCCTAATTAAACTTTACTAAAATAAAACTTTTCTAAATTAAATCCCAACTTAATAAAATAATTTATTAAATAAAACTTTCCTTTAATAAAATATTTCCAAACTTATTTAAAATAAATAATTAAAATGTCATAAATAATTCATTTCAAATTATTTAAATAACCAACAAAATACTTATTTAAAATAAAATACGTATAAAAATACAGGGTATTACAAATTTACTCCAATTGGATTTGTCCATAAATGGTTCAATTATAAAGCCCAAGGTCAAGGTTCAACTCTCCAATCCATGCCAAGTCAGTCAAAGGGCTAGTCAACGTGGTAAGCCCACTTGATTCAAGGCCCATATTCTCCCTTATGTCAATTCATACACTTAGAGCCTCAAACAACTAATACTCTTGCATAGCTTTCTCTCTCTAAAACCACCGTACTGACTTCGGCATCATAGGGGTCTTCCTCGGCACAACCCCTGAGGCCAGTTTACGTGTGTTTGCTGTATAGGAAACCCTCGGCCTAATCATCAATTGGACCGAGTCCAGCCCTCAGCCCACCAGAAAGGACCTATCCGAAGGTCCCATTGTTTCCACCCGAAATAGATGGGTATAGCCTTATACTATTTCAGACTATGATGTACTTGTAACGAGAACTTATCATGTGGAATGGACTAAAAATTTGATTTTTACTACTATGAATTATCTTCATTGTTCAATAATCCTTCTCAACAACTTTATTTTTTTTTATTTTTATTTTTGACAAAGAGTTTTATAAATGAAAAGCAAAATTACAACCTAAACTAAGTAAAGAAAGCAAGATTACACGATAGAACATTAGGGGTCGGACCATACAACTTCTTATGATTAGGAAACTAATTAGTATACCCGATGGGACAAGATGCTATTCTTTTAGAGCCAGTTAACCTGCAAAATAAAGAGTTAGTAAAAAACACGGAAGACCTACTTTGTAGAGTGGATTTTTTCCTTCGAAACCTGGGACGAGAAGATGAGACAGAACCCAGCAAAAATTCAGAAGAAGACGCTGTTGGGGGAACGGATGTCTGTAGAGGGGAAGAAACGGGCAAAATCGATAGGAGTGTCGACGTAGCTTCACCTGATGACTCTTGACCTGCCATACCTATGGCTGAATCTTCTTGAATCAAATCTGGAGTTGTTTTACACCTATCGTGCCCTTCCATAGGGGAGGTGACTAAACTCCATTGGTGTAGGACCTTCTTGAGTTACACCACTATCCATCTTCCGTATAGGATTGGCTACTCGGATGGTAATGAAATTCTTTTGGAGAGAACAATAGTAATGTACCGTTCGCCCTTTGGAAATCGCTTCATACATTATTGGAGTGAGATGCAAATAGGAATCATATCGCTTCCGGCTTGAGAACCGAAAACTTGACCCTGTCAAATTTGGGTTTTTTGTTTCTGAAGTTCCCTTCAGAACACAATTGTTATCTATAACGTCAAGCCTAAGATCTTGGTTGGTAGGGTTGACTTTACCCTCCAAATCCAAAGAATTGCCATCAACGTTCTTTTCCATGTTGGTGTCGTCTTGAAAACCTATACACCTTCGAACATGACCATCACCACGACCATCTCCTTCCTTTCTTTTCCCTTTTTTTCCTAACTTCCTACATTTATCTTCCTTCCTACAATGAACATAATCTCTAAACTTCTCATTCTCCTGTGTTACTGCAAGAGCCTCATCAACGAAATCCGGAGACCAACCTAATAAGGATATCACCTCCTTTAGTTTTTGTTGGAACTCACTGTTTTTAGGATCTAACTTAAGGGCCTGTGCAAGATCTATGAAAAGCTAAGGTAGGTTTATTAAGTTCTAACGCCGCAATCGCTCTTCTAAAATAAGCTTTCACATTAGTAGTATCAAAACACAAAACCGCCGAACACAATTGACCCACTCTGTCATAGTCTTTCACCTTGATGAAGCAAGCTCCCAAGTTTAGATTAAGGGACACAGCTATGCCCGAAAACATCAATTTATCCTCATCACTACAAACAGAAGCAAAGGACAAAATCTTAAGAGCAAGAGAGTATTTTGCAATAGCATACCCCATTTGATTTTGCTTGTAGAGCACGTTTCCCTCATCTTTTAAACTCTTAACAAAATTGAGAATACCAAAAGGATTCTCCAACTGCCCAACCATAAACTCCAATCCATGAGAAGAGACATCATTCTCTTCGACATGTGAAATACACAACATCCCCCTTAGTTCCTCAAAGCTAGCCATTAAAGAAACTTTAAACAAACAAATTAAAACACCACAAGCAAAGCTGAAATTAACTACTATGCTTTCCTTAATTACATACAAGTACTAACCATACCAAGAAGAAGAGAAAGCCGGCGATGAAGGTACCGAGCACTCCACTTCGTCTTCACCGATGGGACAAAAGATGCAACAGGTGGCTTGAAGAAGACTCTTAACTAGCTCACCTTTGAACCATGAAACAAGACGCTTAGAGAGAAGGAAGAAAAAACCCCAAATTGAAACCCTAACCCTACCGATATATATACTTTGAAAAATCGAAGCTTATGGTGTCTAATCTACCACAACACCTTCGAAGACTGCTCGCCGGCGACCTTACAAGAGCAGCGACGCTCAGGCCACCGGCGGCAGGGGATAAACACGGGGTTGGGACTGTGGCTCTGTTTTGAGGAGAGAAGGCAGAGCGCTTTTTTTTTTTTTTTTTTAACTTTGTGATACTTGTATCTTCTCAACAACTTAACGTGTATGAGTTGTATTCCCATTACTTAATGAAGAAGAATATGGTGACAAGAAACGTGTGGATGAATTGATGATAAACTCGACTTGACTTCCCGTTCAAAAAAAAAAAACTTAACTTGACTTTAATGAACATGAGCCGAATACCCAAGTTGACACTACTAGGCCTGACCACCAAGAATATGAGTAATTCTTATCCCAGCACGGTGCTGGGCACATCACACATTTAAAGCATCAATCAATCAATAACTTAATACTAAAACAGACACCGGGAGTGACACGTGTCACATCCTGGTGCTTTTTTTTTTTCCTTCCAAAACTCCCCTTCCCTTTTTAAACTTTTTTTTTTGTTAATATTAGATTATATAATAATATCATTCTAAATCTTTTATATTATCTTTGTGACAAATATATATTCCTTTTTATCAGGTGTTCATAATTATTCTATTTACGGTTACCTAAATAATTATTTCAACTCTTTTTTAATTATCTTTTAAATGGAGTATTATTATATTTTGCCAAAAAAGTAATAATAAATTGACTCATATAATAGATATTAAAGAAATTACTTTAAAACATCACTTAATTTTTTTTTTTCCAAAAAAATACCTCGGCTAGCTAATATTTTATTTCAATTTCAATTTAATATAACTATATATTTAAGTTAATTACAATTTTGTTTCTGAAATTTTACTATTATATGTACATATTATTACAAATTAAGGATTTATAGAGTATAGTATAGGCGTATAGCTATAAAATAAAAGTTGTGTTTGACAAATGATTTTTTAAATATAAAAGGGGATATTGTATTTGTAATTTTGTGTATGTTTGCACTTTTACTAATAGTTTTAGTGGAGATTTTAGTTTGTTTTATTGATTTTAGATGTTTATTAAAAATGCATTTATTAATAAGTATTTACTAATATGACCACTAGACCTGATCAAAACAAGTCTCGCCGGAAAAATTTTCGGGTTTGTGTAGCCTATAAAATCCATTTTTAGATAATTTTTTGCTTTGCCTATTAATAATGATTATGACATTATAAATTCTATATATTTGATTTGTATGTTTTATCAAATTTTATTTGTTGGATATAATTAATAATCTTACAAAAGTTAGACTTACCGTGCATGACTCGAGCCTTAAGCTAGTTAAATAAATAGTTTAGTGGGGTCTGCTTGTATATTGTGCTGTAAGCTTATACGAACTACATGTATGGGCGTATTTTGTACGAAGTATGCGGGTTTAAATTCCCGTTGTAGCTCTGAATCCCGTTTCCCATTTGCTTATTCAATAATCAATATTCAATTTTGTTCGTGAGTGAGTTGGAGTTCTTCCTTCTTCGCTTCTTCTCCCATTTCTCTCCTTTATTGCAAACATTTAATTTCAGTAATTGGAGACTGGGGATCATTTGTTTTGAGTATGAACTCATCATGGATTCGCGAAGGCCAGGAGAATCAACATGAACAATCCATCCCCCTTATTCCCAAAACTGCTAATGCTTAGCTCTGTTTTTTATTCTTCTTCGTTTTCAATTGGGTATGTTTCTGATTGTCTTTTTGATTTGATTTTAGTTTTTAGAATTTTTTTTTTATTATTTTTTTTTTATCTTTTTTGCTAAATTAGGGTTTTTTATTTTGCGTTTTCTTGTTGTTTAGATCGATTTGGGTTTTGGATGACTTCGACAATTAGGTTAAATTATCTTATTTGATGTCAATTTGGGGTTTTAAATGTTATTTTGTTGATTATGCTATCTAGGGTTTTCTTGTATTGTTATGATCTGATTAGGTGATTCTGGTAGCAAGATGAGTTACAATGACTATCGTATTAGCTATTCTTAATTCTGCATTTCCATTTGGTACAAGATGATCGACACTTATTGAATTGCTATGATCAGCACTTATTGAATTGCTTGTCAGTTGTCACGAAATATGCATTTGCTTGGATGCTGTTATCCAGCCTCTTTTTGATAATCGGCAAACCTTGTTATAGGATGCTCGCTTAATCAACCTGGATATTTTGATTCATTAGCATTGATGTTTGCTTTAAGATTTTACATATGGAATATGTTGTAGTTTTGTATGTTGGTCATTTTGCTCTCTTATTTTGTAACAAATTGCGAAGGGAGGAGAAATGGAGGACATATGAGATTAGCTTTGAGGGAGTTAGATGAGGTTTTTTATTTTTTTTAAACCTTTTTGCATATATGCTCAGTTACCTGTTGTAGTTATATTTTCATCCTTCCCCAAAATGCATTATATCTTTTCTGTCTTTTGAGCATTTGAAGAGTACATCATTAAGTAAAAACCATGAAAAAAATCATATTGCAAAAGTCACCAAGTGACAATCCCCCCACCCTACTCATCTATGACATATTGGGAATACTCTGCATTCAAGAATCCCATTGCTTGTGCCGAGGGCTCATGGTAGATAATTTGCCCTGTAGTGGTTAAAAGTGGGAGTGTAGTGAAATATGGCTTTCAGGCTTTTGTTTATAATTTCAGTTTTAGTCCCTCTCAAACATTGTTGAGAACTAGAATGTTTGAGAGATGGGAAAGATTTGAATGTCAGAGACTAGGTTGTGGAAGAGGTTAAACTCAGAGCTATGGGTATGTAACTAAACTCAAAATCTCACCTAAACCAATTAAAACTCTGCAAGAAGCTTATAGAATACCAAAAAACTATTTTGAGTGACTTTTAATTTAGTAGTTTTATTGGTATATCTATCTTTCATTTTTGTATGGAGCTTAGGTTCTGACTTTTTTTAAAATATATATATAATTTAAAGACATTGAGACTATTCTTTTTTATTTATACTGTAATATTTCCTTCGCCTTTCATGCAGATTTGTGTAACCTGATTAATTGATTATGGAATGATGCTCTTCACCTCCTGCACAATCTTGATCATACTTGATTGGTATTAGCCACTCTACAAGTCTCCATGGGCTAGAGTTAAATTGATGGCGAGATTTGCATCATCTGGTGTCCGGTGTTAGTGTAGTAAATAGTAAGATTTAGGAGCTTCACTGAATATTATAATGGCCTTGTTGATCATATTCCCGTTGAAGGTAGTACTTTCGCTATTCAATATTTGGGGAACTATTTTGCTTTGCTGTGGTTGAAACTTGGCTTGAAGTTTTCAGAATCTCAATCACAAGTTCTCTGTGGTAATTGCTGATGTTGCTTATCTACTAGCTAGGCCATGGATCTGCAATTTAAAGCATGTGGGTCGTGATGCAAACAAATTAACTCACGAGATGGTGAAATTTGGAATGCAAATGGCGGGGGATTTCAACACTTACCCAAGTATGCCGGCAAGCCTGGAATCCACTCTTCTCAATGATAGTCATGGTGCAACGGAACACGCTGGCCACTAATTGCTTGTATCTATTTAATAGCTTTCTTTCTCTGTTATGGATATTGTGTTATCTCTTTCTCATGTTAATTTTAATGCTTTTTAATATTATCTTCATATGTATCTAATCTATCTATTTATTACGGAGTATTTCATATTGGTTGATAGTTGAATGGTCTAGCAACTGTTGTTTCTAGTTTGGCAATTATTTTTAGACACTTCAATAAAATGGACTATTATTGGAACTGTAATGTACCAGAAGTTTGGTTGTTGTATCTATTTGAAACTTTGAACGAACTGTCAACGGTCATATACTTTGATCCTTGGATGTGTTCTCTGTTGGTTTTGCAAGTCCATATAACAACTAAGACCAATGAAAGGTAGAACTCTTTTTTATTTGTTTCCTTTAATTTAAATCTTTGCTAACTTCATTAGTTTTTATACTCAAGTTCCTATCCTAGTGGTTTCAATAGGTCGAAAGTAAAATGATTTGTTGAGGAACAAACATTAATAATTGATAATCAATGTAAATTAATGACGACCATATTATATGATATCTATTTGATTATGGTTTTAACTCATTTGTCTTTACTACCCTTTAGTTACTATTGTCAAAGTTTTATATTATTGTCACCATATATTATATATGGTCATAGGAAATAAACTATACTGCCATTTGAATTATAACTTCATTCAATAAAATTAAAAGGTTATCTAATTAACATCTACCTTTAATCCTTTATACTATATTTCATTTCATAAATTATTGCCATCTTGAATATATGTAGTCCATTTTATAAATTGAAATCATCTTAATATATATATTGTCAATAAAACTACACTAGTTTGGGGCCATTCATTGAAATTGAAAGGTACTCTTACTAAGCTACCCTTATACTCCCCAGTCCTTTTTTTTTTTTTTTTTTTTTTTTGTCCCATTAATCAATAAGATCTAATATAGTCATATACGTGAGAATGTAAAATCTTGTTGGATTCGTTTTTATAATATGACTCCCTTCATTTCTATTTTTTAGTCCTATATCCTATTTTGGACGTTTCAATAATATCTAATCATATTGAACATATTCCATTTTTAACTTATTTTTTCTTCCTATATTACCCATATAGAATATATTCAAACCTTGTAGGTTGATTGGGTAATAAAATGTGAAAAAAAAATTGTATTGGTTAAATTAATGGATTGTGGATAGTCTCTAAGGAATCATTCACTTGAATTATGTAATTATGGCTGATGCTTTCAAAAAAAAATAAATAAATAAAAAAAAAAACTTTAATAAAACAAAATTAATTATGAATTGTTTTTGTACTTTAATGTTAGATGCTAAAACTTCTTTTTTTACGTGATTATTTCAATATAGGACTATCATATGGAGATTTGAGATATATACATTTTCACACGTGTCATAAATCGTGAAAAGTCAAATGAAGCAAAAAGAAATAAGGACAAAAGTAGTATTATACTTCATTTTATAAATTAATCACACCTTAAAATATAATTATTGTCATATATCTCAAAGTATAGTCATTTGAACTATAGCCTCCAGTCATTCACATGTTAGAAAGGTAATCTTATTAGCTACCCTTTAAGTTACTAATATAGTGCAGTTTATCAAATATTGTCAATATATAAACTATATAGTCACTAAAATCAATAATGTTGTCATTTGAAATATACCTTTTAGCTATCCTTATACTATATATATAATGCAGTTAAACAATTATTGTCAACTATCAATAATGTTGTCATTTGAAATATACCTTTTAGCTATCCTTATACTATATATATAATGCAGTTAAACAATTATTGTCAACTTATATTATAAAATACGTGGTCACTAAAATCAGTAATGGTGACATAGTGTCATTTGAATTATAGCTTTTAGCTAGCTACGCTTATACTATATGGTGCAATTTATCAATTACTGTCAACTTACAAAATATATGGTCACTAAAATTAGTAATGTTGTCATTTGAACTATATCTTTTACCTACCCTTATACTATATAGTGCAGACGTTCAGTTTATCAATTATTTTCAACTTATAATAAAATATCTAGTCACTAAAATCAGTAATGTTGTCATTTGAATTATAGCTTTCGGTTATTCATTGAAATTGAATGGTACTAATAGTTACGGTTAATTCATAGTACAATATGTCCAAGTTTTTAATTTTTCACCATATATCCTTGAGTTTTCACAAATATATATGCACCAAATACACTTAATGATTATTGAAAATTAGCTTTGTTAGAAATTCATTATACCCAAAAACTAGTCTATGCCCAGATGCCAGATCCATGAATAACTCAAATTATTAATTATTAAAACATAAAATATTCTCTAAAGATTGTACCATGAAGGACGTTTGTTAGTTTGAACGGAACCAAAAACCGCAAGTGCAATACCAAAGTCCAACTACACAAATCAAACACATCTTGAATGTATTAGCTTAGTGTAGGGAATATTTCAAGAATTAACCCCAAGCTTGAACCCCACTGTGATCATACACTTAAGCATGGTGGCGTCCAAAGGGAAAGAATCTAGAGCAAAAGAGTCGCCAACAAGTTTTAGGAACTTGTAAACCGTTCACAAGGTGAAGATTAAACCCCTTAACGATCCATGAGATCGTCAACTCCAAAAGGTCTTGAACCAAATAGGGTTCGGGGATGAAGGTACAAATCCAACCTAAAAGAGATTGAACCTGCCCTAATAATAGACCTCTACTTCATTCTTCTCGTATTCATGTGCGCTTTCTGACTAACATGCAATCAATAGATTAACCCTAAACCTGTTTATCTATGTTGGTTGAATATAATGCACAAATAAAACTATTATTGGCGATCACTTGAATTATAATCATATTATCCCTAAACAAGATTATTAATTATCTTATTAAGCGTGATTACAAGTACAAATTCCCTTTAATCCTGCAAGAGAGGGCGTGATCAAGCAACAACAAAATATATATATATATATATATATATATATATATATATATATATATATATATATATATATATATATATATATATATATCAATCAACATAATAACAATAATCATCATAAAATAACAATTATAATTGAAATAATCATGTTAACGCTAAAGCATAATAATAGCAAGATCCTAGGCATGATACTAACATGATTAATAACAAACCCTAACATGTCACTAATAAAGATCAAAGCTTTAGCCCTAGCATGATACTAACATGATATTGATATGATATTAGAAAAGAGTAAAAGGCACCCTAAACATGATACTAGAAAGCAATAATAACATCCTAACATGATACTAGGAATTAAACAAATTTAAACATGCTTTCTATAAGAATAGAGCAATAAGATTACATACATTGATGCCTCATACCTCTTCCTAATAACAAAATACACGCGTTAGTAACTTTAAGGAATAAAATCAAACAATTAAATTAAATAATTGAAATAGAGATTAGGGACCAAACCCTCATAAATTATAACCTTTCACATTTAGGGCGAAGGCAACTTCGAACTTGGCTAGGTGTGTCTAGATCTCGTGAATGCGGAATTTTGTAAGATGGAAGGTTTAGAAAAAGAATAGAGAGGAAAGCTTTTAGCTTTTTAGAGAGAGAAAGATGATTGTAGAGAGTTGATTGTTGATTGATGAAGAAAAACGGAGGTTTAGGACCCTATTTATAAGAAAACAGTCCGGAAATAAGTAGAATTTGATAAGGAATAAAACTCCACTCTGTCGTTGCAAAACCAACCTTGTCGCCAGGCGACAGGGTCTGTCGGCCTGTCGTTTGGCAACAGCCTAGATTTCTACGCGCTTTTAAACACGGAGTCCACATATGAATCAAAATCGATCTGTAAAGTCCGTATAAAAACCGAAATTGTATTTTTCATAAAATAATATTTTATTCCAAATAAAACTTTATCAAAATATAATTATTAATTCTAATCTTATTAGGATTAAAGAGAACCTTCTAGAGAATTCTACAATTAATTCCAATAACTTTAGGAATAATAATTAACATTGGGCCCTCCCCTAGATCATTGGGCCGTATGTAAAGATCAAACCGGGCCCAGTTTAGTATTTTGGCCATAACTTCCTCATTATTCATCGGAATTGGGCTTATAATATATCGTTGAAAAGCTCTTTGCAGACCCATCCAACTACACTATTATTGGACTCTTGTCGTGAACCAAACTAAACTGGATTGGCTGTTTTCATAAAATAGAGTTGTTTTTCGAAAACAGAAAGAAAGAATTTTAATAAAAACTAACCGCAACACCTGAACTTTCACACTTTCACCTCATTCGATAATCATTCGACGCAAAAGGTATTCATCACTGGGTTTGGTTTTGGGAGACACATTTGGGTGTCTACACTTAGAATAGCAAACAAGCTAAGATCCCTTAAGGTTTGTATTTAGACTTAGGTTCTCACTTTTAGGATGTATAAAATAATTAATTGTATGATCATCTAATATTACCTCTTTAAAGTAATCCTAGTAGGAGTAGGATAGTTATTTAGGAAATAACTTATTCCTCAAGCTCCGTGATTAACTGAACTATATATTAATAATACACTTAGTCACTAGCTACAATATTGTCCAATTTTTAAAAATTATTGTCCCCTTATAAAGTACATATTGCCATTTAAAACAAACAACATTGTCATTTGAATTACTTCCTCTATTTCTATTTAGTTGACACGTTTAATTAATGCACACGTATTAAGGAGAGGAGAGAAAATGAGAGAGAAAAGTAAAGCAAGTAGGGACACTAGTAAATACAAGTAAATTTCATAAAGAGGAATACATGTCAACTGAAAAAACGGAGGTAAGTATAATTTTCGGTCATTCAATCAACTACGAAAGGTAAACCAAAGTTGTTTATGCTTCAAAATATATTTATAAAGAAGATGATTTAATGAGCATCGTTAAAGGGTATAGTTCAAACGAATTTATTAAACAATTTTGGAATAATGAGTAGCTTCACATAACGAAGAATAATATAATTATACTTCTAAAGAATATGATTTATATCAACAAATGGAACACTCTAACTTACACGAATTTAAAGGTAACAAAATTTATCAAATTTCTAAATTATATTGTCAATTACACCACAAAATAGTGTTCTTTGTACATCTTATATTCATTCATTGAATCAGATTAGAGTTTTATTTATCTCTATCCTTATAATATTGTCAATTTTTATTTATTTTATTGTCACTATATAACACATATTTATTGTCATTTAAAGCAAACTAAGTGGTCATTTAAATTATAACTATAACTTTAATCCATACGTTGAAATTAAAATGTACTCCATCCGTTGAAATTTATAACTATATTTCTGTAAATTATATTGTCATCAGTTACATTTATAAAGTAAAGTATTAAAATTATATTGTCAACTATTGAAAATTATATTGTCATTTGGGTTGTATTATGAATGTTATAAAAATTTTATAATATATATATTTTGTCATATTTATAAATTATATTGTCATTGTATTAGTTAAATTGTCATTTTACTTTTAATTTTTTTTGATGCAATCATTTTACTTTTAATAAGTTAATAAGGGACAAATCCATATGAATTAAACTAAGACATAATACTGAAGACCAATCCATGTGAAGTTTTATTAACTAATAAAATTTGAGTATTCTTTACAACATCTAATCACATTACAATACACTGCACGGATTGCAAATTTGGCAATTTTAAAGAGAAGGGAAATTAAAATCAAATTTTCCTCCTTTGCCTCTATAACCGGTTTTCCCTCTTTTACCTCTTAAACTTTTATTAAGTTAATAAGGGACCGATCTATGTGAATTAAACTAAGAAGACCAATTCATGTGAAGCTTTGCGTGGACCTGGTTTACAATAATATTATTGTGAACCCGATATTTATACACACGTAACTGACATTATATTGAACATAGTGACCCTTATTTTTAACATAGTAACCTTTATTAAAAGTTGTATAACGTTTAATACTATTGTGAACTTGAAATACGACGTTATGACCCTAATTTTAATATAGTGACATTTATTATTTATATTGACCTCATAAAATATTTAATTAAAAAAATTAACTTCTTATACCCTATATATTACCAAAATGACTTTTATTTACAACATAGTGACCTTCATTTTATTATAGTGACTTTTTTTTTTATTAATAAAATAACCATAGTTTCTCTAATGTTAGTGGTCCACAATAAATTAGTGTGAACCAGATCCATTTAAGAATTTGTAATAATAAAATTTGAGTATTCTTTACAACATCTAATCACATTACAATACACGGATTGCAAACTTAGCAATTTTAAAGATAAGGGAAATTTAAATCAAATTTCCCTTCTTTGCCTGTATAATCGGTTTTCCAAAATAAAACTTGATTAATGTGTAGAGGTATAATGACATTTGTATGTCTTATATTGTCATTTTAGATAAAATATATTGTCATTTGCTTCTAAATTGCAAAACTACATTACCTATTAGGTAACCTATAATGTCATTTGTCACAAGCTATATTATCATTTGAAAAAAGTATTTTGTCAAATGTGCAAGTTAAATGGTCTACGGAGTATATACAAATTAAAAGTTATAACCATCATTTGTCCCTTCTAAATATATGGATATTATATAGTAAGATAATATGTTAACCGCCGGAAAAAATAAAACTATTAAGATAAATGACAAAAATGTAAGGATACGTATAAATAGCCAAATGACGATGTGTATTATGAAAATATACAAACAAATATTAATGAATGTGAAAAAAAAAAAAAAAAAAAAAAAAAAAACTAAGGTTAATTAAGGCAATTGGGTTTTTTGCCTTATTAATGAGTGGTTGAAGTAGATCTTTATGATTCTTTAAAAAAATTAGTAATACCATATATTACAGGGACCTAAACTAGTGTTGATTTAAAACAAATCCTTAAAGGGTTATTTGAAGCAACTCATTTTTTTCCTAATAGTTTTAATAATTTTGTTTAATTATATCCTTAAACGATGTTCATTTGATTTGCAGCACTTGTACCATTAACCCCCATTAATAAATAATGTCCAAACCGCTGCAATTCAATCACAATGATCAAAACGTTTATTTGCACTATTAGAAATGTCAAAATTCACATTCAAATGATACACAGACTTAAATAGATATATGTACAAGTATAGAATTAGATATTTTTATTGATAAATACTTTGTAATGTTTACACTTTCATAAAAAAATACAATTAGAAGCACATCAACAGGCATTTGAGCAGCTCCACATATAATACAGTAGGAGCACAACTGCTACAGGGTAGGCAACAGATAGCAGCAGGAGTGCAGCAACAATAAGTTCGACATAATCACCCAAAAATACATACTCCAAATTATGAACTCTGAGATTTGATATCCAGAGAAGCAATAGGAGGCAGCAACAGTGGTGGCGCCAGTAGGTGGCAATAGCAGCAGCAAAACTGGTGTGCAGCAGCAGCACTAGCCGAGTAGCACGAAAAGCACCACCACCATCCTTTTAAAGAACAACTCTTGCCACTTATTGATAAACAGGTACAAAGTAAAAGAAACTCGTTGAATAAACCAGGAAGCTGAAACAAATCCCGGGCATAATGGAATTCCAGCAAAGATGTTGTAGTGTATGGAAAATAAACAAAAAATATATACTCCCTCTGTCCACTTTTAAATAATGTACACTATTATATAGTGTCTAGCAAAAAGTTGCCACAAACGAAAGGACTGAGGGAGTATAAAATTTACATGGTCCTCTAAGCACCAGTTTAAACATAGCTAGTCAAAAGATGACTACATCCAACTATCCAAGTATGAGCTTAGAAGAAAAACAGTTAAGAACGTGTTGTACTAGACTATTAGAAACTCTAAGCAATTCTTCAATAAAGACTCTCTAGTCGATATATTTTGAAGGACTTCAGCCGAGTACACTTTCTAAAAGAAGATCTGTCAAAAAGGATATCTTGCCACATCAATATAATATGAAAAATCCAATTTGGGAAAAAATTTAGTAGAAGATTTAATAAGGTTCTTTAGAAATAATATCAAGCAGTTTCTTGAATAAACTATACCTCATGGAAACCGAAGCACAATTATTGATATACTTTCAAATAACAACAGACAAAACATATCATATGAACTCTGATAATTTCAAATTTTCAATACGGCTTGATAGATGCATTTTAGATTCATACTAATAGTATGATCTAATAAACTTGTAAATCAATACAGCCCACCTGGTCTAAAAAAAAATACAGCCCACCTATTTGGTAATCAACTGCTCCAACTTGAGATCAGTCTCTTTGAGTGATTGAATAAGGTGGACCAGGTGCTATTCCTTAATCCTTATCATCCTCAATAGTGAGCTTAGCAACCTACACATAAAACTATCACCATGAGCAAAAAAACATATCTTACAATTCCTTTTGAGAACAAGGACCTTAAAAACCAACAAAAATTTTAAGAATAAAAGACCTTCACTTTCTGTGCTGCTAACTTTGTTGTCACTTCTTCCAGCTTCAACTCTAACTCCAACTCCAACTCTTCCACCTTCTTTGAAGATTCCTCAGTGCTAGCCTCTGGAAGTCTGTTTATTCAAAAAAAAAAAAAAAAAAAAAAGAAAAAAGAATTAAAAAAATAAATAAATGAGATATTACATCAAAGTACAATTTCAGCAAAATACCAAGCTTATTAAAGCTTTTGTCCCATACCCTTCTTACTCAAAACCACAGTATCGAGCTCCAATTTTGATAGAATATAAACATAATTAGAATTTCCTGTCATTCGATTTGGTAGACATTTATTCACAGTATACCCATTACAAACCCCATATACTTAAGAGCTCAACAAATATCAAATGTAAAGCACAAGGAATTCACCATCATTCATGAATTTCAACATAGTTAATCAAATTTCACAAAATCTATTTCATAAATAGCAATTGTGAACAAAATCACCCAAATAAAAAGTTAAAAAAAAAAGAAAGCAATAATTAGAACAATGCAATTATAGAATCAAAAATTTTGTAAATTAATTAAATAAGAAAAAAACAAAAAAAATAGAGAAAATTACAGTTGAAACCAATTTCCCTTCGCTCCCTGCAAACACTGTCGACCATAATTGCAGGCTATCTCAATCCAGATCACAAATTACACTGAAAATAGCCCCTGAAATCATTGGCCATTGAAATTTCTTTAATAAGCAACTTAATTAGCAATTATACAAGAAATCACAAAGCACCCAAATTTCAGTTACTTACAACACAGCGTTAAATATCAATATTATCATTTGATTTATAAAAGCATGCAATATTTACATCTAAAAATAGGATTTATATGAGCAATATACATCAAATTAGATGTTCTAATAAAATAAAGATACTGTACAATTTAAAATTTCTCAACCCTAAAAATTGAAGAGAGAATTAAATTACCTTTTTGATCGGGTTTATGGCAACGCTAACAAGACGAGCGCTGTTCTTGGCGAAATTTCTCAAAAGATCTAGAGTCAAACACTTGATCCATAGCATCAATTGATGAAGATGAATAGAGGAAAGAGAAAATTAAAATTCAAACCCTAAACCCCAAACAATTTAACTATTCTAGTTTTTGTCGAGAACCCTAAAATCGCAGATAAATTGGGGATTTTGATATGATTGAAGAGAAAGAGGAGCAGACAAACCTTGAGAGGAGAAGAGAACGGGAAAACGAAGTTTATGAGTAAATATGACAAACGGGGAACTTAGTGGAACGGGTAGACGATTTTTATATATGAGTATGTGTATACGTATATTGTATTTCCATACTTTGATAAAATATTCCTATAGGCGTGAAATTCCAGCGATGCCCCTGTGTTTGATGTAAAATACCTATAATTTCCCTGTGCTGTGCCCAGCACGGTGCTGGGCTGATAGTTACTCCAACTGTAATGTGCTTTGTTCAGAAACAATATGGCAATATGCCAATGTCAGATCTATAAAGCGCTAATTCTGATACTAATGCTTGGAACGGTGCAACATGGTAAAGTGATGAATAATTTAAGTCTTTTATGTCCAATGACTGTCAAGTGTGTTTAGTTGCTCCTTATTGCAGTAGTTGCTAGATATACGTAGAAAGACCTTAAAATAGGTTTGGTCATGCTTGAATAGCACAACTCTAGTTATTAATTCATTACATTAATTAATTTTATTATAAGGAGTAGTGGCTCTAATATGTTAAGACTAACCGTCTCTCGAATATGAAGATACTAGATTAGGTCCCGTATCATGCACAGATAATTTTCAATAATTAATATCTACATATTTAAAATTAGTTTTTTACAAAATTAAAATAAAAAAAAATCTAAAAAAACTGTGGACAATATTTGATCAAAAATATATAAAAGATATGTGGATATGTATATTGATGAGTAAATTGTGTTACGAATATATGCTAATTATAAAATAATACTGTGTTAAAAGATTGAAATGTGCAAATATATAGTAAGTATATATATTTTATTGGTATGTTGCCATATGTGTTAAAAGAAATATGTTACTTGATTAGGAAGAAAAAAAAATTGAATTTATTTTAGAAACGTAAACAACATAAGTAAATAAGGAGATAAATCAAATCTTTTTTATTTTAAGCAATTTATTTTGTCATCATACATATACATGAAATATAAGAAACTATTATTGTATAAGATAAATTAGTTTCAATGATTGATTTTTTTCCAAAAAAAAAAAAAAAAAAAAAAACAATTAAGGACACACCAAAAGAGGACACGTGTCATTGCTGGTGTGTCTTTTGGTATATATTATTATTGATTATTGATTGATTCTATATTCTCAATGATAAACCTACAAGGCTCTTTCAATATAATACGTTAGTACGTTACTGAGGTTCAATTAATTATAGTTAAATAATAGACTTTAAAAATGTATCAGTTTCTAATACCAATGCTAAGGGGTTTGTACATCATAGCCAATGTAACCAATCACCATCAATTATTGATCACTTGTGAAAGTACAATTTTTTTTGCCGAATCTAGTTCATAATTAATTTCAATCAAAAAATTATATTACAACCAAATTGATTTCAAACCAAAAATCCCTAGGGTTGTTTGTTTCGTTTAGGGCTGCTATGCTTCCTTCCTAAATTGAGTACTTGTGTGTGTGTGTTCTTGATATATGGATAACTAATTCAATGGCTCTTACTTAGGAACTTGCTACTAAGGTATCTCTTCATTCCCATGGTTTCCTTTATTCAATTCATTTTAGAATTGAGAATTTCTCAATTCAATTTGATAAATATTAGGGATTTCTGATTTAATTGAGTTCGTTTGAAATTGAGGGGTTTTCTCAATTTAATTCAATTCGTTTTAAAATTGTAGTTTTCCGGTTTAATTCAATTAGTTCATAATTTTGGGGTGGTTTCGATGCAACTTGGTAAAAAAATAAAGATTTGATTTCTCACCATTCAAAAGTTAGGGCCTTATTTATTTATTGATTTGATTAAGATTGTTAAATGTCTAAGTGATTATTTTCTTAAGGAAGGTTGCTAGAAAATTAGCTCTAACAAGCGGAGGAGTCAAGAACCCCCGCATTACCGTCTTGGAACTGTTGCTTTTCGGTAAATTTTCATTTAAAAAAAGACGAGTCCAATATTTTTTTTATTAACAGATTGTATGATT
Source organism: Chenopodium album (assembly GCF_948465745.1). Lineage (NCBI taxonomy): Eukaryota > Viridiplantae > Streptophyta > Magnoliopsida > Caryophyllales > Amaranthaceae > Chenopodium > Chenopodium album. The sequence continues at coordinate 33,889,243 of NC_137851.1, read as the reverse complement.
TCAAAATTGAGCTAATTGTTTTAAATTATCTTCAATGATTAAACATTTATAACACTCTTGATCCAAAATGGACAGCCATGTATTACTTTATCATAAATTATAAGAAGAGTGCTCAACGATCCATGTAATTTCTTCTGTAGTTTATGTAATTGTGAACTTGAAATCCTGTATTATACTATTATTACATTTATGCTTTTGATTAGGGATCAATAAATGTCCGTTAACAGATAAAGCACTGAGATATGCTTGCAAAAACAAGAAAACTATCTCAGAGTTGATCTAAGCTTGTGACATACTACTCCGTATTAAGTTTGTGGTAGAAGTTGTATGATGACACTACAAGTGTGATATCAAGAATTCCTTTTTTTCAACTAAAATATTTGGTTTTGATTAATTGGAGTTTTGGTCTGACTCTTTAAGGTTAATACTCTAAGGTAGCAACTACAACTCATTGCATCAAGCATATAGCGATGACAAGTATGACTTCAAATACAACAGGTTTCTTTTCTTTATCTTTTCATTTAGGCAAAACAAAATGTGTGCTTCAGAAGAGTTTACAAACATATAGTACGGAGTAATAATATTTAGCTTCGTAGCTTTTTGGCTTGTTATTTTACACATTTTGAGATTCATTTTTTATGTCGAGAATTTTCTAGGCCTAGAATTCTATATTCTTTGTAAATTATCTTCTGATTGTATGCTTTATATAGCTTAGGTTGATTCTTGTCAAACAATGTGAGTTAATATGTTCTTTTGGATACATGTATAATCTATGAATATGATCAATTTGTTTTGTTCTGGATAATTTGGAGTGGAAGTTGTTGCATGTTAAATTGTTAACTGGTTGTACATTATGCTCTATTTTCCTTTTTCAATAGTTGTACATTAAGCTTTTAAAGGTGAAAGAGAAAGAGATGAGCCAGGAGGAGAGAGAGAGAGGGGTAGGGAGAAAAAGAGAGAGATAAGGGTCGGAAGAGAAATAAATAGAGCAATTAAGAGAAATAGGGGCAGGGAGAGAGAGATAGAGTGATGAAGAGAGAGATGAGTCGGGAAAGAGAGAAGGGTCGAGAGAGAATAATAGAGAGAGGGAGTCTTACTAAACCGTTCAAACTATACAAGAAGAGTGGATAGGTTGGAGCAAAAAGGAACAAGAAGGTGAAAGAAAGCAAGGATGAATAGAAAAGGGAAATGAGATAGAGTGATAAAGAAAGAGATGAGTCGGGAAAGAGAGAAGGGTCGGGAGAGAATAAGAGAGAGAGGGCTTACTAAACCGTTCAAACTATACAAGAATAGTGGATAGGTTGGAGAAAAAAGGAACAAAAAGGTGAAAGCAAGCAAGGATGAATAGAAAAGGGAAATGAGATAAGACGAGGAAGAAATATAAGAGAGGGTATTTATGAAGGAAGAAGAGATAGGAAGAACTTAAAATCAAGTTAGTGACTACCACACAAATAAGATCCCGTAATCATCATGTTAATAACACCCCAAACTATTAAACACGATCACAACCACGAAGCTTACATATCATACTGTGGGGGAGGCACGCGCGAAGTGTGTGCTCCAACGACTATAATCTTAAATATAAAGTGTAAAGCTATTCGCTCCAACCGTATTATCAAAATATCGTACATAAAATAATTTATAGATAGTTGACCATCAAATAAACTTTAATACATACACAAATGATATTTCTCATTCATTTTATACATTCCGTATTGATTACACAAACTCTAACTACTATAATTTTCGATAGAAGAACCACTTGAAAATTATCTACTTTACAAAGTCTAACAAACTAATATACAATTCTATCATATATTTTACGAGGAAGCCCCAGTTTCTCATGGTGAGAAACGAATTCGTTTCTCATGGGGGCATTTTTGTGAATAAATCAACAACTTTTTCAACTGTGGAGCCCACAATAGTGAAAAAGTTGTTGATTTATTCAAAAAAATGCCCCCATGAGAAACAAATTTCGTTTCTCACCATGAGAAACAGGGAATTTCCCATATTTTACATTTAATTTATTTTACATAACTTTAACCTTTAGTATTGCATTTCCTTATTACTACTTATTATCACAATCATTTTAAAACGAAGCTATTTTAAAATTATTTAGGTACTCAATAAGAAAACATTGCGTTCTAAAATAATATTAGTATAATTTTAAAAAAAATCTTTAAATTATAACAAATTCTAGATAACTTTACTTATAACAATTGTTTTTCCATAGATATTTCCCAATAGAAACTTTATCACTACTCCTTGTTAGTACCTATAAATTCATGTATCCTTGCTATTACAAAACCCGAACACAACCACGAATATCACAAAGAATGAACACAATCACAAATTTTACTTATCTTACCATCGGGGAAGCACGCGCATCGCGAGTGCTCCAACGACTAGTAATAATAAAGATAGATTTATATCAATGAAAGGAAAAACATTATTTCATAAATAATCAAACAACTATCTTTGCATTTAAGGACAAGACAACTTAGATGATTACAAGTTTATAACCAAGAAGCAATATCATGTCATTCGTAGCTAAATAAGTCTATTAGTTTAATAGTTTATCATAACACATACTTGAAAAACGACAACTAACTGTTAGTCTATCATATCACATACTTAAATCTAGAAAAACGACGACTAACTGTTGATATTCAATTCCTCAACACTTATTATCAGGAGTTTGACGGGCAAAAGCTCGTTGCTTAGATAAGTATGACTCCAAAGTGAAATCACTTCAATATCAGCCTTTATCCCCATTCAGAGGCGGATTTATATTCAAGTTAATGGGGTCAATTGACCCCACTTATTTTTGTTAAAAAAATCTTATTATAAATATTTATTTAACATAACATTAAATTATTTAATATGGGTAAAGTGATATAAAATTATGATTAAATTATCAATACCAATAATTATATGTGTCAAGAATGTTCAATATAACATATAAGTATTTTCATGTAATTTGTTAATTTATAAATAATTATAATTTAATTTATTTAATTTTTATTTAATTTGAATCCACCTATATAAAATGCTATATTCGCCCCTGATTTAATGTAACCTTAATCAATATAAAGTTATCAAATAATCACAATAGTTAAAGTAAAACCCTCCAATTATATGTACATGAACCTTATAAAAATCATTTTCATAAACTTGGATAGTAAACTGATTTTATTTTTTTCATAATAATAATAATAATAAATATTATTATTATTATTATTATTATCATCATCATCATCATCACCATCATTATTATTATTATTATTATTATTATAGATTTATATTAATGAAAGGAAAAACATTATTTCTAAATAATCAAACAACTATCTTTGCATTTAAGGACAATACAAATTAGATGATTACAAGTTTATAACCAAGAAGCAATATCATGTCATTCGTACCTTAATAAGTTTATTAGTTAACTAATCTATCATATCACATACTTGAAAAACGATGACTAACTGTTAGTTTATCATATCACATACTTAAATCTAGAAAAACGACGACTAAATGTTGATTCCTCAACACCCATTATCAAGAGTTCGATGGGCAAAAGCTCGTTGCTCAGATAAGTATGACTCTAAAGGGAAATCATTTCAATATCAGCTGTTATCCCCATTCTGAGACGGATCTATGTTCAAGCTAATGGGGTCAATTGACCCCACTTATTTTTGTTGAAAAAATCTTATTATAAATATTTATTTAACATAACATTGAATTATTTAATATGGGTAAAGTGATATAAAATTATGAAATTATCAATACCAATAATTATATGTGATTTGGGGTATTAATACCCCCCAAGTGGACCAATGAGAGAATGACACTTGTCATTCTCTGAGGTGTCCAAATGGACTTCCCAGATGGGCGACACGTGTCACTCAGATATGCCCCCTGGGATTGGCGGCCTTTAAGGCCCAAATCCCAAGGGGCGCCCGCGCTGCCCTAATCCCTAGGTCATCAAACCCTAGGGTAGGGAACGTTTTTATAGGACCCTATAAATAGGGAGATTCCCCCAATAATTGGTACAATTTTTTGATACCTCAAACTTTACGTCTCAATCCTTAACGCATTTATTTCTCTATAAAACAGAGAACATCTGAGCTCGGAATCCGAGCAGATAACTTACTTTCCGCATGTTTTGCTCTGATTCCGTACTAACTTAATCTTCGGAGGCGGACCTTCGACCATTCGGAGTTCCGTTTGTTTTGCAGGTAAAGGCGTCTTTGTCGAATCCAGTCTTCGAGTTGTAACTCTTCCAAGGGACACAAAAACACCAAAAACACTTGGCGCCGTCTGTGGGGAGAGTACCTCTAAGATGGCTTCACAAGATCTACCTATGCCGCCCCTAGAGACCAATCGGCCTCCGGAAGAAGTGGTGGTCCAGTCGGACAATGACTCTGGTGACGATGGAGACATTGAAACCTATGTGGCCTATGACGGGTCCCTCATCTCTAAGCGCATCTGTCATAAAGACAGGCGGGAGTGCAATGCTAACCAGGCGGGCCCAAGCAGGCCCCCTGGACAGACAAGAAAGCCCTCAGGGAGGCCGGCTAATCAATCCCAGGCGGCAGGATCAGCCCCAGTCACCAGAGATGAGCAACTTCAAGGGTGAAATTAAAGATTTAATCACCAAGCGGTCGACTGCTCCTAGAAAGGAACAGTCGGCCAAGAAACCAGCTTAGCTTGGAAAGCAGAAGTCGGTCAAGGACCGTCAGCCGACTCCTCACCCTGCTCCAAAGGAGAAGGCTCGACCCCACATCGACCTTTCAAGACTCCGTTTCCAAGAAACGGTGGCATGAAAAGCCATCCAGCATGTACAGCCGGATGGAAGCAAGAAAACATTCTCTGACGTTGGACAGTACATCGAGCAAAAGAAGACCCAGCAGTTGTCAGAGTCGGCATCTACGTCGACTTATCATGATAGCTTTCAAAATACCTTTGTGAGGAATTCTTAATCTATGCATGGGACCCCATCAAGCGGCCTTCCCGTCCAGTCGGAACCTCATGTAATCAACTCGGCGCAGTATATGGCACAACCATTATACAGGCCTGCCTGCTTTGCCCTACATCTAGCCCGCCTTCTTCGGAGGATAAGAGGCATATAACTACTAGCCTATGGACTGGCAGCTTCGGCTACAAAACCTTGGGGAACAACCCTCTGCGTTCTCCAGGGAAATAGCCGAGGCCAAACAGTCGGCTAAGGTTAAAAATGTGTTGGTTGGGACCTATGATGGTGCCGCCAACCCAAAAGATCACCTTTTGGCATACACCCACCTCATGTTTTTACAGGGGTTGGATGATGCCGCATGGTGTCGTTGCTTTCCAGCCACCCTAAAGGGCATAGCCCAACATTGGTTCGGTAATCTGCCGGCTGGTTGTATCAATTGCTTCAAGACACTTGCGTTCTTGTTTGCTTCTAACTTCTCTATGAACATTCCTGCAAAGAAAACGAGCTTTGATCTAGGCAATGTGCAGCAGGGAGATAGAGAAGGGCTGCGTTCATACGTCAGGCGGTTTAATCTGGTGAAAATCCAGATCCAAGGACAGTCTGACGAAGTGGCTTATATAGACTTTTTCAAGGGTCTGAAGGATGGGTCGACTTTCAAGTTCGAACTCAACCGCAAGAAAATCTTCACCCTCCAGGGAGCCTTGATGGAGGCGGAAGCCTACATACAAGTGACAGAACACTGCTCCACAAATAAGTATTCGGACTCCAAGAAGTCTGACAGACAGAAGGAGAGTCGGCCTGCTCAGCCGTCTCTAAAACCTAAAGAGAGCAAAAAGAAAAAAGGGATCTGGGCGGTTGATAACTCCGATCAGCCGGCCTAGAAGAAGAAAAAAGAGTGGAGGCCGTACGTTCCAAGGTACGAGTTCCACAAGGACATCTACTCTATCCTCATGGAGATAAAGGATCGGCTAACTCTAGAGAGGCCGACTCCAATGAAAGGTTCCACTGAAAATCGGAACAAAAACAAGCACTGCCATTACCATGAGGACGTCGGCCATGACACAAACGACTGCTTCAGCCTCAAGCGGACGCTTGATTGTCTAGCCGACAAAGGAGCGCTGAAGTCCTATGTGAAGTCCAAAGTGACTTCCAAGGCGAATCCGGGGCAGTCCAGCAAAAAGACTCCATTCTGTCGATTCGCCAGAAGTGGCCCGACCATGCGGGTCACCAAGGACCATATGAGAAAGATGGTCCATTCTGTCGAAGAGGGACAGGCGGCTAGCACATCCGCCTTCCCCAAAGTCATCATCACCGAAAAGGATAGAGGCAAAGTCTGTCGGCCGCATGATGACCCCATGGTCATAGAATGCAAAGTGGCTAACCAAAAGGTTGGTCGCATCTTAATCGACATAGGAAGCTCCTCAGACATCATCAGCCGCAAATGTCTGTCCAACCTCAAATATAGAATGCAAAGTGGCTAACCAAATCAGCATGATGGATGTCTCCCATCCCCTTGTTGGGTTTGGGGGAGGAGTTGTGCACCCAGTTGAACGAATTGATCTACCTGTCTGCCTGGGAGAGAAAGGAAGCGGTCGGCACATGACCATCCGGTTTCTGGTGGTTGAAGAGCTAACTGCCTACAATCTTATTCTTGGCCGACCCACTCTTATTGAGTGCAAGGATGATGGAATTGTTAGCTCCCTGAACGGGGACCAGAAGACGGCTCGAGAGTGCTACCTCTCGGACGTCAAGCCCGCGGCAGCTACAGCCGATCAGGGTAAAGAGCCAATAGATCTTGATGCTATCAAGGATGATCATCCGACCCCACCAGCCGCCAAGAAGAGAAAAATTGATCAGCTGGTGGTGGTCAAAAAAGAAAAGCAATAGCAATCACTGACCGGGGAGCGGTTAGATGACCTCCGTCCCTAGCCGGCTGGAGAGCATATTGATATTCCTCTGGACGACAATCGACCAGGGCGAACTGTTAAGGTGGGGATTGCTGTTTTTGCTAAGTTGGGGGCAAGTTTGCACCAACTGCTGAAAGAATTCAAAGACATTTTTGCATTTGAAGTGGAAGAGATGCCAGGCATAAGCCCGGATCTTGCTGTCCACAAACTCGTCGTGGATCCTAAAAAGATGCCCATTCGGCAAAAGAAAAGAAACCACGGCGAGGAGAGAAGTCAGGTGGCAGCCGCCAAAGTAAAAAAGCTGTTAGACGCTTTGTTCATTCGGCCTTGTAACTTCCCTGATTAGGTTGCAAACGTTGTGCTTGTAAAGAAGCCGAATGGTACCTGGCGCATGTGCGTTGATTACACTAACTTAAACATATCATGTCCGAAGGATAGTTATCCACTTTCGAAGATAGACAGTCTGGTCGACTCTACAGCCGAACATGCCCTGATGAGCTTCATGGATGCTTACTCAGGTTTCCATCAGATTCCCCTGTGGAAAAAAGATCAAGAAAAGACGGCATTCGTCATTGATTAGGGGTTATTCTGTTACACTGTGATGCCGTTTGGCTTGAAGAATGCGCCTGCTACTTTCCAACGAATGATTAATACAGTCTTCGTTAATCAGATTGGGAGGAATGTAGAAGCGTATATTGATGACATGATAGTCAAATCCAAGCAGCAGGCGGATCACCTTGCTAATCTCTGAGAAACATTCACCACACTCAGGCGGCATAAGGTCATGCTTAATCCAAAAAAGTGTGTCTTTGGTGTTGAGTCTGGGAAGTTTCTCGGATTCCTGATCGACCAGAAGGGAATAGAGGCCAACCCTGAAAAAATACAGGCGGTAATCGACATGCAGTCGCCCCACACTGTCAAGGAAGTTCAAAATCTAACAGGTTGCCTGGCGGCTCTGAGGAGATTCCTCAGTCAGTCAGGCGATAAGTGCCTTTACTTATTCCAGGCGATCAGGAAGAAGGCTAGATTTGAATTGGGGGATGATGCTGAGGCGGCCCTTCAAAAGCTAAAAGCACATCTGCACTCTTTGCCAAGGCTGGTTAGCCCTCTGCCAAAAGAGACGCTCTATATGTATCTGGCTGTCTCAGATCATGCCCTCAGCGCTGTTCTCTTAGCTAAAAGAGACGGCATCCAGCTCCCGGTCTACTTCATTAGTCATGTTCTTACAAACGTAGAGCTTCGGTACCCCATAGTCGAAAAATTTGGCCTCGCTCTTTACGTGGCTGTCAAGAAGTTAAAACCTTACTTCTTGGCACATTCGGTTGTGGTCTACACTGACCAACCAATCAAGCGGCCTATGACGACTCTGGAATCCTCTGGCCAAATGCTCAAATGGGCTATTGAGTTACAGGGAATGGAAATCACTTTTGAACCAAGGAAGGCAATAAAGGGGCAAGCATTCGCCGACTTTATTGTCGAAATGACAAGGCCGGCTGAGCCAAATAATATTGATCAGGTTTGGAAAGTGTATGTGGACGGGAGCTCCACTATGAACGGCTCCAGACCTCAAATAATGAGGCCGAAAATGAAGCCCTACTAGCCGGCATCCGCTTGTGCAAGGCGGCAGGGGCAACTAAGATTGACGCCTGCTCTGACTCCCAATTGGTCGTAAACCAATACCATGGTGACTATGAAGCCACCCATCCGGCCATGATCAAATACTTGCAGGAGGTCAAAGCTGAAGCTGGGACACTTGATGACTTTCATCTAAGCCAAGTGCCCAGGTCTGAAAACAATCAGGCGAATGCTTTGTCAAAATTGGCATCCTCCGCCTCCTGTGATACGGCTCGGTCAGTCTTCTGGGAAGTTATGGAAAAAAGGAGTATATTTGATGAAGAGCCCATTGGAGTACTGGACCGAAGCTCTACCTGGATGGATAGCATCCGGGCATATCTTGCAGACGGCACACTCCCTGATTCTCCCCAGGGGCGGCCGTGCTGAAAAAGCGAGCTACAAGCTTCGAGATGAGACAAGGAGAGCTCTTCAAAGCAGGTTTCTTGAAGCCTTTATTGAAGTGTGTTACCCCAGAAAAGGGGAAAGAAGTTATTGAAGAATTGCATGCGGGATACTGCGCCTCTCATATAGGCGGCAGATCCTTGGCCGTCAGGGCCAGGCGGCCCTACTTCTGGCCAACCCTTGAGTCGGATGCTATGGAGATGGTTAAAAGATGCAACAAGTGTCAAAAATTTGGCAAGCTAATCCATCATCCGGCCACTGACTTGACGGCAATCCACAGTCCAGTACCGTTTACTAAATGGGGCATGGACATCCTGGGACCGTATACGGCTGCTCCAGGCGGCAGGCGCTATATCCTAGTGGCTGTGGACTACTTTACCCAAGAAGCGGTCAAAAACATCAAGACAAAGGACGTCATCTCCTTCATCTGGAAGAATATCATCACCCATTTCGGGGTGCTTATGTCCATGGTTTTTGACAATGGTCCTCAGTTTGAGACGCCTTTACTTAAGACTTGGTTGGGAGATCAAGGGATCTCAAGTTATTTCGCATCAGTCGACCGACCCCAAGCAAACGGCCAGGTCGAAGCGTTCAACAAGTTAATCTCAGACGGCATAAAGAAGAAAATTGAAAGAGCTGGCGGCCTATGGGCGGATGAATTACCACATGTCCTATGGGCCATCAGAACAACTGCAAAAGGGGCAACTGGAGAAACTCCATTTCTCATGGTGTATGGGGCAGAGGCCGTCTTGCCCATTGAACACTATGAGCCGACTCTAATTTAGACGGTTGAGTTAATATTTTCCATCCAAGTTTAGCCATGAATGATAAATTCCATCTATATAAATCCCTTATGCCTAAACCAACTTTAGCCATAGGACCACAAACAAATTTCCAGTTGGTTCTCGGAAATATCTAGACATATTAACACGATTCCAAAGGAATTGTTTACAATTCTTCTGAAGCTCCTTATGAACACTAACATGCAAAACGTTAGTTTGCATGGCATAAACCGAGTAAGAGTTTAAAACAGATTTAATAAGAGTACATCGGCCGGCCATGTTTAAAAGCTTAGCTTGCCAACCTTTAATTTTAGCACAACTTTTATCAAGGAGAGGGAAGTAGTCTAAATAACTTAAACTTTATGACTTATAATAATGCCAAGGTATTTTCCAAAATTGGTAGTATTGGTAATATTACAAATATCACAAATGGATTTCCTAACATTGTAGTTCATTTTCCTAGGAAATATTGCTGATGATTTTTGAATATTTATGGCAAGACCAGAGATACTCTTGAAATGATCAAGAATATCCATCATAACATGAATGTTAGAAGAGCAAGCCTTTCCAAAAAGAAAAACGTCATCAGCATAAAATAAGTGAGAAATGAAAATATCCTTAGTAATTTTCATGAGGATCCAACACTTATCATTAACTTTGGCTTGTATCATGTTAGAAATATGATCCAAGCAAAGAAAAAAAATATAAGGAGAAAGGGGGTCTCCTTGACGAATACCCCTTGAAGGAGTAAAGGAATTAGTAATTTCTCCATTCCATAAAAGGGAGATAGAAGGAGAACACACACAACTTAAAATGAGATTGATAAAATTTGAAGGGAGGTTAATACTAAGGAGAGTATCCCTAATAAAGCTCCATTCTAAACTATTAAAAGTTTTAGAAAGATCAATTTTTAATGCCATTAAATTAGATTTCTTGGAAGCTTTATTAAAATGATGCGCAACTTCTTTGATAATAATGATATTTTCTTCAATTGATCTATTAGGAATAAAGCTAGTCTGGAAGGGACTTATAAGATCATTCATAATAGGTTTTAAGCGATTAGAAACACATTTAGTGATAATTTTATAAATGGTATTACAAAGACCAATAGGTCTAAAATCCTTCATAATTTTAAAATTTATTTCAGATATGTAAAATGTTAAAAGATTTGCATCAAAATTTGTATTTCTTTTATCCGAAATAGTGAAATGACTAAAATACCCTTGCTCACCAAAATATATATATAAAACCCACCTCTTCCCGTCACCCCTTTTTCTTCACGATTAAGTATTAAAGGCCAAATTTAATGTTGCTTCTTCTTTTACTTGTTGCTTAATTTTATATGCCCAAATCAATCAAAGTTGATGTATAAGTTTTAGCCCAATTAAGAGCTTATCCCCATGGAACAAAAAGACAAAAGGCACCTCTTAACTCCCTTCTTCCTTCACGGTTAAGTAATGAAGAGGTGAAGTCAAAATTTTGCTTCTCAATGATTTGTTGCTCAATCTTTGTGGTAATCACATACTACGTAAATCTTATCCTATCATTTCACTTCTCCTCTTTTAAGTTTTTAACAAAAAACAAGCTATACTCCATAACCTCCCATTTGCCCAAGGCAACGCCACCACCACTACCACAATCACCTTCACCGTACCCTGCCCCAGGTGACCAGGTTAACGGCTGCCGCCAGCCTTCTCCTCCCTCCTTTTATAGCTTCGTGCTTGATTGCCATCTTGCCAAGCCCCTTGTTTTTGTTTAAGCCCATGTAAGTCTACTGTTTTGTAGGATTAATAATCCTTAACTTTCCTTATTGATTATAAAATATAGAAGTATTTGTTTTTTTTTAAATGATCATAGTATCATATATGTACTTGCGTACTAATATATATACCATTTCTAATAGAATGAGTATTTGACTATTTATGTTGTTTTCATACTAAAATAATTAAATAGTTTATAGTTTTAATCATTCTCCCTACTAATGCAATAATTTATATTTTTAAAAGGAATCGGACCTCGAAGCTCAGTGAGAACGATAAATTAAAGGCTTATAAGAAGGTTATCGAACTGCATATCGAGGTAACGGCTATTGCTAGTACCCACAATTCCCTTCAAAATGTGTTTCTGAAAGTATGATGTTACTGTTTTGGGTGTTTTTGTCCCATCGAGAGAGTTACAGCTAGAAGACTGGTCTGGTGGCGCCTGTACCTGCAAAATAGGAGACTCCGCCTCCGACGATCAAGTTAGAACGCGTTGGAGAATGTGAAAAGGTGCATAAAGTAAAGTGAGATCTTCTTAGATTCCGAGATCAGGTGTTTCTCTAATGTGAGAGAATGTAGGGTAGTGTAATAAATAATTGTCGTTGTTCCCAAAATGGGGGAAATCTCCCTACTTATAGGGTCATGGGGATATGTGCTCATTAGGTCATTCTGACCAAATGGCTGCCCCGTTTTACGGCTTTCTTGGGAATTGGGCCTTAAAGGCCGCAATTCCAGCTAATATCTGAGGCTGACACGTGTTAGCTGGTAAGTGGCCCATATGGGACCTGTCCAGGCTTGACACGTGTCCCTCTCTGATTAGGCCTCGTGTCTAGGGTATTTTTACCGTAAACATTTGCCCCTCACAGGGGTGACGTGGCAGGCCACGTAGCGCTTGTGACACGTGTCTTCTTGTGAGTGGTGAACAGTAAAAAGACCGTTCACCTTCTGGGGTGTGACGGGGATGCCCCTCGTTTTACCCCTCTATAAATAGGGACTTACCCCCTCTTTCCTCTCACTTGTTTGACTTATTTTACTTCTTAGAGAGAGAAAGAGGGATTTCTAAAGAGAAAGACTCTGCCCCCGCCTGTTGCGGGTTTTTCAAGTTTTCCGTCTGCTCTTTAAGTGAACACAGCCGGTCACCATTTGAGGCAGCTTTCAGAGTTTTCAATATTTTAAACAAAGGTAACCGTCTCTCCCTTCTTAGCTCTTTTAAGCTTTTTCCATTTGCATTTTTATTCTTTTCAATAAATGGATTTCCCATCAACACACACGGCACATCCTAGGACAATAGTCAGCCGGTCTCTTGGTACGGCTGAGTCTAGGATTGGAGGTGTCGTCTCTTGATGCTTGGACCTGCTTTGCTCATCCCCAAATCCCTCCGTCTCTGTGTCTACACAGGTCACAATGGCTAGAAAAAAAGCAGACGGCTACCAAGCCAAGAAAAAGGCGCGCTATGGAAGTGCCTGCTGATGAAATAACCCTAGACGGGGAATACAATGAGACGGATGAGGATGACTCGGATGAGGAAGTAAGGTCTCCTCCGCGTGCCCTCACAACTACCAAGTGATGGAATCTTGGAGGAGTCAAACGGTGAAGGATCCGCCTCGACTCAAGATCAGAATAACGAGTCAGACGGCGAAGGATCCGCCTCGGCTCAAGGTAAAAATAACGAGTCAGACGGCGAAGATGCCGCTGAAAAATCCGGCTCAGAAGCTTCTAGGTCCGATTAGGAGAAAATCGCTTCTGAGATTAGCGACCAAAAAAGGGGCCGTCAATTTCAGACCCTACTCAGACGGGTATGTCCCCTAAGGACATTGAGACGTTGAAGGGTAGCTTTAAAGCGTTCCAAGACAAGCATCCGATAGGGAACAGATGGGTTATTGAAGTGCCGCCTGAAGAGGCGACGGTCGCCTGGGACGACGATATAGAAAATGCCGACAATTACTTCGGCTGCTACGAGGCGGCATTCACAACCGCCGGCTTACGCTTTCCCCTCCACAAAGGGATTAGGGAAATTTTGAGGGGGTATGAGCTTAGCGTCTGGCAGCTCACTCCAAACTCGTGGGTGAACATTCTGAGCTATATTGTCGCCTGGGAGTTTCAG